>NC_088791.1:129037364-129693167 GCF_011386835.1 Chrysemys picta bellii | reverse complement strand
TAAGGAGGAGAGGATGGAAAATGATAAAATACAGGGAGGATATGATGAGAAACAGTCAAATGAAAAAAAGTCCCATTCAATTACGTCATGCAATTGGGGAATAGGGGACAGCCAAAAAATGACAAGTTTTTAAAATGCTTATATACCAATGCTAGAAGTCTAAATAATAAGATGGGTGAACTAGAGTGCCTAGTATTAAATGAGGATATTGATATAATAGGCATCACAGAAACCTGGTGGAATGAGGATGATCAATGGGACACAGTGGTACAAAATATATTGGAAGGACAGAACAGGTCGTGCTGGTGGGGGAGTGGTACTATATGTGAAAGAAAGTGTAGAATCAAATGAAGTAAAAATCTTAAATGAACTAAATTGTACAATAGAATCTCTATGGATAGTAATTCCATGCTTGAAAAATAAGAATATAGCAGTAGGGCTATATTACAGACCACCTGACTAGGATGGTGTTAGTGACTCTGAAATGCACAGGGAGATTACAGAGGCTATTAAAATAAAAAACTCAATAATAATAATGGGGGATTTCAACTATCCCCATATTGACTGGGTACATGTCACCTCAGGACAGGATGCTGAGATAAAGTTTCTTAACACCTTAAATGACTGCTTCTTGGAGCAGCTAGTCTGGAACCCACAAGAGGAGAGGCAATTCTTGATTTAGTCCTAAGTGGAGCACAGGATCAGGTCCAAGAGATGAATATAGCTGGACCGCTTGGTCATAGTGGCCATAATATAATTAAATTTAACATCCCTGTGGCAGGGAAAACTCCACAGTGACCCAACACTGTAGCATTTAATTTCAGAAAGCAGAACTACACAAAAATGAGGAGGTTAGTTAAACAGAAATGAAAAGGTACAGTGCCAAAAGTAAAATCCCTTCAAGCTGCGAGGAAACTCTTTAAAGACACCATAATAGAGGCTCAACTTAATTGTATACCCCAATTTAAAAAACATAGTAAGAGAACCAAAAAAGAGTCACTGTGGTTAAACAACAAAGTAAAAGAAGCAGTGAGAGGCAAAAAGGCATCCTTTAAAAAGTGGAAGATAAATCCTAATGAGGAAAATAGAAAAGAGCATAAACTCTGGCAAATGAAGAGTAAAAATATAATTAGAAAGACCAAAAAAAGAATTTGAAGAACAGCTAGACAAAGACTCCAAAAGTAATAGCAAAACATTTTTTAAATACATCAGAAGCAGAAAGCCTGCTAAACAACCAGTGTGGCCACTGGACGATCAAGATGCTAAAGGCGCACTCAAAGACGATAAGGCCATTGTGGAGAAACTAAATGAATTCTTTGCATCGGTCTTCACTGTTGAGGATGTGAGGGAGATTCCCAAACCTGAGCCATTCTTTTTGGGTGACAGATCTGAGGAACTGTCCCAAATTGAGGTGTCATTAGAGGAGGTTTTGGAACAAATTGATAAACTAAACAGTAATAAGTCTCCAGGATCTGATGGTATTCATCCAAGAGTTCTGAAGGAACTCAAATGTGAAATTGCAGGACTACTAACTGTCATCTGTAACCTATCATTTAAATCAGCTTCTGTACCAAATGACTGGAGGATAGCTAATGTGATGCCAATTTTTAAAAAGGCTCCAGAGATGACCCTGGCAACTACAGGCCAGTAAGCCTCACTTCAGTACCGGGCAAATTGGTTGAAACTATCGTAAAGAACAAAATTGTCAGACACATCGATGAACATAATTTGTTGGGAAATAGTCAACATTGTTTTTGTAAAGGGAAATCATGCCTCACCAATCTACTAGAATTCTTTGGGGGGGTCAACAAGCATGCCGGCCAAGGAGATCCAGTGGATATAGTGTATTTAGATTTTCAGAAAGCCTTTGACAAGGTCCCTCACCAAAGGCTCTTAAGCAAAATAAGCAGTCATTGGATAAGAGGGAAGGTTCTCTCATGGATTGGTAACTGGTTAAAAGATAGGAAACAAAGGGTAGGAATAAATGGTCAGTTTTCAGAATGGAGAGAGGTAAATAGTGGTGTGCCCCAGGGATCTGTACTGGGCCCAGTCCTATTCAACGTATTCATAAACAATCTGGAAAAAGGGGTAAACAGTGAGGTGGCAAAAATTTGCAGATGATACAAAACTACTCAAGATAGTTAAGACCCAGGCAGACTGTGAAGAGCTACAAAAGGATCTCATAAAACTGGGTGACTGGGCAACAAAATGGCAGATGAAATTTAATGTTGATAAATGCAAAGTAATGCACATTGGAAAACATAATCCTAACTATACATATACAATGATGAGGTCTAAATTAGCTACCACCACTCAAGAAAGAGACCTTGGAGTCATTGTGGACAGTTTTCTGAAGTCATCCACTCAATGTGCAGTGACAGTTAAAAAAAGTGAACAGAATGTTGGGAATCATCAAGAAAGGGATAGATAATAAGACAGAAAATATCATATTGCCTCTATATAAATCCATGGTACGCCCACACCTTGAATACTGCATGCAGATGTGGTCGCCCCATCTCAAAAAAGATATATTGGAATTGGAAAAGGTTCAGAAAAGGGCAACAAAAATGATTAGGGGGAGCCTATACAGAGCTTCCGTATGAGTAGAGATTAATAAGACTGGGACTTTTCAGCTTGGAAAAGAGGCGACTAAGGGGGGATCTGATAGAGGTCTATAAAATCATAAGTGGTATAGAGAAAGTAAATAAGGAAGTGTTATTTACTCCTTCTCATAATACAAGAACAAGGGGTTACCAATTGACATTAATAGGTAGCAGGTTTAAAACAAATACAAGAAAGTATTTTTTCATGCAATGCATTGTCAACCTCTGGAACTCCGTGCCGGAGGGTGTTGTGAAGGTCAATACTATAACGGGGTTCAAAAGGGAGCTAGATAGATTCATGGAAGATAGGTCCATCAATGGCTATTAGCCAGGATGGGCAGGAATGGTGTCCCTAGCCTCTGTTTGTCAGAAGCTGGGATTGGGTGACAGGGCATGGATCACTTGATGATAACCTGTTTGTTCATTCCCTTTGGGACACCTGCCATTGGCCACTGTCAGAGGACAGGATACTGGGCTTGATGGACCTTTGGTCTGACCCAGTATGGCCGTACTTATGTTCTGGTGTCTCTCTATCTAAGGTACTTGTCTGGCCCCCCACACCACAGTGTCTGAGTACCTCACAATCATTTACGCTCCCAACACACCTGTGAGGTAGGGACGATGTCCCATTTTACAGACAGACAGCTGAGGCACAGAGCGACAGAGAGTACATCCACAAAACAATAAAAAACTCACCGCTCTTAGTCGCATAACCTGGGTCAATTGACTCAGGCTCTCAGGGCTCAGGCTGTGGGTCTACAAATTACAGTGCAGATGTTTGGTTCAGAATGGAGCCCAGACTCCGAAACCCTCCCGCCCTGCTGGGTTTCACAGCCTGGGTTCCAATCCAAGCCCAAACATCTACACCTCCATTTTCAGCCCCGCAGCCTGAGCCCTGCAAGCCCAAATCAGCTGAACCAGGCCATGATGCAAGTCTTTTATTGCAGCATAGACGTACCCTTAGTGACTTTCCCAAGGTCACAGAGGACATCAGTGGTGGAGCAGGGAATTGAAGCTAGGTCTTTGAAGTCCTAGTCTAGTGTCCTAACAACTGTCACAGCTTTTCTCAAGCTAATAACATGAGAGACAAAAAAATTCTCAGTTATGTCCCCTCAAGAATATTAATACTGTGTATCCTGTCTAGAAGGCCTTATCAAGGATATCACAATAACAGATCTCTCTGAGTGCTCCTTCTCAGGTGTCAGGCCTTATGCTTTTACTTCTCCTGGGGTGGAATCATGCAATTTTCCTACTCTTAGACTGGGCCTTGGCTACAGGACACTGTATCAACCTTTCTTACCCAGCATATTCTGACTGGGTTCAGCATTAGCAGTTCTTTGCTTTGGGAGTCTGTGAATTGAGTGACCAGACAGCCTTCTTATAACCCAACAAATCCTAACAGTAGGAACAAACTATAACATAAGAAAAGGATTTTAAAACATCATGGTGTACCATCACCACCTTATGTTAGCATGGGAAGGCTTAACTTCTTCAGACATCCCCAGCAAGTGAGGTATGTGTGTGTGTGAGAACAGCTTCTCAGCAGCAACCATCTCCCCTTCCTAGAGAGAGAAAGGGACACTTTTTACCCAGTGAGAATTCCTTTGTACACTGCACTGCACTTATGTTTGCTGAGATGTACATGACTATTGATTCACATGCAGCTCAAGTGCAATAATTCCAGATACAGTTCTTAGGATTCTCCTCTCATTTACATCAATGTAAATCAGGAGAAACTGCACTGAAGTTAGTAGGCTTACAATGGTGTAAATGAAAGGAGAATCAGAGCCTTACCCCATAACATATCATCATTAATCTATTTAAAAGCAAACACAAATCTCATAAAACATATTTTAAAAATGTTTAAAAGATACTTTTCCCCCAATGGGATTTAGGAGTCTGGCCAAAAAGGTCCCACTAGAAAAGAAGAGGAAGGTTTGGTGTTGTCCTAGTGGTACCACAGATTCCCCCATCATATTCAGTCTGTACAAAGAGTGTGTGATTCATGTCTAATTTGGTCAAGCTATTCCTGGTCTGCTATGTTGTGGTCGACTATATTCTTCCATTCAATCATAGGGCTAGGTTCTGCTTTCCAATACACTAGTATAAATCCCAAGTCACTCCACTGACTTCACTGGGGTTACTGCAGAGTTTCATGAATTGTTTCACCAATTATCATCCCCACAGCTTACCAGTTTTCTCCCCTGTTCATTTGAACTGCATGAAGCATCCGTTTTGCCTTGAACGTTCTTCAGTAACAGTCCTCTCTCATTTTTAAGGTTCACTTATAGCAAAAATAAAAACTATCAGGCATCCTTGGCTCCACGGCACAGCAGATACCTGTCATCAGATATGGCCTGGGAATTTTTAGTACAAGGAATGGCTGTTCTTGTGTGAAATGGTGTTGATAAATGAGAAGCAAGCAATGCCTCTGGAGAAGCCAGTACTGTCTACATCCTGTCATGGAAGCATCCCAAGTAAGCACTCTGGAGTACAACAGAACCTGAAATCTTTGTAGTCTGTCATGTCTATTCACAAAGGCTGTGGACATGCTATATACAAATAATTCGCATCTCACTGTCTTATGGCCCTCCTTTCCTCCTCACACAAAAAAAAGATTAGCTTAATATTTTCAAAATTTCAGTGATTACCTTGATTATTACACTAATATAACACAAGGCCACGGGGGGGCACCATTGCTTTTCTTATTGAAAGAACAGATTTTGTGCACACAAGGCAGCATTCAGCCATAATGTGCACATGCCCATGTGTGCACACGAGCATGCATGCGGAGTATACGTACATTTGAACGAAGGCACCATATGGAGGGAAAAGATTTGCTGGAGGATAAACTAGATTTTTTTTCTCGAAAAGGCCACTAACCCAGCTATCCTCACACATCACTGAAACATACATGTCAATCCAGCTATTTAATGGACAAGGATGAATATGCTTTTTAATTGCACCATCATGTTAGGTATCTTTCAGTTCATTTCCAGCCAGGTAATTTATACCAATAAAGCCTGAAATGGATTGGATCCTTAGAAATCACCTCTTTCCTCCAGGTGAGATTATGCGAGTTGAGTTCATCTGAGGTGCTCAGGTTAACATAGCTCTGATTTGATCACAACATGGTGTGTGTGTGTGTGTGTGTGTGTGTGTGTGTGTGTGTGTGTGTGTGTGTGTGAAGGGAGGTTGAAGGCAGAATATTCTCAGTGAAGGGGTCTTGTTTATGGAATTTCCTTCCCACCTTACTCCATGAGAGCATGAATCCATTGACCAAGTCTCATCTGTCAGTGGCTTATTTTTCTGAGTAGGGAGGGATTGGTAGCTGTGTGGAGATGTTAGAAGAATTTGGGGGGAGGGGAGAGGATGTGGTGGGATTTAGAGAGTTTATTTTATTCTCATTTCTTTTTGGAAAACATTGGTTCATACTGCTATTGTAGCTTTTATACTACTTGTGTATGTTCCTTGAACACTGGAAGAGCATGTTTTTGAAAGGAGTACATTTGAAAAACAATCTGAGGGGATAATGTCATGGATTTTCATGGATTTTTGTCTTTGTGAAAGAGTGTAAGACGTTATGGTGGAGAGTCCCTGAGAAAATCAACACATCTCACTGTGACTGGTCTGTCATCTGGTGTATCAATGGGTCTGAACTAAATCATTTGCCTAGTTTAGAGTCCTTGGGCCAAATTCATTCCTGGTGTAGCATTCTAAATGAAAATACTGGGGGCCGGGATCACATCTCCCTTCGAAGCGCACTGACCATGACCAATAAGTAACAATAATGCTGCTATGACCACCATGTTTTACAAAATACATTTATCTCGCACACAATTTTACTGAATACAAAGGTTCTGTCTGTGGTAGCAATGAAGGGCCTAGATGAGACTTGATTGGTTTATTCCCCTCCAGCTTACCCTCCCCCCGCCACACACACACACACTGTTTAAACCCCAGACGGGAGCAGATGGGCCTAGCAAAGCTGCAAATATATCAGCCATAGGAACCACTGCAGAATAGTATCAGGTGTTCCTATGTGCTGAACATCTGTGTCCATAGCACTTAAAGCTCCTAATGGCCTGAGGAATCCAAGTGTGGATTCCAAGAGGAACGAAACGTGACTCTTTCATGGAAACACAGAGGACCTAGCCCTGAAAATGTATTTACATTTTATCACAAGCATCTCATAACTATATGGGTGTCGTAGATTTTAAAACTAGAAGGGACCATTATGATCATCTAGTGCCACAGAGAGCAAATGATGCCACAGAGAGCAAATGATGTTTTTGAGTCACTGACCTCTAGGTTATGGGCCCAGCATGCTTCTCCTGCACCACTTCATTGTTGCTTGAGGGGAGGAGGGAGTGCGAGACACAATGGTTTAAAGTGATAGGCTCCTGAAACATACAGATTGTGGCCGTGACTGAAACCAATGTCCAGAAATTAGCTTTGTAATCCTTCAAACTAGAGCTGGGAAAATACCCAATTGTTTGGTTCAGTGGCCAGATTAAAAAAAAAAGGTTTATTTTAAACAAAACTGAATATTTTCAGTTTTTCAGAAAAATGAAAAACTGAAAATATTTTGGTCGGGTGGCGCAAAATGTTTTGAATGTCAATTTGAAATGCCAGTTTCAAAATGAAATGTCGAAACAAAATTTCGATATTTCCGAATGATCTTCCAGAAGTTTTTCTTTTTCCCCCAGCCAAAACTATTTGTCAAACCCAAAGAGAGTTCGTGAATAGTTTTGGTGCCCTGAAAAATGTATCTTTCAGCAAATTTACTATTCGCTGAAAAAATGTCAGCCAGTTCTACTTCACAGTAAACAAGCTTAAGGATGTCATCCTATTCAACCTCAGGAGGCATCTGCAGTCTCCATTAAGGGACAAGTCTTGACTGAATTCCTCACCTGAGTAGTCCAATCAAGGATTACTCAAACAAGTAAAGCAAGTAGTATTCAGCAGCAATGTGCACATGATGAACATATTGCATATGCTAAGAAAGAAGAGTCTTTAGAAAGTAACTTCAACCTATGTATTGGGAAGCCACAACCATGGCTGTTGTTGATTTATAATAAAGATTCTAGAGGGCTGAGTCTTCAGCTAGTGTAAATGAACATAATTCCATTAAAGTTATAGGAGCTATGCCAATTTACGTCAGGTTAGCCTCAGACCCTATAGGTCCTTTCATCCCAAAGGATCGCAAAATGCTTTACAAGCTATAAATCAGAATCACTTCCTCTATCTCTGAAATGCAGACCCCTTTATGATGGATGCAACAGCTGTTAAATAGCATATAACACCACCAACCAAGAGTTTAAGACAGAAAGTGAAGAAGACTATAGTAACTGCAGGGGAAAGTTTAGGTAAGCAAAATATGATTAGCTAAATTCCAATTTCACTTACAGCAGTGCCATCCCAGTGACTTCAAAGGAGTTGCTCTTGCTTTACCCTGGTATGAGTGAGAGGAGCATCACACTAAAGGCTTTTCACAGTACTTCACCAATAATCTCAATTTTAATTTCCCAGTGGATAAATGGAAATTCTCCATTCTCAGACATCTTTGGCTTTCTGAGTCCCATTTCTGAGTGGAATCAGTCACAACTGATCTTAAAGATTTCACACAGAGAAAAAAAACAAGTTAGAAAAAACATTTAACTAGGGCTGTCAAGTGATTAAAAAAATGAATCACAACTAATCGCACAGTTAAACGATAATAGAATACCATTTATTTAAATATTTGTGGATGTTTTCTACATTTTCAAATATATTGATTTCAATTACAAAACAGAATACAAAGTGTACAGTGCTCACTTTATATTTATTTTTATTAGAAGTATTTGCACTGTAATAAAACAAAAGAAATAGTATTTTTCAATTCACCTCATACAAGTACTGTAGTGCAATCTCTTTATCATGAAAGTTGACTTACAAATGTAGAATACCAAAAAACTGCATTCAAAAATAAAACAATGTAAAATTTTAGCACCTGCAAGTCCACTCAATCTTATTTCTTGTTCAGCCAATCTCTCAGACAAACAAGTTTGTTTACATTTGCGGGAGATAATGCTGCCTGCTTCTTGTTTACAATATCACCTGAAAGTGAAAACAGGTGTTCTCATGGCACTGTTGTAGCCGGTGTTGCAAGATATTTACGTGCAGATGCACTAAAGATTCATATGTCCCTTCATGCTTCAATCACCATTCCAGAGGACATGCGTCCATGCTGATGATGGGTTCTGCTCGATAACAATCCAAAGCAATGCGGACTGACGCATGTTCATTTTCATTATCTGAGTCAGATACCACTAGCAGAAAGTTAATTTTCTTTTTTTGGTCGTTCAGGTTCTGTAGTTTTCACATCAAAGTGTTGCTCTTTTAAGACTTCTGAAAGTATGCTCCACAGCTCGTCCCTCTCAGATTTTGGAAGGCACTTCAGATTCTTAAACCTTGGGTCGAGTGTTGTAGCTATCATTAGAAATCTCACATTGGTACCTTCTTTGTGTTTTGTGAAATCTGCAGTTGAAAGTGTTCTTAAAATTAACAACATGTCCTGGGTCATCATCCAACACTGCTATAACATAAAATATATGGCACAATGCGGGTAAAACAGAGCAGGGGACATACAATTCTCCCCCAATGAGTTCTGTCACAAATTTAATTAACGCATTATTTTTTTAATGAGTATGATCAGCATGGAAGCATGTCCTCTGGAATTGTGGCCGAAGCATGAAAGGACATATGAATGTTTAGCATATCTGGCATGTAAATACCTTGGCAATGCTGGCTACAAAAGTGCCATGCAAATTCCTAGTCTCACTTTCTGGTGACAGTGTAAATAAGAAGCGGGCAGCATTATCTCCTATAAATGTAAACAAACATGTTTGTCTTAGCGATTGGCTGAACAAGAAGTAGGACTGAGTGGACTTGTAGGCTCTGAAGTTTTACAGTATTTTGTTTTGAGTGCAGTTATGTAACAAAAAAAATCTACATTTGTAAGTTGCACTTTCATGACAAAGAGATTGCGCTACAGTACTTGTATGAAGTGAATTGAAAAATACTATTTCTCTTTTATCATTTTTACAGTGCAAATATTTGTAATCAAAAATAATATACACTTTGATTTCAATTACAACGCAGAATGCAATATATATGAAAATGTAGAAAAACATCCAAAATATTTAATAAATTTCAATTGGTATTCTATAGTTTAACAGTCTGATTAAAACCGTGGTTAATCACAATTAATTTTTTGTGTTACTTGTGTGGGTTAACTGCAATTAATCGACAGCCCTACATTTAACCTTTAAAAAGTGTGCTACATACTAATCATAAAAGCTCTTATCTATCTCATTGCTCACTCTAAATATTTTTTGCTAACCACTGAAGAGGATATGCCATCCATCAATTGAAAGATCATGCTTGAAAGAGGTCAACGTGTTTTGGGTTTTCAAATTGGCCATGCAGATTTCTCACTAGGAAGCTGTACTACTCTATTGAGATTGCCTTTGTTTTACAAGTTAGGAAGGCCTCCTGGATTCAGTCACCTGTGTCTCTCTGGGGTGCAGGAGCCATGTTAATTCTCTGTCTCTTGAGTTCAGGAACAGGATAACCCCCGTCAGTTTAGCTTAATGACTTTGTTTACTGTTCATATGTAAACTGAGGTCAACCCACATTCCTTCCTGTTTATTACTTAGGCTAGGCTAGGCTATCCGGTCTTAAACAAGTTATAGAAAAAGAGGGAATTAATAACTTCAGATATTAGGTTAATACATGCATTTTACCATGATATTAATAACCAGCATGTTATTAGCTTTCATATGGTACTTCACAAGGCATATTTTGTACAAATATAATTGCAGTAGAGCAGGGGTTCTCAAACTGGGGATCATGACCCCTCAGAGGGTCATGAGGTTATTACGTGGGAGGTCGCGAACTGTCAGCCTCCACCCCCAAACCCCGCTTTGCCTCCAGCATTTATAATAGTGTTAAATATAAAAGAATCTGTTCTTACTTTATAAGGGGGGATCGCACTTAGAGTCTTGCTGTATGAAAGGGGTCACCAGTACAAAAGTTTGAGAACCACTGCAGTAGAGTATAGGGTAAGAATAACAGGGCGCCTAGGGTCTCAAAAGCTACTTGGTTTCCTAGTTAAGACTTTATCTTAAGGTTACATTTATAGTTTATAAAGCGTTAATAAATGATTAATAGATGTTACAGACAAGAGAAGCATGTATTATAAGCACATGAGTCAAAGGTGTCATGATAGTGGTAAGCAACCTATTGACCCTTTGGATTCTATAACAATTTATAGCAATCGGATAGCCATTTAATATTCACTCTATATATGTTATTTAATAATATAACCTTAAGATAAAGTGTGACTATGTTTCCTTTGCATAAATCACTGAAGCCAGAGATTTCTTAGCAAATTATTAAGGGCTTGATCCTGTCACATCAGTGGGAACTTTGCCATTGACTTTAATGGGATCAGGTTCCAAGAAAGCATGTCAATAACATGTATCAGGTGCATTTTCCCCTGCTTACGTTATTCGATTGCTTCTTTTGGAGGAAACAGATGGAATCTGATTTTCAGGCAATTACTATCAGCCAAGAGGAACAACATTTGGATAGATACCAAGGAGGTATAAAGGCACAAAAACAGGCACATGAACTCCGTGACCATTTGAATTTGCAAGATGTCTAAAACTGGCACAGGATTTATTGAACAAATGCCATCATATGACAGTCACGTTAATATATCTTCCAAAATGGAAACATTAAAAATGAAATTCTCTGGCCTGTATTATGTTAATGCAAGACAAAAGTCCCATCTATACTTAAAGTCTACAGGTGAAATCCAGGTCCCATTGAAGTCAAATTTGCCATTGACTTCAAGGAGGCCTAGATTTCACCCTATGAATCTCTGAAAAGGGTTGGATCTTTAAATGGTTACATTTAAACAATCTACGAGTAGGGATAAATTGATTGCTTCGTCCCGATTCAGATGTCCTTTCAATGGATTTATGACCCTGTAGGGAGAGCCAAGTTAGCTCTAACCTAAGATTATAAAATAAGTATAATGGCCTATTTATTTGTCTCATTTGCATAGGCCAATTGATAAGGCACTGGACCAGAAGTCTGGAGATTTAGGTTCTATTCCTAACTCTGTCACTGATCTGCATATGACCTGGGGCAAATAATTTCATTTCTTTGCACCTCGGTTTCCCCAACTGTAAAATGGGAGTAATAATACTACTTCTCCTTAGTAAAATGCTTACTGAACTATGGATGAAAGGTGTTGTAATAGGGTATACTGGTCCTTTAAGAGCATAAGGGGACAGAAGACCCTCTCCTAGAGAGTTGGAATCAACAAAGGCCCATAAAATGGCCTGGTAGCAAAAGAGAAAGCTGTCTAGGGCATTAGGAATTGGATGTGGATAAAATCCCAGGAAACTATTCCTTTAAATGCCAGAGATCAGGAGCCCTGTAGCGTTGGATGGGGTGGGGCTCCCCTCTCTTCCAGCCAATCAGGAGGAGCATTCTGGCCGATGACAATATATAGACTTCCTTCTCCTGCAGAATGGAGGAGTCACTGGCAAGAGAAAGAAGCTAGAACCAGAAGGCTAAACCCCAGGGAGAGACAGATATGAGAAGCAATCCTATGAAGAGCAGGCTATGGCAGAGGAAGAGCTGTGTGTGGATGACAGAAGAGCCAGAGATAAGTATGAACCTTTGGATTGCAGTGATGGACTTTATTGGTGGGACTTTTTGGAACTGCTTGCAGACAGGGCTGGATTTAGGGGCAGGCGACTGCCTGGGTGCCAGGCTTGGGGA
This sequence comes from Chrysemys picta bellii, assembly GCF_011386835.1. Classification (NCBI taxonomy): domain Eukaryota; kingdom Metazoa; phylum Chordata; order Testudines; family Emydidae; genus Chrysemys; species Chrysemys picta. The sequence continues at coordinate 129,680,724 of NC_088791.1, read as the reverse complement.
GTACTGGGTTCAGGGTGCTGTTTTTGGTGTTAGCAACAAAAGGGAACGTAGAATGTTTGAAGTAAAACGTTTCAGGTATTCCATATGTGGATTCATTTTCACTAGCCTCCGAGAATGTTCTGGACCTTTGGATCTCTCTGGGACTTCTCTTCAATTCGAGAGGGCAAAGGCGAGAAAAGTGACCTTTTGAACTAAAGGATGAAGGTTAACACTCTAAGGCTGTCACCCACTGTAACACTGTTTAATACTGGTCCACCCAATGTTGGTGCACAGTTCAGTTTCTTGATGTTAGCACATTTCAGTTATTCTTAAAATTAAAAAGTTTTTATAAGCTTAGAAGAAACTAATTTTTATTTGCTTATATACAGGCAAATAAATACGGCTTGAATAAATACAGATTTACAAACCCTAGCATGCAAATTTATCATCTTGTATGACAGGGATAAAGCATGCGTGCAAATCGTGCATCAAAGTCATGAAATGGGCTACAAATGCAATAAAAAATAAGGTATTCAAAAGTTTAACAAATGGAGGGGGGGTGCCAAAGATGCTCTTCTCCTGGGACACCATATGGTCTAGGGCCATCCCTGCTTGCAGGAATTAAAGCACCCCCAAGTGGAGGGTGGTTGGACTGATAAAAAAGGCTGTGGGGAGTCTGTAAAGAGCCCTGAAAAAGAAGACCAGAGAGAGGCGGCTGAAAAGGGAACTCTGGCCATGAGGGACTGCTCAGGAAGTGGCAGCCCTGTTACAATGCTATGTAAAATCTAAGTATTATTGTTCGTTAGGACACAGCTAGAGCATTCTGCTTTTGTGGTTGATACGGGACTAAGTGTGAGATGGCTAAAATGTTATTTTTCTATTTGTGCTTCTTTTACATGAGAAAGTATTTGAGATCACAGATTACTTTATTGCTATAGAAATAATTGTACAGATGTGGGGGGGGGGGAGATTAAACAAACTTGTAATGAAAGTATAACCTTGACAGGATGAACCAAGCCTTGCCATTCTATCCAGTCAAATACCTTGGCAGTATTCAAAGAACCAATTAAATAATGCTGACCCTCTGACTAGAGTCCAAGAGGTGGACTACTCTCCTTACAGTATCTGTCTATGCTGTGCAAAGATGACCTCCACTTGGTCCAGGTACATTGATTGGTTCGTTACAATGACATGTCAAGTTGCAATTATTGGTATATCAACACTGACAAGAGAAATTTGTCTGTAATAAGGTCATTTGTCTAAAGACGTTGAAAGTATTGTTGTGTTAGCCTCATGCTAACTCAGCTAATGTAAACTGGGGTAGCTCCATTGATTTCTGTGGAGCAATGCCAATTTATGTTAGCTGAGGATCTGACTCATTCTCTTTGGGAGAGAATTAAGCTTCATGGGATGGATTTACGACTATGTTACTCTGGTTCTATGACAGTGCAACCCAATGGAGTTACACATGCATAAAACATGGTTAATACTATGGAGAACCAGTCCCCAAGAATATAGATAATTTTTTTAGTTTATGCTGGGGATATATCTCCCAAAGAAACATTATAAAATCCCAATGGTAAACCCAGCACCTTCCCTCAAGGTCGGGCTTTAATTCATGCAACAACTTCTAAGGTTACATTATATTCTAGGAGGCTAGCATCATCAGAGGGGGTGTATTTACATGCACCAAGATTTGGCTTTCATTCTCTAACCCATTAGTTACTTATAAAATCAGGACTAACTTCAGTAGCCAATCTTCTGTGAGTCAGAAGAAAAAGAGCAGCAAGGTGACACCTCTGCTTTTCTAATAGAAGGAACAAAGACTGTCTCCCACCTATGCTTTTAAAAAATATTTCATGCTCAAACTCAGGCACGTGTGTCAGATTTTTAAAAGAAATTCCTCAACCTTTTACTTTGTCCTGGATTATTCAACCCTCTAATGCTTGCAGTGGCACTCTTCATAACACTTTTCTTTTGCTAATGGAAGATGTATAAGCATGAAAAGGAATCCTTCCTCTCTTTATTTGGCTCCAATCCTGCAGTCTGTACTCCATCATAACTCTGAGGGAAGCCAACAGAAGGCATGCCTTACTAAGGACTACAGTACTGGGCCCTATGTTATCAGGGAAATCTGTTTTTCTATAAAGCCGATATTGGACTGATTAATTCTGTATTAACCTTTATCGTCAACTTTCCCTCCCTTTGAAATTCATTCTTTATCCTTTTAAAAAATAAGGCAAAGATGATTTGCCACAAACACAGCGGTTCAGCTTGTCCCAAATGCACTATCTCCAAAGGCTCGAGTCCCTTGTCCAGGTTCCATGCATTAAAATGCATAAGAATAGAGTCCATTGGCCCTGAGGCCTGGTGACTTTGTGTTACAGTGAGTGCCATGGCTGGGGTATGAGCAGGTGGAAAGAGGGTCCGCAGAGTCCAGGTTAAGCAAACCAAGGACCTTCTCTGAGGATTCTGATTTACAGGGTTTTTGTTCAACCAAAAGAATGCAAGGGCCATATTCCCTTCATGATGACTAACAACCATTTTATCAGTGTTGTTTGATTTGGAGGCTCTGTCTCCACAGCTCATTATCCTGGCTTCTCTCTCCCTTATTAGAGTAGGCCAGCCCCTGTCCAGTATAGCTGTAAGGAGTTTTTGTACTGGCATAGTAACACAACCTCCCTGAACAACACTAGCTATGTTAGCATTGTTCTGTTGACAGAGCTGAGGCTTCACTGGGGGTTTTGCGGCATAGCTATGTTGCTCAGGGGAGGAGGGGGTCTTCACATCCCTGACTGACAAAGCTACACCTGCAAAACATTATAGTGTAGACAAGGCCTGAGGGTCTGAACCCAACTAGGCTCAGCATTACCTGCTTGGCTCGACTCACAGGGCACTCCCAGTTGGGACTATGAAACCCCAGCTGGGTATTTCACCAAAAACAAATGAAACTTTAGTGTGGTCTCTTCCCAAGGGACTACTTGAGTGGGGTCTGATAGGCCTGTGGGACCCTCTCCCAGGTGTGTCAAATGACCTGTCCACCCCATCATATGTAGGCAGAGTGAAATTCAGTGCTGATGTAGAGTAGGGAGTAATTTACGTGTTGGACCTATTTTTGAAGCATGTTGGCCAAATTCATCTGTTGTGTAGCTTACAACCCTGTGGAGTTAAACTAGTGATGGATTTGGCTGATGTCAGTGAAGTTAGTCTGGATTTACACTGGTGTAACAGATCTGAATTTGGCCCAGAAAGGCTAAATGGCTTGTCCAAAGTTACACATCAAGTCAGTGGCAGAGCTAGGAAGAGACTCAGGACTGCGCATTCTCAGTCCCGTGCTCTAACCCCTAAACCATGATATCACATGTGCAGTAAGGGCCAAATCCTGGTCCCACTGTATGGCCTTACAGATGCACACAGTGCATACTGAGTGACAAGCCAGTTAGAGATCATTAAAAGTACCTTTATCATAATGGTCCCCAGACTTAGGAGGCATTATGAGGCATTATGAGCTGCTAACTGCCAAACAACATATAATATTTAATCATGTGATTTATTTCCTCAGCTCACCCTAGCTAAAATAAACCCACTAGTATTTTGGCACATCATTTTTTTTTTTTTTTTTTTGTCTACAGTCAGTGCCATTTGGGATACCTGATGTCTGTCTGGTTTTGTCACTGAACTCATTGGCAGGGTGAAGGATTTTATAATCCTGAGATTGTGACAGCTGCCAAAAAATGAACATGAAGTTGACTTCAAGCCCTAGTCAGACAAATGCACAAATCAAAACAGATCCAGTCTAAGCAAGAATTTCTTTCCCCTGCAGAGAGAGTTACAAAATACTAAACAGCAGACATAGCTCCAGGAACAAACTGTGCAACTTCTGAAACGGAATAGCCAATGGCATTTGGGACAAACTGGTTCAAGGATATGCGAATGTCTTGTTTGAGGGTGGATGGTTTCAGAATAATAAAAACATTTAAATTTTCAGGCTCATTGGAAATATCAATGAGGCTTTTGACCTCAGCCATCTTCCACTATTAACAGAGTTAAAATAGTGTAGCTGGATTTTATAAAGGGCTGAAGAATTTTATGACCAGTGATAACATTTGTAACTATGCAAGCTAAGCTCATGAGAAGAGCAAACAAACCTATAAATACAGGGGTCAGGAGGGGAATCTCCACCTCTAAAGTATACAGTTCTGTAGGTGTATTATAAAAGGGTAGGGATGTTGCCTTCTTCTAAAGCATTAGCCATTGCCAGAGGCTGGATTCCTGAGCTGATGAAACAGTGGGGTGATCCATTATGGCAGTTGCCATGCTCTGATACAATAGTCCACCAAAATGAGTGTCCAATGACAATACTTCTGCTACCTTTTCCCCTACTTTCCACTACGGAAAACAAGCTTGACAAGAAAGGTGCAGAAAACTATGATCTTTAGATCATTCTCATTCTCTGACAATCACCAGAAAATAATGGAATAAAACTGAAGAGGAAAAACAGCAGTAAAATAGGTCCCCAAATTACGTAAAGAAAAATACTCTAGAATGAAGCTGGCACATGGTCAAGCTGCCATCAACATTCCTGTTCTATAAACTGTGCAAGGATACATTGAGGCTGTTTTTGAAAAGTGTCCTTCCATTTTGTGCCTGTGATTTTGAAAGAGCATATACATACAGGCATATTTTTGCAGACACAAATAATTGCAGGTGTCACTGATGTCACATACATCTAACTACCAGAACACACTCACAACTGCAAAATTACACCTACCTCTATTTGAACCCACAAATTGGCAGTGTGAATAGAGGTCTCTTTCAATATCAGGCCCTGATGTCCTCCACAAACATATTCCCCAGTAGCCAGACCAAAAGACCCTTTCATTCACACACAACTTATACTGGTTCTGGCTGATTGCAAGAGAATAATTTGCAGCAAAGTCTGACATGGCTTGAGCTAGTTGCTATTCATTGCACGCAGGGCAGGAGGCTGTAGTGTTCATGCCTGAGTGTTCATTAGCCATTGTCAAACCTATTTGTGTTCGTCCGACTGGAATCATTGGACCACAACCAAATTTAAATGCTGACTTAAACTCACAGGTTAAATTCTTTTCATTATGTCCACTTTTCACAGGGCAGCAGCTGTGCAGTGACTGGCTTTGAGAGTCTAGACACTTAATGGAGACAGATGTGAGCGTGACCAAGTAAGCAAGTGGTTGACTCTGCCTTTGTATCTTATCCATGATTGGTCAGCTGCATTGCTATTGATGTGATACTCCAGATTTACAGCATGTATCTCCACTGAAGTCACTGCCCACTTTGGCAGCTGATCTTGCACCTTTGAAGTCAATGGAAGTTTTGCCACTGACTTCAATTGGAGCAGAATTGGATCCCTTCATCTCTTTGTCTCATCTGAGTAAATAATATGCATATTAACTGTACTGTGTAGGAATAGAATAGTACCCATTTCAATATTTGTTAACCCTCTAGGATTCTCACTGCGTTCTGAGTAATAGAAGATGCCGGAAAGCAGTCTGAGCAGCAGTCTGTATGCAGTTTGGCCTAGCACGCTTGTGTATATTTAGTAAATAGTTATTTACTAGTTAGCTAGTGATAAGAAACAAAATGAGGTTATGGGGGGTCTAATGCAGGTCACCCCAATTGAAGACAAGTTGGGGAAGGCTAGGCCGTGTTGGTATGGACATCTCCAGCAGAGACCCAAGAGTTATATTGGTAAGAAGGCTCTTGCAACAATTGTGGATGGAAGATGACCAAGGGGGAGACCAAAGACTTGGCACATAAACTTGATACCAGCAGACTGTAGAGAGACCAATTTGCATGACAACCAGTCATACAATCATGAGTTTTGGAAGAAGACTGTGACAGCCGCTGACCCTGAATAGGGAAATGGTAAAGAAGATGTTAGTTATTTGGGATGCTACCATTCCTGTGTGGTTTCTACATATTATTATTATTATGTAAAGAGGAAAAGACACACCAATAACACAAACACCTTGGCAGGGTACCATGAGAATTACTGGCTGTAAAGTGCTTTGCAATCATCACACAAAAAGTGCAAAGGATATCATTAGGAATGTGTAGTGACCAACAGAAGAACTAGCAGTACTTGGTAAAGCCATGTATAGTGTGTACTAGCTTGCATGCACAGACAAGCTAATGAGAAGTGCTCTCAGCTTGCAAGGAGTTCTAGCTGTGGAATTCTCTTGGGGAAAAAACTAATTGCAACAAACTGAGTTACGCTGTGTGGGAATTTTGTGTTGTGGACATACCCCAGGGATGTCATTACATTTAATGATTATATTTCTGTTCAACTTAAAAAACAATTACAAGTCACATGTAGATAATTAAACAATAGACAATGCAGCAGTTTGGGGGCTTTTTAATTTAAAAATGTCAACAATTAAAATTATTTTATATTAAAGTCCCACTTATTTAGTAAAACCAAAAGAAAACACTTCTCAGTTGATTCTCCAAGCTATTACATTATATTCAGAAGCCACATTCCATGTAGAGTAACAGAAGAGAGAAAATTATTTATAGTAATAAAAAAGGCTTTCATTCTATTAGTGACAAAAAGCAAATGCACTTTTTCCAAAATATGTCATTTAAATAATTAAGTTATATCTGGGTTGCTTCACAAAAAAAATAGGGAGAATGAAAATATTCAGGGCTTGATTTACCCTGGCCCTATCCCAGTTTGAAACTGCTCCAACGCCATTGAAATCAATGAAGCTAGACAGGACTACAACTGGATGAACTGATCCTTAAGTGATTAGTTAAAGTATAAGATACGGTATCAGAAATGAGGGCAGTATAAGAAAATTACTATGTACGTATGTATGTATGTATTTATTTTTTATTTATTGTGGTAGTGCTTGGAGCTACACATCACACACATATAATGTTAAGAGCTGCCCCAAAGAGTTTACAATCTAATGTTGGGGAACAATTGATTATTAGGGCCCTGAAATAGCCACCCCTCAAAATGCAACACTGGGAAAGTTAGTAATGAAGATTTTTTTTGTAATGATTCACAAACATAAGGGTGCACTTTGAGTGAAAAAGTTACTGAAAAGCTATGTTTAAAGGAGATAAAGAAAGTATTGACGTTTTGAGGCTGTGACACTTCCTAGCCCTCCAAGTAGATTAAGGGGAAGGATGATATACATATACTGACCTATATTATTGAAATATACAAATGCAGAATTGCTAAATGGTAAGGTTAAGAGCTTTGTTAGTTACATTTTAATAATTTATAATTATGGCTAGCAAATGAGTTTAGATGAGGTAATACTGAGGCCAGGGCCTTGCTGACCTAAGTGTGGTTTTGTCAATTCTTCTCTTATGTAGACCTGCTGATCGGCTTAAAAATGATGTCATTGATGAGAGGACAAACTAACATGTTATGCTGGAAGATTTTAGGTAAAAGGTACACAATCTTGTAACGACAAAAAAAATGTCTCCTTTTTACTGGGAAAACCCAGGAGCAGGTTCTATGACATGGAACAGAATGGCATAGAAAGTGTCTAAACAGCAAAAAACATGGAAGCTTCCGTATGTGTGGTGTATGGGTTTACACGAGAAAATACTTAATGTGTTTAAAGCTGATTGGAGAAAGGTTAAGAAATGTGTACAGAGGAAATGTATAAAAAGACTCAAGTGAACAAGGCTCAATCAGAGAAACATTGGACAAGAAACTGAAGGAGTGGGATTGAAGGACAAGACCAGAGGTGGCAATGACCATCATGAAGTACAGGAGAACTTCCTGGTTCCCCAGTATGCAGTCATTTGGGACCCCTAACTATTCAGTCTTATCTGTTTATTGTCTGACATAAATGGGTTTTTGGACACCATAGGTGACAATAGTTCTGTCTGAAATGTTAATAAAGGCAAAAATTAGTTAAGCCTAAATTAGATGGACTTGTGACTCAGTTCCCCACCTTACAGTCCCAACACTAAATAGAAAATACACCAAAATGAAATAAAGTAACAAGTCAAAGGAATAAGGAAAATATAAAGGTTTTTTTGTGTCTTTTTCTTTATATTTACCATGGTAGTCTGCTTAAAGTAGAGAGTGAAAAGGGCATAACTTGTAGAACCATCAACAAGGCATATTGGGCGGCATGCACACCCCTGCTCTATTTGCCTGTAGACATTACAAAATTTCAAACATGTACCCTAATCCACTGTTTTGTGGCTGCTCTACCCACATTGGTTATAAGGCATTTATTCTTGAAAATATTCCATTAGCCAATTATCTAAAGAGGATGGTGGAAAAAAGGAAATAGCCACAGACTCCAACAAATTATATTATTTCTACAAATCACTCACAATTTAAATCACAAACAATTGTGTTCATTAATACAGGCAATTTGAAGATGCAGGCTAGATGGATTGGTCAGGTCCAAGGAGATGATGACTAGTCAAAACAATTAGTCTATTGGGAGTGAGAAATAGCACCAAGAGACTGAATCCTGGGACCCTAACTGATGCTGTTAGTCTTTATTCAAAAGAAGTAATTGGGATTATTCATGAGTGAAATTCAGCATTGGGCCAACACACCACTTAAATCCTATTTTTGATATCTTAAGTGGGACTAAAGTGGTACATGTGCCCTTCTGCTGGGACTACAGGAATGACACCACATGAGGAGAGGCTGTAGGAACCTCTAACTTGGATGAAGGAAACTTCCAAACAGAATTTACAGCTATGTAGTATTAGCAGAGCGATGGGAAATGACAGCTGAGCCAATTGATGATTATTTAGTGCTGAGGCCCTCCAGTCAGGGACCAGGATCCCAATGTGCTAGGCTCTGTACAAACACCAAGTAAAAAGATGGATGAGTAATAATAAATGAAGGAGTGAGGCTGAATGGGCAGAGCCAGTCACTGACTTGTAGCTATTTAAAGGTATTCTAGCATAATTGGTCATAGGGTTGTCCCAGTGCACTAGTACAATCAGACCATTAGCCAATGCTAAAAGTAACAAAGATCCCCACCCTGCACTTTCCTCTAGGGAGGACAAGTTCCAAGCCCGTCCAAAACTATGTTTTCATGCCTTGAAGTTACAGGTAGCACACTTAACATAGCCAGCACAACTGCTCTTGGCAACTCTTTGTGGCCATCTCCACGCCGGGACTTAGGATGGGGGGGCACCATTCCTTTGTCTTTCTAGGGAGTGCGTAGAAGGCAAAGGGGTCGGTGCAGTTACCCCTACGGAAGGAAAGGTGTCATACAATGGGGGGACCAGGCTGTGGGCTGCATCATGATTTCTCCCATCTTTTACTGGGGCTGTAAGTAGCAATAGGGCAATAAAAGGATCAGTTGGGGAAACTGTGCTCGGAGGAACCTAACTGAACATCGTCCCCCACCTTCCCCTCACTCATTCAGCCTCTGTGTCTTTCCCCTTTCCATTGCCAGGATCCCATGGTGACCATCACTGAAGAAAACCATCCTCTTCCACAATCCCACAAGTACCATAGCAACCGGCACGTCAGCGCTGCTAGTGAGCCCCAGCAGGAACAAGGGCAGGTTTCCGTCCTGCGCTGCCCTCGGAGTGGCGGTGCTGGGGGCGGGCAGGGCAAGCGTCTTGCACAAGGAAAATCCGGGAGCACAAACTAGGGGGCGGGGGCTGGATTCCTCAATCCCGGGGGAGCCGGGTTTGTTAGCGGCTTCTGCAGAGAAGCACCCCCAGGCAACAGCGTTGCATATGCACCTAGAGGCCCCTTTGCCGGAGGCCAGAGAGACACGGAGGCTGAGGACAAGCTAGAAGCACCCGCCTGACAGTTGAATAGAGGCAGGCAAACAGTCCAGTCACCAACGCTGAGCCAGGCGCGGCGCTGCTGTCCAAGGTACTGACAGAGCCCGGTGCCTGGGGTTGGGGCTAGTTTTTTCCTCCCCGGAGCTAAGGGCAGGGTCCGTGGCTGCAGGGCTGGGGGGAGAGCCAGTTACTGATTTCTCGGACTCGAGCTCCTGGTGATCTTGGAAAGCAGAGGTGGGGAGTAAAAACCTTTGCCGGGGCAGGGGCATTCCCACTGCTTTGCAGAGCGGGGGCTCAGACAAAAGCAGCATCTGTTCTCCTACTGCTGCCTGTTAGCTTAAGGGGAGGGAAGGGAGGGAGGGGAATCGAGGTTGTTTGATCCTGGAGGGGGAAAAAAACCTCACATGATCCATTTCCCACGTGACGTATTCCGGGGCTTGGAGAGAAGTGGGTGCCAGCAGCCAGCCCTGCAAACGTCATCCCTTTCTCCATCAAAGGAAAAGAGGCACACACAAATATCGTCCTCTCACCCAGATACATTTATACGTCCAGGCAACAGAGCAGCTAGCAACATGCAGTGTGGCTTCCACTATGACTGGTGCCTTCCCAGAGGTGCTTTCCAGTGGGATTACTAAGAGAAAAGGGAACAGACGCTTGCCTCTGGGATTGTGACTGGGAACAGGTATGTGCATTGGTGGGTAGTGGGTGCTGAACTATGTCATGATTCCAGGGGGGTAGTTCCCTTCCTTCGGGATAGAAATGAGGTTATTCTTTCCCATTGCTTTGTGCCTGAGAGTTTTGCCAGCCCTTCTTTCAAACCTCCCGTGGTGTTAAGAAGAGGGTTAATTCCCCGGGGCAGGAGCTAAATCGATTCTCCTGAAAGCAATGTACAGTTCCGTAGAATAAAGAAGAGGTTTTTAAAAAAAAAATCACGAGAAGCTACGAAGGGCTCAGCACTTTTGAAAATCAGGCCACTTATTTGTGTGCCTAAAGATGGCAGTTCTGCCTCTGCTTAAAATTCTGGTTAACGTCCTGCCTCTGTTTAAAATTCTTCAGCCCAACAGCTGCTTTCCTTCTTTTGTTCCCGTTTTAAAACGTGCTTTTGTATTTCCTTGTTACTGTTCCGGTAGTCTCCTCTGCCTGAAAGGCACACATCGTTAGCTCTTTGCCTGTGGTGGGACACTGGAGCTACTTGGGAACGCCTTGCAGAGCACGGAACCACCTTTCCATATCTGCAGACAGTAGAGTCAGCAAGTTTTGTTGCCTGCAATTCAATAAATCAGAAACATGTTCCCTAAAAAGTAAGGGCAGTATTTGGAATTCATCCCGCTGGCTTTCAGCACTGTGAAAAGGAGTGAGGGTTCTACAGTGCTGTGAAAGGGGGAAATTGGCTGTGCTGGGGTGTGAGGCAAGGTTGGAACAGTACTACTTCTTTCTGGCCAAGATTTTTTTTTAAAATGAGTGCCCAAATTCATGCTCTTAAGGTCTAAATAAGTGTCCTGATTTTCAAAAGAGCTGAGCACCACGCAGCTCCTACTGAGATGAATGAGACCTGCTGAGTGCATAACATTAAAAAAAGCAATTATTTAGGTGCCTAAATAGGGATTTAAGAGCCCAGCTGTTGGCCCCCATTTTAAACATCTTGGCCTTTAAGACCTTGAGCAAGATTTATGTGCCTCAGTTTCTCCACTTGAAAACGAGCACCCTACAGCTCCCATTCACCATCATAAAGTAGGAATAGCTATTCCACAGAGGTGTGGAAGGGATGTAATAATTATTTGTAAAGCATTTTTAAGTTCTCTGATGCAAGGCCCCATAGAACTGCAAAAACTATTTTAATTTCTTAACTGTTAGAAGTTAAGAATTCTAGTAAGAATTTATCAATCATTCCTAAAGTACATATAAGTTTGTAATTTTAAAAAAGCCATGGACTAACAATAGGACAATCACCAGTCAACATTTTGGTAACAAGGATGCAAAAATGTATGTTAAAGTTAAAGGGCCAAATTTGCTGCCAGTGTAAATGGTCAGAGCTCCATTGACCTCAATGGAATTTCATCCATTTACATCCTATAAGGAAATGTCAGTATTTCACTCTTTCCAAGGGTACAGAATTAAATCGTACAGGATACATTTTAGAATGTGTTAATATTTGACATAGCAGTTGCCAGACGGCATCAGTTCAGTGGGCTATCCAGTTCAGTTTCATGTCTCTAACCATGAACAGTACCAGATGCTTCAGAGGAAGATGCAAGAAACCCTGCTGTACACAGCTACTGAACATTTTCAGGAAAGTTTTCTTTGAATCCCCAAAGAGAGTTGGGCTTCAAAACCCTCCTCTAGACAAGGCCTTCCTCTTTTTCACTAACTAATACTCTCTTGAAAACAACAGGCCCGATTACAATCTCACTTACACCAATATAACACCATTGACTTTAGTGGGTTTACTCCTGATTTACACCTGTGTGTATGAGATCAGCATTACGTCCAATGTATTGAATAAGTTAGACTTGTGCAGTTTTAGATCCAAAGACTGATGGTTCTGCTTGGTAGTTTTAGGACTGCTTCCTTGCACTGTATTATTGTTATTAGCCCTATGAGCCAGAAAAATGAAAGCAATTCCTCAAAATTAATTTTAAAAATGCAAATGCAATTCAGGAACCAGTGAAGGGACCAGATGAATAATTGCTTGGCATATTGTTCTTCATACAAGTATAACACAAACACGTGACAGAATTAATAATATAGAGCCCTGACTCTCCTCCATTGCACAGCACAGAGGGGAGTCAAAAGCAGGGCTTGGAAATAGCCAGTTAATTCCCTAACGCCATACCACCACTTCTCTGAAACTACTTATTCTCCAGAATCTCAGCTTTTATTTTAAACATAAATAAGTCCTTAAGTGTTATCATTGCAAAGAAATGAGTCTATACAGAGCATGGAATAATAGCCGTGAGGGGTGTGAACTGTCCTGTTCATCTCAGAGAGGGGTTAATTCAGAGTTACAGTGATGATTATTTAAGTGTCAACATGGTTAACCATTTCATTCTTCCTGTGAGAAAGGGGAATCACAGGTCTGCACAATTTACTGGACTGACATCTGACTTGGGTGCCATAAATGGATGGTGTCTGAGAGATAGCACCTCTTATTCCCTCCTCCTCCCCCAATCAAGAAGGGGTCCTGCCCAGAGAGCCTAACTGAACCAATGGACATGCTGAAGCCCCCACCAAGGGGGAACCAAGTGGTATGCCAAATTCTATGTTAAACTAGAGCAGATCAATGGTCACAAAAAGCTTGTCAGAAAAACCTGTTTCAATTAATTATTTTTTTGTAAAATTATAACTTCAGTGAAAATTCCTACAGAGAAAAAAATTCAAAACAAAAAAACTTCATTTTGGAAAGTTAGTGTTGAGAAAAACTTCACAATTTCATTTTGGGTATTATATAGGGGGGGTTCCATTTTTATTATTTGTACATTACTTCATGACATATCAGTAGGCATATTATACAGTACCAATCTTATAATATGACATAATAAATAGTTAAATATTCTGTTTTTATTTTTAAGTCATTAAGGGCAGCTGCTACTTAATACTGAGTGAAACATCTTATCTTTTTCCTGGATCAAAGTGTCTCCTGTTTGTTTTGTAATGAAAGAGACTGACACTTTAACATATTATGCACTACTAATGTTACCGATATGTCATGAAATAATAATAATAATAAGATAAAAAAATGAAATGAAGTAAAACTAAAATAAAGTTCTAAATGAAATACTGAAAATTCAAAATTTTCTAAACAAATTTTTTCAAAGCTGAATTTTTTTGTAAATTCCATATTGCAGAAAACTTTAAAAGATATTTCTTTTCATTCCATTCTGGAACAAAGACAACTTTTGTTGACATTTCCCATGAAGCACAAATTCCAAGTTTCTACCAGCTCTATTTTGAACATTTGCATAGTCAACTCCGAGTGGCAGCCTATTTTGGCAACTCCTATTGGTAAAATTTATTTTGTGGGGCCCTGGTCAAAGTGCTTGATTCTGTTCTGATTTATATCACATAAATCTGGAGTAACTCAATTGAAGTCAATGAGTTACACTGATGTGAGATTAGAAATGGCCTAGTGAGTTTTAGAAGCAATTTCCCCCTTTCATTTATTTTCCCCTCAGGAGCGGAGAATAGAATCCATAGTTTAACATATATTAATTTATAATAAATGTATATATGTTAATGTGTCAAAATTTTCACCCGTTAATATTTTCTTGGGCAAAAATCCAGCACTCCGCAATCTGCGTAGCTTCATCGGGGCTGGGCTGATGCACAAGATGCAGGGCAGAGAAACTGTCTGTCTCCAGCAGGGCAGCCGCTCCACATAACCTACTCCTACACAGTGACTGCACTGGGCTCCATAGGAGCTTATGTAGCTCCCCACCCCATGGTGGCTGGAGAATGAAGATCCTTACAGTACCAGTTCCTGCCCATGCCACAAAAAGGAGACCCCCTCCTCAAAAGAGCTGAGCCCTGTGCTGAGGGTGTGCAATCACACACAGCCCACCAATATCCACCCCCACCCTTGTTGGAGAGAACTGCACCTGTTCCACTGCATTTTGTACTCTGAGGTGTGTGTATATGGGGGGGCGGGGCGTAATTTGGTGCTGGGAGGTGTTACTGCTTCTTGGTGTGGTCTTTCTAGGGATCTCAGTTTCTCCTAACTGACCCTCCTTAGTTTGTTCTCACTCAGATCAGTTACTGGATCCTCACCTCCAACTGAGTCTATCAGCCCTTCAATTTTAGGGCTTGCAGTCTCTGGCTATTTTTCTCAGCAGCAGCTTGAAGCAGAGCTATTACCCCTATACTATCTTAGACCTTTCTACTTCCCCTTTCCTTCCCTGTGCTCTCCCCTTTATAGCAGGTCTTGTTTTTGCTATTGGTTGCAGCTGTGGGTGCCTGCCTCCATGCTTGGCAGCTCTGGCAGCTGCATGGGGGTGTGATCAAGCTGCTTGCTCGTAAACAGGAAAGACTCTCTTCCCCCATCTCTCTGTGTTCAGGATGGGGTTTGTAAACCCCATTGCAGAGGCCTCATTCTTCTTTCTACTGAAGCCACTTTATAGCCATCTGGCAGTGGAAGGGAGTCTGAAAGTGCATGTAAATATGAATTACAGACACTATAAGGCTCCTTTTCACTGCCAGGACAATAAAGCAGCCCCAATGTAAATCAGAATCAGGCTCCATTCATGCATCTACAGCATGAAACAACAACAACTGTCAGTCCACAGCAGGATCTCTAACCACCCCCTACTCTCTTGTATATCATTCAGTTAACACAGGAAGTCCCTTCTGATGAGAGCTGGATGAATCATGGACTTTTTGGATTGGGGGCCAAGCTGAAAAATCTAGAGGGGAAAATATGGTTCAATTCAAACCAATTTAAAAAAATTGTCAAATCAAAAAACTAAAACAAAAAATCATTTTGAATCAACTGAAACAATTTTGGGGGACTCAAAACTTTGTTTTTCATTTCAATTCAACTGTTTTAAGGCAGGGGTCAGCAACCTATGGCACACGTGCCAAAGGCGGCGCTTGAGCTGATTTTCAGTGGCACTCTGCTGCCGGCTAGGGGTTCCATTGGCCGACCCCCTGCCAGTCGGGGTCCTGGCCACCGGCCCCCTGCCAGACGGCCCCCTGCTAGCCAGGGTCCCGGCCACCAGCCCCAGGGGGTCCACTGCCGGCCTGGGGTCCCAGCCGCTGGCCCCACTCAGCTTGCTGCTGGTCTGGGGTTCTGCTGCCAGCTCCTTGCCAGCCAAGGTCCTGGCCGCTGGCCCTGCTCAGCCCGCTGCCGGCCTGGGGTACCAGCTACCAGCCCCCTGCCAGCCTGGGTCCCGTCCAGCCGCCCCACTCAGCCTGCTGCTGACCTCGGGTCTTGGCCGCCGGCCCAGGGCTCTGCTCCTGGCCTCAGCTTGGCGCTCTGCAGCCGCCCCCAGCTGTGGCCCACTGGCCCCAGCCTGGGGCAGTGAGGGGTGCTGATGGGGCAAGAGGGGGCGCAGCTCAGCACCCCCACCTTAAAAATTGTTCCAGCGCAACTGGGATATTTTTAAGTCCTGATTTGCTGCTTATACCACGCCATGTGGGACAGCGCATTGGGTTTGACATTTTGCATGCCATCTGTCGCAATTTTTTCCCCCGCTGTGAGTTGAGGGGTACTTTTGACAAAATGTCAGCTCCTAAGAAAGCAAAGTTAGATGCCCGTTCATTTCAGCCTTCTTGGACAGACACATTTGGATTTATTCAAAAGAAGGACGGTGCTGTTTGTGCTTTCTGTTGTGAAAGTGTTGTTTTTCTCACATCGAGTGTTTGACGACATTTTGAAATGAAGCATGAGAAAACCTTTCTTGACGAAGCAGATAAGACTGAATCGATCAAAAAGGCAGTAGCAGGATATGAGAAGCAAAGCAGTGCTTTTAAATGTTTAAGTGTAAGTAAAAATCAAGCTACAGAAGGAAATTACAAGATTGCACAGTGCACTGCCAAAAACGGAAAGCCGTTTACAGATGGGGAATATATAAAAGAAGTTTTTCTCAGCCGATTTTGTTCAAAATTTGCCAAATAAAGATACAATCGTATCTAGAATAAAGAAATGCCCGTCTCTGCCAGAACAGTTGAGAGAGACATGAGAAAAATGGCAGAAAACATTAACAAAAAGCAGACGACTGCATTAAAAGACATAGCGGTGTTTAGTGTTGCAATTGATGAGAACCTGGATATAAACGACATTCCTCGTTTGGCAGCTGTTGCAAGATATTGTGCTTCCGATGAAATCCAAGAGGAACTTTGTTGCCTAAAACCCCTGCATGGCACAATAAAGGGGGAAGATATAGTGGAAAGTTTTGAAGAACGAGGAGTTGACATCAGAAAAATATTTTGTGTGACAACAGATGGTGCTCCTGCCATGGTCGGAAAACAGAAGGAATTTGTACAGTTACTTGAAGATCAAATTGGCGGCCTGACAGTCAAATTTCACTGTATCATCCATCAAGAGAACCTGTGTGCTAAAATTTCTAATTCAGAGTTTAATAATGTGATGAATATGGTGGTGTGAATTGTGAATTTCCTTGTTGCTCGATCTGCTTTGACTCACAGACAGTTTCAAGCACTGCTAGAAGAGATGGACAGTGCTTATAATGACATTCCACTTCACAGCAACATTCGGCAGCTAAGTCTTGGCAAGGTTTTGGTGCACTTTTTAAACTGTTTTGATGCAATCAAGGCTTTTTTGTCAGAAAAAGCACAAAACTACCCCGAACTGGATGATGACAAATGGCTGTGTAAGCTCATGTTTCTAACTGACATCACCACTCACCTAAACAAACTCAACCTCCATCTCCAGGGTGCAGGGCAAATGGTTCTGGATCTTTATGAAGCCTGGAAGGCATTTGTTGTAAAACTAGCAGTTTTTTCTCGGGATATTTGAACTTCGACTTTCCGCTACTTCCAACACATAAAAGAGCTATCGACACGTTGCACTGTCAGTGTTGATGAGATTGGAATGCACATGCAAGAACTGGAATCAGAATTTTCTGACAGATTCCAAGATTTCCAGTGATTTGGCCCAATGCTTTCTTTTCTAATTAAACCTGAAAAGTTCAATGAAAGCAACTTGGAATTGTCTGTATTTCAGTGGATGGGTGTTGAAGCTTTCAAAATGCAGCTCATTCAGTTAAAAAGCTCGGAATTGTGGGCATCAAAGTTTGGAGATCTGCAGAGTGCAATTGAAGCTACCGAGAGAGATTATGGGGCCTCTGTTCTGACCTGCTGGACGTCCCTGCCAGTGAAATTTAACTGTTTGAAGAAAATTGCGTTTGCAATGCTTTCAGCATTTGGATCCACATACCTGTGCAAACAGGTATTTTCACACATGGAATCTGTCCTCTGTCCCTCTCGGAGCCGGTTAACAACTGATCACTCAGAAGCCTATGTGCAGCTTAAAGTATCCAAATACATGCCAGACATTGGAAAACTCAGCAAGGAAAAGCAAGGGCAAGGATCACACTAAACTGATAAGATCTGCATTTTAATTTAATTTTAAATGAAGCGTCTTAAACATTTTAAAAACCTTATTTACTTTATATACAACAATAGTTTAGTTATGTATTATAGACTTATAGAGAGAGACCTTCTAAAAACGTTAAAATGTATTACTGGCACATGAAACCTTAAATGGCAGTGAATAAATGAAGACTTGGCACACCACTTCTGAAAGGTTGCCAACCCTTGTTTTAAGGTGTTTTCCACCCTCTTTTGTGTGCGTGGTTTTTTTTTTTTTTTAAAGGCCAAATTTGAAAACAAATGTCATTTTGAAATAAAAAGCCAAAACGAAACATTTCAAATTGTTTTTCAAAACAATTTTTTCGGGTTTTTTTTTTCTTGGCCAAAAGTATTTATTGAATTTGACTCCAATTTGCAAATAGTTTTGAAGCCCTGAAAAAAATGTATTTTTCAGCAAAATTTCTATTTGCCAAAAAAATCCCCCAACTCCACTTCTAATGTCAATCTCTGATTCTGTTAAAGAAAATGTTCGATAAATGTACTGAGATTGGCCACATTAAAAAAAAAAGCTATCAGCTTTTTTCACAGTTTGTAAATATGGGCAACAAAAATCCAGGTACTCAGCACATTTGATTAGTTTAAACTTAATTTTGTAAAGCTTTTGTAAAGTAAAACTTCTTTTGAAAGAAATAAGTCATGTGGAGGTCTCATAAAGCCTGAAAATCATCTTATCAGCTTAGGATTCTTTTTAACTATGTTAATAAGTACATAGATTCATAGATTCATAGATTCTAGGACTGGAAGGGACCTCAAGAGGTCATCGAGTCCAGTCCCCTGCCCGCATGGCAGGACCAAATACCGTCTAGACCATCCCTGATAGACATTTATCTAACCTACTCTTAAATATCTCCAGAGATGGAGATTCCACAATCTCCCTAGGCAATTTATTCCAGTGTTTAACCACCCTGACAATTAGGAACTTTTTCCTAATGTCCAACCTAGACCTCCCTTGCTGCAGTTTAAACCCATTTTAAACCCATTGCTTCTGGTTATATAAGGATGCATTACAGATGCTTTCTTAGGTGCAATGTAGCTACTCAAGATTTAGAGCCATAGAGTTGAAGGCCAGAAAGGATCATCTAGTCTGACCTCCTGTATGTCACAGGCACCCAGCACCTACCCACCAAGCCCAGCAACTAAAACCAGACCAAAGCACCGCAGCCCACAGGAGACTAGACTATAATGTACCACAGGCAGAGCATAGAAGGAACCAAGCTGCACCAGTGCCTGAGGCCCAAGCAAGAGCAGGGAAATGATGAAGTGAGATATACCCAGATAATCCTGGCAAGTGACCCTTTCACTCACGTGCTGCTGAGGAAAGTGAACCCCCCCGGAAAAACAATAGAAATGGCAGTATTTCATCAAAATGTTAATGTCAAAGCTTCCGCTTTGACAGACCATCAGACTGGCCTGATTGGACATTGATTTGCATGTTTTTGCATCGCAACTAAGCTCCATGAGGGGATGTGGGAGGTGCAGGTTAATTCTCTCTGTCACGGTCAGGGAAGCTGAATAGATCTTTAAATCCTTTGCCTTTGGAGAAGGAGCCCCAGGAACAATTACGCTGTGGTGCTGGCTAAGTTTGCGGCGCATTCTATACCACAGCATAATGTGATTTACGAGTGAGCATGTTTCTGCCAGTCTGTCCAAAAGCCAAGGGAATCTGTTGAATCTTTTATAAGAGGCTTGTATGACATGGCAGAAAAATTATTTTAAAGACAAAAAGGAAGAGCCCATTAGAGACAGAGAAGTGACTGGCATTTTTAGACAAAGGGCTGTCAGAGAAACTGCAAATGAAAAGAGATTTAATCGTAGGTACTGACTCCATGGGTGCTTCACGGCTCAAGCCCCTGTGCAGATCAGCTGTTTTGCCGCTGTGGGAGGTGCTTAGGGGAGGGCAGAGAGCAGCGAGTGGCAGGCAGGCGGGAGTCTCGGGGGACGGGGTGGAGCAGGGGCAGGAAGAGGCGGAGTGAGGGTGGGGCCTCGGGGGAAAGGCCAGAGTAGGGATGGGACCTCAGGGCGGAGCAGGGTGGAGCACCACTGGGGAAAAATAAAAGTCAGTACCTATTGATTTAAGCCTTCACAATGCAGTAGAAATGGCAAGACAAGGTGTTTGCAAACTAAAATAGAAACTAGTGGCCACCAGAACGAAACCTAGTGGAAGTGACTTAGAAAAAGAGTCACATTAGCAAAAAGCAACTGTAATAAATCCTCAAGGCATTGTGGAGATGGCCCTAGACAAAATATAATACTCTTCAGACTAGATGCACAAGACGTGGGAAAGATCACAGTCCAAAAGGTGATTGCCCAACTAAAGGAGCCAAATACCATAAATGCACAAAAACTGGACATTTTGCCACTGTCTGCCACACAAAGGCAATACGGAAAGTGACCACTGAGCGTCAAGAGCCATTTTTCCTGGCATCAATCACGTGTAATGACACAGAGCCAGCCTGGAGGATGGAACTGAATATTTGTGGAAAGACTGTTCATCTTAAAATAGATTGGAGTACAAAAGTACATTATAACAGGATTACAGGAGTTGTAATCAACTTCAACCCCTCGGGCAGCTGAAAGTAGCAGATACTGTCCTAGATAGCCCTGGAGGTATTTTGAGCTGCATTTCCCCAGAAACAACATACAAAAGACAAAAGCTTTAATTGTAATGTGAATGTGATTAGAGGACTGGAAGCTGACAATCTCCTCAGTGGCAGTGTGGTTGCCATAATGGGTGAGAAAGGTGGAAGAAGTTGATGGAATATTTGGTGATATTGAACATTTAAAAGGAGAAATAATCTTAAGAGAAAATGCTGAACCTTATAGTGTACATGTGCCACACGGAATTCTTATCTTGTTACTTCATAAAGTAGAAACAGAGTTAAAGAGAATGGAAAAGAATGGCATAATCGAGAAAAATCTCTGAGCCAACTGCATGGTGGGTACCAATGGAACCTGCAATAAAGAAAAATGGGAAAATATGAATCTGTGCAAATCTTAAAAGATTTACTGAATCAGTAGTCAGAGCAAAATATATCTTCTCAATACTAGAAGAACATCTTTTCTAAAGTGGCTGGAGCTACTTTAATCTCCATGCTGGATGCTTCAGGTCGTTTCTGGCAAATTCCCTTACCCAAAGAGAGTGCTAGATTGATTACATTCATTAAACATTTTGGGAGAATTTACTTTTAAAGATTACATTTTGGGATTACCAGTGCTCCTGAAATTTTTTCAAAGAAAGATGTCCGAGCTGCTAAAACATAAATAGGATTGTTGCTTATATGGGTGACATTTTAGTATATGGGTCATCAATGGAAGAACATGACAAACTCTCAGTGAAGTTCTGAATTTAATCAGTGAGTCTGAACTCAAGTTAAATAAAGAAAAGTGTGTTTTCCACCTACACCAAACTGAATCTTTGGGACAAATAATAAACAAGGATGGAATTAATCCTAACCCTGAGAAAGTAAAAGCAATTACAGAACTGAATGCACCAACTAATGTAGCAGAACTAAGATGCATACTGGGGATGGTAAATTATCTTCACCAATACCTTACCACTGTGACTAAACCACTGAATGAACTATTAAGGTCCAATACATCCTGGCCAGGGTGGCCAAATCAGGGGAATGCCTTCAAAAAGGTAAAAGAAATTATCTCAGCTGCTCCCGTTTTAAAATTCTGTGATGGAAACAAACTCACAATGGTCAGTGCTGAAGCCAGTAGTTATGGCCTTGGTGGTATCTTGTTGCAACTACATGGATCTGTGTGGAAGTCAGTTGCTCTCTGCTCTCGTACACTTACAGAAAAAACAACCTGTGCAGAATGAAAAGGAGTGTCGGGCATGTGAGAACTTCCACAGATATCTGGGTGGGTTGGGTTCCTTTACACTGATAGCCAACCATAAACCCCTTGTAACTCTTATCAACAGAAATATTCTGAAATGCCAATGTCTTTTGATTATGCTAATGCAATTTAACTCAGTCATTGAATATATTCCTGGTACAAATCTGGTAATAGCTGACACATTGTCACGGAGCCCAGCATCACACTAAAACGCCGATAGGCTAAAGGAAGAGGCAAAGGTTTATATTAGGGCTGTCGACTAATCTCAGTTAACTTATGCGATTAACTCAAAAAAATGAATTGTGATTTTAAAAATTAATCACGATTAAATGCAGTTTTAATCGCACTGTTAAACAATGGAATACCAATTGACATTTATTACATACTCGGATGTTTTTCTACATTTTCAAATATATTATTTTCGATTACAACACAGAATATACTTGCTATTGTACACTCCTGATAATACTTTGATGAAGGCAAGATAATACTTTGAATACAAACATCAGTGTATTAACGAAACCTCACTCAGATTTCATGCAACTATCATATAGTGATCAGTCTCTTAATTGATTTGATTAGCATTTTAATCCTAAAAAAGAAAAAAGGAAAAAAAATGAGTCATGCCTTTGCATGAGTCACAAAAGGACAATTTATAGCATGAATTAAAATAGGTTTCTTTATTGAATCAATACATGAAATTTTAGCTGCCTCAGACGACAACAGAACTCAGAAAACCATGTTTCTAATCATGACAGTAAATGCATAATTGCACTGTAACCATGCTAGACATCCTGCTGGTGGAATGATAACAGATTTCTTGGTGTGTCTCAGGTAGTTACTGGATTTGTAATCACCCCAAACACACCATGAAATCTCTTATCTACAGCTAGGCACTCACAGACTACAGAATATGCTCCAAGGAGAAAGTCCAGGCTTCACACCTAAATAAATTTAAAACAACTTTCACCAAACAAGGATACCATACCATGGAACAGATGGACACCACCCAAATGCCCTGAGAGAACCTACTTCAATACAGAAGAAAAAAAAAACCTCTGACCGCACATCTCTAGTTGCCACTGACCACCCCACAATGGAACCCCTATGGGGTATCAGTAAACAATTACAAGCCATACTTGATGGAGACCACATCCTGAAAGAAATCTTTCCTGAACTCCCCATTTCTGACCTTCAAACAACACCTCAACCTCTCCAAGCTCATCATCAGAAGTAAGCTCCCCACAGACCAGGACCCACCAACTCAAAGAGGCACCAGACCCTGCCAACACAACAGATGTAAACCCTACAGACATATCTCCACTGCTACAATGATCAATACCCCACCACACACTTTTCAAGATTCATGGGTCCTACACATGCCGATCACCATGTGTGGTGTACCTCATCCAGTGCACTAAATGCCCCAATAACAATTATGTGGGTGAAACCTGATAATCACTATGCTCGCGAATGAACTCACGAAGGAAAATGATAAAACACTATATCACCTCTGGGCAAACACTTTTCATACATCACTCTATATCTGACCTCTGAAGTCCTTGTCCTCAAAGGAAACCTGCACAACACTTTCAATAGACAAGCCTGGAGTCTTCAATTCATAATTCTGCTAAACACCAAAAATCATGGACTTAATAAAGACACTGGGTTTATGGCAGAGACGGGCATTTCTTTTTCTAGATACGATTGTATCTTTATTTGGCAAGTTTTGAACAAAACCTCTGAACTGCTGAGAAAAACTTCTTTTATATATTCCCCATCTGTAAACGGCTTTCCATTTTTGGCAGGGCACTGTGCAATCTTGTAACTTCCTTTTGTAGCTTGATTTTTACTTATGCTTAAGCATTTAAAAGCACTGCTTTGCTTCTCATATCCTGCTACTGCCTTTTTGATCGATTCAGTCTTGTCTGCGTCATCAAGAAAGGTTTTCTCATGCTTCATTTCAAAATGTCGTCAAACACTCGATGTGCAAAAAACAACACTTTCACAACAGAAAGCACAAACAGCACCGTCCTTCTTTTGAATAAATCCAAATGTGTCTGTCCAAGAAGGCTGAAATGAATGGGCATCTAACTTTGCTTTCTTAGGAGCTGACATATTGTCAAATGTACCCCTCAACTCACAGCAGGGGAAAAAATTGTGACAGATGGCATGCACAATATCAAACTCAGTGCGCTGTCCCACATGGCATAGTATAAGCAGCAAATCGGGACTTAAAAATATCCCAGTTGCGCTGGAACAATTTTTAAGGTGGGGGTGTTGACCTGTGCCCCCTCTTGCCCCTGTCTGCACCCCTCACTGCCCCAGACTGGGGCCAGTGAGCCTCAGCTGGGGGCGGCTGCAGAGCACCAGGCTGAGGCCAGGAGCAGAGCCCTGGGCTGGCGGCCAGGACCCCAGGCCAGCAGCGGGCTGAGTGGGGCCTCTGGATGGGACCCCGGCTGGCAGGGGGCCCGCAGCCGGTACCCCAGGTTTGGCAGCGGGCTGAGCGGGGCTGGCAGCCGGAACCCTGGCTGACAGGGGGCTGGTGGCCAGTATCCCAGGCCAGCAGTGGGCTGAGCAGGGCCGGTGGCCAGGACTCTGGCTGGCAAGGGGCCAGCAGCCGGAACCCCAGACCGGCAGTGAGCTGAGCGGGGCCAGCATCCGGGACCCCAGGCCGGCAGCGGAGCCCCCGGGGATGGCGGCTGGGATCCCGGCTGGCAGGGGGCTGGCGGACAGAACTCCAAGCCGGCAGCAGAGTGCCACTGAAAATCAACTCGCATGATGCCTTTGGCACACGTGCCATAGGTTGCTGACCCCTCTTCTAGCCTATCTAACATGGAATGGCCCTAATTACCATTCACATATTTTTCTAACATGTCTCTAAAGGTTGACTCTGGGTCATTTAGCCTGCGAGCTGCTTAACCCTTTCTATTGACACCTTCTTGGCACACTTTGTGTAAGATTCGTTGCTAGTGTATAATGGTGGTAGCAACAATGATTTGCATGGTCATATTTTAATCAGATAATGTCACAGGCTTATTACAACAATCTGTAATCTGCTAACCCCCTTTTTGTCCTATGTCTGCAAAGGTGTTAACTGGCCACTTCACCCTGAATGGTCTCTTACAATATGTGTTAACTACTTATGCTAAACAATCTGTTCCATCTTGTATTTAGCTGTGACACTCGGAGTACCTTTCCTAGACCTGAAAACGAGCTCTGTGTAGCTCAAAAACTTGTCTTTTCACTAACAGAAGTCGGTCCAATAAAAGATATTAACTCACCCACCTTGTCTCTTTCATAGATTCATAGGTTGATCTATTCCAAGACCAAAAGGGACCATTGTGATCATCTTGTTGACTTCCTGTATAACACAAGCCATAGAACTTCCCCAAAATAATTCCTAGAGCATATTTTTTAAGAAAAACATCCAATCTTGATTTTAAAATTGCAAGTGATGGAGAATCCACCAAGACACTTGATAAATTGTTCTAATAGTTAATTACTTTCACTATTAAAAATTTACACCTTATTTCCAATCTCAGTTTGTCTAGCTTCAACTTCCAGCCATCAGATCTTTGATAGATTGAAGAGCCCATTATTAAGTATTTATTCCCAATGTAGATACATAGAGACTGCAATCAAGTCTCCCCTTAACCTTCTCTTTGTTAAGCAAAATAGATTGAGCTCCTTGAGTCTATCATTAGAATACATGTTTTCTAATCCTTTAATCATTCTCATGGCTTTTCTCTGAATCTTCTTCAATTTATCAACATCCTCCTTGAATTGCGGGCACCAGAACTGGACTGATTATTCCAGCAGTGATCATACCAGTGCCAAATACAGAGATAAATAATCTCTCTACTTCTGCTCAAGATTCCCCTGCTTATACATCCAGAGATTGTATTAACTCTTTTGACCACAATTTTGCACTGGGAGCTCATATTCAGCTGATTATCCACTATGATATCCAAATCTTTTCAGAGTCATAGATTACAGGATAGAGTCCACTGTCATGGAAGTATGGCCTATATTCTTTGTTTCTACACATATACGTTTACATTTAGCCATATATAAAATGCATATTGTTTGATTGCGCCCAGTTTGCCAAGCAACCCAGACCACACTATATCAGTGACTTCTCTTCTTCATTATTTGCCACTCCCCCATTTTTTATATCATCTGCAAACTTTATCAGTGATAATTTTATGTTTTCTTCTACGTCATTAATAAAAATATTAAATAGCATAGAGCCAAGAATCAATACCTGTGGGACCCCACTAGAAACACCAGTTCAGTGATGATTCCCCATTCACAATTACATTGAGACCTATCTGTTAGCCAGCTTTAATCCATTTAATGAATGCCAGCTTCTAGAACTGTAAGCTGCCATTCTACAGAGATGCTACTTCCTGGGGTGCGTGAGTAGGTGTGTCTTTGATTCAGAGAGATGATAATAATAGAGAGTTCTGAGATAATAGCTAGAGCGGATGACTCAGTAGTTGACGCATCAATTTTGGAATATCTAGACTCCCTTGAAGGTCAGGTTTACACTCTGACAAGATCAATTATGTTTCTATCTTAGGGTTGTTTTTTTTAAGGTTCCCATCACCTTAATGCCTAAGCACCATACAAGATTTAAATAGAACATTGAATTAGCCCGTCATCCTGGTGATAAAATTGGGTACCACATTATTTACTACATAAGCGACTTTCAGATAAGATCTTGGCCTCTAGTTTCAAGATCTTCACAAACGGATTGCTAGAGTCAGGATACTAAACCATATTTAGGTACCAAGATAAGTGACATGAATTTCAAAAGGGCTGAGCATGCAGCAGCTCCCATTGGCCACAGGTCTTATCTGTCCTCCATGATTTTGAGAGATCCCATTGGACTATTCAGAAGAGTACAGGCTTGCCTGGATGTTCAACATTTCACCCTCTCGCTATTAGTGTGTGCTTTATACCAGCTGCTTGCCATCCATCCCAGAAGTGGCTGCCTTTCACTGGTGATGGCTATAGATAGCTTTTTACACGATTTGGGATCCTTCAGTGTTAGATAAATATAAAATATTATTATCATTTCCATTAGAGCCACTTTTGTTTTTCCAATACTAAAGCAACAGTCACAAAGGCATGGCCAGAAAACAGAGCTGTAAACAGGGGAGTTTGAGTAGGAGTTCTCTTGGAGGGGAATGGAAGAGGATAGCCCCCTGCTCCTTTGGGGGTAGAGTATGAGTTTGTGTGGGTGTTGTGTGTTTTTCTGGGAGGTTTGGGGGGGGGGTATTTTTGTTTGTTTGTTTTTCCTGTTCAATTTGTAGAGACTGGTAGGGGACAGTGTGTTGCTAGAGAGGCAGAACTCTGATTAGGGGATGGGGCATCCCTGATTAGGGAGCAGGGCTTCCCTGATTAGGGATCCTATAAAGGCATCCAAACAGTTAGCCAGCAGCACAAGAGCCAGTAAACAGCTGTAAACCAGGGGAGTTTGGAAGAGGGCGGGGAGGGGGAGCATGTGGTGTTCCAGTTTTGTTTTGGTGTTTGTTGGGGGTTTTGGTTTTGGGTTGGTTTTTTTTTTTTTTTTTTTTTTGCTTGACAGGAATTTAGGCGGAAAGATTATGACGGACACAGAGGCAACAGTGGTAGTTACCCAAGCAATGGAAGACACAATGAAGATGACTGGATATGGAAGCTGTGTGATATAAATTATCCTGGAGCGTGTACCTGAAAAAAGCTTTGATGGTATGAAGTGCCACCTGATGGAACTGATGTAAGAGAAGATCTGAGGTTTGGAGATGCAGGTGGAAACTATGGTTGAGTTTCGAAGGAGATTTGAGCAGATGATGGAGGGAAGGCAAGAGGAGGCTGAAGGGAAAAGAGTTGAGACTCGCAGATGCAAGCTGGACTGAAGAACTCGGAGGGGAGACTGCTGGGTGAGGAACATGGCCACTAGAAGCATGTGAACACAAGAACCAGGCAGAGGAAAAGACCAGCTAGCGAAGGAGAAATAGAGTTCAGGAACAGGTTTGCTGATTTGGAGAAAGAAGAAGGGGCATAGCAGGCAGTAACTGAAGGTGGGAGGGTAAGGAAGAAGAGAAGAGTGGCCAGTCCTATAAGAAGAGGGGAAGAGCCAATGGAGATACCCAGAGTTCAGAACCCGAGGAGGATACAGAATGACTCGCAGAAGATTTCAAGGAAGTATAAAAGACAAGAGGACTTGCAGCCAGAAAGAACAGGAAGAAGTCCAGAGAATCACAGCAACACCAGGAAAAGGCCAGTCTACATGACTGGGGACTCCCTATTAAGAACAGACAGGTCTGTCACCAGAGCTGTTCCGGAGAACAGAAGGGTGTGCTGTCTGGCGAGAACTAAGATATGGGATGTGGTCCTGAGGCTGTAGAAGAACCTAACAGAAGCAGGAAAGACTCCACTGATTCCCCCTCACATGGGAACAAATGACACAGCTAGATTCTCACTGGAATGTATCAAGGGAGACTATGCCAGGGTGAGGAAGACGCTTAAAAAAATGGATGCTCACGTGATCTTTAGTGGGATTCTACCTGTCCCTAGAGGAGGAGGGCAAAGGCAAGATAATATTATGATGATCAACAGATGGCTCAGGCAATGGTGCTATAAGGAGGGCTTTGGGATGTTTGACCACTGGGAGGTATTCATGGACAGAGAACTGTTCTCATGGGATGGACTCACCTGAGTAGGGAGGGAAATAGACTTCTAGGATGGAGGTTGGGACAGCTGATTAAAAGAGCTTTAAACTAGGAACCTGGGGGAGATGGTTGAGAATGCTCATGTAATCGCCACACCTGATTTTAACATTGAGAGAGAGGAAAATCAAGTAAGAAAAGATACAGCAATGGAGAAAGGAACAGCAATGGGTAGGAGAATGGCCATTAAGAAGAAAGATAGTGCCAATACCAATGAAGCTAATGGTCAGGTAGGTGATACCAGCAGTAGAATGACTGTGTCTAATCGGGCAAGGAATTTGGGTGAAGCCAAGCAACAACAATTAAGATGTTTGTACACCTTGCAAGGCGCCTGAGAAACAAAATGGAGGAACTAGAACTACTGGTGCACGAACTGAAACCAGATATTATAGGATAAAGTAAACATGGTGGAATAGTAGTCATGACTGGAGTACAGGATTTGAAGGGTATATGCAGTTCAGGTAAGACAGAAATAAAGGGAAAGGTAGTGGAGTAGTATTGTATATTGATGAGGTAGACTGTAATGAAATTAGAAGTGATGGAATGGATAATGGAGTCTGTTTAGGCCAAAATCACTTTGGGGAAGAAAGCTACATCCTTGGGCTAGTGCTTGGGGTATGCTACAGACCCCCAGGGTCTGATTTGGATAGGCATAGAGACCTCTTTAGTATTTTTAATTAAATAAATACTACTGGAAATTGTGTGATTGAGGGAGACTTTAACTTCCCAGATATAGATTGGAGGACAAACGCTACCTATAATAGTAGGGCCCAGATTTTCCTGGATGTGATAGCTGACAGATTTCTTAACCAAATAGTCACTGAAGCAACAAGAGGTGAGGCCATTTTAGATTTGGTATTGGTGAGTAGTGAGGACCTCAAAGAAAAACTGGTTGTAGGGGACAACCTAGATTCGAGTGATCATGAACTCATTCCGTTTAAACTAAATGGAAGGATAAACAAAAATAGATCTGCAACTAGGGTCCTTGATTTCAAAAGGACAAACTTTTGATGTGAAACTCAGGCCTAGTCATGAAAGATTTTACAGCACATTTTTCTAAGATAAGGTGGGTTGGCACCAGTTTCCTGTCCAAATCTCAAATCGGGCGACTACATTCTGTCTAGCTAAATTTCCTCTGTAGTTTCAATTGGAGAAGTCACGCTTCATTCCCTTCCTAAAAACTGTATTGTAGCTGGGAAAGAATAACTGCATCGTTTGACCCAGAGATGGCTGCATTTCCATGGCATGAAATGACATAGTGAGAGTGTTCTGCATTGCTCAGTAGAAGACCTAGAGTCCCATTCTGCAAGATGCCGAGAGGTCACAAATTCTACTGAAGTCAATGCAATTCTAGGGTACTCAACCCCTCACATGATCACTACTCTATGCACTTCCCAATCTTACACTTTCTTTTTTGCCTGATGGCTTTGCTAGGGAATTCCATCCAGCCTTCATCGAGGCATGAAGGCTATGACACAGCTGCATGGGGAGGATTGCTATGAAGTTAGAGAAAATGAGGGTCTCTACAGAGCTCCAGTAGGGAAACAGATGGAGCCATGTGAGCATAGAAAAAGATAATAAGCCTTTGACATTGCTAAACTGAGCCATGCATCTGTACTCATATTGCAGATTGTTCCAAAACAATCAATACTGACCATTGGAAACCAGTGTGTCAATTTATAGTGTGGCGTCCAAAACACACAGAAAATAATTTCACACATCTCAAAGCCAGCCAAAACATTTCCACTTATTCCCACAGCCAGACAAGAGCTTCTCTATGAAATAGCTGTGGGCTGCCCAAGAAGTCTCAGCTTTTAAGTGGTGAATTGATCGCTACATTCAACAGCTCACTGCAGCAGTTTATAATCCGGTCATGAACCTACAGGATTTATTTTTACAGTGCATCTAAAGTAGACACAAGTATATTCTCGCACTCATTCTCTCTTAGGCAGAGTCACACAACTGAGCATAAGTTGCTGGGATGGATGGTGCTGCAGGACTGTCAGGTGCTTGTTTTAATATTCAGAATTCGTATTCCAAGAATGTCAGTGCACATCTTCAGAATTTCACTCTACATCCATGTGCCACTGCACATGTATCCCCCTGTTACCGCCCCCAGCTTGAGAGTCTGACTCCTATAAAGACTCATGCTTTCAACTCGGCAGATCTATAGTCCTGGCCAAGATGTCAGCCCTTGCACAAAGACAAGGGTCGGCAACGTGTCCATACACAGACACAAGTTTCCGTTGTAAAAATTTTGAGATCCATGGGGACACTTACCTCAGGCGACTCCCTGCAAGTGGCTCCCTGTCCCTGCTGTTGCTGGCAGAGGCACCGCCAGGTGGCGCTGCATGTTGCCTCCATCCCCCTTCCCTGAGCGCTGACTCTGCGGCTCCCAGTCCATTGGCTGGTAACCGTGGCCAATGGGAGCTGCAGGGGCAGCACCTGTGGATGTGGCAGAGTGCAGAGCCGCCTGGCTGCGCCTCTGTGTAGGCGCCGGAAAGCGGGCATGCTGCTGCCTCTGGGAACTGCTTGAGGTAAGTGCCGCCCAGAGCGTGCGCCCCTGACTCCCTCCTGGGCCCCAACCCCCTGCCCCAGTCCCAGCCTCAATCCCCCTCCCACCCTCCAAACCCCTTGATCCCAGCCTGGAGCACCCTCCTGCACCCGAAACCCCTCATCCCCAGCTCCACCCCATAGCCTGCACCCCCAGCTGGAACCTTCACCCACCCCCAACCCCCTCCTCCATCCCGGGTCCCCCTCTCTCACCCTGAACCCCTCATTTCTGGCCCCACCCCAGAATCCACACCCCCAGCCCAGAGCCCATACCCCCTCCCACACCCCCACCCCCTGCCTCTGCCCAGAGCCCCCTCCCACCCCCCACCAATGTCTATCACTACGTCTGGTAATTTTGTCAAGTGTCCGTTGTGCAACATGGTGGTGCTGACCCCTGCACAAAGATCCCTCCAGAGCACACAATCCTCAGAAGTTGACTATATTTCCTGTCTAATAAAAAAGCAATAGGCAGAGACAAAGTCAGGATAATCAGAGCATGACACTAATCCTAGCAACTGGGTCCCCCTCACCTCCCAGCTTTTCACCAACTCTCTATCTTTCATGAACAGACTTTCTTCTACCGTATTCTTCCCCATCCCTATTTATAAAGTTATGTAGCTGGTACAAATATTTTTAATTCACATTTATCTTAGCGGTTAATCCTCAGATGAGGTGACTGGGGAAGGAGAAGCAGATAGTGAGGCTGGCAGCATTCTCCAGGGTGGTTTATTCCAGGGTATGGTTCTCCAGTTGCTGAAGGAAATGGTGCACAGTGGCACTAAATCCCACTCTGTCTCTCAGTCACCCCACCATTCAATAACCCCACTGATACGCTCAGTAATCTTCCACACAACCATTTACTCACCCCGCTAATCCAGCACACACCACCACAACTCACTCACCCAGTTACCACTACAAACAGTCACCTACCACACACACAACCGTACTTCCACCACTCGCTCCTCTCAGTCACCCACGCCCAGCTCCACAAAGGGACATAGGCATTGCGATGCTCAGCATCACAAGGCCTAACTTTTAGGAGCCAAGACAGCTACAGGATCAACACTGTGATCAACAAAGCCTGAGATAGGCACCTAGGCTCCCCTATACAATGACTAGGGGAGAGACAGGCACCTCCGAATGCGATCCACAAAAGCCAACATGCTAGGAGCTGCCTAAGCCAGCTAACAGGAGATACTGATGAGAGGGCGCTGTCCTCAGCCCCACCTCTCTCACAATGTTGGGCACATAACTTCAGGAACTTATCTCTGCTAAAACAACAAGGAGTCTGGTGGCACCTTAAAGACTAACAGAGTTATTTGGGCATGCATCCGAAGAAGTGAGGTTTTTATCCACGAAAGCTTATGCCCAAATAAATCTGTTAGTCTTTAAGGTGCCACCAGACTCCTTGTTGTTTTTGTAGATACAGACTAACACAGCTACCCCCTGATACTTATCTCTGTCAGCGATCCATAGCCAGGAACATCTCTCCTGGAGTCAGGCACAGCGGCGGCTCCAGGCACCAGCGCTCCAAGCGCATGCCTGGGGCGGCAAGTCATGGGGGGCGGCCTGCCGGTCCCTGCAAGGGCGGCAGTCGGGCAGCCTTCGGCGGCTTGCCTGCGGGAGGTCCACCGGTCCCACGGATTCGGCGGCAATTCAGCGGCAGGTACACCGAAGCCACGGGACCGGCGGACCTCCCTCAGGCATGCCGCCAAATCCACGGTACCGGGGACCTCCCTCAGGCATGTCACCGAAGGCAGCCTGCCCGCCATGCTTGGGGCGGCAAAAAAGCTAGAGCCACCCCTGGTCAGGCAGCTGAGGCACCTAAGTCCATTTTTGTGAGAACGAGTCAGGCACCTGCCTCACTCTACACAAAACAACCAGAAGAGGAAGTGCAGGTGCCAACCTTATAAGATTTAGTCTAGTGATCAGAACACTTCCCTGGCAGACCCCGGTTCAATTCCTCCCTCTACCAGAGTGGGAGAAAAGAACCTGCTACCTCTCAAGCAAGTGCAACCATTGAGCAATGAGACAGTCTGATGTGGGGCTCCCTCAGTCTTTCCGGCTGAAGCTGTTCCACTGTTGATAAATTATCAAAGAATGATTAGGCCAGAGAGAGAGAGCAATAGGACAACATTGACTCTGTAGTCTGATGCTTAAGGAACCCACAGGGGAGGTGGGAGACCCAGGGTCCAGGCACCCTGCTCCAATGACTTTTTAGGGATTTATACACACTGGAACAGCATCAACAGGCGAGACTGACGGAGCCCCACACCAGACTGTCTCATAATTCAGTGGTTAGCACACACTCCTGAGAGGTGGGAGACCCCTGTTCAAATTCTTTCTCCCCCTCAGGTAGAGAGGGGAATTGAACCTGGGTCACCCACAGCCCAGATGAGTGCTGTAACCACTGGGTTACAAGGTGGGCAGCAGCAGCACCTTCTCCTCTGGTGACCAGATTTTTGAATGGAACCAGATCTGGTAGGCAGCCTCTCAGTATGAGAAAGGCACTGATCTTCCCCTGTTTTGTGGCTCACTCTGGGGCTTAGGTGGGAGAGAGGCATGTGGACACCTAGGGTGCCCGGAAGTAGAAACTTAGGCACTTCTGGAGCTTTTCCCTTAAAAACTTAGGTGCTGAGTGAGTTTAGGGTTACATGGGAATTTTGTGGATAGCAGTAGAGCCAACCCTGGGATTTAGGGATCTAATCCCCAATATGCACCACATCACAACACACATATCTAACTCTCTCACTCACTCCTCTCAATCGCCCAGCTACACACCCCACTACACACACCCTTTCTCCACCACTCCCTCCTCTCAGTCACCCACCACCACTCTTCACTCACATTACTTTGCTGATTGCTCTCCCTGATAGTGGGGAAAGGATCGTCTCTTCTTCTCCCACAGGTGGAAGGGGAGCAGGAGCTGTGGGAATCGTCTCCCTTGATCCCTTCCAGAATGCAAGAGCTTCTTCTCCTCATCCTGGAAGAGTGCAAGGAGGCTTGCTCAGCCCCATCTTCCTTCCCTGCCCATCACAAAGGGCCTGGATATTCAATTTCACATCTAGCTGTATGCCTCTCTTCCCCAGAGCCTGCAAGTCCTTGACTGCCTGAAACATGCCAGGGGAGAGAAAGAATTCAGCCATCTCTTACTGCTACTTAATTTTAAAAAAACTTGTTCAGATTAAGTGGGCTGGGCAGCAAACAGACTAGTGAAATAACACAAAGTGAGTCCATGGGCAGCTTCTGACCAGGTTACTAATTTAGAAGTAGTTAGCATTTTGTGCTTACCAATCGTGGTCTCGTCTGTATTATCTCATCTCTGCAGCTTTCTGTGCACTTATGTCCAAATGTCAGTCCTGCTGATGTTAATAGCAAAGCTCCGACTGACTTTGATGGGAGCAGCATTTGGCCTTTGATCCATGAAAATTTGGGATATTGACATGAAAAATAAACAGATCTCCTCCCCACATTTGAATATAAAAATCAGCTCCTGTTTATAATCTGTTCCACAGATCCCTGATGACCTGGATAGATAGATATAGATATAGACACAAGCATTTCAGCATACCTCTGTGTGTGTGTGTGTGTGTGTTTATATACACACACAATATATACATACCAACACACACACACACGCACACACACACATATATATATATATATATATATCCAGGTTGTCAGGGAACTGTGGACTAGATTATAAACAGGTGTTTCTTATATTCAAACATGGGTTGGCTATTTGTTTACTTTTCATAATAATATCCCAAAGCAAAATTTATTATTTGTTAATCATATATTTCTCTCCCCCTTTTAACAATAATGTTCCTGCTTCTGTCTCCATTCAGAGCTCAAGAGGAAAACGTGACTATGATGTTTGCCTATGGTATGGATATTAGCAAAGGTTCTTTTGTTATCCCAACAGTACTGCTACCACTCCAGAACGACAGCCTCTCTGAAACCTCTATGTCTCTGGCAAGCCATGAGATGAGAGATTTATCCAAGGAACACAGAGCAGAGAGGAACAGTACTGTCTTGCAGTATGAACTGAGACCAGGGGAAATAGTAGTAGCCAGCATGGTTTTTGGAGCATTATGGCTGTTCTCTGTCTTTGGAAATTCCCTCGTTTGCTTAGTGATCCACCGGAGTAGGAGGACTCAGTCTACCACCAACTACTTTGTGGTCTCCATGGCTTGTGCCGATCTCCTCATTAGCCTGACGAGTGCTCCGTTTGTGCTGCTCCAGTTTACGTCTGGCAGGTGGACACTGGGGAGCGTTATGTGCAAGCTAGTGAGATATTTTCAGTATCTCACCCCTGGTGTCCAGATCTATGTGCTGCTGTCTATCTGCGTAGATAGGTTCTACACAATTGTCTACCCTTTGAGTTTCAAAGTGTCCAGAGAAAAAGCCAAGAAAATGATTGCAGCATCTTGGATCTTTGATGCTGCTTTTGTGTCCCCAGCTTTCTTTTTCTATGGCTCCAGTTGGGACAACCATTGCAACTTTTTTCTCCCCTATTCTTGGGATGGAGCTGTCTACAGCATCATCCATCTTTTGGTGAGTTTTTTGATTCCATCCATTTTCATCATCCTATTTTACCAAAAGGTCATCAAGTACATTTGGAGGATAGGAACCGATGGCAGAACAGTCAGGCGGACCATGAATATAGTCCCAAGGACAAAAGTGAAAACCATCAAGATGTTCCTGATGTTAAATTTAGTATTTCTGCTATCATGGCTCCCTTTTTACGTGGTGCAGCTGTGGCACCCACAGGAGACAGACTACAGAAAGAGTTCTTTGGTTTTCATGGCTATCACTTGGATATCCTTTAGTTCGTCAGCTTCTAAGCCCACCCTGTACTCAGTGTATAATGCAAACTTCAGGAAAGGGATGAAAGAAACATTTTGCATGTCCTCCATGAAATGTTACCGAAGCAATGCATACACCATCACCACCAGTTCAAGGATAGCCAAAAAAAATTATGTTGGAATCTCAGAAATCCCCGCACCAACCAAACCTGTAACCAAAGACTCAATCTATGATTCATTTGACAGAGAAGCAAAGGAAAAAAAGCTTGCTTGGCCTATTAATTCGAACCCACCAAATACATTTGTCTAATTGAGTTGAATAATTATTTTGCACCACTAGATCAAAGAGCTTGATCTCTTTTTTGAACAGACATATATTTAAATATTTTTGCATACAATTTAAAGGGAGACAAAATATGCTTTATTTTATTAAATGCATTGATTTTCTTGTATACGGTATTTTTTTTTATTTTAGTTACATTCTGCTTTTTGGAACAATTATCCTACAACCATGAACAGTCTTTTCAAAAATCTCATACTATCTACATGTAAATAAAATAAAAACTGCTTTTTACTACTGCATGTTGACCACTCTGTATAAACGTGTAAAGCCACTCAAGTCCATATAGACTATTTTTTGGTTACTATTCTAATGAGATGTTGTTGGAGTGTGTTTTTTCTCTTTGTGAAAACCTTGTGGGTGAGATCTTCCGAAGTGTTCAGCTTAGCTTAACTTTGCTCCCATGGAAGTTAATGATACAACTCACACTGACTTCAAGAGTAGAGTTAGCCCAGTGCTAAATGCTTTTGAATATCCTCCTGCCTGTATCTAAAAGGCTCCTGTTGCTTTTCATGCCTAAGAAAATCTCTCTTTTGTCTTGGGTGCATTGGCTTCTTAATATTTCTATGAGACATTTCCCCCCATCGCACACCGACACGTTGGTCTATGAAAGAAAGGCAAACCAAGGTCTGCATCCTTCAAACACTTACACGGGTGAGTGACTTTGCACATGTGACTAGTCTCACTGAGTTCAATGGAACTGCTCACATGTGTAAAGTTACTTGTGGATCTGGGCTCAAGCACCATGTGGTCCAGGGGAACTACCATTTGGATCAAGGTTTTGAATAAGTAAAACCAAAACTAAAATCAGAAATTCACTGCACATTAGTGCAATAAATTTGGGGGAGGGGGCGGGGCCAGAGTGTGGGTTTTTACTACATCTTTGTGCATCACCTTATACAATGGGGTTCAATCCCTAACTGGAGTATCTAGGTCCTACCGTAATACAAATTACTATTAGAGAGATTAAATTGCCAGACCCAAGCATCCCTGGTGTTCACTGGAGGTGTTTTAAAACCAAATTCCATCACTCAAATATGTTTTATAAGTGTGTGTTGTCCTAAAAGCTTTGTACACATGCTGAGTGGGAAAGGAATTGTTCTGATGCCTTAGAAACCCTTTCCCTCTCTCTGTCAAGTCTTGACTCCCTACTACCAAAGAAAGAGGAAGAGGGATGAATAACAGATCAGGGTCAATGACACTTCTAGGATCAGAGGATGTCACTAGAGAATGATGCAACGTGCTTCTGTCCATCCTGTTACACACACATACATACACACACACATGCTTTCTGAATAGTTTTCCCAGGACCATGAAGCCCAAGACTGAACTTGACTCCCCTAACATTTTAGTGCACATTTTAAATGCATATCTATGACTCACAGTGATGAAAAACAGGCAAGCGTGGTCTGCATTCTTCATCATATATAAGCGTATCAGCTTCCATAGCCCTATTTTAATACACACGTCTACAGCACCTTTCATCCAAGGATGCAAAAATGTTTTGCACAAGAGGCTTACAAATGTTATCCTCCTTTTACAAGTAGGGGAAGCTAAGGCACAGAATACATTTGAAGTTACTGACAGCGAGTAATTGGCAAAACTGGAAATAGAACCCACATTTCTTTGCTCCCCATTCCCTGCTCTAAACACTAGACTTGCTGGCTCCCTGGCAAATATGACATTGTCGAGATACTTGAGCTATATAGGTTGCATTGTCAGCCCTGTGTCCATTTCAGGAGTGTTATAATGTCTGCAAAGGCATTCAGTGTAGCTTGTAGTACCTCAGGTACAACAAACGCATTGCATTTGCATTCTGATGGACCTGGAGACTGCAGTTCTGGAAACCTTTACTCTGATGTGATTTGAAGGACGTTAACATGGACTGCTATATTTGTTATCAATCCTTACTGCACCTGCCAACGTATAACAGATTTAAACTGCATTCCCCTCCTGCTCAGGACCACAGCCACTTGCTGATGAACAGGGAGGAAGGGCCATGGCAAGGCTTCCCATCCACTTCCAAGGATATAGTGCTTCCAGCAGCATAAGCACTCCACCACCTTGCACTCAGGGAGTAATGGCTACCAAATGGTGGCTGCTTCCTGGGTGAGAGGACCGAGAAGGGACTCCCACACCCACTCCCCATGCCAGTGCACCCACACAGGGATAGACTCACTATGGAGAACGTGTAATAACATGTACCTAATAGACATCTGGGAAGAGACAAATTGGCATGTAGACTTTTTCACTGTCAATAAACATGGCTTCAGCTCATATCTCTGTACAAGCACAAAACAGAAGACTTTCAGATTTGTGTGACAGGCTGTATTACCCCCGAACTGGTGCAGAAGGGGTAACCCTTCTTTCTTGGCTGAGGAGGCCACGCCCCCTCTGTTCTGCTGGGCATGCTCCAGCTGGAGACAGGATATAAAAGGCAGCAGAGCAGCTCAGTCTGGACTGACTGCTGGTGAGGAAGGAGGTGCGCTGCTGACTCCTTGGGGAGGAACGCTTGCACTCCAGGACGCAGAGGCCAGCCAGATAGAGATGTACCCCAACACACAGGCTCGGGACACTGCAGAGAGGGGTGAGACCGTGGAGACTTAGAGACGGACAAACTGCAGAGAATCAGGTAGGAAGTGACCCAGGGAAACTTTGTGAGGAAGCAGTTGTAGATCTGGAGACAGGCTCAGTGCATTTCAGTAGGATCCCCGTCGAGCTGGTGGTGGACAACCCCACCACCGATAAGACCCTGGTTGGGACCTGGTGGAGAGGGTGGGTCTGGATCCCCCTATCCTGGCCACTGCACACCCCAGGGTGGTGGCCCAGCTCACCTACACTATTGACTCTGGCCGCTGGGCCACATTGCCCTGAGAACAAAGGCCATATTGCTGACTCTGGCCACTAGGCTGTACCACCCTGATAGCAAAGGAAGGGCTACTGACTCTGGCCACTAGGCCACACTGTCCTGCACCCAATGGCCGGGCTACTGACTAAGGCCACAGGGCCTGGCAGCCCCGAGACCAGGGGAAGCCCTACAGACTAAACCACAGGGCTGTAACGCACCTCTCCCCCTCCCCCAAAGGGCGACTGGGTATATCAGCTCCACAATAACAAGTGGAGAATGCAGGCAATGATTGGGGCCTGCTAAAAGTCCCAAACCAGACAGATGGAGGCCAAGAAGGTTCTGAAATGGTTACTAGAGGACCAGCATTAACAGCAGACACAGCTGCTCCAGCAGCTCATCTCCTGGCAACTGCTCCAGATGGAGCAGCAGCAGCACCAGCTCATACGAGAGTTGGCCACTCAATCACAGGTGCAGCAGGAACGTCTAGTCCAACAGATGGCATCACTGTTGCACCCCCTTCCCACTCCGCCACCTGAATCCACCCAGCAGGAGCAGAGACAGGGGACAGTATGACAGGGATTCTGGTACACCTGACAAAGATGGGACCCAGTGACGACCCAGGGGGGTTCCTCATGAACTCGAGCAGGTCGCCACTGCTGCCTGGTGGCCACCTGAGCCAGGGCCAGTTCCATGGTTTTTGCCGCCCCAAGCGGCATGGAAAAAAAAAAGCCGTGATCGCAATCGGTGGCAGCTTCACTGCGCCGCTTTCTTCTTCAGCGGCAGGTCCTTCCCTCTCAGAGGGACTGAGGGACCTGCCGCCGAATTGCCCCTTCCCCTTGGCCGCCCCAAGCACCTGCTTGCTGGGCTGGTGCCTGGAGCCGGCCCTGACTCGAGCACTGGGCCATGCTTCTGGCCCCTTACTTAATTGCCCAGCACAGACCACATACAGGAACCTCAACCCTCAGGAGGCACTAGAATACTCTAAGGTCAAGGCAGCTATCCTGGACCAAACAGGTGTCAACCCCAAAACATACTGCCAGTGACTCCGCTGTGAACGGTATCTGCCAGAGGCCAGATCCAGCGCTGTGGCACAGCGAGTCCGGGGTTACTGTTGGCAGTGGCTTAAACCGGAACACCGGACTGGAGTCCAAGTGGCTGAAACCGTGGCCCTGGAACAGTTCACCCAGATCCTGTCTGCTGGGGGGGAAAGAGTGGGTGCAACAGCATCTCCCGGCAACCCTCACCGAAGCGGTCTCCTTGACAGAGGACTAGATAGCCGCTGAGGGATTGGAGTGATCCGGCCATGAACCGGGGAACCCAGGAGAGTGAGACCAACCAGCAGGCTGGGGGCCCTGCAAGACCGAAGGGGGGAGTCCCCACCTCTTATCCAGTATGCCGGCACCCACAATGGCGCTCACTACAAGGGATCAAATAATGACCGGTGTTACGAGTGTGTACAAGAGGGGCACTTCAGGAGAGAATGACCCTACATGGACTATAACTATGGGCAGGTATGGGTGCCTGGTATACAGGTCACCATGCCCAGAAGAGGGAACCGGGTAAAATTTTGATTCCCGTTCGGGTGAACAGGATATCAACAATGGCCCTAGTTCACTCAGGATATAGTCAAATGCTCATCCGGGCCGACCTAGTTGAGATCACGGGTCCGGCTGGCGCACCCATACATCTGCAGTGCATCCATGGAGACATGAGACTGTACCTAACCACCTGGGTATGACTTAAGGCTGCCCATCGGGAAGGACGATGCTTAGTTGGGATGGCCCTAAAGCTAGCCTACTTGGTGATCCTGGGGCGTGATTGGCAGGGCTTCACTGACCTCCTTCAGGAGTGGAGTGCACACTCCTCGGGAGTTAGGGGACACGCCTCACAAAGAGGGAGTTGCTAGGCCATCCAAGGCTGGATGACCCCAAAGTCGGACCCTTGGGGAACCCCGGGACACCAGAGGCAGGCCACAGCCTGGCTGAAGCCCTGACAAGGAAAGGGCTAGGATGGCGGGACATTGACAGGGACTTCCTAGAAGAACAAAGGGAAGACCCAACCCTCAGCCAGGCCTGGGAACAGGCAGCGGGCCCTACCCAGAAGGAGGACCAACCTCAGCACTTTCCCCAAGGACCCTGGTTTGAGATCCACAACGATCTTCTCTAATGGCTGGTCCAGGACCCGCAGATGAAGGAAGACCTGTACCAACTGCTGGTCCCACTGCGGTTCTGGCGAGGCTTGCTCCACCTGGCCCACTCAGTATCCTGGGCCGGGCACCTGGGGAGGGATAAAATGCTGCAGAGGGTGGCCCAAAGAATTTTTTGGCCCGGTATTCACCAAGAAGTGCAGGACTACTGTGCCTCTTGCCCCACGTGCCAAAAAGCTAGCCCGAAGGGGGTACCGAGGGGCCCCCCTTGTGCCCTTACCCCTGGGCAGGATCTTCTTCAAGCATATTGGCCTGGATCTGGTAGGCCCCCTGGAGAAGAGCAGCATGGGCCACAGGTATATTCTCATCAAAGTCGGCTACACGACACGGTACCCTGAGGCTGTCCCTTTGCGAACCGCCACTGCCCCCGCTATCGCTAACGAACTCCTGCAGATCTTCGCCAGAGCTGGACTACCACGCAAGATACTGACAGACCAGGGAACTAATGTAACATTGAGGTTGATGGTTGAGCTGTGCCCCCTGCTAACTAAAACCTTGGTTTACCACCCCCAGATTGAAGGGTTAATGGAGCGGTTCAACAGGACCCTGAAGTCCATGATGGAGGACGATCCCCGGGACTGGGATAAGTTGCTGCCCGCACTACTCTTTGCCATATGAGAGGTCCTACAGGCATCCACTGGTTTTTCCCTATTCAAACTCCTCTATGAGAGGCAGCCTCGGGGAATCCTGGACTTCCTGAGGGAGACTTGGGAGGAACAGGAAACCCGGGTCAGAGGGTCTGTTCAGTACATACTGCGGTTTTGAGAACAGCTCCAGGAGCTGGGTACCTCAGCGCCGGACAACCTGTTGTGGGCCCAACGTGCCCAAGAGAACCAGTACAACAGTGGAACGAAGATGAGGACCTTCAAGCCCAGAGACCAGGTCCTGTTGTCATTACCATCCTCGGAGTCCAAGCTGATGGCCAAGTGTCAGGGCCCCTTTGAGGTAACCAGATGGGTAGCGCCTGTTGACTATGAGATACAGCTACCAGGACACCAGAGAGATCCGTGGGTCTACACATGAGCCTCCTCAAGGCCTGGAAGGAATGGGAAGACCTGATGACTGCCCAGTACCCTCCAGAACCTGAGTTGGGGCCACTGGCTGACAAACACTCTGAGCCAGGGCCAGTGGCAATCAGCCAGGAGCTCAATCCCAAACAGCAGGATCAGGTCTGATGGCTAGTATCAGCCTTCCCCATTGTCTTGTCAGCCCGGCCAGGGAGAACGAATGTGATGAGCCATCACATCTCCACCATCCCTGGCAAGAAAGTAAGAAATAACCAAGAAGATGTGGGGGGTTGTACAGAAGGAACCAAAAAGGATGCTAGCTCTGGGAATGGTCGCGGAGTCCAGGAGTGAGTGGTGGAGCCCTATAGACCTCGTCCCCAAGCCCGATGGAGCAATCAGATTCTGCATAGACTTCAGGAACGTGAATGCCATCTCTCAGTTTGCTGCAAACCTCCGGGTGGAAAAACTGCTCGGGTGGCTGGGTGATGCGGAATTTATCTCTACATTAGACCTAACCAAGGGATATTGGCAGGGCAGATCCCTTTGACACCAGCCTCCAAAGAGAAGCCGGCCTTTCCTACACCATTTGGCCTATATCAGTTCACCATGATGCCTTTTGGGTTGCATGGGGCCGCAGTCACCTTCCAACGGCTCAGGAATCAAATACTGTGCCCCCATAATTCGTACGTCACCATGTACATCAACGATATTGTCATCT
The DNA here is from genome assembly GCF_011386835.1 of Chrysemys picta bellii. NCBI lineage: Eukaryota > Metazoa > Chordata > Testudines > Emydidae > Chrysemys > Chrysemys picta. The sequence continues at coordinate 129,637,820 of NC_088791.1, read as the reverse complement.
ATAGTGCGGGCTAGAAGAAACATCTCCAACACCTCACCAGCGTGCTGTGAACCCTGGGAGATGTAGGCCTCACTGCAAACCTGGCCAAGTGTCACTTGGGTCAGTGGGAGGTGACTTACCTGGGCTACACCGTGGGTAAGGGAAAGCTATGTCCCTTAATAGAAAAGGAGCAGGCCTTATGGGACTACCTCACCCCCACAACAAAGAGACATGTACGGCAATTCTTAGGGCTGGCTGGATATTGCCATCGTTTTGTACCCAATTTTGCCACGCTTGCCGCCCCACTGATGGACTTGACGAAAAACTTCCAACCATGGAAAATCCAGTGGTCAGAGGACTGTGAGGCTGCCTTCCAGGTCCTATGACATTGGTTGACTTGGGAGCCGGTGTTTCAGCCTGACTTCACAAAACCCTTCATTCTCCAAACGGCTGCTTCGGAAGTAGGACTGGAAGTAGTGCTGTCTCAAGAACTAGAGGGGGAGGAGCACCCAATCCTGAACCTCAGCCGCAAGTTGTTCCCCCCGCTACTCCACCATAGAACGAGAACTTAACCCCCTTGCTGTTAAGTGGGCAGTCGATGCCTTAAGGTATTACCTCTTAGGGAGCCTCTTTCTCTTGGTAACTGACCATGCACCCCTCCGATGGATCCATCGTATGAAGGAAACCAACACGCAAATCATGCAGTGGTACCTCTCCCTGCAACCTCATGTCTTCCGCGTGCTGCACCAGCCAGGGAAGGCCCATGGAAAGGCAGACTTCTTCTTTGGGGTGGGAGGAGAAGAAGGGGAAGGAAGACAGCCCCCAAACAGCATCTTAAGGGGGAGAGTGTGTGACGGGCTGAATCAGCCCCACACTGGTGCATCATGGGTTAACTCTTCTCTCTTGGCCGAGGAGGCCACACCCCCTCAGCTCTTCTGGGCATGCTCCCGCTGGAGATAGGATATAAAAGGCAGAAAAGCAGCTCAGTTTAGGCTGACTGCCAGTGAGGAAGGAGGTGCGCTGCTGACTCCTTGGGGAGAAACGCCTGCACTCAGGACACGAAGGCCAGACAGACAGAGATGGACCCTGATGCACAGGCTCAGGACACCAGAGAGAGGAGAGAGACCATGGAGACCTGGAGATTGCAAACTGCAGAGAATCAGGTAGGAAGTGACCCAGGGAAACTTTGCAAAGAAGCGGTTGTAAAACCGGAGACAGGCTCAGCATGTTTCAGTAGGTTCCCTGCCGAGCTGGTGGTGGGCAAACCTGCCACTGATAGGGCCCTGGGCTGGGACCCGATGGAGAGGGCAGGCCCGGGTCCCCCTATCCTGGCCACCACCCACCCCGGAGTGGTGGTCCAGCTCACCTGCACTATTGACTCTGACCACTAAGCTGCACTGCCCTGAGAGCAAGGGCCATATTGCTGACTCTGGCCGCCAGGTTGTGTTGCCCTGCATGCAAGGGCCAGGCTACTGTCTAAGGCCACAGAGCCACACAGACCCAAGACTGGGGGCAGCCCTACAGACTCAACCACAGGGCTGTAACATACCTCTCCCCCGCCCCCAAAGGGTGACGGGGTGTATCAGCCCCATGACAGTTTGTCACAAAGGAACCAACCACTAGTCTGAAACAAGAGGGGGAGTGATCACTGTCCCAGCCAAGGAAGAGTGAAAGCAGTGCTTATCCGAGCCAAGGAGAGGAGTGGGAGCTCCCCCGTGCTTTTAGCAAAAGAAGAGAGCTACGGTTTTCCCATTTCCCCTTTCCTCTAAACCCAGGTTCCAACGAATGGTCCGTCTAGTTTAGTATCTTGTCTACGGCAAGCAGGACACTTCAGAGGAAGTTGTAAACAGCTCATCTCTTAAAATAATGCACATACATATGCATTTCCTGGAGATGGCTACCCACAGAAACCACAGGAATTATGTCAACGCTTTTAGGAATCAAGCCAAGTCAATGCAGCAAAAATGTATGTGCAGCTTGGTCAAATCTCCATTGCCAGTTCCCAATTTGTAGTCTCAACCCCACAGTCCTTATTCAGCCAAAATGCCCACTGAAGAGTTGGATTAATACAACTCATACTATACACACACACATGCACAAACATATATGTATGTATACATGCACATACAAACCAATGTCTCCTGCAGGAGCTCAATGTTCGATTCTGAAAGTATAAGGACTGCTTATTCTTCTAATACCCATGCATACAACCATAATTTTAGACATTTATTTTTTCTGATTATACATAATTAACCACTTGGTGGCACTGTGGACACTGGGCAGATAACTCCAGCTGTTAATAATGCTCGTCACATCTATGATGTAGGTTAAATGCCAGTTTCATAGCAACAAGGCAATAAGAGATGTTTAAAAATCATGAGTACTCAAAGACAGCTGCAGCAGGAAAGGATAACTTGATTAATCTCTCACTGTGGTCAAAATACAGAAAGATGTCTAAGTGCTGGGTGAAATTCCAAAACAATGCCCGTAGCAGCCTGAAGATTATTTCAATTTCTAACCGACAAAGAACCAAATTGTAAATCCAGCATGCAAGTTCCTTAGTTGACAGCTCGGCCCAATCAAACTTTAAATTGACCTTAACAAAAGTATTGGGCAAATGCATCTCAGATCCATTCACTTTATATGGCAGGTTTCAGAGTAGGAGCCGTGTTAGTCTGTATCCGCAAAAAGAACAGGAGTACTTGTGGCACCTTAGAGACTAACACATTTATTTGAGCATAAGCTTTCGTGGGCTACAGCCCACTTCATCAGATGCAATGAAGTGAGCTGTAGCCCACAAAAGCTTATGCTCAAATAAATGTGTTAGTCTCTAAGGTGCCACAAGTACTCCTGTTCTTTTCACTTTATATGGCTTACCCCTGGGATAAATTTGTCCCATTATGTCTGGACTACAAGTACATTTCTTGCATATACTACAAGGGCTGGGAAATGGCATCTCATATGAACCAGATGACAAGACTTGGTTACAAAAATGTGGAGTATCATGAAGATTCTTATTGTAGATTAAAGGTTGAGTAGAGTATGAGAAGTATTTGTTTTTTCCTGATGTAGGTAGCAGCAGCATTATTGAGAACTTGACAGTATATATGTGTTGAATAATAATTTTTAGAAAACTTATAATGTTGCTTCAAGGTACTGTATTGACACCTTTGGAGAAGGAAGAGAACTATTCAGTCACTCACAGAACACGTAGACAGCAGCAATGCAAACTCTCCTCCCCCTCTTCCATCAGCATGCCTCAACCGTGAATTAAGGGAATTGTCTGGATTCGTAAAAGGGTAATTCTGTCCCCAGGCTCAATCCACCAGCAGAAGTTTCAGCCAGTGTCCTTTGTGATGCTGCTTGTTGCAATGTAGATGTTTGTCTGCTAGGTGCTGAAGAGAGATCACCAATTCTTTTCACACACCCCACTGATCAGCTACTAGACAGCAGTGACTTTCAGTCATTATTGATTTGGTCCACAATTGAACCGGTAAGAGAGTCAGGCCCTAAAGTCCCTTCTTGGAGGTTACTCAGGTAAAGCTCCATCAGACCTCACCGGAGGTTTTACCTATGAACTGTGTACGACCTGCAGGAGGTCACCCTTACTTGCTAAGGATTTTGAAAGGGGCAGTGTTTTTCTATTATATACGTTCATCAGCAGTAACTCCACTGAAGTCAATGGACTTTTAGTGATGTAAAACCAGAGTACATGAAATCAGAATCAGGCCCTAAGATTTTAGGCAGACACTTGAGATTAAATCATGGCTACGCTGAATTCAGTGGCAAAATTCCCATTGACCTCAATGGGAACAGCATTCCACCCTAGATGAAGACAACAAAACAGAACAAAAAACCAAAACACATTAGGGAATGTATAATTTAATAAATAATTACCTTTGGCAGCAGATACACTAAACCACAGGGGACCCATTACTTGGATTCCACGGAAATGATCATTCCCAAGCTTCCAAATTCTAGACTAAGGGCAGATGTTAGTCACACCAACTCCTCTGGAGTTTCTGGCCGTGTATCACACCAGATTTATGCCAGTGTGTTTCCAGAGAAATCAGTGCATCTGTAGCATGTAAAACTAGGATAATGGTGTAGAGAATCAGTCCCTTTATACTTCTATACCACAGATATAGGGGTCAAACAAGTGACGCTTCCTTCCAATTAATTTTTAACTCCAAGGTGTGGAAGATGGTGCCTGAGTTAAACCAAGTTAACTGGCAGGTTTCTCTCAAAGAGAATGTAGGTAGACATTTGTTTTCCTGTAGAAAAAGGGGAGAGGAGGAAAAGGAGAAGAATGATGCAGTGCATTATTGCAGGTACTGCAACCTAAATGTAAACTCCTCACAGCAGGGACGATGGCATTTTTGTTTTGTACAACACTACACACCCCATTAATAATAATAATTCATATGCTATCAACATAGATATGTTATCCTGTAGCAATCATTGGTAAAACTGTTTGAAGCAAAGGCTAGCGGCGCTCCACAAAGACTCTCAGACAGGGTTCGAATCCTTATGAACTATATGCTCTTTCAAAAGCCTAAAGCAAAAGTGGCCAAAGGATTTTGGACTGGGGACTCACATAATGATCGTGAATTGAAATTCTGGATTGCAACTGTCTCAGGGGCTGATTTACAACTCTAGCTTATTGACTCATCTTACTGCACCAGGCTATCGGAGACCTTATTTGTGTGCTTGTTGGAAGGCCTATCCTACACTGCTTCTTGGGCCCTATTTAACTTTTCAGAGGTTTCAGGCAACAAAATAGGCATCCAATCTCCATATGTGATGACAGAGAAAAGCACTACAGACCTTTTGAAAAACTGGGGTTTGTGAAATATCTTAAGAGTCTGTTTTAGAGGCTGTCATCTGGTTTGGCAGACTGGGCAACTTTGGAAGAGCAGCATTCAGACTAATATGGCCCTTTTACAGCGAGATTATCTACAAAACCGCCGGCATCTATCTTCGCTGCATTCCAGGCTTTGGGAATCAGAGTTCAGACTTCCCGCTACCAACCAGCATCACGGTAGCTGTCCAGCAATTCCTCTGTGCACTGGTATGGGGAGCTCAAAGTGCAACGTAGAGAACAATACTGCTCCAACATACACCCCACGGCTTCAGTTAGCTAGGAATTTTGGTTAGCTGGATTTTGGTGAATTGTTTTTTTTTTCAGTGTTATACATTAACCATCAAAAATTCTGTTCAAATAATATTTCAACAAAACCGTGCCACCCAGGACTTCAGGTTTCTCACTATGCTGCATTGCAGGGTCACTCAGATCTTAATAGTAGCAAGAGGATAGAACTCAGATCCTCCTATTCCAAAATCTCAGGCCTCTACCATAAGATTTAAAAAGGACAATCTCTCTTGGATGCAAGCTCTTTGGGTCAAGGACTGTCTTTTTGTTGTGTGTTTGTAACACATCTAGTACAATGGGGTCCTGATCCATGACGGGATTCTAGGCAATATTGCAATACAAATAATAGCTCTTAGCAAGATAAGACCGATGACACACATTTGAGAAGCTCTGCTTCCATCCAGCAGAGAGTGGTGGTAAACATTCATACTAGCCACAGATTACAATATTTAAAGGGATCCCACCATAGTATGGGGGAACACCTCTTTGCAAGTATTTCTGCATGCGTCACATACTTCCTATATTTCTCTTCCTCTTTTTATTGCTTTTTAATTCTATGAAAACAGAATTGTTTTCCTTAGGAACATTTTACATGTTTCATGCACCCCTAGAAATCCTATTGACTTCAGTGTTAAACATTTGTATGTGCAAGTGTAACCCACACACCTTCTGGGTGTGGTGTTCTGTCCCATCTAGTGGCACTGAGACCATCTACAGAGAGAGATTAATGAGTTTGCGCTACAGCCTTAGCTAACAGCTAGTTGGCTTTTAGCTCATACTGTAGAGGCTCATGCACTAAGAAGTCCCCGGTTCAATCCTGCCCGCTGATAACTGGGGTCTGTCAGCGTTACACAAGGAATATTCCTAGGAATTGAGGATCTGATCCTATTTCCATTGACATCAATGGCAAAACTCCCATTGACTTTAATTGCAGCAGGCCTTCAAAATGAGGGAAGATAAATAAAATATACATATTGGCTCATAAAGAGAAGTTGTTCTAAGTAGGTTGTTCCTCCATGAGACATCAACATTTGTTTGTTTTTGTGTGTCAGACGTAGTTACCCCAAAACCTGGAAATTCAGACTTAAGGGTTTCCATGGTGGCTACTCAGGTCTGGTCAATTCCACAGTGTTATTATAACATTGATTTGCTGGCTTAAAATCCCTTGGTTTGTTCTTTCAAACAGTAGTTTGATTAAAGGCATCGGTCTGAATGGAAGCATTATGACTCTTCCATTGAGATCATACCATCTCCATCAATGGAAGGCCATGAGGCAATATTACTCAACTCTCATTGGGTCTCGCTGCAATGAAACTGTTAACAGTTCTTCCATTGAGGTCAAATGAATGGAAGTACATGAGACAGCCCCATTATCTGTGGCACATTGATGAGACAGACTATAACAGTGGCTCTATCTGTTAACGCATACCAAACAAATCCTTAATCTGTGGATTCCCAATGCTGAGACATTCCAGTGTATTGTGTTAATGCACAGAGTGTTGTGGATCTGGGTATGGAGAATAATTCTCAAAGCATTACAAATCTTGAAGGACAATAGTAACTGCACTAACCACAGGCAGGGACTGTTTTTTTTTCCCAACTTGCTCTATTGCTTTGAATGATGGGGGGAATCCACCTCCAAGCACTAAAACCACAGGATGAACTAACCGTCTCCTAGATATAATTTTAAAAATCAAAATGCTTTTCAAGCTACAGAAGCTCACTAATGGGTCTGAAAGGATAACATTCTTCATTTTTAATTGTTTCTGTTATAAACTAAAATACAGTTGGATGTATTCCCCCCCCCACACACACACACACACAAATTGTAAAACTAAACTGAAAAGGCAAGGAAAATATCTATTACCACTATTATTTCACAGTTTGGAATACCACATCACCATTTTGAAACTGAGGGCAGATCTAAACTTAAAACTTCTGCTGCTATAACAATGATGGTTAGGGATTGATTTTTTATTTTAATTTTATTTTATGTTATTTTACAGTACCATGCCACTAAAACCCCTAGCATAGACTCAGTTTATACCAGCATAAAAGTGCTTTGGCTGGTATAGATTATTTCACTCAAGAAATCGGTATAAGCTATAGTTGCAAAAAGTACTTTTTTGCTGGTGACACTAGGAAGGTTTGTCTGTATAGCTATGTGTCTACTGCTATATTGGCAAACCTTTTCTTAAAGTCCTTAAAGGAATAGCTTCAGCTACTTTAGGGCCCAAATTTGGGTTCCATTAAAAAAACTATAAGTAACCCAACAGTCCTTGAGTTCATAGATATCAAGTAAATTCTTCAATCACCCAAGGCCAGACACCTCCCAAAGCCACCTCCCCCATAAATGAAAAGAACAGTTGTGTGCCTTTTATTGTGCCCTGCGTTTTCTTGTACCGTTAGCTTTCTATTCAATAGCTTTTTTTAAATCCTAGATTGCAAGCTCCTTATGTCATGCCTGACTTCAATGGAACTGTTAACAGTTCTTCTATCAAGGTGGTGTGAATATACGTGTAACATGATTTATTTGTATCATCAACTTTAATAGAAAGTACAGTAAAAAACTCCACACTCCCACTGTGAGCTTTACTTTACTGCTCCAACTTACAGGCTAGCTGTAAGAAGCTAGCCTTAGAACTAAAGTATACTGTGTTTGTGCATAGGAGATGCAAGGGCCATTCTGAGCAGGCTTCTCCTACAGTCCCGGGGGGCATTCTGTCTGCCTCAGCACTCTGTAGGCAGAATGCCTCCAGCCACCCCTGGTTTGGTGCTAGCAGTGTAAAAGCCAAAATATAGCCCATAATATTCTTCTGTGATATGCTACAGCAATATTACTAAACCTTTAAGTGTCATGTTTTCTGTAACAGTCACCGTGTATTTTAGAAAGAAGAACAGGAGTACTTGTGGTACCTTAGAGACTAACAAATTTATTTGAGCATAAGCTTTCGTGGGCTACAGCCCACTTCTTCGGATGCATAGAATGGAACATATAGTAAGAAATATATATACATACAGCCAACATGAAAACGTGGAAGTAGCCATACCAACTGTAAGAGGCTAATTAATTAAGATGAGGTATTATCAGCAGGAGGGGGAAAAAACTTTTTTGTAGTGGTAATCAAGATGGCCCGTTTTAGACAGTTGACAAGAAGGTGGGAAGATACTTAACATGGGGAAATAGATTCAATATATGTAATGACACAGCCACTCCCAGTCTCTATTCAAACCCAAGTTAATGGTATCTAGTTTGCATATTAATTCAAGCTCAGCAGTTTCTCGTTGGAGTCTGTTTTTGAAGCTTTTCTGTTGCAAAATTGCCACCTTTAAGTCTGTTACTGAATGACCAGAGAGGTTGAAGTGTTCTCCTACTGGTTTTTGAATGTTATGATTCCTGATGTCAGATTTGTGTCCATTTATTCTTTTGCGTAGAGACTGTCCGGTTTGGCCAATGTACATGGGAGAGAGGCATTGCTGGCACATGATGGCATATATCACATTAATTTGGGTTCGAATAGAGACTGGGAGTGGCTGGGTCATTACACATATTGAATCTATTTCCCCATGTTAAGTATCCTCCCACCTTCTTGTCAACTGTCTAAAACGGGCCATCTTGATTATCACTACAAAAGTTTTTTTCTCCTGCTGATAATACCTCATCTTAATTAATTAGCCTCTTACAGTTGGTATGGCTACTTCCACCTCTTCACGTTCTCTGTATGTATATATATTTCTTACTATGTGTTCCATTCTATGCATCTGAAGAAGTGGGCTGTAGCCCACGAAAGCTTATGCTCAAATAAATTTGTTAGTCTCTAAGGTGCCACAAGTACTCCTGTTCTTTTTGCGGATACCGACTAACACAGCTGCTACTCTGAAACCGTGTATTTAGAGTTTACCTGAAAAGCTTCTAGTGAAAAGGATAAACTCATAACTAGAGACTGACAAAGGTGACTTCACATTACCAGGCAAGTACAATTTTTTCAGTATTTGTGTGTGTTTGTTTGTTTTACTTTTTTCTATCAGTTTAACATTCCTGAAAGATGATGGCTTGACAGCACTGGAGACTATTTCAACTGCAACTCTCACCTTGCCACAGCTCAAACATGGGTTACAAAGTGTGACAAAGACCCGAGAAGAGAGAGACAAACAAATCATTCAGCAGGAAAAAGAAGAACAGGAGTACTTGTGGCACCTTAGAGACTAACAAATTTATTAGAGCATAAGCTTTCGTGGACTACAGCCCACTTCTTCGGATGCATATATATATGTGCATCCGAAGAAGTGGGCTGTAGTCCACGAAAGCTTATGCTCTAATAAATTTGTTAGTCTCTAAGGTGCCACAAGTACTCCTGTTCTTCTTTTTGCGGACACAGACTAACACGGCTGCTACTCTGAAACCTGTCATTCAGCAGGAAGTGTAAAATGCTGCTGGATTCACTCCATTAATGTAAATAGCTCTTTCTGCAACCTCCATTTTTATGATTCTTTATTTTGATGTAAATAATTTTCAGCAATAAATGAGGGGGCATTAAATTCACTTGGGGTGGAAGGAACTTTGGGACTAAAATGAGCAACCTCCCTCAAAACAGGTAACTTTGAGAGGTGTGATTTAGAGCATAAATTGGGTACTACTCAGGTGGCAGCAGTAAACACTGCCTCACAAACATCTCTCAGCTCTGTTGTGAGGGAGCACCTATGGAGGTGAAAGAACAGTTTAGTCTCTGTGGTCCATTCATTCTTTGGTCTTAAATGAAAGGGCAAATTAGGTAGTGCCAATCACAAAGGTGTTTTTCTTTAAGTTGCGGACACCTGTTCACTAAGAACTCCTCCATTACCAATGAGTTTCATATATGTCATTAGGCAGCCAACATATTGGAACAACTTTTTGTCACTATTAGGAGAAGTCGAAAAGATTCCATCAAAACTGTTTTTGAACAGAAAATTGGGTTTTCAATTAAACAACATTGTTTTGGGGAAAGTGTCTGCCTGCAACAGAAAATTTAGATTTTTCATAGAAAAAACAAACACCCAAAACCAGGGAGAGCAGGTGAGCCTGGCCAATACGGAGTGGGAGCCGGAGTTAAGCAAACTACAACTCCAATGGGTACTGCAACAGCATTTCCAAATAGAAATATTTTGGTTTCGATCAAATTTTTTTCATTTTGCAAATTTCTGCTGGGGGAGGGGGAAATATTTTTCAACCAGCTGTAGTCACTATAAATCCAAGGTGGATTGTAACCAGTAACTGGAGCTAAAGGGTTCCATGTCTTCTATTAGCAATATCCTGAGCCTTTCAATCTTCTCTATTTGGCCAACTTAATTTTAGAATAAGTTGGCCTTAATTCAGGAGCTGATTTTTAGAGGCATTGAGCTCCTGCCATTGACTCCCAGCTGAAGTTGTGAATGATTGACTCTTCTGAATATCTTGCCCTTTATCTCTTAAACAATAAAAACCATATTTGTGGTATATAAAATCCAGGTCTATATGTTTAATGGGAGGACTATTATCCTGTCAAGTCATTCTGTGAGTTAACGTCTTTATGAATTAGCTTTTTTCAACCTACCAAAGGCTGTGGAATAGACCATTATAAATTACATCATTGTTATTTGAATTGCCTTGCAGTAAACATAACTCGTCACCTTCTAGTGAGCTGTCTAACTAAGAGTCAAGGACCGAGTTTTCATTAGCTTATAGCTATTGCATATCAAGTTTTGTTTTCAAGTAACCTCGCTCCGTGGGTCAAATTCAAAGATGATGTAAGCTGTTGTAACTCCATTCGTTTCAATGATGTGGCAACTGTTTACACCATCTCTGAATTTGGTCCTGTATTTGCAGCAAAAGAAATTACAACACCACTTAATTTAATTTTCCTTCGTCTTGGACATGGTTGGACACTTGCTTCATTAGTTTGTGAAGCACGCCCATGGGTTTGCTGCATTGCTTCAATGGGGAGAAGGGTCTCGTCAGGGATTTCTCTTTTTTAGTTCTATGTATCTATGGGCAGCAATATACAGCATAGGCCAAATTCAGATCTGGCATATGCAGGTGCAACTACACTAATTTCAAAGGAGCTGCACTTGCTTATATCAGGTTTTAATTATGCTCAATATATTAGCTGTCTGCAGCGCTACATGTACATCGATGAGTCCCCCACCCCACCCCACCCCACCCCACCCAATCAGTCTGACTAGCATGGGAGGATAAAGACTAAATGGTACCTGGATTCAGCAAGATTTCAACTTCTCATCTTCTGCCATGACACTTCCTCCCATGTCACCTCTCTGTGCCTCCGTTTTCCCATCTGTAGCATGGGAATGATGCTATTTACTCTCCTTAGTCAGGTGTTTTAAGATCCATGCATAAAAAGTGCTGTATAATACTTAGCCCTAAGTATTACTTTTATTCCAATTCCCCAACACCTTATATTAAGGGTCCATTTACAAATAGTTTATAAAGGGTTAATAAATGATTAATTGATGTTTTAATAAACGGTTAGTCAATTGTTACAGAGGTCAACAGATCAACAAATGTTTGTATCTATCTATAATACATAACTTTTCATGCCTTTAATATGCTATGATATTCATTAATTATTAATCTTTTATAAACTATTCATAAACGCACCCTTGATACAAAGTGTGAATGACTCAGGATTTCTTACTGACTCACCATAGTATCAGGCACCCCTTCGACATAGGGATTCTGCCTTAATCTGTCCTCTGCCCATCTGCAACAGCTGCTGCCACATTACAGAACTGGCTTTTCATTATCTATTTATGAGGATTTCTTAAATCAAACGCTAACCAAAAAAAGAGATGGGCTGTTATTGATGGGATACTCCTGGTGTGTGTCTTTCAGGCAGGGCCGGTGCAACCATTTAGGCAAACTAGGCGGCCGCCTAGGACGCCTAGTGGTTGGGGGCGCCTAAAAGCCCACTCAGGCGAGGAGGTGGAGTGGAGGTGAGCTGGGGCGGGGGGGCGCAGGGAGGGTCACCCGCATTAACGGGGAGGGGGGGCTGCACAGGGGAACTGCTCCCCACCCCAGATCACCTCCACTCTGCCTCCTCCGCTGAGCACACAGCCCCCGCTCTAAGCCTCCTCCAATTGGCACCGCAAGCCTGCGAAGGGAGGAGACTTAGAGCGGCGCTGGCGTGCTCAGCGGAGGAGGCGGAGCCGAGGTGAGCTGGGGCAGGCTCCCCAGGCAGGGTTAGCTGCCATGGGGGGGAGGTTCCCCAGGCGGGGTTAGCTTCCGTGGGGGGGAGTCTCCCCTGGCGGGGTTAGATGCCTTGGGGGGGGGTCTCCCCGGACGGGGTTAGCTGCCGCAGAGGGGGCGGCTCCCCGGCTGCCTTGGGGGAGGGTGTCTCCCCGGGCGGGGTTAGCTTCCGTGGGGGGGGTCTCCCCAGGCGGGGTTAGTTGCCATGGAGGGGCGGAGTTAGCTGGGGAGGGGGCGCAAGGTTGAAGTTTCGCCTAAGGCACGAAATTTCCTTGCACCGGCCCTGCTTTCAGGCCTGAATCCACAAAGGTACTTGGGCACCTAAATCCTGTTTTTAGGCATCATGGCGATCCACAAAACACTTCCTCAGCTGCCACCTGTCCTGCAACTGGACAATTTTGCTCTTCTATAAGACCTTCTCAGTCCACATGGCCTAAGCCACATCCTCTTCTGTTTTGGACTTACAGGTCTAGTGACCAGCCTCTCCACCAATTTAAGACTGCTTCATGTCATTTTCAATGATGGGAGAGGGATAGTTCAGTAGTTTGTGCATTGCCCTGCTAAACCCAGGGTTGTGAGTTCAATCCCTGAGGGGGCCATTTAGGGAACGGGGGTAAAAAAAAAACTGTGTGGGGATTTGTTCTGCTTTGAGTAGCGGGTTGGACTAGATGATCTCCTGAGGTCCCTTCCACCCTTGATATTCTATGATTGGCAGGTGGATGGATCTAGACAAGTTTTTCCATCTCTAAGTTCTACAGTTTCACCTATCTTGTGCTTACTTTATCTCTTACCTATAAAACTTACTTACATCCTCATTAACCTGTGATGAATCTTTAGTCAAGTTTAAATCGAAGCTTAAAACTCATCTTTCTTTGCTCTATCATCTAGGATATCAGGGCTGTATAGGAAGAGGGCAGAAGATAGTCGTAACAGACACATAAGCCAGTACATTACAGGGTTACCTCTACATTATCTCAATACCAGTAAGAGATGACGAGTGGGGAGGTGAGGTCTTTTCTATATCTGTGTGATAAATGACTTTTAACTCTGGTATAAGAAAAAAGAGCACAGCTTGGTGCAGTTTTAGCCCAATGGTAAGTTGATAACCACAAGAAGGGCTAGTGGTGGATCTATGGAGAGAACCTCCACCCTGCTATTGTAATCAACATCACAATGGTACGGCTGTGAGTGTTGTAGTAAACTAGTCCCAACACTCCAAGCACCAGGCTCTTGGGTTCCTGTGAAACACTCACATGCTTTGAATAAGCAACATGACTTTTTTGTTTAAACAAGGCTGGTAGATTTTTTTTAAAGTGTGTAATTGTAGCCCACTGGTGTGTTACAGGGCCCACTCTGTGCCTGAGCTGCAGTATATAGGATTTGTTACAGCCCCTAACTATGGTGCTTTAGCAGCTCATGTTTTAGGCTCTGGAGGGCCCTAGTTCAAACCCCAGTGTGTCAGACAAGATAGCAGCCATCACATAAACACCAAAGATACAAGACAAACAGATTAAGAGTAGTTCCAAAATCAACCAGAGGGGCTGTCGAGCAGAGTGTGTACCAAGCTAACCGTGCCCCCTGGGTTTTTCAGGCCCAGTACTTGAGGTAACCTTTCTAGTCCATCCTTATCTCATGTGACTTTTTCAGCTTTTGCTGTCAGTGGCTACAGCTGGGGCAGGAGAAAAGGGCTGTGCCCTTACCCATTGTGGTGGGGCTCGGGCTGTCAGTCCCTGCCTCCGTTATTTTTAGTAAGAGTTGCAGATGGGTCATAGGCGCCAGTAAATTTTTGTTTGTTGTTCACGACCTGTCCGTGACTTTTACTAAAAATAACCATGACAAAATCTTAACCTTAATAATTATTTATCTGCAGTGGAACAGCTTCAACAGGAAAGACTGAGGGAGCCACACAACAGAATTTCCCATAGCTCAGTAGTTAGAGCACTCTGCTGGGAGCTGGCAACCCCTGTTCACAATCCTTTCTTTCCCTAAGGCAAAGGGGGGAATTGAACTGGGGTATTCTACATCCTGAGCAGGTGTTCTAACCACTGGGTTAAAAGTTACAAGGCGGGCACTGCAGCCGCCTGAGGCCATTTTGTATGGCGTGAGGCAGGCACCTAACTCAGCTTCACAAGAAAGGACTTAGACACCTAAGCCGCCTGGCTCTGGTCACAAGCAGAGATAGGCACCTCTCATTGGCTAACTTAGGCAAGGAGCCAACCAGCATGCTGGGTTCGTGGATCACACTGTAAGGCACCCTATCGCTCCCCTTTCATTGTCTAGGGAGCTTAGGGGCCTAACTCAGGATTTGTGGACCCCAGAGTTTTTGCAGTGATTTTCCATTGCAGTTAGACATTGTAGTGCTTTAGTCCCTTTGTGGATTCTGGTGTCTTTGGGAAGGGGCAGGAGGAGCAGGCCCTTGGAGTCCTCTGATCCGCAAAACTCCAGAGAAATGGGAAGACCTGGCCAGCAGCAGCATTTAACAAAAATCCATGCTACATCAGCCTCCACTGGCACAGCCAAACATTGAGTATTGTTTCCCATAGTTCATTGTAATGGATTTTCTTTCTTCGCAGCACTATATAATAGGAATTGATTAGCACTGTAATACCAGGATTGTTCACAACACAGGGTAATCATCTCTTCTTAAATAAGAAATATTTCCCTTTAGCTGAGAGGCTTATATAACTACAAAGATTCATGTAGCGTAACAATTAAAACGAAAGGTTTATGAGCTTAGGCCCATATTTTTAAAGGTATTTAGGCATTGCTCCACTCAGTTTCATTTTCAAAAGAAAGTTAGGCATATAGGTAGAAGTGGATTATTGTTTTGTGGGGCCCTGGACCAGAGTAAGTGTGGACCCCTCCCCACCCCTTCTGCCTGCAGTTGTCCCACACCCAGCGCTCCTGCTGGGGAGCAGGGCAAGTCCCTGCACCCCAACCCCACTCCCTGGCAGAAGTGCTGGGTGGGTGGAGCAGGTCAGGGGTGCAGGGGCACCCATTTTTCCAGGGCCCCCCAATTGGCCAGGGCCCCTGGGCACAGGCCCCATTGGCCCAGTGGCTAAACTGCCACTGCATATAGGAGCCAAAATCCCATTGGGATTTAAGGTCCTACGTGCCTATCCCTTTTGAAAATGAAATTTAGGCTCCTAAATCAGTTAGGCATTGCAATGCTAAGCACAGAAATGCCTAAATATCTTTAAAACTCTGGGCTATTTTCATTAGGCATTAATCAATGCCCTCAAACAGCAAAATGCCCATTATACCACAATAAGATTCTTACACCATAAGCCATGAACCAATCTAATTTCTTGCTTTGATAGGGTTATTGGCCAAGGGGGAAAGTAGTGGATGTGATATATTTTGATTTTAGTAAGGCCTTTACTGTCCCACATGAAATTCTCATATGCAAACTAGGGAAATGCAGACTAGATGAAATTACAATAAAGTAGGTGCACAGCTGGTTGAATTGGTCTGAAATCAACACGATAAAATTCCATAAAGACTAGTGCAAAGTACTACAGTTCGGAAGGAAAAATCAAATGCACAACCAGAAAATGGGGAATAACTGGCTGGGGAATAGTACAGCAGAAAAATATCTGGGGGTTATAGTGGATTACAAATTGAATATGAGCCAACAATGTGATGCAGTTCCAAAAAAGGATAAGGTCATTCTGAGGTGTATTAACAGAAACGTATATAAGATACAAGAGGTAATGTTCTGCTCTACTCAGCACTGATGAGGCCTCAGCTGGAGTAATGTGTCCAGTTTCAGACACCACACTAACAAACATGGACAAATTGGGAAGAGTGCAAAGGCAAACAACAAAAATTATAAAAAGATTTAGAAAACATGACTTCTGAGGAAAGATTAAAAAATCGTGGCATGTTTAATCTTGAGAAAAGATTGAGGGGGGGAGGGACCTGATAACAGTCTTCAAATATGTTAAGGGCTGTCATTAAAGAGGACTGTGATGAATTGTTCTCCATGTCTACTGAAGGTAGGACAATCAGCTTAATCCACAACAAGGGAGATTTAGGTTAGATATTAGGAAAACCTTTCTAACTATAATGCTAGTTAAGCACTGGAACAGGTTACCAAGGGAGGTTGTGGAGTTCCCATCATTGGAGGTTTTTAAGAACAGGTTGGACAAACATCTGTCAGGGATGGTCTAGCTCAGGGTTTCTCAACCCATGATTCATTGCCAGAATGTTTCAAAGGGTCGCGTGGCAGCTCCTATGGCTCCTGTCCCATGGGGCTGGCTGGGTTCACCTCTCTGCTCCAAGCACTGCAACCTCTGGGATCCCAGCACCACACAGGTTTGACCCAATCTTCATGACAGGAGTCCAAAATAAGCCAAATTTGAGTGAGTGGCACTGGAACCCCATGAGCTAGGTCACAACTCCACTCACGCAAATTTGGTCCAGTCATGGGGGAGGGGCCAAATCTGAGCAGTGCTGCAACCCCAGAGGGTGCAACGCCCCGAGCAGAGAGCCAAGCCCAGCCAGCTCCACAGCATAGGAGCTGCAGGAGCCACCACTGTGGGTGAGTGCCAAAGGGGCAGGATCCAACTGAAACCACCCCAGGGCAGGACCTGGTAGGGCAAGCAGGGCAGCCGCCCAGGGCACAAAGCCGCAGGGGTAGCTCGGGCCAGCCCCACATGGCAGGGCTTAGGGAGGGAACACCATCCCCACCACCTGACTCACCTCAACGGGCCACCCAGCCAGGCAACCAAAATATCTAGGCGGGCATGTGACCCCATGTGCTTTTCTCCCTCATGTGTCACCTCTGGTAGGGGGTGCACATATGCTTACTCGTCCCAGGTGCTAAAAAGTCGAGTTACAGCTCTGCCCCAGGGCCTCCACCCCCAGATTATTTACTGGGTCGCGACAGGCCATAAACATTTACAAATGGGTCCTGAGCCCCAAAAGATAGAAAACCACTGCTCTAGGTATACTTGGTTCTACTTCAGCGCAGGGGGCTGGACTAGATGACCTTTCGAGGTCCCTTCCCTTTCTATGGTTCTATAATAAATTTAAGTACCTGAGAGGATGTACGTTTTTGAAATAAAGCAGACTATCACAGCTTATCCATAACTCTCGAGTGTAGTGAGCACACTGCAAGGGATTTATTATCACTTGTCAAGTCCTAAAGTTACCTCCAATTCCACACAAATTTGATGTCTCCTCACTTTTATTGTTGAAAATTGTTTAAATCACAAATAATCATGTTGGTGAGGTGACAGAAGATTCATTTACACCAAAGGAATAGTTCCCACAGCATTTGACAGTGTCCTGCATGATTCATTTCTTTGTGGCCCTCCTATTTGGTCTTTGTCACATGTTCTGCCCCACACTTGGGCCTTGGTAGGTAGTGGCTGATTATCCAATGGGCCAACGGGGCCCGTGCCCAGGGGCCCTGGCCAATTGGGGGGCCCCAGCAGAAATCCACCACAGAGCAGCGAAAGCCCGGAACCCTGGCAGAACCAACGGGGCGGACAGGGCAGCCCCAATGCTCTGACCCGGGACCCTGGTAGAAGTGCTGGGCAGGGTGGGATGGGAGAAGCCCCAGTGCCCGACCCCAGCAGAAGTGCCGAGCGAAATAGGGCAGGTGGGCAAAGCCCCCGCGCCCCAATCCCAGTCCCCAGCAGAAGCACCTGGCGGGAGAAGCCCCAGCACCCCGACCCTGGTCCCCCACAGAAGCGTAGCGCAGCAGGGGAATCCCCAGCACCCGGACTCCGCTGCGGCCCTAGGACTGGAAGAGCTCTTATTCCCTGCCGTGGCCTCAGGGCTGGAGGGGCTCTCACTTCCCGCTATGGCCCTGGGACTGTGGCAGGGCTTCTCCAGTCTCGGGGTCACAGGAGGGGGCAGAAAAGAGCAAATGGGGTGTGGGCCGCAGTTGGGGGGATGGAATGGGGCAGGACCATGGATGGAACATGGGCGGGGCCACGGGGGAAGGATCAGAATGAGGTGGGGCTGTGGACAGGGCTGCAGGCAGAAGGGGAGGAACAGAAGCAGGACCGCAGGCAGAAGGGGTGGAGAGGGGCCCCCACTTGCTCTGACCCAGGGCCCCAGGAAACCTTAATCCACCTCTGTTGGTAGGTTGAGAGGTAAGGTTTTGTCTACAGTGTAAAATAAAACAGTCACTCAATGGTGGTTAGCAATGGTTTCAGCTGAAGTTGATGAATGCAGCACATACAGCACAGGATAGACCTTCAGCCGCATTTCATTTAATGCTGTTAAATCCTGCTCCAACAAGATAAATGAATGACATCAGTTGGTAGTAAATGATTATCTAGTGGTTCATTTCCTGTTTATGACCTGAACATTTTTTATAAATGAGGTTTTTCCTTTTCAAGATAATGGATGTTTTTTACTCTGAGGAAGACGCACAAGTTTTATCTTTCCGATGTTAAAAATGTATTCAATTAATCTAGCAGTATTTAGTATTTAATAACATATGTTGGGAGAATTAGAAGGTTTTCTTTTGTGAGACCCTTGAAAGACAGCAAGGAATATAGTTTCTTGATCACAGATATCCCTTTCACTGATCCAGTGAAATCCATTTTGATTTGGCTGAGTTGCAAGGGCTTAAAAGATGTACTTTGTGTACTGGCTTTTGTGGTATGACGTACAGTAGAAACTCAGAGTTATGAACACCACAGTTACAAACTGACTGGTCAACCACACACCTTATTTGGAACCAGAAGAATACAATCAGGCTGCAGAGATGAGAAAAAAATAAAAAATAAAAATAAATTTAAAAAAGGTAAATACTGTACAGCACAGTACTGTGATAAACGTAAATTACGAAAAAAATAAAGTTTAAAAAAAATTAACAAGATAAGAAAACTTTCTCTGCTTGTCTCATTTAAATTAAGATATTAAAAGCAGCAGTTTTCTTCTGCTGTAAAGTTTCAAAGCTATATTTAGTCAATGTTCAGTTGTAAACTTTTGAACAAACAACCAGAACGTTTTTTTCAAAACTACAAACATTTCGGAGTTCCTAACAGCCCCCATTCCCGAGGTGTTTGTAACTCTGAGGTTCTACTGTACTAATGATCCCACACCGTTCCATTTGGCTTCAAATGGCTGGGTAAGAAAGCTGAGTGATCTCCTAGCTGGCAAACAAAGCAACAGTGATGTAAACAAAGCAAGGTCACATAAGATCAAACACACCTATTATGACACAACAGTTCATCTACCGAAAGCACTAACTTAGGGCTTGTCTTCACTACCCGCCCGGATCGGCAGGTAGAAATCGATCTCTCGGGGATCGATATATCGCGTCTCGTCAGGACGCGATAATCGATCCCCGAATTGACGCGCGTACTCCACCAGCGCAGGTAGGAGTAAGCGCCGTTGATGGGGGAGCCACGGCGGTCTATTTGCCGCCGTCCTCACAGCGGGGTAAGTCAGATCAGATATGTTGAATTCAGCTACGCTATTCCCATAGCTGAATTTGCGTATCTGAAATCGATCTCCTCTCCCCCACCCCCTGTAGTGTAGACATAGCCTTAGAGGCGAAAGCTTCTATATCCTATTATGAAGCCTCCAATCCATCTCATCCCCCAGGTCTGGTTTTATATAATTTCCAGAACGGGTAACTTTTTGTTACCATGGCACATTCACTGGATTTTCTCCAAGTTCCCCATGACAAACAGAAAGCCCTCTATATTTTTCATGGATATCTTAAATTAAACACAGGGGGTATAACATGTCATATGGAAAGGGGCAATAAAGAAAGAAACAAGAAAAAAAATTGAAAGTCAGTTTGAAGTAACATGTAATCATCAAAAGAACTATGACACCATTTAACTTGGGAAATCCTAACAACCAGTCGCAGGCAGTCACAGAGGGCCCTCAGTATCTTGCAGGATAGCCCTCCAAACATATGCAGGGTCCCAATTCTGCAAACACATGCATATACAAGCCTTCACATTTTGCAGCATCAGAGCCCGTGTGAGGAGATTTTATGAACACGAGTCACACTTGCGATTTTAGCTTATACACCATGCAGGACCAGATCCTCATCTGGTGTAAATCGGCATGCCAATATACACCAGCTGAGAATGGTTCAAACCATCGGGGGAAAAGAACTGTGTATGATATGAATGGAAGAGATTGCAACAATTAAGCCAAAACCTTCTATATTTATATCCCAGTTCAACCAAAAAATGCAACTAGCTACAGCATGAATGTAAGGTTTCAGAGTAGCAGCCGTGTTAGTCTGTATCCGCAAAAAGAAGAACAGGAGTACTTGTGGCACCTTAGAGACTAACAAATTTATTAGAGCATAAGCTTTCGTGGACTACAGCCCACTTCTTCTATGCATCCGAAGAAGTGGGCTGTAGTCCACGAAAGCTTATGCTCTAATAAATTTGTTAGTCTCTAAGGTGCCACAAGTCCTCCTGTTCTTCTTTTTAGCATGAATGTAAGGGTTCTAAGGTGAATTGGTTAGAACTGTACATGAGAATCCAAACACTAACCCAACTCAAATACTGGGCATTAACTATTACTATTTTAAGAAACAGCTTCTTCTGTAAAGATATGTAAGGTATTTCTTTAAAGTGCAATTTTAAGAAATAAAAAGATCTTTCCTTTTGCTCAGCATTTTATTTTATAATAAATATACAGTGCTCTACCGGGGCGGGAGGTCTGGGGGGTGGGAATCACCCCATACACCAGCATTATATTTCTGTAATTGAAAGAAAAATCCACTGTGGTTTCCTATTTTAAAATAGCAGAAGCTCTAATGCAACTCACCTGTTAATTTCACATTCACAGAAGATGAATATTCATACTCGATCATGAGTATGGTTGTCTTCCATTATCTATAAATCTTTGATTTGATTTTAAGAGGACACTGCAAGGTCAAACTGGATCCAAAATGTAGATTTTGTAACAAATCTTTTACAAAGTCTGAGGCCAAAAAAAGAGTTTAATGGAATTTTTTTATTTTTTAAAATTCAGATGATAGTTCAAATTCCTTAAAATTCAATGCCAACAATGCAAACTACGCAGCATTGTGTCAGCGAACAGGAACATGAAATGAAATTGAATAGAAAAAGCATGAAACTAAAAAGGATGTTTTCATTGTTCAAGCTAAGAGAAAAAAAATAAAAAAGGAAACTAACAAAAGTGAATAGTAAATTAGAATTTTAATTTTTTTCTGCACATAAATTAGATGAATAAAACTACCAGAGTGATCGTTTTAATCTATAGTGTTGATTAACACAGGTAAGGATATTTTTATGATTATTTTTTAAAATAGGAGGCTAGATCACTCTCTCCCAAAAAGAATCTCTCTGGGTAGGCAGGGTGATAGTGGGGGAGGAGCAGGCAGGCAGAGAGACTGAAAACTCAGAGGTTAACGTTGCAGTAACATCTCAAGCTTTTGGAGGGGATGTGGGAGGGGAGAAGAGGAAGAGTGGAGGTGGGGAGATGCAGAGTAAGACTGCAGGGAATAAGACTTCTAAACTCCAGGCTCTTTCAGACAGAACTATGGTCCCTAGCCTGTACTCTAGCCTGTCACCTTCTCTGCCAGCCTGATTTCTGCCCAAGCCATGCTGTTCTTGGCTGGGTCCTCCTGTGGTTGAAAGGTAGCAACCATAAAAGTAATTGATGGATCTTGGGACTGTATTAACTACCTACTGGCATGGGTGGCAGGTATAGTAGGCCAGGTGAGGCGAAGCCTCCCCAAAGAGCCAGGTCATGGGTCCACCCTGAGCCCCCCTTCCCTCCCCACTTCCCACTCTTCCCCTGTGGCCCCGCCCACACTGCTCCTCTTCCCACCCTCCCTCAGCCTCTCCCCCGAAGCTGGCGGCGCCTAGAGCGGGTAGGCTGAGGTGGCTGGGGCTGGAGGGCCAGGACTCAGGGCGGCTGGTGCTTGGGCCAGCCAGTGGGCCAGGGTTTCTCTGGCCATGGTGGGGGGCTTGGGACTCTGGCAGGAAAGGGGTGTGGAATGGGAGGGGCCTCAGGCAGAAGGGGTGGGGCCAGGGGCTAGCCTCCCCAAACGGGGGAGTTCACACGCCGCCCATGCCTACTGGATCTCCATAACTGACCGAGCACAACAGGCCTGATCCCCAGCTCTGTCCCCAGCATTTCAGTGGGGAGCCTCAGAAAGGGTCATCCACGGAGTCCGAGGGAAAGATAGCCTGTGTGGAAGTAAAGGCATAGGGCAGGAGCACCCTCCATGCTTTCATTGGCTACAGAAATTCCAGAGGGAATAATCCTGTGTATAATTTGCAACCTGTCAGAACCCCTTTATAATAAGAGACAAAGATGTTTGAAGTAAAGTATATGCCACATAATATGAGGGAGGGGGAGAGAAAAATCCGGTCTTACAATGAATATTTTCTATATATTGGTTAGTGGTGTTGTTTCAGGTTGCAGTTTGTGACAGCAAGGCTCTGCCTCTCTGACAATGGCAAAGATATTAATAATTAGCTCTTTACATTTTGATTTGTACAACTTATTTCATGCAACCAGCATGATGCAGAGAAAAACTGGGATGAATTCACCACTCACTAGAGTCCATTCATCACTCTGCGTACAAACTTTTTTCATTAATGTGTTTACAAAACTGTCAGTGTTCATTCAGTAAGAGGAGTGAATGTCAGAGGGATTAAACAAACCACTTATCTCCTACTCCCGCTACCACTCAGCTCTTTGTTATTTGTCCAGGTGGGTAGGAAACTTCAGATCTATTACAATACCACTCCTGTAGTGGCTAAGGGAATGATTGTGTTGGTTTTAATCAATGACAACATTAACTGGCATACTTTAAACAAACACAAAACAATGGAAGTCCAAAAACCTTCAGTTTATTCACTACTATTAAAAGGCTAATTACTATTTTATTCAAGAGATGACAGATCAGACCGAAAGAACAAGCTGTGTGAAATGGAGGAAGTGATAAAGATATTACAGTGCAAAGATGTATTTTGGAAAGCACAAGCGACTCTCTAAAACCTCACAATTTGAGAGGAAAATACTCGTTTTAGGAGTATAGCTTGTCCCAGATGTGTACCATCCATTTCCACCCCTTTTCTGTTTTAAAGTATCTGGAAACGATTCTGATCTCAAACCAAATTAATATTGTAATTGTTTACACTTGGGTGAAGTTACTCTTGTTTACACTGAGGCACAGTTTAGACTAGCAGATAGAGCACTAGACCCTCCTGGAATATAACATTTTGGCAGTTATCACCAGATGGTGCTGTTACACAGAATCTTACAAGATCATCTTCCAGTGTGAGAGTAAATGTTCAGTCTTGGGAAGATGTGTGTGATGTTAGTTTTGTTATGCAAGGTTCTGGCTAGAGGGAGCTGTGAGAGCAGCCTGAGCATTTTCCCTCTCCCTTGGGCTCTGCTTGAAGTCAATATTTGAAGCAAAGTTGCTTCCTGGAAACTGGGCCATGGTTTTGGCTGAAATTCCTGAAAAAGGGGACTGCTCTCCATGCTGTTTGTGACCATCACTGCTCCAGGACTGGAGTATATATGTATATAAAACATGTTACACTTAAGGCTTATCTACACAGACACACTCAAGAGACCTGAATTCTGTTCCTGGCTCTTCCACAAGCCTGCTGGGTGACATTGGGCAAGTTACTTTCCTCACTGTGCTTCACTTTCCTCTCTCTGTAAAATGGGTTGATACTGCCCTCCTTTGTAAAGTGTTTTGAGCTGTATAGATGTAAAGCACTATGTAAGAGCTAAGTATTATTTATATTACTGCTGACAAGACAGGTGAATTAGGCCCTTTCGACCAAATACTTCTCACACAAGTGCATTTTCCTTTGGCTTCAACAGGAGTTTTACCGATATAGATCAGACCATTTAGCATTCTGTCTTAGTGCACGTCTTCACTAGCAATGTTAAAGCACTGCCGCGGCAGCGCTCCCAGCGCTGGGGCACTGTCTATACTGGCGCGTTACAGCACTGAAACTTGCTGCACTCAGGGGGGTGTTTTTACACACCCCAGGAGCGAGAAAGTTGCAGCGCTGTAAAGTGCCAGTGAAGACAAGGCCTTAGTACCACTTTTCACTACTGACAAAGCTTGAAGTGGGTAGTGAACACAGGAGTTTAAGGAACACGTAAACCAGCATAATCCAAATCCTAGAATGCTAAAAAAAGACCCACAAATTTGCAGGAGACAGAAATGTTTAAAGTGTGCCCAGAAGATTTCAAACACCTAATAAGGCTTTTAACTTCTGTACAGTTATTATAGGCTAGTGGTGTTTTACCTTCCTCAAAGTGTAATCAGTAAGCCAAGTGTTTTCAAGTAATGCCAGAGAACTGACATTCAGAGAGACATGACGCTTCTGATGGGAGTTAAGATCAGGCCTACTCAATCAAAGGAGCAAGGAGTGTCATAGCCAGGGGAAGAAGTGTTACAGAAGGGCTTGGGGGGGGGCGTCCTTACTCATATGCAACGTACGCAGCTGTGTGCTGCTCCAGCTCCTGCTCTGCCTCTTCCCCATGGCCCCCGCCTCTGCTCGGCCCCAGCCCTGCCCCCACTCCACCCCTTCCCCTGAGGACTGCAGTAGGGGTCGGGTCTGCACACACGGGGCGGCGGTAAGTGGAGCGACCTGGCCCCAACCTGCTCTGCGCTGCTGGCTCCCAGCCGCGCTGCCGGTGAGTGCTGGGGGGCGGTTCCCCCCAACCCCCCAAGCCCCAAGGCTGGGAGCCAGGGGAGCAGAGCAGAGCGGGCTGGGGCACTCCACTTCCTGCTGCCCCATGAGTGCGGGGCCGAGCCCGCCTGCAATCAACGGGTGGCAGGAAGTGAAGCGACCCAGCCCCAACCCACTCCGCTCCGCTGGCTTGTGCTGGGGGGGTGGTTCCCCCCTGCCCTCCAACCCTGCTCCTGCCCCTCTGCAGAGGCCTGGGGCCAGCCCCTCCTCCCCCCATGGACGCCTGAGGCCACACACACACACACACCCCTGCGGGGGGGCGGAGGGGGCTGCGTAGGGCACCAAAATGGCTAGAGACAGCCCTGGGGGCAGAGATAAGGAACATGGGGAAATTCCAAGTACTGCCCAACAAACAAACAAAAACTGAAAACCAATCCAGCAGCCTAGACATAGACAGGAGGATTTATATGTGGAGAAAAGGGTCAGAGAGAAGCGTTCTCACAACAGCAGGTATTAGGAACATTCCATAGCTTTTCCCATCAATCTAGATGGCAAAGCTATAGGACACCAATGGTAAACCATTGCTTTGGCCAGCTCCACGTATTTTTAAATCAAACTATTTGCCAGTTTCCAGGGAAGAAGGATTGAATGGAGAAACCATCATCCATACCAAGATGATCTTTGTATTTACTTCAAACATGCTGGTTCATTGAAACATACATTTTGCAATCCACTTATAGCCTCTTGTCCCAGAATGGAATCTTACTTTATCACCAGAGCGCCACTTAGCTCCACTGTTGCTAACGGTTGGTCAGCATTTTCCACCCTCACTTTATATCCCCCACCCAAAGACAACATGGCATATACGTAAGCTTGGAAGGATTTGATTTTTATTGGTCAATGTCTGTAAATGTCAATTTTACCATACACAAACATATGAAAAAAATATTTCCATTGATAACTGAAATTTACAGATAAGCAAAGTAAGTTCTCAAGAAGCATTTTTCTTATCAGGGTTTGATTTAAGGATATTTATTTTGTATATTTCAACATATGTTGTTGACAATTGATTTTAATGGCTATGAAGCTTTAATTTTTGGATTCTATTTGTCTACTCTTGATTATGGTCTCCCCTCACCCCCATTTCCTGACCCACCCCCATAATTTCCTGCAATTGTCAATATTTAAATCTATAGAAATCAAAAAATGCTTAAAACCCATAATTTTGTGCACCTGTAAAAAATATCACTAAAGTAGGAAAAAACACTTACAAATAAACATCAATATTATATAAAAAAAAAATCAAATTCTGCCAAGCCTATGTATGCAAGAATTATGGCTTGAAGCCATAGTTAACATTGTCAGTGTAATTACTTAAAGCTAGTCTTGAGTTAAAGGGGAACATAAGACCAAGTGGGTTTACTCCTTCATTCTACCCAGGAAAAGCTTCCATTGACTAGGGATCAGGCCCACTGTAAGTTCAATGACTTCAAAAGTAACTGAAAACCAGTGTTTCTTTTAAAAAAAATGAGGTTGCTGCAATTCATTAGTAAAGAAATAAGGCTCTTAATATTTTCTAGTCACAATTTAAAGGAGACAAGACAGAGAACAGCAATGCAAATGACAGTATCACTAATACATATTAACAACTTCTGCAGGAATGGTTAAAGGGAGATGTTACAATGTATGCCACATATGCATACGACAAACACAAATTCAACTTGATCTTGGTCTGCTGATGCAATATCAGGAGCATGAGGCCTCATATCTTCCTGCAGATTAAAAGCACCCCCCCCCCCGCCCCCCAAGTAACCACCACAAAAAGTAATAAACAAATTAAATTATACAAAAAGCCAAAACCAAGAGAACATTACATAGTATTAACAAGACGGAAATTTAGTGTTAAGGCTGAAATTTTCTCTTCCCCCTCCCTACAGAAGGGGTATCGATATCAGATGATCTTACATGTCACATATGCTACAATACTTAAGCATGCATTGGTTAAAATCGAATTTCAGCCTTACCTCTGAATTTCTATACATTTGTGGGCTAGTGTCAACCTCTTTATGGTGATATTAACACTGATTTTTGTGGTGTAACAATTTAAAAGATCACACAGAACAGACAGCAAACAGAACTCTGAAGCAAAATTTTCTCCATTCTTTCACGGGATGCCAAGCAGGATTGGATTCACCGCTGACTTCCATATCAGCTGAACAACTTTCACCCTGAAAAAGAAAATCAATCATAATCACAAGGACTCTTCTACACAAAGTCATGGTTTCAGCTGTCAAGAAAAAGAAAAGCCTTTTGAAATCTAATACATTTTAATAACTACGTGTAGGTTATAAAATTCTTTTGAAAAGCACTTCATGAAATCCAGATTCCTCGGTGAATACTTCTTATTATCCAGTTATGAAAGCAAACCATGACTGATGGGTCTTAAAAAATATATAATTAGCCAAAACGTTCTCTGTGAAGTGGCAGAGATACCAAATCCATCCCCTCACATTTTTCATGATTTCATACATCAAATAAATATCTGGAATGAAAAAGGGAAAGATTTACAGTGGGGTTTTTTCTTACAATTATCTCAGAACTCCATGGACCTGATTCACCACCACTTTACTCCAACAGAACACCTGTATAATTTCATTAGAATCACCTGAGTTCATTAGCATAATACTGGTGGAATATAACAGGGAATCAGGTCCTTCCTATCTACTTCATGCACATACAAAACAGGGCAGAACAGCAGTGCACGGAAATTAAGTGCTGGGTTTTGTTACAAATCCAAGGAGTGCTAGGGTTCACCTAACAAGATTTTGGGAAGTCTTTGGAATAATTTCTATCCCCATACCCACACTCCCCCCAATGGGCCTAAAGTCCTAACTGACTTTTAGATTTCTTTTGTGATAGGTGGGGATATGAGATGCTCTCCCCTTCTCCTTCAATCTCTCCAGGAGATAGCCAGCTGCCTGCATGGCTATAGCTACAATGGTAGAAAGGGAAGAGGGACAGGGAGAGAGGGTCAAACACCTCTTTCACTGACAGGAATTATGGAGGAGAGTCACTTTATTATCTAGTGTACTGGATGGCATCCCGACTTGAAGGACCAGATTTGTTCTTTATTGGGGAGCAGTTCTGGGAGCTGTTTTGTGTACAGACAAGATCCACAGGCACAGGGTACCGTGTGTGCAAGAATAAGATTAGTTTTAAAACACCAGTTTCCAAGTGGAGCTGATGAATTTAATGAGCCCCAAAATGAAGGGCTCATGAAGATTAACAGATTTTAAGGTGAGAGAAACATTTATAATCTAGTTTGACTTCCTGCATAACACAGGCCATAGAATTTCATACAGTGATTCCTGAATCAAGTTCAATGGTTTGTTATTGAACTACAGCATCTGAGGCAAGCCAGGAGGATACCAAATAGACTGCTGTTTGGACCATCTTTACTAACTGTCTAGCTATGCCAGCATACAGCTGTCTGATACATACAGCAGCACCTGTGTGCCTACACGTTTTTTGGTTTGCAGCATAGACAACTCTATTACAGATCATGGTCATGACATAGGCTATAACATATTTCCTTTACCTAATTCTATAACCATTTTATCCCACCCAAAACAACAGTATGAGAACACAAATACACTATATGTGCCAGATGACTGTGGACCGGCATCCTAGACAACAGGTTCCTAGAAGATCAATGGCTGGCTAATCCAGAAAGCCACATCCATTAATGAGGTGAAGGGCAGCAAATGCGGAAGCCGATGCTCACCTTGATGGGAAATTTAAGGTGGGGGTGTGTCAGGGTTTCCCCCCCACACACACACTTTGAACTCTGGGGTGCAGATGTGGGGACCTGCATGAAAGACCCCCTAAATTTATATTCTACCAGCTTAGGTTAAAACTTCCCCAAGGCACAAATTCCTTTCCTTGTCCTTGGATGGTATTGCTGCCACCACCAAGTGGTTACACAAAAATTCAGGGAAGGGTCACTTGGAATCCTTATTTCCCCAAAATATCCCCCCAAATCCTTTCACCCCCTTTCCTGGGGAGGCTTGAGAATAATATACCAACCAATTGCCTTAGCAATGTGAACACAGACCAGGCCCTTTGTCTTCAGGACACTGAAATCAATCAGGTTCTTAAAAGAACTTAAAAGAACTTTATTATAAAGAAAAAAGTAGAAGAATCACACCTGCAACATCAGGATGGAAGGTAACTTTACAGGGTAATAAAAAGATTTAAAACACAGAGGATTCCCCTCTGGGCTCAGCTTCACAGTTACAAAAACAGGAATAAAACTGCCTTTGTAGCATAGGAAAATTCACAAGCCCAAAACAAAAGATAACCTAACGCATTTTCCTTGCCCTACTTACAATTTCTGTGGTTTTAGATGGATTATTCCAGGTATATTTTCAGGAGATATTGTACCTGCGTGGCTACTCCCTCCGTCCGGAGAGGGAATAACAAAAGAGAACAACAAACAAATCCTTTCCCCCCAGATTTGAAAGTATCTTCTTTCCTCATTGGTCCTTCTGGTCAGGTGCCAACTAAGTTATTTGAACTGCTTAACCCCTTACAGGTAAGGCGATTCAGTACAGCTGCCAAGGAGGGATTTTATGCTACTCTTCCCTCTATATTTAGGACAGGGTGGCAATTCCAACTCCTATTTCCCCCCAATAAAACAAATTTATTGTGCAAGAAACCTTCAAATGAGCTATCATAATGAAATAATTAAAAATGGATGGAGGGAGAGAAGGAGGTGTAATGAAATATTTTTTTAAAAAACCCAAAAATTAAATCGACTCTGTCAGCTAGGTCAACACGAGAAACTTAAAATATTGGCTTCTGCAGATAACTCAGTCGTCTTTCACCTTCATTTTCCTGTTTGTTCATAATCTGGAAAAGAAAAACAAGCTTTCCTGCTTTTTCAGGTCCCAAACGATTTCTCAATTTGGAATGAATTAGTTCAAAGGAAGAAAATATTCTTTCTACACTGGCAGAAGAAGCTACTGCTGTTAAAAGTGAGATTATCACTTCGACAGTCTCTGAATCCAAGTGTTTTAGTGACTTCCACCAGTTCACTGGTGTGACTTTCTTTAAAATATCAGCAGCAAACATATAGTTCTTGAATGGTTCTTATTCCGAAACTGGGTCTCTTTTATGGCCTGCTGCCATTATAGGTTTTCCCTTTTAGTGAGAGAATGGTATGGCAGATCTCAAATCAATGAAGGCTACACTCAGAAAGACCTCAAGGCTTCTGGAATATGCTGCTCAAACAGTTTCATTTTTGTTTCTAATGCTTGTCCCTCCCTTCTCACATTTATCTCCAGAGGTCTTCTGCTTGTCCAGATCTATTCCGTCCCC
This sequence comes from Chrysemys picta bellii, assembly GCF_011386835.1. Taxonomy (NCBI): domain Eukaryota; kingdom Metazoa; phylum Chordata; order Testudines; family Emydidae; genus Chrysemys; species Chrysemys picta. The sequence goes on along the minus strand of NC_088791.1, from coordinate 129,607,459 downwards.
AACAATCTTCTATTCATTGAACTTTCTGAAACTTTTCACTTTTAGAGAGAGGTAAAGGATTGACTCTGTGTACACAAATTTGCAGAGGGACAAGAGGGTTGAGGTCTGTTATTTCTCACCTTTATATATTATTTATTTATTTTAAAACATTTTTGCTGTTAACAACCATGTTATCTCTGGAGACACAAATCCACAGTTTGAGAACTGCAAAACTAAGCATCTCTGTTGGTATCTTCTAGACTGAGCACTGAGTCCCATTAGGTAGATGGGAAGATTAATCTAAATAATCTATACAGAAGCCCATGGAACTCCATAAGATTAGGTCCCTAATCCATGAACTACTGGAACTCATTTATAAAACTTTTCTTAACCGTTACATGAATATATTGTCTGATACTATAGAATTAGATTTTATAATCCCTATTCCATGATATCTTTGAGCTATAATGTATCTTAGTTAAAACTATCTTTAGATAAAATACTTTTTGAGGAAAAAACCTATCAAAAAATCCGATTTAAATAAAATAGATTTTTATTTTTTTTTTAAGAATCATTGATTTTTATCCACCCTGAGCAGTGTCTATTCAGCTATCCATACAACCTCACACTGGACAACGAGGATATATAGGGCTGAACAGGCAAACCACCTTCAGCAGTTCCTTCTCTATCCGAACATCAAACAAAGAACTGTCCAAATCAGAGGAGAAGGAGGGCAGGTAGTGGAAGAACTACAATTACTGTACAGAGTGAGTCACCTCTTCTTCTTCTTAAAGTAGTGTCTCTGTGGATGCTTCACTTCAGGTGACTCCCAAGTAGTATTCCCAGAGGAAGGAGGAAGCGAGCTTCAGAATGGAGTCCACGACTGAAGACAGTACCGCATTACAAGCGCCACATCCAATCTGGCAGCATGGATCAAGGCATAATACTTAGAAAAAGCATGCACTGAGGCCCACATAGCAGCTCTACATATCTCAGACATTGGAATGATTTTGAATAAAGCTGTGGGTGTTGCTTCTGATCTCGTAGAGTGTGCTATTATCCCCAGGGTGGACAGAGCACCCGCTGTGTCATAGCAAGTTACAATACACCCAGAGATCCATCTTGAAAGTCTCTGGGTGGAGATTGAGAATCCCTTGGATCTCTCAGCAATGGAGACAAACAGTCTAGGTGATTTCCAAAATTGCTAGCTCCTACCTAGATAGAAGGCTAATGCCCATCTAACCTCTAAGGTATGAAAGCAGGTCTCCAGCTGAGACTTATGTGGTTTTGGGAAAAACACCAGTAGATGAATGGACTGGGTAAGATGAAAATCCAATAGCACTTTAGGTAAATGGGAGTGGAGGGCTGCCATCAAGGCCCCAATTTCCCCAACCCTACAGGCCAACATGATAGCTACTAGAAAAGACCTTCTTCATAGATAAATGAAGTAAGGAGTAGGTTACCACAGGTTCAAATGGAGGTCTTATGAGATATTTGAGTACCAGGTTGAGAACGCAAGTTGGAGTGGGATCTTTAATCCGGAGGTAGAAGCTCCTCAAAATCTTGAGGGCACAAGGTGGGTAAATATGGAAAGTCCTTCTAGTGAAGAATGAAATGCTGATATTGCAGCCAGGTGAACCTTAATCGAGCTAATTGATAACCCTGATTTCTTTAGGTCCGCAGGTAATCCAGTATGGCTGTGAACAAGTCTTGTGTAGGCACAAGTCGGGATGGTGACACCACTGGTTGGATCTTTTCCATTTCTGAAGATAAGTTATTCGAGTTGACGCCATTCTGCTGTTTAGTAATACTTGTGGTATCTCTGTTGAGCAGGTGGACTCCAATCCTATAAATCACATAAAAGCCATGCTCAGAGGCGGAGGACTCCTAGGTTGGGGTGAAGCACATGACTTGCATTCTGGGAGAGGAGATGAGGAGTGGTTGGAAGCTTGAACACCAGATGGACACACAGGTGAAGCAGGTAAGGATACCAAGCTTGGCTCAGCCATGTCAGTACTATAAAAATAAGCTTAGTCTTGTTCTGTCTGATCTTGTTCATCACTCTTAATATTAGCAGTATTGGAGCGAATGCATGGAAGTCCAACTCCCATTCATAGTCTCGGGAGAAGCTCTTCTGAGCACATGGGCTATGACATTCTGGACTCCAGGAGAGTAAACGGCTGAGATCTGAATCTGATGGACTATATACCAGTTCCATAAATTTATAGCATCAGCGCACAGGGTGGGGGATCTTGCTCCTCCCTGTTTGCTGATATAAAACATGCAAGCCACATTGTCTGTCATGATCCTGATAGATTTGCCCCAATGAGGGGTAGGAACTGAAGGCAGGCATCCCTGACTGCCCTGAATTCCAACAGGTTGATATGGAGACTGGTTTCTCAGGCCATTCAGGTATGCTCCCCAACCCAATAGTGATGCATCCATTCACAATTATTGTTGGACCATGGCAATGAAAGGGATGTCTGCACAGACAGTGAGTTGATTTTTGCACCAATCTAAGGAGTTCTTCAACTGGAGGGGAACCGTGACCTGTTTGTCCAGGCTGTGTCAGGTTGATGAATAGGTCCTTCTGAGCCAGCCCTGGAAGCAGCGGAGGCGTAATCTTGCATGCTCAGTCACAAAGGTGCAATCAGCCATATGATCTAGGAGCTGTAAACAGTTCCTTATTGTACAGGGGCTTCCTTGAACGGTCCCGACCAACCAGATCAGACACAGTTATGAATCTGTCTGTGGGAAGGTAAGCCCTGGCTGCCAACTAATCCAAGTACGCCCCTAAGAATTGTATTCTCTGTACAGGTGCTAATATGGATTTTTTTTTAATATTTAGCTGAAGACCCAATTCCTGGAAAAGAGAGAGGGCCATCAGGATACAAGTCAGTACCGCTTCATAAGGTCAGCCCTGAGTAGCCAATTGTTCAAATATAGGAAGACTAAAATCGTTTCCCACCAAAGGTAAGCAGCTAGAATCATTGAGAACAAGGATGTACTCAGGATTGAAAATTATCCTGGCCCATGGTAAAACGCAGGTAATTTCCTGTGGGGAGGGTGGTGTATCACTATACAGCAATAGGTGACCTGTAGGTCGAGGGCCAAAAACCAATCTCCAGCCCCTAGATAAGGAATTATAGCTGCCAGAGTCACTATCCTGAACTTCTGAGACTTTACGAATTTGTTCAGTAGTCTTAGATCCAAGATCCATCACCACCCTATGTCCTTCTATGGCACGAGGAAATACTTTGAGTAAAAACCCTTTCCCCATGTGAGGAGATGGACTGGCTTTATTGCTCCTAAATGAAGACGATAGTGCACTTCTTGTCTCAGTACAGTCTTGTGAGAGGGGTGCCTGAAACGGGTTGAAACTATACTAAAGAACAATATTGTCAGACATATAGATGAACACAATTTGTTGAGAAAGAGTCAACATGGTTTTAGTAAAGGGAAATCATGCCTCACCAATCTACTAGAACTCTTTGAGGGGGTCAACAAGCCTGTGAACCCAGGAGATCCAGTGGATACAGTGCACTTAGATTTTCAGAAAGCCTTTGACAAGGTCCCTCACCAAAGGCATTAACGCAAAGTAAGCTGCCACTGGATAAGAGGGAAGGTGCTCTCATGGATTGGTAACTGGTTAAAAGATAGGAAACAAAGCGTAGGTATAAATGGTCAGTTTTCAGAATGGAGAGAGGTAAATAGTGGTGTCCCCCAGACGTCTGTTCTGGGACCAGTCCTATTCAACATATTCATAAATGATCTGGAAAAAGGGGTAAACGGTGAGGTGGCAAAATTTGCAGATGATACAAAATTACTAAAGATAGTTAAGACCCAGGCAGACTATGAAGAGCTACAAAAGGATCTCTCAAAACAGGGCAACAAAATGGCAGATGTTGATAAATGCAAAGTAACGCACATTGGAAAGCATAATCCCAACTATAGATATAAAATGATGGGGTCTACATTAGCTGTTACCACTCAAGAAAGAGATCTTGGAGTCATTGTGGATAGTTCTCTGAAAACATCCACTCAATGTGCAGCAGCAGTCAAAAAAGCGAACAGAATGCTGGGAATAATTAAGAAAGGGATAGATAATAGGACAGAAAATATCATGTTGACTCTATATAAATCCATGGTTCGCCCACATCTTGAATACTGGGTGCAGATGTGGTCACCCCATCTCAAAAAAGATATATTGGAATTGGAAAAGTTTCAGAAAAGGGCAACAAAAATTATTAGGGGTATGGAATTGTTTCCGTATGAGGAGAGATGAATAAGACTGGGACTTTTCAGCTTGGAAAAGAGACGGCTAAGGGGAGATATGATTGAGGTCTATAAAATCATGACTGGTGTAGAGAAAGTAGATAAGGAAGTGTTGTTTACTACTTCTCATAACACAAGAACTAGGGGGTCACCAAATGAAATTAATAGGCAACAGGTTTAAAACAAATAAAAGGCAGTATTTCTTCCCACAACGCACAGTCAGCTTGTGGAACTCCTTGCCAGAGGATGTTGTGAAGGCCAAGACTATAACAGGGTTCAAAAAAGAACTAGATAAATTAATGGAGGATATGTCTTATCAATGGCTATTAGCCAGGATGGGCAGGAATGGTGTCCCTAGCCTCTGTTTGCCAGAAGCTGGGAATGAGTGACAGGGGATGGATCACTTGATGATTATCTGTTCTGTTCATTCCCTCTGGGGCACCTCGCATTGGCCACTGTCGGAAGATGGACCTTTGGTCTGACCCAGTAGAGCCATTCTTATGTTCTTATGTCTTTATAACCTCAGTACACAAAAAGCATGCTGATAACAGCCCTTTTACTTAGATAGCCTAAAATGCTTCATTAGAAAGAATTCTCACTACCTTTTCTTTGGGAAGTTCTCACAACTCCATTATTTGCAGCAGGCCTTTGATATTCAGCAGGGGAAAAGCCTTCACTCTTATAAAGTGCCTTTTCTTTGGCCCATGAAATTCCATTTAACTTTTGCTAAGATAGAATTTGTTAAAAGTTGCTGTTTCCCTTCTCTTGCTTGCATTCTACAGAACAGGTCAAATGTTTAATATTTCATCATAGGAAAAACATCTTCTGCTCTGAAACATGTCAATTTCTCTTGAAAATTATCACCCAGCTTTGCAGCTACTACAACAGCAGGTGTTGTACTTGTTTATGTAAATATCACATAAAGTCTTTATACATCCCACTAAACCCTTTGTCTCAATGCTACAATTGATCATTTATGTATGAGAACATATCCATATGCATCTGTCTACCACCATGGCACTCCTACACGAAGAAAGACTCAGTTCCTATTTTGTTATTACAGGCATGATACTCACAGGGATTGTTACTGTGTGTTTCTGTCTTCCCAGCCTTGGCAAGTTTGGTTGAGTTCTGCTGTGCTTTGCTTTGCTCCTCTCCAGTTAGCAAGGCTTTTATTTCAGAGGGGATTTTCCCTTGGTCCATTGCCATGCACCACTGCTTGTACTGAAATATGCAAACACATTAAGCACTAACAAACTGGCAAGATCACATTAGCAGACAAAACAAAGCTGTAATCTTTACCTTCTGGTATCTTCATTTAAGGTCTACATTTACTAGGCTGGAGCCTTTACATGATTGCTGATGAGTCAAGCATGTGTCCGTGATTGCATACCTGGCCTGAGTAAATCTTGCTTCAGTTAATAAAACTACTACTGGTGGCAGTGCTACATACTACAATACAGTAATTATTTAACTGTAAGGAACACGGTGTGCATTTACTGGCATGTCAATAGGCAGAATACTCTTCCAGCTCAGCACCTTTTAAAACAATGATTTCACATCAATCTAATGCTGCTGGATACTCAAGAGTTCTTTTCTGGTACTCTGCAAGCCAGAATTATGGGACGCTTCCCTTCCTTTCAGCCACATCATAACTGATTAAAACTTCCTCATTAATGGGCTACAAAACATACAAACTGTTTTGGTTTTGAGGGACAGAGGGATGGGAAAATAGAGGTTACCAACCTCACCTCTACTGGTTAAACTATAAATAAAAGCTACCAATCAAAGAAGAGAAAGTAAAGGATTGTTGTTTAACTATCAACTGATTCTTAAACAAAGTTGATTATTTTGGGTAGTTCAGAACACAGCCTAACAAAGACTAAATTTCCAACCAATGCCTCAATTTTTCAAGCTCACTTTTGCCCACCAACTTACTGTGCCTGCAAAAGTGTACATACACCCATTTTGTGCACACAATGAGAACTGGACAGCTGAGCTACCAACTACACAATCTACACATACAAATACTATTTTGTGCATGGAGAGTCAGCTACATGCACAAAAGCAAAGGCTGGCTGAACATGTCTACAAACTACAGATGACTCTACAGATCAATATTTCAGTATGCCCCTTCCCAGCCTTTGAAATCAGACACTTTCCCAGATATAAGAAATAAGACTTTAAGATGACAAACTCATGCACAGCAGTCACCTTGCTTACCTATATCTAGTACAAATATGACTAATCTTGTAAACCTCTTCTTATACCAGGATCATATTCAACATGCAAACCAAGCAAGCACTTAACATATTTGTTCTTGTGATTTTGACACTGTATGACCTAATCGTGCTTTCATTTAAGTCAATAGCAAAACTCTCAATGACTTCAATAAGAGCAGGATCTAGCCCAAACCCAGGTTTAGGTTAGAAGAAAATTCCTTACCATTTCCAGCTCTTCTCTAAGTGCACAGATTGCTCTCTCTCTGCTTGAAACCAGCTCTTCCAGATACTGGTATCTCAGCTTCTTTCTCGCTCTGCATTCTCTCGCACTCTGACGACTTCTCTCAAGTTTTGCCTTCAAATCTATTTTGGCTGGTTTACGACCTCGTTTGCCTGGTTTCTTTACTTTGCCTCCGAGCACCTATAAGATGACAGTAAATTAAACTTTCATTCCGTGGGGGGGAGGAAATAAGCATGATCCTCCTCCTGTTGTGGGGAGGGGAGCCTACTGCTGGGAAATTTATCATGAAGGTATAAAAGTGGTATATAAAATCAAAGCAGCAATATTCCCTCAAATTATCTGATGCCTCAAGTGTAGAATTTAGCTATTTTAGTTGATACTGGATAACAGAGGAAGAAGAGTTTACTTTTTATTTTGGGGGGCTGATGAAAGAAGTTATAAAACAGCAGCAGCAGAACAAGGACTTCTTAATGTGAAGTCACTTGTCAGGCCGCTATACTGTGAGCTACCCCAATATGACCTGGAGAACCATTTTGCAGAAGCACAAAAAGATCGGTCAACTCATCAGCCAAGTCTGAGAGCCAGTTTGAGCATCAACTGCCATTATGAACCATTACATGCAGTGAGGAATCCTGTCCACTAGGGATGTTACAGAACCCCGAAGTCAGTATGGAGTTTAGCATCTTAAATTGGCATTTATGATTATATAATAATTCTAAAATTATTTCGTTTAATAAAATTACAAGGCTGATTTCCAAATTCACAAAAGAGAAAATTCACAAATTAAAAGTACTAGCCAGAAAAAAACCAAATCATATACAAATCATGGCTGCAGCCAAGCTTTCTAGGGTCTGATGTAGACATAAGTCTAAATAAATAAATAAACATCTATTAATCAATATGAGATAGCGCCACTTCTTGTTTGCAAAATACACTTTACAAAAAGAATCTCAATCTATATACACAGACTTGTGCATCTTTAAGATCAGCTCTGCAAAGTCTGACTCACCCATGACAAATTTTTGTTTTTTCGATAGATGACAAAAGTATTGTCTTCATGGAGATAGGCAGGTACAGTAGATTGTTTGTCTGTGTTGGTAAGTTTTCATGATTTTGCAAGGCTGATCTTAAATGCTTTATTGATACACAAAACAGCAATATTGTAAAAGTTAATAAATTGAGAAATATTTCATGTTACAGTTTCTCTACAATCTTGACTCCTCTCTCTCTCTCCTTAGGCTTTTACCAGTCCATCTAACTGTATATTCGTTTTTTTATTCTATAGATCTTCATTAAAAAGACAATAGTGGTAATGACTATGAGTTACCGAAGGCAACACAAAAGGCTTGCTCCTCAAAATCTAAAATACATTCTAAACTAAAAAGCCTTCTAACCATTGCCTCACTATAACGTTACATATAGCAACTTGAAATAATTGTATAGAGCTACAGCATATTCTTAGTTTACAACTGTATACTGTAGCATCTTCCATCTCAAAGTATATACACTTATGCTCTTTGGAGCAGGCACGGTCTTTTTGTTATGTGTTTCTACAATATCTATTATGGTGAGTTGGGGTTTCTAAATGTTACAGCAATAAAAAAATTAATAAAAAATAGTAATCATGCAGTACCACCAAAGTGCAGCCACCTCGGTGATGCAGATTATGCTACATGACAATGAGAAGTAGTAAACGTTGGCCATGGATACCAGAACAAAGCTCTATTCTTTCAAAGAGTACCACAGAATCGTTGATGTCCTTGCAACACAGGCAAAACACCTCAGATGTTAAAGTTTCATACCTGAAAGCACACACACATGCACGCCCACAGCAAATTATGTGACATTCTATTTATGTGCCACAGAAGAATGACGGGCCAAGTTGACCCTGATGGGATCGAAACCATGGTTCCAGGGAATCTATTCTAACCCGTGTCCATCCCACCCGCATCCTCTTAGATTCCTTTGGAAATGACTCCGAACTATGACAGATTTTAGTTAACTGGTAATTTGGTTACATTTCCATTCTCAATGTCCTTCATTTCTATTCCACTCCCTCTCCTGTCCCAGCACTGCCACCTCCACAGGAACTGAATGTGTACTCCATGTAAAATACCCAGCTACCATTACTGAATTAGGAGAATCTACTTTAAAATGTACATTTCAAATACCTCAGTGTGTAGAAAGGAATAATTTTTCTACCATTTACTCCTCAATTCCCCTCCCAACGTATTTTGCTTCTAATGCAAAAGGCGGCACCTAGATTTCTTTCAAACCCGGTACTGGTGCTATTACATGGAGTTGCCCTGCAAATGTTTTGCTAGGCATACAGTCCACGCTACCAACCAAAGAGAAACTCTCACTGTAGGGTGATTAGAATCCTTCAGTTTCATGAGCAGAGCACTGGGACTTGCCTCTATACCAGGGGTCGGCAACCTTTCAGAAGTGCTGTGCCAAGTCTTCATTTATTCACTCTGATTTAAGGTTTTGCATGCCAGTAATACATTTTAACGTTTTTAGAAGCTCTCTTTCTATAAGTCTATAATATATAACTAAACTATTGTTGTATGTAAAGTAAATAAGTTTTTTAAAAAGGTGTTTAAAAAAGGTTTAAGGTGTTTAAGAAGCTTCATTTAAAATTAAATTAAAATGCAGAGCCCCCCGGACCGGTGGCCAGGACCCAGGCAGTGTGAGTGCCACTGAAAATCAGCTCGCATGCCGCCTTTGGCACGCGTGCCATAGGTTGCCTACCCCTGCTCTACAACCAATACCTTCATGGATCACTGGTTTGATTTTCCCAGATTTGAAAAACCTGTGATGAATACACCAGTTAGTACTGCACCTTTAGCTTGTGATTCAGACATAGCAACTTACGCACGCACTGTATTTTTCCTATAGGCAAGTGTTCAAATGTTACAGCACGTTTTTATTGCACAACACAAACATTGTAGAACAAGTGATATCTGTGATTATCAAAGCAAGTTTGTTTTGCAGCATCACGCAGTAAAAACAATTTATCACTAAGTGAACTCATGTTCTATAAAGAAAAGTTGATTAGACAATAGAACTCATTCTTTATGTAGTGAAATGATTCAGCGATCACTTGGCAGCCTAATCCTATCCCCTCATATACTGCCTTTTCTAATTTGTTCAGAAGTGGCTGCCTGCCCTGAGCAAACAGGGGAACACTGCGTACTTCATGAACTTCTATTGATTTTGAAACAAATATAATGCAGTCATAAGATCAGAAGAAAATTCAAACCCTTTGTCAAGTTTGAGCTGCAGAATGTTATTTTAATTGTAAATTCCCTGCACCCTTCCTAGGACAGAAGACTCCAAAGCACATTATTTAAGATTTCCTATTTTAAATTCAAACAAAAAATTCCAATGGAACAAAATTCATTCTCACATTCCAACATCGATCTCACTAGGCTATACCTGTGATCAATTTGGCCCAAGGCATATAAAGTTCTGCAAGCACCTTGTCAGACACATTTATGATAATTGGCTGGTTTCCATGCAAACTAAATGTTTTGCTTTACTGCAATAACTAAGGCTTGGTTGCATATTCCAATATGGGTTACCTGTATAATGCTTTATATGTTTAAAGTGCTACAGGAGTTATATATTATATTAAATAAATAAATAAGAAGGGCCCCAGGCACTCAGAGTACATTATCTTTTTTATCCATCATCCGAAACACGATCATGGGACTGGTACATTAATCTTCCCAAAGGAGGTTCCACAGTTTCTGGATATTACATTATCCCAGAGATCACATCTTAATGATCTAAGCATCAGGTTTGAAACACTTAAGACTCTATAGAACCATGCATTTAGATCACTGCAAAGTTGAGAGAGAGAGAGCGAGAGAGAGAGAGAGAGAGAGAGAGAGAGAGAGTCTGTCTCTCTTAAATCCAAGGTCCTGTCTGCTCTGAATGAACATTAAGGATCCCCTGATTCTTTCCATAAGAAGAGAGATTTGCCTTTGTGTTCTTAAGCAAAAGCTCACCTCTTACACTGTTGTGCAATGTGCTATCTGGCTGCTGCCATCTTTCCCAGGAGTAGCTGCATTCAATTTCAGTGACACTGTACATCAGGGGTAGGCAACCTTATTGGCACGCGTGCCGAAGGCGGCACGCGAGCTGATTTTCAGTGGCACTCACACTGCCCGGGTCCTGGCCACTGGTCTGGGGGGCTCTGCATTTTAATTTAATTTTAAATGACGCTTCTTAAACATTTTAAAAACCTTATTTACTTTACATACAACAATAGTTTAGTTATATATTATAGACTTCTAGAAAGAGACCTTCTAAAAATGTTAAAATGTATTACTGGCATGCGAAACCTTAAATTAGAGTGAATAAATGAAGACTCGGCACACCACTTCTGAAAGGTTGCCGACCCCTGCTGTACATTTACACTTTATGAAGCAGTTAGCTTATCCTTTCACCTTGACGGACCTCTACTCGCGCTACACAACACTTTTTATATTTTGGTACACTATTTGCCCTCCCTTCCAAGTTCTCTGATCGCTTGAGCCACCCTATACACAGGGCTCTATCCACAGATGGGAGGGCAGCAGACTAAGTCTTTAAGGTCACTACTCCCCTATGAGTTAACCGCCACGACTGTGGTAATTTAAATGTGAAGCATCCTCCACTCTGATTTGAGATTGATATCAACAATTTCACAATATTCTAATCTCCACACAGCCCAAGAAGAGTCTCAAGGTTTCAACCACAGATTCTCACATGATTCTGCTCCACTTTGCACATAACCAGGTGCTTTAATACAGTCCTGCTACCACAACAGGTATTTTTCTTGGGAACATGGGACTTTTGCTCCTTACTGTACATTTGAGCAACATGGCTAGAAAAAAATCTTGGTTAAATCCTTTGTATTACTGTCTCTTCCTTGACTTCCAGTCATGTTTGCTTAGTTGGTTGCTATGTTGATATGAGAGCAGAGAAAGACATAAGGCAGTACTGCAAGCTGAATCCAGGCATGGATGAGAGAAAAAAATAACTCCTAAACTCCCTATTTGCACTGCAATTATTAGCATTCAGCAACTGTCTTTTTAAACAGTCATATGTGATCAAGAGCCAAAAGAGAAAGATCATCATTAGTAATGATAATAATGACATCTGTTTGTCATATGCAGTGTTGTTGTAGCCGTGTTGGTCACAGGATAATAGAGAGACATAAGGTGGTGAGGTAATATCTTTTATTAGATTAACTTCTGTTGGTGATAGACAAACTTCCGAGCTTGCACAGAGCTGGAGAAGAGCTCTGTGCAACTCTCTCACCAACAGAAGTTGGCCCGATAAAAGATATTACCTCACCCACCTTATCTGTTTGTCAGAAATCCAAAAGAGTTTATATTTCAATTAATTTTTTTTGCAGATTTCAGAAACCAAGGAAAAATGTCTTCTCCCCTTTCTAATACCATACCGAGATCTTCATATCGCGCTTGCTCATGCAAGGTATCTGAGTTCAGGGCATAGCTACTTGGCTTGGGAGGGATATGAAGACAGCAATCAGCTTTCTGACAGGAGGAAAAAGGGCAAAAGAGCAATGGGAAGAGACCTGGCAGAAACCCGGAGCAACTATGCTAGACTCCAGAGGGAACCATGTACAGAATCAGATTCCTCATTTGAAAGACGGATCAACACGACATGGAGAATATGAGCACTGGTGGGGAAACTAAGGGCTGAAGGCAGGGTGAATAAAAATCAATGATTTTTTAAAAAAAAAATCAAAATAATCTGATTTTTTTTTATTTAAATCGGATTTTTTGATAAAATGTTTTTTGAGGAAAAAACCTATCTAAAGGTAATTTTAATCAAGATACATTATAGCTCAAAGATACCTCATCATGGAATAGGGATTATAAATTGTAATTCTATAGTATGAGACAATATATTCATGTAATGTTTAAGAAAAGTTTTGTAAATGAGTTCCAATAGTTCATGGATTAGGGATCCAATTTTATGGGGTTCCACAGGCTTCTGTATAGATTATTTAGGTTAATCTTTCTATCTACCCAATGGGGCTCAGTCTAGAAGACACCATCAGAGATGCTTGGTTTGCTGTTCTCAAACTGTGGATTTGTCTCTCCACAAGTAACATGCTTGTTAACAGCAAAATGTTTTAAATAAATAAATAAAATAAATAAATAGATGTGAAGAATAACAAACCTCAACTCTATTGTCCCTCTGCAAATTTGTGTACACAGAGGCAATCCCTTACCTCTCTTTAAAAGTGCAAAGTTTCAAAAAGTTCAATGAATAGAAGATTGTTAGGGGCGGAATAGATCTGGACAAGGAGAAGAAGTCTGGAGATAAATGTGAGAAGTGAGGGACATATGCTTGTTTTGTTAAAATATTATATGTTTGCTGTTGAAGAAAAAAATCCAGAGTACTTAACATTGTTGTTTTAGTGAAATAAAACAATTTAAATGTCTGTCTGGTGATGTTCTCCTCCTAATACAGCATGGCAAGAAAATCCTCCAAATATTAACGATTAACCTGTTGAATTGGAGATAGTTCACCTCCCAATGACTTCATAAATATCTGCTTCAATTACCTTTGGTAAATGAAATAACCAAACAATCATTCATTTTCTGATATAGCTGTAAAACTAATCTGAAAAGTTTTCAAAATAAATCACTGTTTAAAAATATATAGTGTGTGCCTTCTAAAAATGAAACCTACATCTATCTCTGAGTTGTGAAGAATATGTACTAAGGTTATAACAACGAACAAAAATGCACTTTTATGTAGAAAACCATGATTAAATCGAGTCTTCCTGACTAGTGATTTAAATCAATTTGATTAAAATCAAATCCACCCTGGCCGAAGCACACTGATCGGGTAATGTGGGAAAGTTAGCACTGCTGCTGCATCAGCATGTATTTCCCAGGGTGATGTTTTGGGGATCTCCCAAACTAGTAAGAGGTTCTGTTGCCACCTGCTCTGTAATCTTGGATGCCTTCATGCTATGCTGCAATGAATCAGAGCCCTGACACCAGTAACCACCCAAGTATAAAAGTCTCACCCTAGCTTCCACCAGCCTAGTTACTCCTTCCAGGTTGACACCAACAACCTTTCCAGTCCCGAGTCTCCTCAAATCTGTCCACCTCGAGTTCTTAACTACCAAGCACTTAGACTTTTCCCTTCTGGCGCATCACCCCGACGTCGTAAAACCAGCCCCGACACTAGCTTTGCTTTGGCACACCACAGACCTGCTTGGGTTAAAAATAAACAAAAGGTTTATTTAATAGAAAAAAGGTCACAGATTCAAAGACAAAATAGGAAAAGCAAAGATATAAGAGTTGCACAGAAAATAAACAAAGATGCAACCTCAGGCTTTACACTTTCAAATTAGATCAACTCCCTTTTCTAATACAAGTTGCCTATTGCCTCTGAACAGTTTCCCAGTGTATCATGGACAGCACCTGTCAAGTGACTGTCCCTCAATTTCTGGATGCTGTTCAGTTCAAACCCCTTCCATTTTTAAAGGTTTGCAGTTTTGTTCACTATAGATATTCAAAGTGGGGGGAAACTCCCCCCATTCTTAGTTTTCCAAGACTGGGGTTTTCTTTTCCGTTTCAAATTGTTTCAATGTTTTCCCATTAACTTTAATGGTCCATCATTTGTCTTTTCCTGTATTGTACAATCCTAAATGTTCAAAGCTACTCTCCTCTGATTGGGGAGGCGGCCCCTCCCTGCCTGGTTGCTCACCATCCCACTGTGAGGTGGAGCTGAATGCTACACCACAAATTATGAGCACAATTTTATACATACACAAAAACAAATTCATAACCATAGTCTGTACACATCTCATAATGATCATGATCATTACCAACGTTCATAAAAGACCTTACTTTACATTTTATAGCACAATAACATCGTATTACTCCTGAGGGCATTCTGCACCAAAAAAATAAAAATTCTGCACACAATATTTTAAAAATCTGCAAGATTTATTTGTCAATAAATAAATGCAGAGACCCAAGCATGGAGGTGGGGAGCACAGGCCACTGGCTGCTTGAAGGTGGGAGATCACCCTGCAGCCCTCCCACCCTCCACCCCCGGGACACGGATTCAGCAGTGAGGCTGCACCCGACCCTGACGCAGCACAAGGCCTGGGCCCGCCCCAGATACACCCTAGGGCCGTGCCCCTCTGCACCAGGTGTGGGGCAGGCAGGCTCAACCACACAGGATCCAAGTATGGAGGGGCTCAGTGTGGGGGGATCCAGGTGTGAGGTGAGAGGATTCTGTGTGGGACAATCTGTGCAGGCAGCTCAGTGTGGGGTCTAGGTGTGGGGGGATCTGGATGCACAGAGGCTCATTGGGGGGGGGGGGGTGTTCCCAGGTTCTGGAGCAATGGGACTCTGCAGGGGCTTCCAGGTGAAGGTGGTTGGGGCTCAGTGGAAGGGTGTGGGGGTCTCAGCAGGGGGGTCTGGGTGCAGAGGGAGTGGGGCTTAGTGGGGTGAAGGTCTGGGTGCAGCTAGTTGGTGATTAGTGACATGAGGGTCTGGATGTGGGGGTTCATCAGGGTGGGGGCTTGAGTGCAGGGAGCTCAGTGGGGGGTGGTCTGGATGCAGGGATGGGAGTCTGGAGGCAGGGGGGTCTGGGTGCAGGGGGTAATGTTCAGGTATGGAGGGCTAGGGGTGTGATGGGTGTATGGGGTGAGGCTTGGCAGGGATGTCTGGGTATGGGAGGTCCGGATGCATGGGGAGCAGCTCCCCGTACAGTAACCCCTCCTCCCACAGTTGAGGAGCGATGGGGGCAGGAAGCAGGGGAGGATGACGAGCTTCCTGCAGCTGGGGAAGGTTTCTGGGAGGTGGGTCTGACACAGCCCAGCCACTCCTTGCAGGGGAAGAGGAAGTCACGTCCTCTTCTACCTCCAGCCCAGCCAGGACTAGTAGCTGATCCCGGCTCAGGGTAGGAGCCACTAGCTGGGGTGTCCCCAGCCCTGCAGTGATTTACCTCTCCGCCGGCTGCTCTGGGTGCCTGAAACAATGTACCTGCACAGCTAGGGGAGTGGTGCATGACTGCTCTTGCAGCTTCCCTTTGCTTTCCTGTCAGAACATCATATTTCTGCGGGGACGCAAAGAAATCTGCAGGGGACATGAATTCTGCACACGTGCAGTGGCACAGAATTCCCCCAGGAGTAAAACTGTATACTCAACTGCTTATTCTATGGGATTCACACACCCCATTCACACCACAGGGTGTCTGGACCCTGACTCTCACAACCAGCTCTATGGATTAATACAGGATTGCCGCATAGCCATCAATATCTCTCAGCAGCTCCTAATTCACTTGAAAAGAAGTTATTAGTTACTGAACTGTGCAAACACCATTTCAGCCAGCAGCACTTGAGGTTAAACTAACAGAAAGGTTTCTTGTCTGTTCAAGATCTCTGCATACACAAAAATTATATTCTCTAGAATGGGGGCAGTGTGTCACACAAATACCAGAGTCTACATGAAAATTAGAAATTGCATACATACAAGCAAAAAGAACAGGAGAACTTGTGGCACCTTAGAGACTAACAAATTTATTAGAGCATAAGCTTTCGTGGGCTACTGCCCACTTCTTCGGATGCATATAGAGTGGAACATACATTGAGGGGATATATATACACACATACAGAGAGCATGTGTGTATATATATCCCCTCAATATATGTTCCACTCTATATGCATCCGAAGAAGTGGGCAGTAGCCCACAAAAGCGGAGTGGGGGCGTTGGGGGACGAGAGCTGAGGAAGCGTTGTTCTAGGTCAGCCATGGGGATGTTGGCATACTGTGGGGCCATGGGTACCCATAGCAGTGCCGCTGACTTGAAGGTGTAGATTGTCCCCAAGTGTGGAGTGGTTTTGGGTGGGGACGGGGTCACAGGGTTCAGCCGCCAGGTTTGCAGTGACATTGTTCGGGATGCTGTTCCTGACGGCTTGTAGTCCATCTTTGTGTGGTATGTTAGGCTTGAATAAAGACTGGGAGTAGATGGGTCATTACACAAAATAAAAACCATTTCCCCATGCTGATTTTTTCCCCCTACAGTTACTCACACCTTCTTGTCAACTGCTTGAAATGGGCCATCCCGATTATCACTACAAAAGGTTTTTTTTCTTCTGCTGCTCACCTTAATTGATTAGTTAGTCTCGTTAGAGTTAGTATGGCACCCCCATTTTTTTCATGTTCTCTGTGTATATATATATATATCTTCCTGCTGTATTTTCCACTGCATTCATCTGATGAAGTGGGCTTTAGCCCACGAAAGCTTATGCTCTAATAAATTTGTTAGTCTCTAAGGTGCCACAAGTACTCCTGTTCTTTTTGCGGATACAGACTAACACGGCTGCTATCTGAAACCATACATACAAGCAGAATGTTGTAGCTTATATGAAAGGTTTCATATAAACCTCCTGTTCTTCTTTTTGTAGCTTATATGGTGATTCAGGTACTTGTTCTTATAAAGTATAATGGCTGAAGGTATACAGACATGTCAACTCTCGCAATCAATTCTTAGGCCTTGGCTACACTGGCGCTGTACAGCGCTGCAACTTGCTGCGCTCAGGGGTGTGAAAACGCCCTCCCCGCCTCCCCGAGCACAGCGAATGCAGCGTTGTAAAGCGCCAGTGTAATCAGCGCCTGCAGCGCTGCGAGCGAACTACTCCCCTCGGCAGCGCTGTGAACTGCCAAGTGTAGCCAAGGCCTTAGTAAAATTAAGCCTCACTCATGATCTCGCAATAAAACTCTCAATGTCAGGATTTTTTTTCCCCAACGAGGCACATTCTAATGTGTTTCCAGTCAAACAAGAGTTACCCAACCCTAAAAAAAGGAATGCAGCCTCCCCACCTGGCAGTTAATTCCAAAGTACTTTGAAAGACAATGAGAAATCATTTACATATCAGATAAACAAAACTATCCAGCTAACAGGTGGCTACACTCCAGCAGGGAAACTTCAAATAAGCAATTGAATCAACTGGGGGAAAAAACTCCTGACATTTGAGAGTTCTAAATGTGAGGCTTAATTTTACTTAGAAATCCTGTCAGCCCCAGGGGCTGCTCCCCTGCCAGCCTGGGAAGTGGGAGAGGGGACCCCACTGCAGCCCCACCAGGCCTTGGGAGGGTGCAGAACTCTAAGGAGCAGAGGTGAGGCTGGCGGCAGCAGGGGAGCTGAAGTGAGGAGGGTGGAGGCTGTTCGGGTAGGGGACTGTATTGATGGTGAGTTCTAAGCAGATCGGTTGAGTGCCGGGAGGGTGAACTGAGGGCGGTGAGGATCAATGGAGTAGGGGAGTTGAACTGATGGGGTGAGACTGAACTGAAGCGGGGCTCAACTGAGGTAAGTTGGGTGGGGAGAGAACTGATGGGAGACTGGGGGACAGGATTAATTGCTGGGCAAAAGACGGGCAGATGTGCTGGATAAGCTGATTTTGGCCCCTGCTGCACACTCCCACATGTGGGCAACACTAATTGTCACATGTACACACCCTGGGGATGGACAGGGGGAGTTCAAATATCAAGAGACCTAAAAAAAACACAATATAATCTTTTATTAAAATGTCATGATTTGGGGGCCAATCTCATGATTTTAGGGGTCCGACTCATGATTTTTAATTTCTTGAAGTTGGCAATTCTGGGTATAGGTCTGCAGTTTCCTGGGTAATTAGTCTTTCCCTAATCTCAGTCATCTACATTGGCCCACTCTTATATGTTAAAAGTTAGGGCTTAAATGGATGCCATAGACATATATGTTAAGCAAAACTTCAGTCATGAGACATAAAGAATTCATTTAAATACCTTAGGTAGGGATATTAGTGAAAATTATATGGACCCAGTGCAGTTCTATCTGCAAATGACAAATGTCCCTAAAACACCTGGGCTAAATTATGGCTGCCCTTGCACAGATGTATGAGAGTATGAGAAGACCCTGTACACTTTCTCCTCCACCCTATCACTCCCATAATTTGTCTAAGGACTCTGGACCATAAGGGGTGAGGGCACGGCGATGACCTTATACCTCCCCACCCCCAAATCATCATCAGCATTTTAGTGTAGGAGCATGTATTACACCTTTTCTATTAGTTCACTGGGGGCCCCATCATGCTTTAAATGGGCACTACCATTAGGTATGCGAGTGAAACTGAGATGTACCTCCTTATCCTCCCTTTTGCAGATCTATCTAAAGAGGTATAATTTGGCCCACTGTGAGACAATGTATTGGAGAGAACATAACTTTGGTTTCATGATCCTTGCCACACTTTACCACATTAACAGCAGTAACATATAGTAAGGCACTGATTATTCATCTACAGATTGCCATATATAATTGTTCATAAGCTGAATTTTTTTAGTAAAAAAGGGAAGCACCAGAGACGGGGGTCGGCTTATGAACGGGTACAGAGAGGGAGAGGTGGGACACAGCCCCTCCCCCCAACAGAGGGAGCAAGGAGCAGCACAGCCAGCAGAGCCAGAAGGAAAGAGGCGGGGCCAGAGTTTCTCCCCTTCTGGCCACACTGCTCTCCCCCCAGCCTCCGAAGCAGCTGCAGCTCCAGGGCTGGCAGGCTGCAGCCCCGGGACTGGCAGGCTGCAGCCGTGCTACTCAATCCCGCCCCTCAGAGCACGCTGCGGCCGCGCCAGAGCACGCTACGGCCGCGCTGCCCAGCCGCGCTGCCCAGCCACGCCGCCCGGCCGCAGCCCGCTGCAACATGCTGCGGCTGTGCCTCCCGGTCTGGCCCGCCGGAGTATGCTGCGGCCGCGCTGCCCAGCCTGCCAGAGCAGCTCCAGCCAGGTCAGAGACATCCTCCCCTGGCCCTCCCCAGATAAGGTGGGAAGGGATGGGATGGGGGAGAGTGTGGGGGTCCTGTGCTAGGGGTAGGGTCATGTGGGGAGTGGTCACAGGAGTTACTCCCCTGACCCCCAGCTTCTCCCCCCCCAAAAAATTTGGCCACCAGTTGCTGTCCCAGCCCGTCAGGGTAAGCAGCTGGCAGGCTGGGACACTTTGTTTACTTAGGTTTACCTCCGTGCCTGCGGACGCTGGAGGTAAACAAACCATCTCGGCCCACCAGTGGCTTATACTGATGGCCCGGGAGCCAAAGTCTGCTGACCCCTGAATTATAGAGTCGGCTTATGAACGGGTTATAAAAATTTTCCATTTTTACTTATGCATCTTAGGGGGGTCGGCTTATAAACGAACCGGCTTATGATCGAGTATATACGGTATATTTTATATCTATAAACGCTAAACACACCACACTTGTAATGGTAGGAAAAAAATTCTATCCATATTCGCAAGCTCTCTCTCTGCAATGGTAATCAAAAACGTAATAAGCCACAAGCCCTAAAATAAAAATGATGATACCTACCAAATTGCAGTATATCACTTACATTAATACAATATAACCCAACTGCACACAATGCAGGAGATTCTGATATTATGGTACATTTCATGTTTCACATTGATTAACTGACTTCCATCTAATTCTTGGACCTGAGCCATCAGTGCTTGAATTCCTGTCTTCACTAGTAGGCCCAGTTTCCCAAATCACAAAAAGAAAGCTATCCAGACTGAAACTGATAGCTATTCAAAAATATAAATGTTCAATTAGTGAACATACTTTTATTGAATCTTAAATAGCATAATACCTAGTACCAATAATTCCCTACAAAGTTTAAGGATTTTTATAATGTAAAAACCTTTATAGTATATTTTTACACAGAACCCCCAATTCTACCCAGCATGCTTTCAGAGACACCTATTATTTAAAAAAATAAAAGGATTTATATTAAAATAAATACAAAGGATATTTAAAAAGTTAAAAATGTGGGCCAAGCACTACAGTGTTACGCTTTGTCTGCTCTGATAAGTGAAGGACAAAACTTTCATCGTTCAGAGGTGTTAAAAAAAAGCCCCCTCCCCCCGCAAAGACAAAAGGTTTTGTTTGTTTTTTTAAGAGAAAAGGCGCCAGTGTGAACAGTGCTTTGTTGACAGGAGCACTCTCCTGCAGACAAAGCTACCGCTGTTCGTTGGGGGTGGAAGTTTTTTGTTAGTGGGAGAGCTCTCTCCTGCCGACAAACAACAGCTACACTGCACACCTTCTAGTGGCACAGCCGTGTCGCTAAAAGCTGCATAGTGTAGTCACAAAGCCTTTGTGTTCTGTACTGCCCATCAGGAAATGAAGTAGGTTCAATTTCAGTACCACTATCTAAACTGTCTAGCATTACCCTGAGTGCTTCCTATTGCTCAAAAGTCAGCAGCCGCCTTCTGACCACTAAGGAACTCAGGCCTGACATCAACATATGTTACACTACAGAGAGTACATACTGATTTAATTGCATATCTATTCTAAACAAGCCCAGGCATTTTCTTAAAACCGCAAGTCAAAGCTACTTGATATTTGCTTTGAGATTAAAACCTAAATGTAAACAAGAAGAATATTTTAATGTTGCTATAGGTTCCTTTCATCCCGAACAGCAAAAGGGACTTTACAATTTACTATGACCCCAAACCTTAAGCCACATACCATGAAAAAGCTCCAACTGGTAGAGAACACAGCAGCCCATCTCCTTAACACAGGTCACTATTAATACATATCCCAATGCTTCATTCCCCACACTGACTGCTCAATGAACAAGAGTCCAGTTTGAATGTCACACAACAGGTACCTCTAAGTACTTCATAGGACTGGCCTTAATTGCCTGGGAGATCACCTCTCTCTCAGTGACCACAGCCTCCCACAACAGCGAGGTACCACAGCAACAGAGAAATTGTTAGAGGGAGTCTCATGAGTGACCAAGACCAAATTTTCATAGGAGCTTGAACTAGACTATGTAACCCACTTCCACTAGAGATATGGATGACTCATTATTTAGAGACGAGCACAAAATTAATTTCACCAATTTTGCTTTCCCTCAAATTCCTCACATCTGTTCATACCCAAGCATAAAGAAAAAAATCCTATAAAGTAATCAAGCTATTTCACCGAGAGGGGAAAATGTTATTGTAATTCCTATTTGTAAATACTTAGAAGGCACATAGATTCTACAGTGATGGGGACTACATAAGTAAGCACTACTAAGATCCTTCTTCCTGTACAGACTCCCACTGAACTCAGCTTTGTCATCAATTATATTATACAGTGTGCTACGCAGATTAAAAAAAACAAGTAAGGTCACAAAAATTAATGGGATTCTGCACAGGTCCACGCCTATGTTCCCTTTTGCAGGATAGGGGCCTACAGGATTTACATACAAAAACACAGCCAACTCTGGGGTACAGGGCAGCAATCAAGCAGTACTGCACTTGAATATAGGAACAAAACCCAATTTAATAGAAGCATCACAGGAACTAATGTCTATGCAAAGTAAACAAGATTTTGGTTTTTAAGGTTCCACTGGTAAAAACTATGCATCACTGTTCTTCAGTTGGCAGCTTGCAGGCCAGCTCCAGCAATGAGGGCCTTCAGGAGGCAATAGGCATCAGCTCTTCCTTCATGGCTCCTGGGAATCAGCAGCCAACCAGAGCTGCTCAGGAAGCAGCAGAAAGTTCTCTGCCCTGCCCCTCAGGAGCCTAGCCTATTCTCACAAGAAGAGGGGGTAGGGGAGAGAAGGAGCTGTCCCTGATCACAGGAGGGGAGAGAGGAGGAGGAGGGAGCAGAAAGAACTCTGCAGCTCAGGGCTCCTCCATTCCTTCCCCCCCTCCCTTCTGTGCACAGGGATACCTCCTCTGCTCCCCGCTCCCTGTCACACCCAGCTGGGGAAGGAGGGTGAAGAACCCCTGGAGCACCCCCCGGCCCCCGCAGCCTGGAAGGGGAAGGGGTCCTTCATTGCAGGCCCCTTCCCCCCCCCCCGCTCTCCAGCCTGGGAGAGGGGGGTGTAGAACTCCATCCGCTACAGAAATGAGGCCGAGGGCCACAGCGGATGGGGGGCGAGTTGATGGGGACTGGACAGAGACCAGGTTGGATAAAAATCAATGATTTTTTTTAAATAAAAAAAAATCGATTTTTTGGATAAAATGCTTTTTGAAGAGAAAACCTATCTAAAGATAGTATTAATTAAGATACATTATAGCTGAAAGATATCTCATCATGGAATGGGGATTATAAATTCTAATGCTATAGTATGAGACAATATAGTCATGTAATGTTTAAGAAAAGTTTTGTAAATGAGTTCCAATAGTTCATGGATTAGGGACCCAATCTTATGGGGTTCCACAGGCTTCTGTATAGATTATTTAGGTTAATCTTTTTATCTACACAATGGGACTCAGTCTAGAAGATACCATCAGAGATCCTTAGTTTTGCAGTTCTCAAACTGTGGATTTGTCTCCCCACAGGTAACTTGCTTGTTAACAGAAAAAATGTTTTTAAATAAATGAACAATATATAGAGAAATAACAGACCTCAGCTCTATTGTCCCTCTGCAAATTTGTGTACACAGAGTCAACCCCTTACCTCTCTTTAAAAGTGCAAAAAGTTTCAAAAAGTTCAATGAATAGAAGATTGTTGGGGATGGAATAGATCTGGACAAGGAGAAGAAGTCTGGAGATAAATGTGAGAAGTGAGGGACATATGCTTGTTTTGTTAAAATATTACATGTTTGCTGTTGAAGAAAAAAATCCAGAATACTTAACATTGTTGTTTTAGTGAAATAAAACAAATTTAAATGTCTGTCTGGTGATGTTCTCCTCCTAATACAGCATGGCAAGAAAATCCTCCAAATATTAATGATTAACCTGTTGAATTGGAGATATTTCTGAAGTCATTGGGAGGTGAACTATCTGCTTCAATTACCTTTGGTAAATGAAATAACCAAACAATCATTCATTTTCTGATATAGCTGTAAAACTAATCTGAAAAGTTTTCAAAATAAATCACTGTTTAAAAATATATAGTGTGTACCTTCTAAAAATGAAACCTACATCTATCTCTGAATTGTGAAGAATATGTATTAAGTTTATAACAATGAACAAGAATGCACTTTTATGTAGAAAACCATGATTAAATCGAGTCTTCCTGACTAGTGATTTAAATCATGATTTAAATCAAATCCACCCTGACAGAGACACTTCAGTTTAGTTTCCCTCTATTTACTGACATGCCATGTATTTAATTTAGAAATTTTTCATTTGCATTTAAATACGCTGGAGCTAGAATGTGTTGATACACTTCAACTTACTGTGGTACACATTTAATTAGACTCTTATGCAACATAAACCAATCAGTAATTGACATGCTTTCATTAGTTATCTTGATTGCATGCTGCACAGTACTTTTCTGGGGAGTGAAGGGTGAGGTGAAGAGATCTAATGTCGAAAGTTCAGGCAATAAAAAGGAATATTAGATGTCCATTTCTCATGAGTTTAACTTCTAATTTTAATTTAATAGTTTTAATATAATTAATACTAATAGCATGCTGTTATACAGGCATTACAGTGTATTAGTATAATTATTTGTTTACAGGATTTCAATGGAATATTTTGAGATTATTAAATACAATCTGGCACACCACTCTTGAAAGGTTGCAACCTCTTCGGAGGAAGGATCACTAGACAGCAAACACCCGAAGAGCCCTTTGGTCCACCAACATTTGGATACTGCCTTATCCGCGCTCCAGAAAATGTAATTGAATACCATTGTTATACACTGAACAGCCTCTGAACAGGAGATGCCATGGAGCATACATTTTCCAGAATTGATATTTAGACCACCATGCCTCTTCCTTTCATTACTTCCAGAGTTTCCTATTTTAAATCATATACATTGTCAAACATAGAAGCATAAAATACATCTTAAGGTATTATTGCTTTTAATCTTTTATAATTTATAAATACAACTGTAAACTAAGGGAGTATTTTGCTTAACTCCAGAATTTGAGCCTATATACATACATTCTATTATATATATACACATACACACACACACATTAGAGATATAAATATGGGTTAAAAGTTATTTAACTGGTTAACCGTTAAGTGAGGTCCCTCTAGACGGCCAGCGTGGCTGGGGCTGGGATGCCGCCGACCCACCTGGCACAGCAAGGCCGGGACTAGGGTCCCCCTGGCTGACTAGCTGGGATCCCTCTGGCCAGCCGGCACAGCGTGGCGAGGGCTACTCTGGCCGGCATCCCTCCAGGGTTAACGGTTATGGCCACTTAACCTTTTACATCCCTAATACACACAGAGTAGGGGCACAGAAAACAAAATTTATCAAACAGAATGACTGAACTCTGGTGGATGCAGCTATAACATGACTACTCCCATGCTTAATGCAACTTTATCATCTCAGCTTTTATAAGGAAATTCCTTCCCCAGGCATAGTTGTTCAAACCACAGATAAGGCTGGAAGCGAACCTAAGATCACCTACTTCAGCCCCTGCAAGAAGTAGGAAAACATGAGTCAGTGGAACTTTTAGCAGATTACAGAGATCAAACTATGCTGGCCTTGAACCACATCAAACTGCACACCTAATATGATCAGGTACTATTACAGTGCTTGTCCCACACTGACATAGCAGTCTCCTGCTGTACAATTCAGTGAGAACCCTCCCAAACACAAAATGGGATCCACTGAATTTAGCCACCAATGGTTCTGGCTAACCTGCAGTGTGAAAAGTTGTTGCTAAGGGCGTCAGAGCCCTTTAAGATCATTATTAACAATAAAACCTTTCTAAGTAGGGTGCACAAATTCAGAAATACCTAGTAATACCAGTAATGCCTGAAAATACTAGTTTAGTGTCTGTTCCCATTCAATTCTTAGCCTTTTCAGATGAAGTTGTTGTTGCTTGACACCTCCCAGGATTACATCCTAGAGATAATCTCTTATGGACAGCACTTCCCCTTCCATTTAAAATTGTGAAACATCCCCACTGCAAGTATTTACATATTTACATAGAAAAGTAATACCAGGAAAGTGTATTTTAATCTGAAGGTAGGAGTGGTAGGAAAGCCACCATATATTTGCTTTCCTCCTCCACAAGTAGAAATTCCTTCCAGGAAAATTCTGGATACATTTAACTTCAGCTAAGACCTTCTTACTTATGGAGTGCTAAAACTCAGTTTATTTAGTGAATATGGGCAGTATCCCTTTCAAAGAAAACAGATTAATGTGTATGTTGTTTATCATGTGACAATCTTGACACCTCACAAAATACACTTAAAGCTAAAAATTTTAAATATACCACAAATCTGAAAGATCTTCAAGGCTTTGAGAGTTAATTCTGTGGCAGGACAGAAGAAAAGATTTTCCAAGAAAAAAAAAATAATAATAATTCAGGCAACACCATTTTGCCTTAAATGCCTCAAGGACCAAAACCCCCATGACCCTTGTGACCCTTCATAACTACAGACCTGATCCCACAAGCAGCTTCACACAGGCAGACCCTTGCACCCACACAGAACCCTGCTGATTTCAATGACAGTGCACCCATGCGGAGTAGCTTGCAAAATCAAGGTCTAACAGGGCAAAATAGTATACATGATCTTAGCTCATAGAGAGCCGAGAAGCGATTACTAATATTAAAAGCTTAACATGAAACCCTTACTGAAACAACATATTTATCAACTTCTACAATAACTTAGCTGTAATTGTGACCCTAAGAGTCCCTGAATGCCCACTGGCACAGGGCCTACCATACTGTAACTCTCAAGGCCTGACACACTCATTTCCCCTAACACGCTGTTGTTATATGAACCTAAAAGGTATCTTGTAAGGAATTCATATGTAAACCGGTGACACGCTGGTTCCGAAAACCATCGCTTGATATATGTGCTGGTTATGTATAAAAATAGGGCTGTCAAGTGATTAAAAAAATTAATCGTGCTTAATCGTGTGACTGTTACACAATACCATTTAAATATTTTTGATGTTTTCTACATTTTCAAATATATTGATTTTAATTACAACACAGAATACAAAATGTACAGTGCTCACTTTATTTTTTATTACAAATATTTGCACTGTAAAAAAACAAAAGAAATAGTATTTTTCCAATCCCCCCATTACCAGTACTGTAGTGCAATCTCTTTAACATGAAAGTTGAACTTCCAAAAACTGCAATAAAAAGTAAAACAATGTAAAACGTTAGAGTCTACAAGTCCACTCAGTCCTATTTCTTATTCAGCCAATCACTCAGACAAACAAGTTTGTTTATATTTGCAGGAAATAATGCTGTCTGCTTCTTGTTTATATCACCTGAAAGTGAAAACAGGTATTCACATGGCACTGTCATAGCTGGCGTTGCACAATATTTACATGCCAGATACACTAAAGATGCATATGTCCCTTCATTCTTCAATCACCATTCCAGAGGACATGCATCCATGCTGATGACGGATTCTGCTCGATAACGATTCAAAACAGTGCGGACCAATGCATGTTGATTTTCATCATCTGAGTCAGATGCCACCAGCAGAAGATGGATTTCCTTTTTTGGTGGTTCGAGTTCTGTAGTTTCTGCTTCAGAGTGTTGCTCTTTTAAGACATCTGAAAGAATGCTCCATACCTCGTCCCTCTCAGATTTTGGAAGGCACTTCAGATTCTTAAACCTGGGGTTGACTGCTGTATCTATCCTTAGAAATCTCACATGGTACCTTCTTTGTGTTTTGTCAAATCTGCAGTGAAAGTGTTCTTAAAATGGAACAACATGTTTTGGGTCATCACCTGACATTGCTATACCACGAAATATATGGAGAAGAATGCGGGTAAAACAGAGCAGGAGGCATACGATTCTCCCCCAAGGAGTTCATTCGCAAATTTAATTGACGCATCATTTTTTTAACGAGCATTATTTGCATGGAAGCAAGTCTTCTGGAATGGTGGCTGAAGCATGAAGGGGCATATGAATGTTTAGCATATCTGGCACATAAATACCTTGCAATGCCAGCTACAAACGTGCCATATACATTTTCAGGTGACATTGTACACGAGAAGTGGGCAGCATTAGCTCCCGTAAATGTAAACAAACTTGTTTGTCTTAGCGATTGGCTGAACAAGAAGTAGGACTGAGTGGACTTGTAGGCTATAAGGTTTTACATTGTTTTGTTTTTGAGTGCAGTTATGCAACAAACAAAAATCTACATTTGTAAGTTGCACTTTCACAATAAAGAGACACTACAGTACTTGTATGAGGTTAATTGAAAAACATCTCTTGTTTATCATTTTTTATTACAAATATTTGCACTGTAAAATAATAATATAAAGTGAGCACTGTACACTTTCTATTCTGTGTTGTAACTGAAGTCAATATATTTGAAAATGTAGAAAAATATCCAAAAACATTCAATAAATTTCAACTGGGATTCTACTGTTTAACAGTGCAATTAAAACTGCGATAAATCACGAATAATTTTATTAATCATGATTACTTTTTTTAGTTAATCGCATGAGTTAACTGCGATTAATCGACAGCTCTAATAAAAAATGACGTGTGTGTGCTGGGAATATGTTCTTAAAATGCGGGCTGGAGGCAGTACATAAATCCATTCTGTCCTAGGCAAAGGAATGTGGATTCATCTGTGTAACCAGCTTCATTACAGGCAGGGGACAGTGAAAGTACATTCACCTACAAAGTAAACAAAGCATTCAAGTTGACAAGCAGCAGCTTAGCAAGTTCAAGGGGGGCCCAGAATTTGCACCCAGGAATTGTCCCTGGCACTTGAGGCAGAGACAATGGTCTTTGGGTACTATAAGAGGAGCAAAAAGACATTTTAGTTATCCATCACTCAGGGGACATTGGGTACAGCAACCTCAGAACCTGTGAAACTTGGACCCCCCTGCCTGTAGGGCTAGAGATGCTGGTGACTTGATGTAAGAAAGAAAATTGCTGAAGCAAAGATCGTAACTTGCTACAATTAAATGTTAGTCATGAGACAGCATTTTGTTTTGTTTGTAACTATACTTGTCTCTTTTTCTTGTGCTTAATATCACTTAAATCTCTGCTCTTTGTTAATACATTTATTCTTGTTTTGTTATAAACCGCTCCCATGCTGGCTATTAAAGTGACGTGTGACTCCACAGCTAGCTCTGTCTCTCTGGGGGCAGCAAATTTAAGTAATTTTTGTATGTTCAATGAGAGGGACTAGACACTCCAGAGATACGTCTCTGGGGGAATTTGGGTTCACTGTATGTTATCTGCAAGGCAAGGTTTAGACTGGCAGGAGTTTGGTGGTGAAGCAGACAGAATGGTGTGGCAGCGAACACACAGTCTAATCCCCAGCAAAGCTCTCACCTGGTAACGCAGTGGCTTACAGTTCTGGCTGTCCTGATCAGAACATCACAGTTGTATCTTATAATATAAATATGTGTTTTTAAAAGAAGTGATGCTATGGTGTTTTCTTATGCAATTAAAACAGATTAGCACAGGTAGAAATAAAAGAAAAGAACGAGAACTGGATGGTCTCAGAATTCGTAATGGGATATGTGCCTTTCATTTCTCCATTACTGGTTTTAACCCAACCCAGGTCAGAGTTTAGCAAGTGCCTGACAGCATTTTGGTAGCCTAACAGCAACTGTGTTGCTGATCTCAGTCCAGTTCCTAGAGAACAAGTGTCCATGGCTCAAAACCATTACAGCCAGCACATAAATGAATCAAAATACCAACATTCTGCTGGCCATCTCAGGTGACAAGCTAAGGATTGAATGGGAACAGAGACTAAACTAGTCTCTCATCCCAGCAATGGCTCTTTAGCTCAGGTCTGAGGCACAGTGGTACTAGCAAGTGAAGGACAAATTTGTGCCACTGTTTCTGTGATATTTGCTGTGCGTGACTGAAGGATCTCACTCTCCAGAGTCGTCATCATGTTTTTATGCGTGTGCCACACAGAAAGGGAAGGGAATAACAGTTCTCCCTACTTTTTGACACCTCTATCTTCTTTAATTTGCTACTACAGTACCTTGCCTTTATTATCATTTATTTACACTGACAAGACAGATCATCACAGGAACACAGGATTAACCATACCACATCAGGCCATTGGTCTGGAACCAGTGGCCCATATCCGAAGCTTTACAGGTAGATTAGAAACCAAGAATTGTGCAATGCAGCACATGGTGGGTGGGGCGGAGAAAGGGGGAGCCCTTCCTCACACCTACAGAGAGGGTGGGCACGCCAAGCAGGAGAGATCAGCCCCCTTTTCCCAATAGTCACAGCTACTAATGCCCACTGGAAATGGCTAGAGACGACTGTAAAACAGCAAACCAGGTTAATCCCACCCGCAATTCCCGCGTGATGCTGCGTCACACCCCCACAGCTTGTTCCCCCTCGGGCCCGAAGGGGGGGGCACAGATTCAGGCCCCAGTGGGGAGGGGGGACACTTCGCTGTGACACCCACGTTTGGCCAAACCCACCGAACAGTCACGCGAACCGCGCACGAGGCAGGGCCGCAGCCGGGCCCCAGCGGCCGCCCCAGGCTGGCGGGAGGGGGCGGGCAGAGGGCTTGGGCCGGGGGGGGGGGGGGTCCCAGGCTCACACCGCCACGCGTGCGGCCCACCTTGCTGTCATCCATGGGAGCCGCCAGGCCTGGCCCCGGAACAGCCGCCCGCCCGCGGCCCAGGCAAACGCCGCACGAACAGCCGAGGCCCGCGCCAGCAAAGTCCCCCCGGGCTGGCCGGTCACAGCGGCGCCAGGGCACCCGACACAGCTACTCGCCCCGCCCAGGAACAGGCCCCGAACCGGTCCATAGCGCGCTGCGCGGTTTGTTTACAGCCCCCCCTTCTCCCCTCAGCGGCGGGCGGGGTGAGAGCTGGGCGGGTGCATCCTGGGAATTGGAGTTTTGTTTTCCGTCGGTAGCCTCCACAGTCTGTGCAGGCCTCTAGGCGAGAGAACTACAGCTCCCATGGAGCCAGGTGCGGCGCGGGACGCTGCGTGGCGCGGTGCACCCTGGTAGTGGTAGTTTTGTACCATTGGGGAGATGATAGGTTATGAGGAATCATAGAATCATAGAATATCAGAGTTGGAAGGGACCTCAAGAGGTCATCTAGTCCAACCCCCTGCTCAAAGCAGGACCAATTCCCAGCTAAATCATCCCAGCCAGGGCTTTGTCAAGCTGGGCCTTAAAAACCTCCAAGGAAGGAGACTCCACCACCTCCCTAGGTAACGCATTCCAGTGTTTCACCACCCTCCTAGTGAAATAGTTTTTCCTGATATCCAACCTGGACCTCCCCCCACTGCAACTTGAGACCATTGCTCCTTATTCTGTCGTCTGCCACCACTGAGAACAGCCGAGCTCCATCCTCTTTGGAAACCCCCTTCAGGTAGTTGAAGGCTGCTATCAAATCCCCCCTCATTCTTCTCTTCTGCAGACTAAACAATCCCAGTTCCCTCAGCCTCTCCTCATAAGTCATGTGCTCCAGACCCCTAATCATTTTTGTTGCCCTCCGCTGGACTCTTTCCAATTTTTCCACATCCTTCTTGTAGTGTGGGGCCCAAAACTGGACACAGTATTCCAGATGAGGCCTCACCAATGTCGAATAAAGGGGAACGATCACGTCCCTCGATCTGCTGGCAATGCCCCTACTTATACAGCCCAAAATGCCGTTAGCCTTCTTGGCAACAAGAGCACACTGTTGACTCATATCCAGCTTCTCGTCCACTGTGACCCCTAGGTCCTTTTCTGCAGAACTGCTACCTAGCCATTCGGTCCCTAGTCTGTAGCAGTGCATGGGATTCTTCCGTCCTAAGTGCAGGACTCTGCATTTGTCCTTGTTGAACCTCATCAGGTTTTTTTCGGCCCAATCTTCTAATTTGTCTAGGTCCCTCTGTATCCGATCCCTACCCTCTAGTGTATCTACCACGCCTCCTAGTTTAGTGTCATCTGCAAACTTGCTGAGAGTGCAGTCCACACCATCCTCCAGATCATTAATAAAGATATTAAACAAAACCGGCCCCAGGACCGACCCTTGGGGCACTCCGCTTGAAACCGGCTGCCAACTAGACATGGAGCCATTGATCACTACCCGTTGAGCCCGACGATCTAGCCAGCTTTCTATCCACCTTACAGTCCATTCATCCAGCCCATACTTCTTTAACTTGGCGGCAAGAATACTGTGGGAGACCGTATCAAAAGCTTTGCTAAAGTCAAGGAATAACACATCCACTGCTTTCCCCTCATCCACAGAGCCAGTTATCTCATCATAGAAGGCAATTAGGTTAGTCAGGCACGACTTCCCCTTCGTGAATCCATGCTGACTGTTCCTGATCACTTTCCTCTCCTCTAAATGTTTCATAATTGATTCCTTGAGGACCTGCTCCATGATTTTTCCAGGGACTGAGGTGAGGCTGACTGGCCTGTAGTTCCCCGGATCCTCCTCCTTCCCTTTTTTAAAGATGGGCACTACATTAGCCTTTTTCCAGTCATCTGGGACCTCCCCCGATCGCCATGAGTTTTCAAAAATAATGGCTAATGGCTCTGCAATCTCACCCGCCAACTCCTTTAGCACCCTCGGATGCAGCGCATCTGGCCCCATGGACTTGTGCACGTCCAGTTTTTCTAAATAGTCCCGAACCACTTCTTTCTCCACAGAGGGTTGGTCACCTTCTCCCCATGCTGTACTGCCCAGTGCAGCAGTCTGGGAGCTGACCTTGTTCGTGAAGACAGAGGCAAAAAAATCATTGAGTACATTAGCTTTTTCCACATCCTCGGTCACTAGGTTGCCTCCCTCATTCAGTAAGGGGCCCACACTTTCCTTGATTTTCTTCTTGTTGCTAACATACCTGAAGAAACCCTTCTTGTTACTCTTAACATCTCTTGCTAACTGCAACTCCAAGTGTGATTTGGCCTTCCTCATTTCACTCCTGCACGCCTGAGCAATATTTTTATACTCCTCCCTGGTCATTTGTCCAATCTTCCACTTCTTGTAAGCTTCTTTTTTGCGTTTAAGATCAGCAAGGATTTCACTGTTTAGCCAAGCTGGTCGCCTGCCATATTTACTATTCTTTCTACACATCGGGATGGTTTGTTCCTGCAACCTCAATAAGGATTCTTTAAAATACAGCCAGCTCTCCTGGACCCCTTTGCCCTTCATGTTATTCTCCCAGGGGATCCTGCCCATCTGTTCCCTGAGGGAGTCAAAGTCTGCTTTTCTGAAGTCCAGGGTCCGTATTCTGCTGCTCTCCTTTCTTCCTTGTGTCAGGATCCTGAACTCGACCATCTCATGGTCACTGCCTCCCAGGTTCCCATCCACTTTTGCTTCCCCTACTAGTTCTTCTCTGTTTGTGAGTAGCAGGTCAAGAAAAGCTTTGCCCCTAGTTGGTTCCTCCAGCACTTGCACCAGGAAATTGTCCCCTACACTATCCAAAAATTTCCTGGATTGCCTCAGAGGGGTAGCCGTGTTAGTCTGAATCTGTAAAAAGCAACAGAGGGTCCTGTGGCACCTTTGAGACTAACAGAAGTACTGGGAGCATAAGCTTTCGTGGGTAAGAACCTCACTTCTTCAGATGCAAGTTGCAAGTGAGGTTCTTACCCACGAAAGCTTATGCTCCCAGTACTTCTGTTAGTCTCAAAGGTGCCACAGGACCCTCTGTTGCTTTTTACTGGATTGCCTGTGCACTGCTGTATTGCTCTCCCAGCAGATATCAGGATGATTAAAGTCTCCCATGAGAACCAGGGCCTGTGATCTAGCAACTTCTGCTAGTTGCCAGAAGAAAGCCTCGTCCACCTCATCCCCCTGGTCTGGTGGTCTATAGCAGACTCCAACCACGACATCACCCTTGTTGCTCACACTTCATTTGGGAGGAAGAACCGCTCAAATGAAAACTACGTTTCCCAGGAGGCAGTGAAAGGGACCGGCCTGTACACGGCTTTCGGGTCTGAATCGGGCAGATACCAGATAGCTGTATGTCTGCAGCACTATCCTGGTTCATGGCTGGTGAAGGCGGGGGGGGGGCGCTACAGCAGGAATGGCTGCAGAGCACCCCTGGGATGAGCTAATGGGTGGCATCTCCTGGCGCCACCTCCACCAAGGCAGTAAAAAGAACAGGAGTACTTGTGGCACCTTAGAGACTAACAAATTTATTAGAGCATAAGCTTTCGTGGACTACAGCCCACTTCTTCGGATGCATACAGAGTGGAATAAATAGAAGTGGGCTGTAGTCCACGAAAGCTTATGCTCTAATAAATTTGTTAGTCTCTAAGATGCCACAAGTACTCCTGTTCTTTTTGCGGATACAGACTAACACGGCTGCTACTCTGAAACCTGTCAAGGCAGTAAACACTCCTTGCACCACAAAGCACCTGGGAATCAAACATTAAATCCAAGTGAAGCTATGACACTGCAAACCACATCCCTTCCTCTCCAGCAATCTCTCTCTCTCTCTCTCTCTCTCTCTCTCTCTGACACTAACCTCCTGGCCAGGGCAGAGCAAACATCCCCACAGAAAACTAAAAATCACTTGCGATGCTAGAGCAACACTGGCAGTCACACCGAGCTTTGACTCCTTGGGAAGAACAAAACAACGGTCAACTAGACTGCTATAGTGCCATACACAGAGCTATTACGCTAGGAGACTGGCTCGTGGCGGTGCAATGAAATGTAAATGTAATAAAACAGTAATAATAATGAGAGATCTAAATAATTTAAACTAATCACAGTTCACATCAGTATAAAGTTTAGAGAAATATTTCTTTCTATTCTCACTGAATGTATGGATTATGTATTAGTATGTAAACTAAATTATGACCTATAACTGGTATCCTAGACACTGGATAAATCTCATGACTGGAGTATTGGTCTAGAGGAGTATAGCTTATTAACAAGGACAGGCAGGGGGGAAAAGGGTTTCCTTATATATATTCTTGATGTATATTTGTTCTGGGGTCCAGAAGCTGGTAAGAGGCAGACCAGTTGAAAGTCTCCGGGTAAAGATAAAAGAAGAAAAATTAGGAGTGATGTCATGGTAGAGGTCTATGATAGACCAACAAATCAGGAAGAGGAGGTGGATGAGGCATTTCTAAAACAAATAACAAAAGTACCCAAAAAAACAAGACCTGGTAGTAATGGGGAACTTTCATTCCCCAGACATCCATTGGAAAAGTAATATAGCACACAACATTTCCAATAAGTTCTTGAAAGGTATTAGGGACAATCTTGTTTCAGAAGGTGCAGGAAGTAACCAGAGGCATAGCCATTTAGACTTTATTCTGACCAGCTGGGAGGAATTGACTGTAACTCTGAAGGTGGACAGCAATTTGGGTGAAATTTCATGATTCTAGGGAAAGGAAGAAGTGAGAGCAGAAGAATAAGTACAATGGACTTCAAAAAAGCAGACTTAACAAATTCAGAAAACTGATAGGTAAGGTCCTATGGGAAGAAAATCTAAGAGATAAAGGATTACAGGAGGGTTTATAAAATTGGCGGATGACACCAACCTGGGAGGGGTTGCAAGCACTTTGGAAGACAGGATTAGAATTCAAAATAACCTTGACAAATTAGAGCATTGAAAACAACCAGATGAAATTCAATAAAGCCAAGTGCAAAGTACTACACAAGTACAAAATGGGAACTACAAAATGGGAAATGACATCTGAAAAGGATCTGGAATTTATAGTGGATCACAAATTGAACATGAGCCAATAGTGTAATGCAGTTGCAAAAAGAGCTAATATCATTCATGTGGTGTGTTAACAGGAGTGTTATATGTAAAACAGAGGAGGTGATTGTCCTGCTCTACTTGGCAATTGTGAGGCCTCAGCTGATGCACCACACTTCATTAGAGATATGAATCATAGAATATCAGGGTTGGAAGGGACATCAGGAGGTCATCTAGTCCAATCCCCCAGCTCAAACCAGGACCAATCTGTAGAGAGATTTTTACCCCAGTTCCTTAAATGGCCCCCTCAAGGATTAAACTTACAACCCTAGGTTTAACAGGCCAATGCTCAAACCACTGAGCTATCCCTCCCCACCCTGAACAAATTGGAGAGAGTCCAGAGGAGAGTGACAAAAAGTTTAGAAAACCTGAGCTAAGCCGCAAGGTTAAAAAAAAACTGGGCATGTTTAGTCTTGAGAAGAGAACACTGGGGGCTCGTATACACTGAAAACTTACATCAGCATAGGTCTCACAGGGGTGTGAAAAATCCACCCCCCTGAGAAACGTAGCTATGCTGACCTAACTCCCAGTGTAGGCAGTGCTAGATCAATGGAATAACTTTTCTGTCGACCTAGCTACCACCTCTTGGGGAGGTGGATTAACTACAGCAAGAACAGCAAGAGCCTACACTGAAGCACTACAGTGGTGCAGCTGCACTGCTATCGCATTTTAAGTGTGGATATACCTTAACTGGGGACCTGATAACAGTCTTCAAATATGTTAAGGGCTGTTATAAAGAGGATAGTGACCAGTCATAATGGGCTTAATTTGCAGCAAGGGAGATTAGGTTAGATATTGGGGAAAACTGGAGATAGCCAGTCAGCAATGCTCAGGTTAGGTTTCTGTCCCTTTCTTTGGGGCTATGTTTATTGCCTTCACAACCAAAGAAAGAAAAGAGTGCAAAAAGCAACGCAAACAACAGTCTGGTTAGGAGTTCAGACTGGAGCCATCTGACCTCCATTAGTTACCAGATAAGGGCATCTCTGACCCAAGTGCAGGTGGGACAGCCCTGGTTACCAGGATGGAGAATCTAGCTGAGTCTTCCCTCCACCTTTTTGTGAAGCTGAGATCTTTGTTATATTGTCCAACTGAGATTCTGAGCCAGTCCGTGAGGTCCTGATCAGCTATCACTGTCAGCTGATTCCCAGTACCTGTCTGCTGGGCTTCACTAGGTTGGCTGCTCCCTATTCCCCCCACTGGACTATTAAAGGGGCAGATTGCCATGTTACACACCTCCACCCCAAGCATGGCATCAGGTATACCGAATCTTTTCCCCTCCGCCCCATCCTGTGAAAAAAAGTCCACATTCCCATGAGTGGTTCCAGGCTGGTGGTGAACTGTAAACATATTTAGCTGCAGGGCTAGGTACCATTGTATCAGCCTGTGATTCATTTCCCACATGGCATGCAGTCACTGCAGTGGGGCATGGTCGGTGATGAGGATGAAGGGTGCTCCAAGTAAATAATACTTCAGGGCCTCATTGGCCTACACTATTGCCAGGAACTCCTTTTCAATCACCACATAGTTTTGTTCATGGGTTAGAAATTTTCGGCTCACATATAATATGGGGTGCTCCCCATCCTCAGACACCTGAGAGTCAACAGCTCCCTACCCTCCATTCAGGGGCATACAACCTATAGGATGAAGTCACTAGAAAAGTCTGGTCCTATGTAAAAACAGTGTGCTGCAAAGGATTCACTTTATTTCTCCAAATGCATCTCCACACATGGGAGTCCAATATACCTTCTGAGGCATCTTGTTGAGCAGAAGATGCATTATAAGGAGCTATGATTGTTGACAACTGGGGTATAAACTACTAATAGTATTCAGCCAGCCCCCAAAAGGATTTCACTTGTCACTTAGTGGTGGGGACTAGAGATTCTGCAATGGCCTTTACCTTGTCTAGCATCAGTTTGATTCTCCCATTCCCCAGGGTGTATCCCAGGTATTTTGTTTATGCTCAGCCAATCGGCCATTTAGTGGGCTTTGTGGTGAGGCCTGCTGCCCTGAGGGATTGGAGTACTGCTCTGACTCATTGGAGATGCTCTGCCCAGGTATTTGTATACCACTATATTACCCAGATAGGCTCCAGCATAAGCTTGGTAGGATAGCAGTATCTTTATCCATTAGCCTGTGAACTCAGCACTGATAAGGCCTCAACTGGAACCAGTTCTGGGCACCACACTTTGGGAAAGGTGAACAAATTGGAGAAAGTCCAGAGGAGAGCAACAAAAATGATAAACGGTCTAGAAAACATGACCTATGAGGAAAGACTGTGGGGGGGAAATGGGTTTGGTTAGTCTGGAGAAGAGAAGATTGAGGGGGACATAGTTGTAGTCTTCACATACGTAAAAAGTTGTTATAAAGAAGAGGGTAATAAATTGTTCTCCTTAACCACCAAAGACCAGACAAGAAGTAATAGGCTTAAATTGCAGCAAGGGAGATTTAGGTTAGACATTAGGAAAAACTTCCTAACTGTCAGGGTAGTTAAGCCCTGGAACAAATTAGCTAGGGAGGTTGTGGAATCTCCATCATTGGAGGTTTTCAAGAACAACTTGAAACTAATACCTGTCAGGGACAGTCGAGATAATACTTAGTCTTGCTTCAATACAGGGGACTGGGCTAGACCACCTATCGAGGTCCCTTCCAGTCCTACATTTCTATGATTCTATGTTGCTGGGACCCCATGGAGACTAACCGGAAGGATTTGAAATTGGGAGAAGACATAAGGTGTGGCAATTGCAATTGATTCCTTGGATTCTGGGGCTAATGGAATTTGACAATATACTTTAGTATTGGGCTCCCTCAATCCATCCAACATCAATCCGAGGCATAGGATATGTGTCATTTACATTTGTTTTACATTTACATTTACATTTACATTTACATTCATTTTACTGAAGTCAATACAAGACTGAATACTGTAATCTGTTTTAGGACCAGCACAACTGGACTACACCATTCACTACGGGATTCTTCAGTTACCCCCAGATGGAGCATACTCTGCAGTTCCCTTTTTACAGTATCCCTTAAGCACCCTGGCATCTGGAAGTGGCTGTTCTGGACTGAGCTCCCAGGTTTAAGATGAATATGATATTCAATCAAATGGGTTCTCCCGGGCCTGATAGAAAAAACACCAGCAAAGCCCCTAATCAGCTCTCTGGCTTCCTACTGTTGTGCCAGAGAGAGATTTTCCCTAAGGGGTACGTTGGTGTGTGGCTCTGGGACCACCATTTGGGATCCTAAGTCCAGTTCTTTTGTGAGGGGGTGAACAAAATAAGCCTTTCGATCTTTCCATGGTTTTAACAGATTAACATGGTACATTGGTACCCCAGTGCTCCAGTTTTCCCCAGCTCTTGTATCTGTCCTCCCCACTCCTATGCTCCTATTCCTCCTCTTCCCTGAGTCCTATCCCTGCTCCCTTCTTCTGGTCCTATCCATTCCCATCCCCCTCCCCAGTTCTTGGCCCTGACCCCTGCCCATACTCACCCTGAGCTCCTTTCCTTGTCACCCCATTGCTCCTTACCCCTCTGCATTATATTCAGTTTCTTCCTTATCCTCCAGGCTGCCTATGCATCAGCAGAGAATCTTCCTGCTCCCAGTTCTGATGCCTGGCATCACAGCAGCCTGCAGCAAGTGTGAGGAGCAATTACAGAGGAAGTCCTGTTCATTCCTTGCATTCCCAGGATGGAGCATGCTCAGTCATTATGTATGGCTGGAACATGCACAATCTGGTCAGCATGTAGGAGCTGTGAGGAGTTGGAGCATGCCCAGTGAAGACAGAAATCTTTGGAGAATTTAGCTGCCAGACTCCAAGCATGTATGAAATGAGATTTTCAAAGACTCAGAACTTGATCAAATTCGGGTGAATTTCCCCTGCCAACTTTCAAGTCCTTGCTCCAAAACATGGAGCCATTAGAGCTTCTCAACAAAATGACTATAAAAAAAATTTAACATGGGCAAAACAACATATTTTCCTCTCCTCTCATTCTTGGAAATGACTGAATCTTTTTAGCCAAATCTTTAAAAAAAAAAAAAAATCAGCTGGAGGCAGATTCCTGCCATGGAAAATTTCAGCGCAAATGGTTAAAGTTATACAAAGTTATAATAAACTGAAAACGTGCCTAGATTCAGACTTCCTAACGTCCTCCCAAAATGTGGCCGCTCTAGCCCTTTGTCGTGCAATGTGGGAAAACTTGACTGTCCAGATGACAAAGAAAGTCAGACTGTGGGATTGTGGAATAGTTTTGGCAGATTCCCAGAGCACAAGTCCAGTGGGGCTGTGTCTGCATTGTCAAGCAATAGGGCTTGAATTCTGGATCCCAGCTTGACTCAGGCCATATCTACACTACAAAATTAAGTCAACCAAATTTATGTCGGCATACAGCCACCGCAGTAATTACATCTCTTGTGCGTGTCTACACTTTGCTCCTTGTGTTGGTTGTGCATGTCCTCACCAGGAGCACTTGTATGAATTGTACTGTCGGTGTGGGGCATTGTGGGATGGCTCCTGAAAGCCAATAACAGTCGACGTAAGCAATGCAGTGTCTACATTGATACTGCATCAGCCTAACTACATTGTCCTTGACTCTACACTGCTCATGGAGGTGGAGTTATAAAGCCTGCGTAGCGAGGCAGTTACATCGGTGGGAGCTGCCTTGCATCACCTAACTCCGCAGTTTAGACCAGACCTCAAGCTCAGCCCCTCCAACTCCTTGGGTCCTGAGAGCTTGGGTCGGAGCCCTAGGTTAGTATGTTTTGTGTGTGGATAGAAGGGAGGTTAGGCATGAACCTCAGTTCGAACCCTGGACTTACACTGCAGTGTAGACATACCCTATATGTACTTAAGAATGGGATCCCTATAAGCCAGCAACTGGGCAGGGAGCAGCCTGAGCTAGCCAATGGGAGATACTGATGAGAGGGGTGTATTCTAAGTTTCCCCTCCCCTGCCCCCCGAGACTTAGCTTCAGGTGCCTAAATCCACACTGGAGGGAGGCACCTGTCTCTGCTTGAAATCCACAGGTGGGAACCCCTCTTCTGGAGTCCAGGAGGTTAGGCACCTAAGCCATTTCTTGGGTGTATTTGTAAAACACTTAGCACACTGGAGCCCAAATCCTGAGTATGAGGAGTCTGGTGGCACCTTAAAGACTAACAGATTAATCTGTTGTCTTTAATGTGCCACCGGACTTCTCGTTGTTTTTGTGGATACAGACTAACATGGCTACCCCTCTGATACTCAAATCCTGAGTGGGGCCTTTGTGAACTGTAGTTGAAGTAGCGGTGGTAGTAATAATAATAATTTGAAAATATTGAGTTTCATCTCCTCTCAGGTACAAACATCACAAGAAGGTGAATTTTGTGTGATTTAGATCCAAAACCATACATTGGCCCAGACTCACAGAAACTAGGCCTCTGCCTGCTTGAAAGGTGCACATGTTTTGGCCGACACATTCCACAAACGTAGCCTGTGTTTCAAGTTGGCAATGAAACAGATTGTAGGCGTGTTGCATTTAGCTGAATGGCTTTTTATTTGTGAACTTTTCACACAACTCTATTCACAATAACATCCCATAATTTAATTCTTCATGTCACTTTGTTAGGACTTAAGAACAGGGGATTTTCCCCTGAATTGCAGTCCTATTTCATGAAGGGGAGGCATATATACTTTTTTTCCGATGTGAGAGGCCAAGTGCTTTGTACAACGCTCAATGTTTGCCTCTCCAGAAATTCTGCTTACGCCATCCCAACTTTAAGGAAATTCAAAGGGAACAGATGGTCAATGTGACAAACAAAAAGAGTATCAGCTGAGGGGGCACCAGGTCAAGCACTTGACCATACTTGGAGAAAGTAGTTGGACTATACGTTTGCTGATTCTCTGTGATTGTGTGTACATATAGTAAGCCAGATCCTTGGCCCTGTTCTGGCCATTTTACCCCACTCTATAAGCGCCATGAACGCGGGTGTAACAAGCCAGATGGGGATTCTCCTAATGGGGGGGAATTCCTGGGTGGCAGAGAGCCAACATACCCAGCTCTAGTCCACCCTACATCTGCACTGCACACTTCTTTCGGTGTGCAGGATAGACACAGCCTCTGTTGAAGCACGGCCAGGGAAAGGACCATAGATTGAGTGCTGATGCATAAATGCCACTAGGTTTAAATTAAAGCAGCCTCGGTTCAGTTGCCTTCAACAGGCTCCCCCATGCTCCTTACACTGTTCCCTGCCAATGAACCGCCCCCTTCAGAACTCAGAAGCACGGCCCCCAGCCTTAGGCCAGGCTAAGCAGAGACGCCCTGAGTGACTAAACTTCAAATGATTAAACTTTTCAGCGTTGAAAAGGTAAGGATGTTTTTTCAATGTGATTTTTACAGACCTGGATGTGTGTAGCGTGGTTGTGGATGTGCATGTATATTAAAATTGAAAAGGAGTTTGTCGTGGAGCTGAGAAGTTTGCAGGTGGGTTTGGATATTATGATGTTTAGGTACTATGGAATGTGAATTGAGGTTGGGGTGTGTTGGGATGTAATTTTGCCTTAACTCATGCCATTTTGATCAGTGCACCAGGGACTCAATAGGGACTGTAGCGCTAAAAGCACAAGTTTCTACAGCTTGAGCTAAACAGCCAGACTCACATAGTGTGTGGATTGGATACATAAAACCCACTGATCAATAGGTTACAATTGCACTGATAAGAATTTATTTTGAGCAACGTTAGCTCCAAGTTAACAAAGATTTTTATGTATGAATTATTACTCTTATATATGGATTGCACATGGTGGTTATAAGCTAGCCGGAGTGATTCATACCAAACAAACATTGCTTTGCATTAATCCCAATGACACAAATGTCATAAGCAATAATTATTGTCAAGCTACTGCAGCTCCCTGTTCCAGTAAATTACATTTCCTGAGCTCAGAGTTCTGCTTTTCACTTAGGACTGCAACTCTAAAGAGACTTTGAGGTATATAATTGAGTTGGGTTCAGCAGTGGTACAACTGTTTAAAATCATTACCTGTGTCAGCATGACTGAAATGAAATATAACTCATTGGGAGCTTTGCCACTGTG
The DNA here is from genome assembly GCF_011386835.1 of Chrysemys picta bellii. Lineage (NCBI taxonomy): Eukaryota > Metazoa > Chordata > Testudines > Emydidae > Chrysemys > Chrysemys picta. The sequence goes on along the minus strand of NC_088791.1, from coordinate 129,565,077 downwards.
TGCTTGCATTGCCCTGACACTATAGAGACATTTTTCATCTTTTTTTATGATTACTACTATTCACTCAATCTTTTTTTTTTTTAATTTGAGCAAATGGAAGGCCACATGTCCCTCACCTCAGAAACTGAAATAAGCATAATTCTTTTAACCTATTCATGTTAACATCCTGAACTTGATGGAAATCGCTTGTTCATGATACCCCATTGTTGAGCAGAAACAGATTTTGAGGCCTTCACAAAAAGTACATAGATCCTAATTCCTTGAACAGAGGTAACAAACTATACACAGGCAGTCCTTGCAGCCTTTCTCTTTCTTTTCCTTGAAAGGTAATGGAAAATCAAGGCCATTGTTTTTCAGGGGACTGAGAAGAGAAGTTGAAATTTTGTATATCTTTAAATCTGATACCCTATGCTGGTTTCATTTTTGAACATAAAAAAATTCTACCTTTTTCACTTTTCAGAATCTATTGACACTGAGAAGATGGAGGAATCTTTGCATTTACTGTGATTTCTGTGGTTTAGAAGGTTCAAAGTTCATATTGCTAGTCACTCGGGAGTGGCACAAAAATATTCTCACACACTTTTTTTTATTCATACAAGTAGGCTAAAAGGGTACCAGGCTCTTTAGCAACAGTAAGAAGACAAGATACCTGGCCCAATGAGCTAACAGTCTAAATAAACACATGTATAGTCCATACTGAAGGGAGCAGTGTGGGCGGGGGAAGAGTGTGATGTGATTGGGCACCAAGTCGGAACTGTCAATAAGGGTTTCTACTTAGAAAGTAAGCAATTAGAGACCAGGGCCATCTTATGTGTTTGTAAAGCACCTACTTCATGACTGAGGCTCCTAGGTGCTACTATAATAAAATAAATAATAAACATTATTAATAATTAATAAACCCCAAGGCCTAGAAATATTAGTTTGGTGCCCAGAGGAGTATACCCTGCCAACCCAACTCAATGTGGAAAATACAGGCAAATCAATAATTATTATGAACGGCATAAAGGGGTCCTCAAAAGAGTTTAGTTGCACTGCAGGCTTCTCACCTGGCAGGGTGTGTTGTGTTGAGGTGGATCAGTAGCATGCAACTGTCCAACCAACCCAAGAAGATCATTTTGACAAAGAGTGAAATCAACTCAGCGTGCAAATCAAGAAATGACCCCGTATTGGGTTTTGGCAAAATCAAAAGAGAGAGGCTGGAGGAAACTAATGCTCCAACACTGGAATGAGAGAAACAACAACACAGGCTTGGTCTACACTAAACCCCCAAATCGAACTAAGGTACGCAACTTCAGCTACGTGAATAACGTAGCTGAAGTCGACGTACCTTAGTTCGAACTTACCGCCATCCAGACCCGGCAGGCAGGCTCCCCCGTCGACTCCGCGTACTCCTCGCGGCGAGCAGGATTACCGGAGTCGACGGGGAGCACTTCTGAGTTCGATTTATCGCGTCCAGACAAGACGCGATAAATCGAACCCAGAAGTTCGATTGCCTGCCGCCGAACCAGCGCGGTAAGTATAGACAAGCCCACAGAGAAAGAAATGATTGAGCATAGACTCACTGGACAACAGAGAGCTTTATTCCAAAGAAGAGAATTTACGCAAATGGAAATTGAAAGTTTGAAAAGGGAGATTAGTGGTGTTGAAACACATGTGAACATTTTGGTAGAAGCAGGATAAGCAAAGTAGCCACAAATGAAAGAAATATCAAGGACAAATTTGAGTGAAACAGCACCTGAAGAAAGTACAGGAAATATAAATGATTTGTTGATTGAAATCATGCAGAATGTAAGAGACATTGAGAACCAACCAGAGCTACCATGTATTAAATTTGTAGATGAGCAAAGACTGGATGATACAGTGCAAGCATTGAATGAAGTGCTTAAGGAAGCTTAATGAATATTAGCCAGATTAATTATATAATTTATGCTACAGCAACAGTTACCCAGGGGTGCTGGAACTATATGTGCTTGGGGTGCAGTACAACCTTCTTGCTTGAGGTGGTTCCCATCATATATAGGGTTTAATTCTGTTCAATGGCTTTCAGCACCCCCACTACAAAAATTGTTCCAACACCCCTGCAGTTACAGCTCATCAGCTTAACATCAAGACAGCTGAAGAAGTGACCCATCGGAAAATTCCCTGTATTCAAAGAACCTCCATGGAAACAAAGGTTAAATCAGAAGATTAGGCTTTTACTTGGAGATATTAGCCTAGTGGATGAATTTGAGAAAAATCATTTGAAGAGAGACAGAAGCAAACAACCCTGGAGATAAAATATCCACTGAATGAATGGGATGTGAGAGTTGTAAAGCAACAATGTAAACAGAAACTGATCAGACAGACTCAGAGGACTGAAAGATATTCAGCAGAAAGCTGTAAGTATCAAGAGAACAGACTCTTTGTGAGCGATCCAAAGAGATTCTTTGATCAGATCAACAGTAAAGGCAGAATAAAAAAAAAATTAGAGAGCCAATAAATAATGTGGAAGAGTTCCAGTGCTACTGGAAGGAAATCTGGTTGGAGGATGTACAACATAAACAGACAGTGGACTGGACTAACAATGTGAGAGAAAAATGTAAAAACCACACAGTAAGGGTATACGTAGGAATATCAAAGAAAGAAATAGATGATGTACTGAGAAGGATGAAAAATTGTCTAACCTCTTGGGGTTTAGAAAGCACAGCCCCTTTAAAACCTCATCCGGAGGCAGAGGAAATGCTGGTTGTTCCTGGAAAAGGGAAGTCAAGAGAGAGAGACAGTGACAGGGGCATGTGTGTGTCTATAGCTTCAGACAAGAGGCCCTTATGTAGTGAAGCCCCGGAGAACCAGCTAGAAGCCTGGGAGGGACAGAGCGACCCACGGGAGACACCCTAGAATGGGAGCCAGAAGGAGCACTGTGCCAGGAAAGAATCACCTGAGAAGGACAAACCGGAACTAGACCCAATGTCACCACCACACAAAACTGTGGGGCCGTGAGTACTGGGGCTTGTGACTCTGCATTGGAAATAAGGAGAGAGGCTGTAGCTAGCTCAGTGGGAGGTTGTCGCTCTGTGTGGGTTTGCAGAATGCAGCAAAAAAGGGCACTGGAGGGGTTTGCTGGGGAAAGTTTACTGGTGCTAAAGATGACCAGGAGCACCCAAGACTCACTATCGGATTGGAACTCTGCCTCCTGAACTCTGAATCTAGATGCAGTGCTCGGTGTCTATCCTTTTATATTGTGGAATCACTGGGCCCGGGGGTCCTTGTGTTGTATGTAACCTGGTTTTACCACTTCCCCATCTGTTCTCTCCTGTTGTTTTTCTCCATTCATCTGTCTGTAAATACAAATTTCTCTTTTCTATATTATTTGTAGTATTCTGGGATGTTTGTGTGTTTATTCTGGGGGGGTTGAAACAGATGCCCCTGGGGTCGAGGGGATTTTCCCTGCTGCGTTCCTGAGTGTGCCTTTTCTTGTCCAGAGATGCCCCACAGAGCAGACTCCATCTTGCCCACAAGGGCACTAGAGTTACAACTGGAAAGCACACAGACCAAATGGGATGCAGGGATTCTGGCTGAAATGCCTAACAACTTCCCACAATTGTTTACTTGAATAACTTAATAAATGTTTAAAGAACAGATGTCCAAGATGGATGGTGACAGGGACAACGGTCCTCATACAAAAAAAAGAAAGAAGGCCAGAGTGATCCTATGAATTATAGACAGATCACATGGTTACCAACTATGTGGAAACTTCTAACAGCAATTCTGGGAAAGAAGAACTAGATAGTGCTAGCTCACAATGGAATAGTGCCTCCTGAGCAAAAAATGCTTCACAGCAAACATGAAACAGAAAAAAAAATCACCTCAAGTTGAACAGGAGGATCACAGAAGATGCAAAACAAAACAAAAGAAATATTCAGAGATGGTGTGGACAAACTACCAAAAAGTATATGACAGCTTCCCACATTTATGGATCATTGAGACACTGCAAATGCACAAGATTCATCTAGAGACAATTTCCTTAATGCTGCAATCTATGACTAGGAACATTGGACTCTACCTGGAAGGGACTCTCGTTGTTGAGGTCCAAATTAGAAGAGGAATGTTTCAAGGGGACTTCATAACACCAATACTGTTCATGGTAGCGATGCTGCTGCTGACATGGAGGCTCCTTGAGATAAATTGTGGTTGTCATAACAGCAAAGAGCAACAAACAGGTAGCCATTTGTTATACATAGATGATCTGAAAATACGTGGATGGCCACAAAAGGAAATACAGAGATTGATAACGCGTGTAGAAAAGTGTGATGAAGATACAAAGCTATGGGTTGGCTTGGATAAATGTCTGTCGGCATCTGTAAAAATGAGCCAGCTGCTACAGTCAGATGGCATACAAGTTAACAAAGGTACTATCCAAAATGTCTCTTAGCATAGCCCTGCAAATACTTTGGAATCAGGAAACTGCCAGTATTTCAACATAAGGAATTCAAAGAAGAAGTGAGGAGAAAATATTACAGATGAATAAGAAGTACTCTAAGGACAAAACTCAACTCAAATAATTTTATCCAAGTCATTAATATGTGGGCGATACCGGTAATACATTACACGGCTGGAGTGATCAAGTCGAATCAAGAGAGAAGAAAAATGTGACATCCAAACAAGAAAACTCCTGGAGATGCATAGAGTAATGAATAGCAATTAACATGTGGACAGGTTGTACATCTCATGATGTCATGGGGGAAACGGTCTGTTATCTATGAAGGAAGCAATTCGCAGGGAAGACTATAACATCAAAATATATGAGGATATAGCCAAAGTAAAAGATCATCTGATCGCAATAACAAGTGATGGCTGAGCATGCATCCCAAAGAAGCATAAAAGAAAGGAGAAAGCGAATCTCCAAAGAAAGACTCAAAAGATTTACACAGAAATCAATGCACAGACAGTGGTGGAGAGAAATCTAACCCACTGGTGATCGAAAATTAACAAACTCATGGCTGGCAGAAGGATACCTCAAAAGAGAGAGAGACTCATTATGAGTTCACAAAAGCAGTCCTTAAGGCTTAATTACGTTCAAAACAAAATTGACCAACGGAACTGCTCCGCGAACGGCAGAACATGTTCTGAAGGAGAAGAGATTGGGAAGCATGTGTTAAGCACCTGCAGGAGCGTGGCTGGGAGAGAATATATAAACTAACAATGAGGTAGCCAAGTGTCTGCTTTGGAGCATCTATGGCAAGTATGGATTTAAATGCACCATGCAGTATTAAGACCACTGAATTGAAAGTGCTCTAGAAAATGAAGAGGCTAAGATTTTACAGCATCTGGCAATTGTCACAGACCAGATGGTGCAGGCAAACAGGCCAGGCATAGTTGTTGTAGAAATGAAGACAAACGAGACCATGTTAATTGATATTGCCATACCAACAGACAGAAAAACCGAAAAGAAACAAGAAAAGAAGATGGCAAAGGATGAAGAACTCTGCCACGAAGTGCAACAATTACAGAAAACTCGAAGAGAGACAATCCAAGTGATTGCTGGAGCACTTAGAGCAATCCCCAAGGGGATGAATGAGCAGCTCAATAACATGGTAGGACCACACGACATCACCATCAGTGACCTTCAGAAGATAGTAACACTATTAGGCACTTAAGAAAAAGCCCCAAATATCGGGACTGTCCCTATAAAATCGGGACATCTGGTCACCCTTGGCACTGCGAGAATTTTCAGGAAAGTCAAAGGAGAACAAGTGCACGTGAGCACCTAAAATGCAGAAATTCTGCAGCGGGTTTAACAGAACACCTTACTACCCAAACCTGCAGAGTCAGTTCATAGGCAGGATTTATTGATGACTCATGGGGAGAAATTTTAGACTGTAGTCTTACACTTTGTATGCTTAAAGATTTTGTACATTGTAAAGGCTATTTGTTGTTTGTTTGGTTTTTTTTGGTTGGTTGGTTGGTATTTTTAATCCCCATGATGTAAACTGAGGGATCCTAATAATAAGTTATTTTGGTCTCATTTGTGGTGATTTTTCTGGGCTGTGATTTTTCTGACAACATAAACAGGGCTGTGCAAGTTTTAGATTGTTAAGCAGAGAAATTACTTGTAAATTAAAATCTCTACATCCTGTAGCAGGAATTAGCTGGTTCACACTCATTAACTAGCTATCAGAAGCAAAAAAGCAAGGGTCAGACTCTCCACTACCTTGCACTTTTACTTATAGAAGTGTAAAACTGGTGTAAACCACAATCATTCTGAGTGGTGGAGAATTCTGACAGTGGAGAATGAGGCCCAGCAGCTTTGGAGCTGTTAGAGAAAGACACGTCACCAATGTGGATTTTGTTAAGAATTGAAATTACTCAAAGATAACGAGACAAAGCAAAGAATAAACCAAATCATTGATGGAAAGGTTGGTGGAAGGGTGGTCTGAAGCTCAATGAGGTAGTTAAGGGAACAAAAATTAATCTCATTGCTGAAACTACAAACAAAACAGAGCAGTACAATATGCCACATTCAGGAATGTCCTGGCCATGTTGATATGTGTATCTGGCACTCAAACAACAGAGAATTATTGCGGCTGATATGGTAATTGCAGAGGTATAGAAAAAAGTGGGTGGGTCATGTGAAATTCATGACATACTTGAGGTGAACTCACAGCAGAAGTATTAGTCACTTTTAAAATTGTGTACACGGACCTCTCTGTGTGACTTGTTTTGTAAAAAGCATATTGTTCATTCTCAAGAGGTTTAAAAATCTGCTCCATCTCAGTGTTGTTTTTTGTTCTAGAGATATTTTGCAACATGCTTTCACTCCTTTGGCCTACGCTGACAAATATGCCTACATATGCATACCTATTAGTGCCAGAGAAAGTCTGTGGTCTGTAACTGGCCCTTTCAGTACTAGTACTAGTGCTTGTGGTTGTATTGTAACCATGTTTAAAACTATTTTGAACACAGTTTTCCCAAACATGGTTTATGTAACATGGGCTGTGTTTACACTCAGAATATTTACAAAGCCTGAGTCTAATATTGCAATCCTATCTAAGGACACGTCCAAGATTTCTACATAGTTTGGAAAAAAAGAGTTAAGGCTCCCTCCACACTGCAGGATGGAACTGTGTTATAACCAGGTCATGCCATATTAGGCATGCCTTCACTAGGAAATCTTATCATGTTTCTGTACTATTTGTGAGGAGTGGAGTAATGCGAGACTATGCTTAATGTAACTTGTCTTTGTCTACACTGATTAGTCCATCTTAATGGGTGGGCATCATGTCAGTGTGAACTAGACTCCTTGCAATCATGTTTAAGCTTGATAGGATTTCCTTGGGAAGCCAAACCCTCTGTAAGTGTGTCACCTGACATGACTGTAATTGTAGATGAGTCCTCATCCATGAGATTAAGCCTTGCTGACATGAGTAGTCCATTGACACCAATGGGGCTACTGATGCGAACAAGGATTACTTATATGGTCAACGATGCAGGATCAACCCAGTATTACAGCCATCTCCTGAAAATGTATTGATTTCACTGCAAGTAGCATCTGACATTTAAAATCACCAGTCAATTCTAGCTCCCAGATTGTCAGATGAAAAAGGTAAGATACAAGGAAAATGAAGTATTAGTGTGCATAAATATCTGTTAACTTTATTTTCTTCTCTTTTTCTTTTTTTAATTGGTTTTAGCCTCCAGACTGTCTGAACCTTGAAAGCATAACTAATTTGCTAGAGGTGTATTTTCAATTTTAGGGAGTTAAATGTAATTATGGTATAAGCTCAACATTAAAAAAAATTTTTGCAAGCAACAGTGAAATAAACCATCTGATTTTTTTTCTTCTTTTCTTATCTAAAAGGACCATATTTAAACCACAGAGTCAACTGTGGAATCACTTTTGACTTTTCAAAGTTAAAATACCCCTAACTGAAATTTCAGCCAAAGCTTTGGTCAAAAAGAGGACAGTAGGCTTTGCCAAAAACTAATGTAAATTAGAATAAAACTGCCTGGTTTTTGATTGGTGCTGTCTTACCATCTACTTCAGGAGAATTTAAGGAAGGTACATTTTATTGGTGGGAAGGGGCACAGAAAAGTCATCAGATGAGCTTACTATGAGCTCCTACAGGTGTCCAAGTTTAAATACAAAAATATGCAGAGCCTGTTACACCCACACTGCCCACCGTGTGCCAGGTAACTCATGGTCAAATTGCACATTGTGCATCTGCCCAGAAGAGGCTCTCTATAGCATTTCCTCTGGATCCCATGGAGGGTCCAGGACCAGGAACTGCATATAGAGACGCTTTACTAACTCCTGATTGGATCCCCCTCTGTATGGTGTATTCCCATACCTCTCTCCTTCTCCCCCTACCTCCTACTCCCCGCCACACACCCCATAGGAAGGTACCAGAATTATTCCCCACAAGGAAATAGGAAGCTGGAAGAAAGCTAAAAGGCTCCATGAGACAGTGCAGAGGCACGGGGCCTATGCATAGATGGCCCCTTTACCCAGCGACTCCCCTGAGACCCACACTCTGGTGGAAGAAATTGGAGGATGCTCCCACACTCTGATGGCAGAAATTGGGGGATGCTCCATGAATGGAACTCACTGAGTTTTCTCCATGGATCTTTTCACCAGTGTGGGGAAAGATGGGCCTGAGGAAGGAGCACACCACACACGTAGAGTGTCACTCAGTTGTCACTTCAAATACTTCAAATGGCCAACTTAAGTGGATCGCCACCAGTCAGATGAGTATTTTGCAGTAAAAAATACAAGTAGTTGTTTTCTCTTTTTCAGTTCTTTACTCGAATGAGCTATTTATTAACCAACCACCTCACTGCTACAATGTCCAGTATATAAACATTAACCAAGGAAGTGATGAACAGTTGCACAGTTGACTGCTGACTTTTCAGCTTGAAATGTTCATCGTTCATACAGTATCTGCCAGGTGAAGATATACAGTATCTTCATCCTACCGAAATAAGAGCCAACCATGTAGAATTGCAAACTTTCCAATTTTCAGTGGAACCATTCCCTTTTTTTCTCTATCAACTTCCTAGAAAATCCTGTCTATTTTAGACAGGGAAGGTCCCATTGCTAAATCTCTAGCAGTGCTGCTATGGAAAATTCTCCCCTGACCCTCTCAGAAATGTCATTCAGAGTCTTTCAGATAGCTTTCAGCATTCTTAAGGGGGACACATTTCACCCTTTTCCCCCCTGTAATATTTAAAGCAGACAGGTGGCAACCCAACTGGTGGCAAATTCCAAAGTATTTATATCTTTTAACTCACAAAGGAAATGAAGATGTAATTGGAAATGTCATGCATTGAGTGCATGAGTAATGTGCCTACACATCAATCATCCAAAATAAACTGGGTTATTATGTGCATTTGTTTGTAGTGCACAGTAGCTATTTGCAGATAGACTAGCTGAAAGCACTCGCCTGATTCTCCATTGCCCTGCCCCTTGTGTAGAGATTTAGAGCCAGATTCTCTAGTCTGCCTAGTTCACTTTGTGTCGCTTATACTTTGCTCAGGCACAGTGGAAAATCTAACCCTTACACCAAACTGGGCATAAAAAGCTTCCAAGTCAGAATTCTGTACTCTATTATATCAGCATTTTACACCCACTTTGGACTCAATACAAAAGTGTAAATGACTATGCTAGCTACAAGGCAGTGGAGAATCAGTTCCAATGGGCCAGCTGGTGTAAACTGGCATACCGTCTGGCCCAACCTGTTTAAAGAGAGTCAGGATTTTAAAAATGAAATAAAAACAAACAAACAAACAAAAAAAACCCATGCTTGGGTTGCTAATTTAATGTTACATTATTAAAATAAAAAGAATTCATCAAGTGAGGCTGGTGGTTTACTATTCTGCACCTCACTCAGCTTGGATAGTTGTCAATTGATTTTATTTCTAGTCTCTTTCACTTCCTGCACTAGGAAAATGCCATTGCCTTGATATTCAAAACATGTCAGGAATATTTTTTTTTAAATGTTTTCATTTACAATTTTAAAATATATATGCAAACATTCCTATTTGTATGATGTTTTGTAAAATCCTCTTTAGTTTTCTTTTGAAACCCAAATTTGAAGTCAATGGCCCTGTTCCCACAAACATGTAGGTGCTTCACTTTAAGTACATGAGTAGTCCCACTGCAGCCATTGGAAATAAATACTTAAAGTTAAAGTAAATGTTTGCAGGATTGGGAGCTAAAATTGATAGATAATGTCTCTTTAAAACATTTAGAACAGGCTAACTGTCTTACAAAAATCATCTTCATTTTACATAAATATACTATTTTGTTGCTTCATATTTAAATTTAGCTTATAAAGCACACCAATAGACTGAACTCTCATTGTAAAACACTAAAGAAAGGGGCCATTTTCTAATTTTCACTAATGCCCTTTTACACCATGCCAGCAGTGTAAAGGGGCCTTAAAGTGAATGTAAATATATAAGAATTTTATAACCATTTTAAAGCGCCTTTATACTGCCAGAGCGGTATAAAGGGGCCTTCATGTAATGAAAATTAGGCCCAGAAACTCTTTAGATATGCTAATGGTGTCTATATATTAGACTAAATCCACTTTACACCTCTCAAACAAGGCGATAAAGGGGATATAAATATAATTTACTACCACTATAAGGCCCAGTTATAGAATACAAGAAGTTATATTGGTCCAAGAAAACCCAGGAACTACACTACATGGTAGAGATGCCACAAAGGAAAAAATATGGAAAAAAATCTAATGTGTCTTTAAAAATCAATTTACTCTAATCTGGAACCACTAATACTAAAATGGTTTATTCATCATTTTATGATTGTTGCATAACTCACTTCACTACAGAGTTAAGATTGTCTAGCTGGACCTTTCTTACCTTAACTTGTTTGAATTTCATTTATGTGTAGATTTAATTCTGCATTTTCTGAGTTTATAATGCTTGGTTTGGGGATAACAACACCATCCCTGCAATATATTTTACTGTTGAGTTACTGGTACATACCCCCAACCTTAATTCCATCTTAACATTGTTTTTTGTCTAGAGAATATGTATATATCTCCTGTAACACTGCTGTAACATTTGGTAGGTAAATATTATTCCCATTTTCAGGTGGGGAAACTGAGGCATAGAGTGAGTAAAGGACTTGTCAAAGGTCACTGAGTGAGTTAGTGTCAAACGCAGGAATAGACACAGGAATCCAGACTCCCAGTCCCCTGCTGAAACCATTAGATAAAACTTTGTTTAGGATGCCAAACTCAGTTATAACAATGAATGTTTTTTTGAACTTGAAAATATGACATTGTTTGACCATAGTTCCTTCTATAAAAATAAGAAGTGATTCAACATGCACTTACTTGAAACTGATAATTAGATGAGACCATCCCAAACATTTCCATTACAGAATTCTTTTTCCATTTACACTTTGGGAGCCAAATTACATTTACTTGACATTTACATTACTATTACTTTACCAAGTAAACTACATTTACTTTACTATTCCAACTGATTCGTACACAAACAGGATTTATCCTTATATGGGTATTCTTTGGTGCATCTGCTGACTGAGTCTAATTTTTTCAATGTCCACAGTCCCCAGTAAACACCTTAAAAAGTCCTTATCCTCCAGCTGGAATTTCCCATCTTGGAAACTCCCCATCCACACTTGATTTCATAGTACTTTAATTAGGATTTTTGATAATCACAGGGATATTAGTCAACATATTTTTATCTGGAACTCACCCTCATATGGTCAGTGGGTTGAAATAAATTTTCAATGACTGGAGAGTCAATGGGACAAATTCAGATCTGAGGTAAGCATGTGTAACCCCAGTAAACTAATTGGAAGTCTGTGGAAGATCCAGAAATAGAAGATAGAGCTCCTAACTTCCAGTCCTGTACTATAACCTTAGGGACATTCTTTCTCTTCTCTTTACACCCAAAACTCAAGCCAACTCTTTATAAGGGTTTTTTTTTTAAATAAATAAATAAAGATCTTCTTTTGTACCCCACTGTTTTTCATTTTTTAACACCTCCGCACTTTTTGGTTCTAGCCAGAGATGAAAATACAAGTATCAATATAAAACCAGAAAGACTTCTCTTAATATATATCTATAGTCTAACTGGAAGCAGGGAGTACTGAAAATCTCTTGATAAAGTCCATTCTTGTGAGATTTCCAACCCAGCTTTCTAGCCACTAGAGAAGAGTATCTGTTTCTAATACAGAGGAGTAAAATAGTTCCTGCACATCTGAATGGCAATCAAGAAGAGAGAGTAAAAATAAATGGTCAGTCCTTCACCCCACCTCCACCTTAGATTTTTGAACTCTTAAATGTTTCTAAAATAGGCATGAGTTAGCCTTGCACCCTGAGAAAAAAAATTCCAGGCTCCAAAATCTTCACAAGCTTTTTTTCCATGTAACCTGATATTTTCACCTGTCTTTCCTGACATGCTCTACTGTCTGTTATTAGCAATTGGTCTGGCACCAAATAGAAAATGTTCTTGCTGGTGCATTCACACAATGAGGTGCTCTTCAGAGAGAACAGTGACCTTTTCTTACTGTGTTTTTGCTGCTGAGGTCATAATACTGATTTTTGGGTGTTCTCTCCTTTATTGTTTATACAAATGAAAGCAAGTTACTGTTCAGAAGAATTCATGCCTTTCTTTCCCACATTAACCATGAACAGTAACTCACTTTTTTTTTTGTGTGTTATAGATCTGAGGTTATGTCTACACTACAAGCACTGCAGTTGCACAGCTGCAGCGCTCTCGTTACGGGGCTGTAGTGTGGACACTTACTACAGCAACAGAAGGGAGTTTTCCGTCACTGTAGTAAATCCACCTCCTCAAGAGGTGGTAGCTAGGTTGATGGAAGAATTCTTGTATTGACCTAGTGGTGTCTCCACCAGGGCTTAGGTCAGCTTAACTATGTCTCTCAGGAGTGTTAATATATTTATCAGGTGACAGTAGATTTATTTCCATAAAGTACTTCTACATGCCGTTTCTTAAGAACAATTCTTTTTTATGCTGTTCTTTGTAAATAATGTTTGCTATACTTTCCACCTTCAAATGCCTTTTCCAGATGCAGTTGTGCAGTTATGCCTACAAGAAACCATAATGATCAATGATGATTTGACTGTTCATCAGTCAGAGCAGATGATTTTATTTTATTTATTTATTTCAAAATCTAAGATAATAGGGAACCATTAGAAATCCCCACAGTTAACCTACAGAATCACATGATTTTATTTTCTTTAGCCTCATCCTCCCTCCCACCTGCAGTTGTTTGTCACACCTACATGTTGTTTCTTGTCTCAGATTGGGCCCTGATCCTTCAAGCACCTGTTTAAATGCTTCATTTTATTAACATGAGTAATCCTATCAACTTCAATGGGACTACTCATGCAAGTAAAGTAATTCTTCAGGGCATAGACTGTCTCTTATGGTGCTATAGATGCTGTTTTAGATTAATGTTATTTAAATGCCCCCAAAACACTGTTAACAGGGTTACGGTTGCCCAGTGGTACCTCGTACCCTTCCAGAATGTGGGTAGTGGCTAGACTTAAACCTCTGAAAACCAGGAAATGCAAAGTTAAGCTATACGCCACCTTAATTCCTCTCCTTGGAGCTGGCTGTAACCACTGGGAACGGGTCAGTAAGGAGAGTGCCACGATAAGTAGATAGGAGGAAATTCTAAGAGAATGTGCCATTATTTGCATGGTGCTCCATGGGTTTGAATTCCAGCATTTATCTACATGCACTCCAACTGCCTTCACTGTGTTAGGTGTAGCTATATGAAGGGTGGAGGGATTAGTTGAAGCAGCTTGATAGAGCTGTTACTGTGACATTGCAAGCGGTGTATGTGCACTTTGAAGGATTGAATATTCCTTGTTTCAGCACTGAGTTTTGTAGATCTGCCGAGGTGATGTTCTTGCCATGGAGATTGGTGGCAGTCTAATGGCACACAGGACAGTGATCTCCAGGGTTCAGTGATGGGTAAGTGAAGGCAGTGTCTCAGCAGGAATCCTTTAGTCAAGGGTGAGGGGATGATAACATTGATCAAGTCTGGGGTGGTATGTGAGGAGTAGGCTCAGCATCTGAGTATAGGTCAGATATAGGTAGCTCCCATTCGCAATGCCTGACCTAAACCAAAGTTTTGCCTTTGCAAAGAGAAGGTGTTGGACTGTGTCCTACAGGGCTCATGTGCTCTGTTCCCAAAGTGTTATGCAACATCTGCGAGAGTAGAGTGCTAGCATGTGTGTTACAGGTGTGTTGGGGCATTGCTCAAAGAGGGCAGAGTTAAAGTTGTGTTGTGGAGGTGGCGTGTAACTTAACTTTGTATTTCCTGGTTTTCAGAGGTTTAAGTTTAGTCACTTTCTACATTCTGGAAGGGCACCAGGCACCACTGGGCAACTTTAACTCTGTGTTAACAGTTTTGGGGCATTTAATTTCCTTGTTTTCTAAAAAATTCTCTCTCAGCATCCCCATTTACCACAGCCCAGCTCTCCCGCTCCATGGCCTCTGGCTCCTTGGCAATGATTACCCTGGCCACAGAATGAACTGGCTGCACGTTAGTCCCTTCACCACCCTGCATTATCTTCTTGTCTCCCATGTCTCTACCTATCAGGCACAGCCTGGTTCTCCCCCACCCCCAGCGGTCCTCCTCACTGACAGGCAAGTGTCAATGTGGCATCCACAGACAGAGGAGTGGAGGAGAGGCTGCAGGAATTGTGCAGGGAGTAGCATGGAGTCAGTGGGCACAGTTTTTGAAGTGGGTGGGGGCAGACATCACAGGGGCATGAGAAGAAGAATGACCCAGTAGGTAGGACCTGGGGCTTGGAAAACCTGGGTTAAACTCCCTGATCTGCAACAGACTTCCTCTGTGACCTATGGGGATGATGGCACTTCACCTTACAGGGGTGATGTGAGGATAAATACACTACAGAGTCAGGTGTTCAGCTTCTATGGCACTTGGGGCAAGCCGCCATAGAAAAAAGGAGTAGCTGTCATTGGTTGATGGTTGGATACGTGAGACCTGGGGGGGACAGATCTGAAGCCCCTCCAACATCGCCGCACAGCTCTGACCACTTCCTTTCCACCCCACTCTTCCCTGCACTGTTCCAACACTCCCTGCCCCACACTGCTACAAACCCTATTTGCCCCCAACAGCTCAGAAACCCCTGTCACTGCTCCAACTCCTCCAACATGTCCATTTCTCTGAGCCCCTCACGCACAAACTGCTGCTACAAGTCCCACTCCCACATCCTGAGTGCGTTAAGCCTTGCTACACACTCCAGCTCCGAACCCACCCATCCCCCAACTCCACTCTCCTTGCCACTCCATGCCCCTGGTAAGCTTAGAGGGGCCATAGTGGTGTTCCTAATCCCACTCACCACCCTTGCTACCACCCCCATTCTATCCCTCCCACTTCCCCTCATCCCCTGGCCTGAGCTCCCCCAACTCCTCTCCCTCATCACCCTTTCCAATTTATTCTTCTCTCCCTAATCCCCTTCCTTTCTCTGCAATCCCGAATCCCTCTCCCCTTATTCCTTGCCACTCCCCCACTCCCAATGCCCCCCTCCTCTCCCTGCTCTCTCCCAACCCTCATACTCTCAGCACTGGTCCCTCAGACACCCAGTGCTGCTCTGGCACTTCCATGTTCCCTAGCTTGGCCCCAAAAAAGGTATAAGAATTTAAAAAGGTTATGAGCATCTCATGTTAAGGGGACTGCATATCAGGAACCCCCTGACTCAGTTACATTGTTCAGGAAACATGATTGCATTTATCCTAACTGTCTTTTATCTACCCTCTAGTTAATCAGTGCTCAATTGATTAATCAATGTTGGCACTCTGCTACAATAATGCACCAGGTGGAAAGTAGCAACATGCCCAGCAATGATTCTCAAATATCTGTGTAGCGCAGGTGTTATTTATTATCTTTCAGAAAATAGAGCCCCTTCTAAATTTGTTGTGCAAATTATCAAGGCACATTTTTTAAAATAAAATATTTTTTTTTAAAAGCCCCAAACCCTTAACAGAAACAGATAGTAGCAACATTCAGGCTATATCTTGTCGTCTTGCTGCACATGTACATTCAGTCTCTCTGGTTCATGAATTTTAGCATGTACTGTTCTCAAGAGCCAAATTCTATGGTCAATAACATTTTCAATATTGCTTCCCCAAAGGGGCAGTGGCATGCACTAGTGAGATAAATGTCAAGCAACTGAGATCAATTGGGGGACAATGTGTGCAAAAAGAGCATTATAACTTATAAGAACCAATAGTTTTTGTAAAATGCTGTTCTTTCAGGGGGTTTATCGCAGGAGCACCTTGCTCAAATGACCCCCCAAGTTTGGACTACTAACACTACTAAGCACCCCTAAGAGACACCGAAAGTTTCAAGACAATCCAAGTAAGCATGCAGATTTTAGAGTACTTAGAAGTATCTACCTCTAAACAGAACCTGCTGTTCAGCCTTGACCATACAAAGCTGTTGCTTCAGTATAATAGAAGATAAATCTGGCACTACTATGGATTCTTTTTAAGAACATAAGGATGGCCATACTGGGTCAGAACAATCGTCCATCTAGCCCAATGTCCTGTCTTCCAACAGAGGCCAGCGCGAGATGCTTCAGAGAGAATAAAGAGAACAGGGCAATTACCTGGTGGTACATCCCTTGTCATCCAGTCCCAGCTTCTGGCAGTCAGAGGTTCAGGAACAACCAGAGAATGGGGTAGCATCCCTGACCATCTTGTCTTATAGCCATTGATGGACCTCCTCTCCATGAATTTATCTAATCTAATCAATGTTGCAAGAGACCATTCAAAGGTGAAATGACCAGTTAACATCTCTACTGTAGTAGGACAGAGGAGGGTTATTGGGTTACAAATTGTTGTAATAAACTGTAAATCCAGTGTCTTTATTAAGGCCATGATTTTTGGTGTCTAGCAGAGTTATGAATTTAAGTTCCCAGGCTTATCTTTTGAATCTGTTGCACAGGTTTCATTTGAGGACGAGGACTCAGAGGTCAGATATGGAATGATTGTTTTGTGAAAAGTGTCCGCCCACAAGTAATAGAGTGTTTTTGTCTTTTATTATTTTTCTGTATGAGTTCACTTGAGAGCATAGTGATTGTCTGGTTTCACCCACATAGTTGTTATTGGGGCATTTAGTGCACTGGATGAGGTACACCACACGTGGTGATAGGTATGTGTAGGACCCTTGGATCTTGAAAGCTGTCTTGTGGGGGTTTTGATCATCATAGCAGGGGAGATAAGTCTGCAGGTTTTGCATCTGTTCTTATAGCAGAGGTGTGATGTATAATTACTTTGTGTGATATAAAAAGTATATCTAGATGTTCCAGCTTAACTTTCAATTTCTTTTCCTCAAGGTTTTTGTTGTTGTTGTTTTAAATAAGGAATTTCTCTTTAAAGAAGAGTATTTCTAAGATCTTGGCCCTGATCTTGCAATGATGTCAAAAGGGCTCCCCGCAGACACAAGGGTGCTCAACCGGGAAGTCAGCTGAGGGACCAGGAGCCTTGTGGCTATTTTTCTGTTTTACTTACAATTTGATGTAATATCACTTTAAATTGATAAGTACACATTTTGAAAAGTCACCTGAAGCGATTATTGCCAGGTTGGACAATTATGATTTGTTCTCATTTCTCTAGCACAGTGTGCAGTGTACCGTGAGGTTATTTTGAATTTGTTTTGGGACCTGTGTCACAATAAAACAATTAGTTAAAAAAATGTGAAGAATGAACAGAAAGGGAGGGGTAATTAATTCTTCCTTTTAGGGCTTGATCCTTGTTCATGAGTAGTCCCATTGAACCAATGTCTACACCACCTTGTCTACACTAGGGGCTTGTCTACACTTAACATGCTGCATCAGCACAGCTGCGCCGCTGTAGCGCTTCAGTGAAGGCGCTGCCTATGCTGACAGGAAGGATTCTCTTGTTGGCATAGGTAATCCACCTGCCCAAGAGATGGTAGCTAGATCAATGGGAGAATTTTCCTGTCAATCTAGTGCTGTCTACGCCAGGGACTAGGTCAGTTTAGCTGCGTAGCTCAGGGGTGTGGATTTTTTAGACCTCTGAGTGATATAGTTATACCGTCCTAATTTCCTAGTGTAGACCAGGACTAGGGTTCCTGAGCATGGCCCAGCGGTTAGGGCACTGGTTTAGGACTTGGGAGTGTTTAGGCTCAATTCCTTGCTCCATCACTGACTTCCTGTGTGACCTTGGGCAAATGACTTAGGGCTGATCTACACTAAGAACTTACATCGGTATAGCTACATTTCTCCAGGGTGTGAAAAGTTCACACCCTGGAGAAATGTAGCTATACCGACCTTACCCCCATTGTAGACAGCACTAGGGTCAACAGAGGAATTGTTCCATTGGCCGAGCTACTGCCTCTCAGGGAGGTGGATTACTTACACCAACAGGTAGGGTGACCAGATGTCCTGATTTTATAGGGACAGTCCCAATATTTGGGGCTTTGTCTTATATAGGCTCCTATTATCCCCCACTCCCTGTCCTGATTTTTCACACTTGCTGTCTGGTCACCCTACCAACCGGAGAACCCCTCCCATCAGTGTAGGTAGTGCCTATACTGAAGTGCTACAGTACCACAGTTGCAGCAGCAGCATTTTAAGTGTAGACATACCCTTGGTATTTCTATTCCTCATCTCTATGATGGGCTTAATAGCATTCCCCGGCCTTATAGGGGTGTTGTGAGCATATAAAACAAGGGCTCCTGCTTGTGTTAAGGGTACAGTTGAATTGGGGCTGGGGCTGGTGGTAAAATTCCATATTGTAGACATGGTGCCCAGCTGAGACTTAGCAGGGTTGGTTTAAACGGGCCTGTGAGGGAGAAGACAGGAAAGGGAGACAGAGGAGGATGGAGAAGGGGCTAGATAAAGCCCAGGAGAGAGAAGAGAAAGGAGACAGGAGAGGCAGGGAGAAGGTGATAGAGCAGTAGGAGGCAGGAGAAGCAAAGGGAAAGAAGAAAGCAGAAGGCAGGGGCTGGGGAGGAGAGCAGGAGTGAGAAGAGAAGGAAGGAGAGATAGCAAGGAGAGGAGGCGGGAAAGAGGGAGGGAGAGCAGCAGCAACTCATTTGAATAGCTGCCTCATTGTATCGCAGCTCTCCAGGCTCCTCCCAGGGGCTGCCTCAGAAACAAAGTATTCAAACAGGAGTCCAAGGGGAAGAAATGTGAATCCCGCCCCCTTTCAAGCCGAGAGAAAAAAGCCAGACAGCACTGGCGTGACACCAGCATTCGGTTCACTTCAAGCATGTGCTGAGGGGGGGACACAGCCAGAGTTGGGGGCTGGAGCTCTTGCTGTGGGGGGAAAGAGAGGAGCAGGGGCTGCTTTGCCAGAGGTGGCTGCTGCTGTCTCCTTACCCTGCTCCTCTGTCCCCCCTCCCCCAGGCTGAGTTCATTCACTGGGATTGGTTTCAAATGACGCCATCTCTTTATTTTTACACCAATGACCTCATCCCAGCAGCTTGAAGTTTACTGACCAGCAAAACTCTCTCTCTCCTCCTCCTCCTTGTGTCTGTTTGTTCTAGCCATTTATTAGTAATTGTGTGGTTCCTTTTGGAAACCTCAGCCTTTTTAACTTTCTTTTTTCCCTTCGCAGCTTTTTTTTTCTCTCCCCCCCTTCATTTTCTCAAGCCATCGGGGGGGGGGGGGGGGGTGGAGAGGAAGAAAAGCTCCAAACGTTTCCTCTCTCTCCTCCCCACCCCCACCCCCCTTTAAATAGATCAGAATAAAGTTTTAAAGAAGAAGAACAGCCTGGAGCTTCCCAGCGGCTGGAAGGAGAGAAAGTTGGGTCTGGCAGCAGTTCCAGTAGAGAAGAAGCTGGTGGTAACTTTTTTTTCCTTCTCCAGGAAACAAACGGGGGAGTGGGGGGAAAGTGTTGGGAAGAAAGTAGAGGGGGCTGGCAAAAGGGTTTGGGGGAGTTTTCTCCCCAGATTCCTAGGGGCAGCCCCCCACAAACAAGAGTCACCCCCTCTTTCCCTCCAGTGCGATAGGGACACCACTCTAGGGTGGGCTGGAGATACGATCTGTGATCTCTTTGCAAGCAATCTTTAAAATCTCCGGGGTGGGTTGCTCCTCTTCCCCAGTGTTCTGCTTTGTAGTTTTCTTGACTTGTGTTCTTTTGGTGGTGTGTGTGTGTGTGTTTCAGTGTGTAGGCCCTAGGAGCAGAGGGAGATAGTAGCTAAATGGATTGGGGTGAGGGAAGGTGGTGGAGCTGCTAATAGTGATGGGGTTATGATATTGTTCCATGCTCTCTCCTCATCTTCCCCACAATCCTTTTATTTCCCCCCTCATTTTTTATTGGAAGGTTTCTTTCTGTGGCCCTGACTAGTCTTCAGTCCCTTTCCTCACCTCATATGGGAAGAAAGGGGGGACAGATGAGCTGCCAGTGTGAGACACTTTTTAGGCTTTAAAAAAGTACCAGCTCCTAACTGTTGTGCGTTTTTGATTCTCTTAACACTGCAAGCTGTTTTGTGGTTGTATGGGGTTTGTTTTGTTTTTAAATTCACCTTTGGAAAAAGTACATAGCCACCTGTCTTAAATCCCAGATTTTAAAGGAGAGGGACAGAGAGAGAAAGTAGGGCTTCCTTTTGTGTGAGGAGGGAAAAAGCATGATTTTAAAAACAAGTGAAAAATTAGGTAGTTTGTTTACATTAAGTGTATTAAATAAAACAACCTTTGGAGGGTGGTTTGGGAATTTCTTGATTTGTTTGTTTGTTTTTGCTTCCAGGAACAATAAGTGCTTCTGACCCCCCCCCCCCTTTCAATTTAGTAAACAGTAATTTGAATTCATGATTTCAAATGTTTTTAAAAAACAATAATTGTTTTAAATAATCTCATTTTATGTTACTATCCAAAACTTTAAAAATGAGTGAAAGTACTGCCTTGAACTTTACTAAATATTTTAACTAAGCAAGCCAACAAAATGGAGGGTTGACGTAGAATCTTAAAAAAAAAAAAAGTTACCTGTGAAACGTTAGCTTGATTCCATTTTAAATATAGTGATTTTGAAAAGAGCTTGATTAGTGTTTTATATTACTTCAAACCCTCCCTGGAATCATTTTCTGATGTTTTAAGAAACCATTGGAGAAGGAAACACCTCCACACATCAACATGTGCTGAATAAGGTGTATGTGACAAGTCGATTGCATAACCTGACCAGCAGTGGTGTTTTCAGTGTTCAACACTAGTAAACTACATCTAAGAAGAAGGGCACTAAGCAGTTCAAATTGATTATACATGTATTCTCTTGTCCCTCTCTTCTCTTCATCTTCCTTCTCCGCCAGATGAAAGAGGCATCACTAGTACATTTTACTGCTTTGGCTAATTTTTGCTCAAACATTCGGTGTATATCCATTATAACATAAATATATACGCACACTTTAAACTTGCTGGAGGCATTTTAAGCTGTTTCTCGCTGAAAAGATGTGTTTTCAGGTTCTCTCTGATTTTGAGTGTGTGTGATCTTGCTTTTAGAATGTGTTTCTGTTCCTGGCAGCATGTGGTTCGGTGGACACAGAACTTATGAAATCACAACTGCACAAGAGGCGTTGGATTTGAAATGGGTGTATTTTTAGGGAGGGTGGAGAAATGTTAAGGATTAATTTCTTTGTGTGGTGTTCACCTTGCTGGCTCACTTGAAATTGGAGCATTCACAAGCCTATTCCTGAGATGAAATATGAGGGAAGTTTGTATGTTTAAAAAGCATATAGGGTTTTTTTTGGTGGTGGGTAGGAGGAGGAACTTCCCCTCTTTTTTTTTTTTTTTTTTGCTTCAGCTTCTGGAAACTGGAGAAAATTTTAAAGAATATGCTATTCCCAAAGAGTTCATACAATGACCAGATATGCTTGCTGGTGTTAGCAGATATTCCATACAAAAATAGAAATTTGCAAGAGGTTTAATGTATTCTCTGTAGTAAGCTTCCTATTACAGTGGTGCTTGCACATATCCTGATAGTGTGTGTGTTTTCTTAAATACAGCCGAAGTAATGGAGAAGGAAGTGTAAGTTCTAGGTGACAGCAGCAGGATTCTGGGGGGCGGAGTTAATATTACATGTGCTAATGTCTAAAAAGACCGTTCAAGTGTTCTAAAAATCCAATGTACTTTATTCCTTATCTAGAGCAGGTTTTTTTTTTTACTTTTTTTTTACTCAAAATAAATATCTTTGACTCTGATGGGTCCAGTTTTATGTTTCTAAATGGAAGTACTGGGACAAAATCAGTCCACAGTTGCACCAGAGTAACTATGGAAGTAAATGGGCTTGATTCATCTTTGATTGTGTAAAGTGCACACTCTTGGTCCAGTGGGGATGGCTATTCTAGCAGGGGCATTTGACCTTGGTAGAAGGGTGGAGTTATGGTGATGGCTGCCATATGCAATTGCAAACTCCAGCACCAAACAGACTTTCTGCCATGAGAGTCCTAAGCTTCAGTTTCTTCCAGCAGAAGCTGGCGGTACGCAGGGTGAACAGAGCCAAATAAAGTTACTGGATTTACACTGGTATAACCAAGAGCAGAATATGTTCCTCTTTCTATCTGAGACCAATTTAAATAATTCAGCTCACTAAGGCTTTGGAGGGCTAATTTAGGGTCTCTATAGGATCTCTGGAAACCTTATTATGTCTCAAATGTATTGTCCAGCTGATAAACTAATTCCAGCTAATTTTCAGGCTCCTGTACCTGCAGGTGAGGCAAAATCCTGATGTGGACAAGTGAAATGTTGTTGTTTACCGCTATAAGGCACAATACTGACCTGCACTTAAAAATTGTGGCTGTGGTGACTGGCCAGTACCTTTCACCTCAGGCTGAAGAAGAGAACTGGCTTCCCTACCTCAGGTTTCATGTAAATCCTACCAAATGGCAAAATAAATGGATCATTTGCCTCCCTAGGTTCTGATCCTGAAATGAGCTCTAGGACTTGGGATTCTGCACAGGCACAGCTCATTGCACCATTAGGGTATTCTGTTACATTATTTCTCTGTCTGTACTCAGTCCCATGCATCCCCATGCTGCATTTTGAGAAGAGTGGTTAATTAGTGATTGCCTAACTAGCGTTCAGTGGCGCTCACAAGGAAACTGAGGCTGGGGAGGCCAGTTTTCACTCCATTATTGCCTGGTGCTGTACTAACAAGTAGGAAATCATAGGCATTGTCCTGAATGCTGACCATCTCAAGTGGACAAATCACATGACAGACCATGGAGTTGCTAGGGCGAACCAAATCACACTAGCTGTACTGGTTCAGAGTTATCTTCCTTAGTTACTAACTTGTGTGGCTTGGTTTATTAGTTGTTGTTGTATCTTAAAATCATATAACCAAGGGAGCAACTAGCCCCAGAGCAGAGATAAATGAAGTAAGGCAAGCTAAAATAAGTGCATTTCTGAGGGAGACCGTTCCTGGCAGAGGGTGGCAGTCACCTTTTAAGTCATAAGTCCCAGGCTGTCAGTGCACCTTTTGATTTTAAGGTAGGTCAGACCAGCAGCTTTCTCTTCTAAGAGGGGATACCGAACATAACACTCTCTCTCTCTTTCCGTCCCCCCCCGCCAAATAATTCACTCCGACTACTTAAAAAAATAACAATAAACTGAGAAACATCTTGTCCAACAATGAGATTGGGCCAGATCAGATGCCTTTGTGAAAATACCCATATAGGAACCAGAAAATTCCATGTAGGAGAGTATCTGAATTCCCTCTGTATTCTTCTACTGGAGGAGTTTGACCAGTGGGTTGGGGGGGTCAGAATTTGCACATACTCTCCCCTACTTCACAGTGAAAAAACCTGGGTTCTGTCCCATGAGCCACATGGATTGTGTATAGAGGGGCCCCTTTGTGTGCCGATTCCAAGGATATAATCTAGCTTGCGTCTGTCTCGATTTTTTTTATTTTTAAATCTGAGTCCTTGTGGCTATTTTGTTGAGTGTTGTCTGGCCTTGTGTGTTTATTTAAAAAATATAATAATGCCCTGGTTTTCTACAAGTTTGTGTGGGAAGTAGCACGTCTCTGTATGTTAGAGTAGAAGATCATTTTCTCCCCCCACTCCCGCCCCCCCCCCCCCACCCAAGACTTCTGGAGTGCATTTAATATGTTTGAGATAGAGAGTTGCTTGTGTGGCATATGCATATATCAGAAAGTGTCTTTGCATTTCATGAGTTCTATGAAGAGAAATACTCTGAGTAAACTGATCATCAGGAAATGGCAAATTCATTTTTCATGACTATTAATTATTGGTGTGTAAGTTCTGCATGAATAAAAGTTGGAGTCAAAAGATGTGGCTATTGGTTGACACTCTGATATAAAGCCTCTTGTGTCCGGCTCTGGTTTCAACCCAGCTGAGCACAGTAATGATTGGAAGTCATTGCCATCTCTCTGAGGTGGATGAAGTGTGAGTGAGGGGTCTTTGTCATGTTTCTAGTAGATACTTGAAGAACCAAATCCTCTATTCTGTCACATCAGTTATATAATAGTGTAGCTCCATTAATTTCAGGAAAGTTACCAGAGTGGAAAAACAGGCCTGGAATCTGAACTGCCTTCACTACTAGAGATGGTTCTGAGTTGAAGCACATTGCTGGGCTAGGAATGTTCCCACTACTGCTGACCTTGCTGTACCTCTGAATAGATGTTTTCGGTCTTCTGGGCTCTCTAGTACTTTCCTTTAACGTCTGAAGAAAAATAAACATGTATTTTAAGGGAAAGTTTGGCTCTGTGTCCTTCTTAAATTTCTGTAGTTTAGTCAGAGCATCTCTGAGTTTGCTTAGGGATCTGGGTTGCTGGCAGCTGCTGGCATCTCTAGTGGTGACCTTGTTGGCCACCAGTAAGTTATTTTTCCTCAATGCCAGAAGCAAGTCGGCATCTAGGGGAGGGAAGGAGAGGGGGGCAAGGCCTTGCGTCTCCTGCTGCACTCTGTAGTCTGCTACTGAGCCAAGACTGACCTACTCAGAATTGGCTCTGAGAAGATTGGCTTCTTTCCATTTTGTGTCCCTATGAAATGCTCCTGCAATTTAGAAACTAAGTGGAAATAATTGGGAAGGCTAGAGAAGCAGGGAAGAGAGCGAAAGAAAGTTGCCATTGGTGCTAGAAGGTTTGCTATGACACTGCACTGTGTGGTTATATCTTTTTAAACTTCTGAGGTGCAGTGAGGTAGGTAGAATGATCCTTTCTTAGTCTTGTTACCTTTCCTTCATCTTCCCAGTCCCACACACTGCAGTTCTTCTGATTTATCTTCTTTTGCACTGTGTGAACCAACTGAATCATTAGCTATAGCATTTATGGTCCATAAATATGCCAAATCAATTGGTGAACAGAGTGCTTTAGCTGAGGAAATCCTTAGTTAAATCTATACCTTTATTTGACACAACATGAGCCATGCACCTTCAGCAAACTTTTTAAACACTTCTTTTCTGTCACAATATTAGAATAGTTATATAACAGATAGGATCATCAAAATTATAACTACCCATTCTTGGTGACTTGACTAAACCCCCTACACACAGACCCTTTCAAATGTGTTTTCACACCCTTTTGTTTATAATATTTCATGTTTAAGGTAAGACTTTCTCAGTTTTCTTTTTACATGTAACAAATATTGATCTGTTTCAGAGTAGCAGCCGTGTTAGTCTGTATCCGCAAAAAGAACAGGAGTACTTGTGGCACCTTAGAGACTAACAAATTTATTAGAGCATAAGCTTTCGTGCATCCGAAGAAGTGGGCTGTAGCCCACGAAAGCTTATGCTCTAATAAATTTGTTAGTCTCTAAGGTGCCACAAGTACTCCTGTTCTTTTTATTGATCTGTTTGTGTTCCATCTCCTCTCACATAAGTTTTAATTTTTTTTAGATAAAATAATATAAAATACATCCTGTTGATTTCTTATGAGAAATCTCATTTAAAATATTGAATGATAACCTACAAAAATTAGAATATGAAATAGTTTTATGGAGAATGTCTAACTATTTTAAGTTAGGTCAAATTTCAGCCCTAAACTACTGGACAAGGTCTCTTAATGTTGAAATCAAACTATTGATAATTAGTTTCATTGTGCTGTACTTAATTTTGCTCTGTGAGTGAAATGGGGCTGTTTAGTGACTAAATTATAGATTAATGGGTTATTGCACATACAGTCTTTCATTTAAATGCCCTTGAATATTTGTCTTCAATGTCTGATAGTATTTAGTGGTGATGGGAGGCAAAAAGATTGACCTGAGTACTAAATGGTAGCAACATGTGACTGAGAACTTTTGCAGAGAGCATAAAATGAAGAGGACAACAGAGACTAATTGAATGAAATTCCTTTTATGCACACATTCTTCGGTTTGAATGACTAGTATGTATTCAGCCTGCTGGATTAGAAGGCTTTGGCTCTGCATGGATAGCATAGATGTTGCTCTCAAAATAGGAGAGAATTTGTAGGCAGCTTCCCCCCCCTTTACTCCTGATAAATTAGATTCTGTCCTTCATTTTTCTTCTCTTTTCCTTAGTTTTATAGTAAGGCTTGTTTAAGGCTAAATCCCTATTAATTACTGGAATATGAAACAACATCCTATTGCTAATAGTTTTTTTGTTTTTGGACTGATCTGTATAATTCACTCCTGGTTTGAAAGGCTCCTGTCTCGTGCCAGGATTTGGGTTTCAGGCCAGTGTAGTATGCATGGGGGAGAGGTGTAGGGTTGGGGGCAAGTTTAGTGCCACATTTCAGATAAGATGTTAAGGTCCTGAATGACTCTGGGTGTCTGTAAGTAAGAAGCTGATGAGCCCCCTAATATATTCTAACAGTCTAGGATAAATCTTACTGTTCTAACTAACTTGCTCTCTTTCCCATTGAAATAGGTTCTAATTCTGAAGGCTGTGTGTGAGAACTGTTTAAGAGTATGTTACGACTTCAGTATTTCCCTAAACATCAACCATGCTACCAATTTCCAGTTTATGACTGTAATGCTATTTGGAATATATGAAAGGTACTACGTAAAATCTAAATTGCACTCTAATTCAAATTTTATAAAGACACATCAGTTAACGAGAAATAATTCTATTAAAAAGTAGATGTATGTGCTTAATGATACTTTAGTCATTCTCCTTCCACCTTTGAATTCAATGTAACCAATTGCTAAAAGAAAAACTAGCTGCAGCTACATTTGATTTAAAAGTTGATGTTTGGTTCACGTCTCTGCCTTACCCCACTTAGACCATAACACAGCAACCAATAGACAAGTAAATTAGGAATAGAAACTTCCCAGAGCAAAAGAGCATGGCCAGCAAAACAACAGTATCCTAGTATTCTCCTATTACAGACGCTCCCCAGGTTACGCAAGACCTGACTTACACAAATTTGCACTTATGGAAAAAGTTCCATAAGCCAGAAATAGGATTTTCGAGTTGAGGAAACTTTTTGCGTAACATACAGGTATACGTTTCCGACTTACGCAAAATGCGAGTTACGCAAGGCTTTCCGGAATGGGACGATTGCGTAAGTCAGGGGCGTCTGTACTCGTGTTAAAAATATTTTAAAATGACAAAGTACATCAGGGCCAAAATTTAAAGAACAGCTAAATTTAGTCATCTCAATTGATATTTAAGAACTTGCCTGACTTCCTGTAGAACTGTCAATCCAATAGCTTCCATTCGTGTTGGATTTTGTTCTTCTAGGCTTAATGTTTGCTTTCTTATTTGAAGAGGAGCCAGACCAGAAGGGGTGGTTAAGCAACACCTATTTATGCTTCCTTTCACTTCCCAGAAATATCACCTCACTTCATTGTGTCACCCACATATTGTCAATTATATAGTTAAACCTGCTTAGTCATTGTGCTGCCTTGTCACTTTTTCTTAAGAGCCAGAACTTTAAAATTTTGCCTCGGAACAATCACCTTCCCTTGTGATGACCACAGAGTTAAAAAAACGTATGATGCCTTCCTGAATATTTTTGAAGAGAAGTGCACCATGTTTATTGTCTGTTCTGGATTTTGTAATGATCCAGGGGAATCTGTTTTTGAAGGCTTTCTGCCTTTTGTCTGATTACCAAAATAGTTCGGAGAAAAGAGTTCAATCTGACTTGTGCCCCCTCCTTCCAAAATCCTCCTTTTGGTAGTGGTAGGATGTTAATCATCAGTACATTAATTGCCCTCATTGGAAGAGTTGCACTAAAATTGGAGAAAATTAGAGGAATCTTCCACATAAAATGTATAGAGCAAATAGTATAACATGAACTCCATTTTAAAAAAAACAAAACAAAACGACTCCTTTCTCATGTAACTCCTAAAGATGTCCTGACTGTTGAGCAAGGGAGAAAAACACTTAAGAGAAAATATAGATATCCAGTTTTAGCACAGAGGCTTAATGTATTGTGAGTTCCATATAACAGTCCAAAGATCAAATCCAGAATAGCAGAAGACAAATGGCAGATCAGCTATTCATACAGTAGAGTAGCAGGCACTTTGAAAAAGTTAACACACATTATTGCCTTTGGGGTGGGGGGGTGACATTGTACCGATTAAGAGAGAGACACGTTTTGGGCCTAACTAACATAACCCAGTGGCTGGCTTTATTTATATATTTATTTATTTTGGTCAAACGTGAGTAGCCCTTAAATCTTTTACCCTGTGAACCAATGTGGTGTGATTTGACAACACAGTGCAGGTGTGACCTATCTGGTATGAGGAAATGCACAGTAATATTCTATCTGCTGCTTTTGTTGAGATGAAACCTATAGAAAAGCAATGGGGAAGCTTAGGTATTTTGTTTGTCTCTAACAATGTTATGAGTTATTAATGACCTCTGCCTGTTAAGGGACAAAAAAGTTAATGGCAGGTCCTTTGTGTGCTTTATTTAATGGTGAAGTAAGCAAGCATATTTAGCTATTTTTGTCCAAACAGTCTGTATGGCAACATCTGATTTAGGTGGGTATGAAATGTCTGCATTGCTAAATGAGAACACATCTTTCCTTTAACTCAAACCTTGAGAGGAGGTGAGATGGGGATGTAGTATTTTGAGAAATTTTTTCTCTCTGAAATTTATTGAATGACTAACCTCTTTCTAATCCAGCTGTGGCACAAATATTCAAGATTTTGCACAAAATAGGCAGGATATTTCTTGATCCATTGGCTTTTAGGTCTCATGTTCAGTCTATAATTAACATGTTGTAGTGTAGGAAAGGGTATAGGGGGTGATGGTGGTCACTGACTCAACAATTGAGAGCTAGCCTCCAACCCTTGTTCTAATAAGAAA
Source organism: Chrysemys picta bellii (assembly GCF_011386835.1). Taxonomy (NCBI): domain Eukaryota; kingdom Metazoa; phylum Chordata; order Testudines; family Emydidae; genus Chrysemys; species Chrysemys picta. The sequence continues at coordinate 129,535,846 of NC_088791.1, read as the reverse complement.
CCTCTGGGTTGTATTGTTTGGGGTTGTATGCACTTATGAGGCCATCGCTTAGCAGCACCTAAAAATAGCTGAGTATAGTGACATTTTGTTAGCAAACACTAGTTTAAAAAGACACAATGTTTGTTTTAGGAATTTTAAAGAGTACCAAGATTTCTTACAGAATTCCATCTGCTTTGCCAGAAAACTGGTCTTTAGGGCATTTTAAATCAGGGTGAAATCTTTAAAGGCTTAGTTTACTGAAATACTTTAATTTAAAATAAGCAATTTTTGTGGGGGTCTGGGTGAGGGGTTTTAAAAATTCCTTAGCAAGAGTCTGTCCTTAATACGGACAAGTGCTGTCTCTGGCCCTGATTCAGCAAAACACATAAGCTTGTGATTAACTAAACAAAGTGCTCAAGTCCTATTGAAGTCGGTGGGTCTTAGGTATAATAGGTTCTTTGTGAATTGGTGTATCTTTTAAGTGGGAGAAAATGTTGTTCTGAGATGTATCTGAAAATAAACAATGCTTAGGGGGATAGGACACAGAGAGTTTTGGAACAGTTATGTCAGAAATCTCTTGCACTGGTAGATTTGTTCTGTGTTGTTTGTCCTATCTGGTAACCTCTCTTTTTCAGGAGGTCCAGCCATTATTTTTAGTGAAATATTTCTACTTTTCTGTTCTATCCCTCCTAAAACTCTCTTATATTAATATGGGGGAAAATAACTTTTATTTCTTCTTGAAATGTCTCTAATTGCTGTCAGAAGTTGGCTGTCATATGTTACAGTTGGACTTGAAAATTTTACTTACCTGTTGAAAGTAGGATTTTTAAAAAATACCCCCCCATCAAATACCATCAGCTTTTGCAGAATGTAAGCTATAGTAATTAAAAACAAAACATCCGCCCTCCCAACAAATCAAAAACATAAACAAAATTGCTACCATATTCTTTTACCTCCATTTCCCTCCTTCCCCCCCCCCCCCCCACTCTCCAAAAAGCTTTCTAGCCATTATGGTTGTGTAGATAACTTTGTAAACATAAACCAAATATACCTTGATGTACTGTACTATCTTACCATGTCTGCAGACTGAGCTTCAATGCCTCTGCTACTGCTCAGAGTGTTGCCAAGCTTCAGTGGGTGGAAATGGCTGTCTTGCCAGTTTCCTCCCTGGCTGTCCACAGCCAGGTGGGCAGTGGTGAAACGGATGAAAATAAGGCCAGTTTGACTTTGCTGCTGCTGTTTAGGACAATGGGGATGAAATGGGCGGGGGGGGGGGGGGAGAACAAGTAGGGAACATAATTTAGAGGAAGAGAGGGCATGATATAAGGAGGAAGACAGAAAAGAAGATACAGACGGTGGAGGAGAAGATGCACTATGATCTAGTATGGGAAAGAAAAGAGGAAAAGTAGAGTGAAACCTGGTGGGCAAAGGAGATGTTGTGCACTTTTAAAAAAAGCTATTAAAATGGAATGTTGTTTTGAGTGTTCTAATACAATTGGGCTTTGTTCCTTTAAACTATAGGGAGTGTGGTTCTAGGTTGGTGACAAGACCGGTATTTTCATTGTGATTAGCAGCATTGTGCTAGTAGGTATCGAGTAGGGTTGTATTCTCCTCCTCCCCCCCCCCCCCCCCCCGCGCGCGCGCACACACACACACACACACACACACCAGCAACAACAACCAAAGCCCAACTTTGGCACAGTATTTTAACATAGGCTTTTTGCAATTAATATATGATAATCACTAGATGTAGTCCAACTATATTTTAGGAAGTATAGGAAAATTCAATTTCTGATAGGATCAGTATTGCAAATACTACAGGTCCAACTAGAGAATGTAAGAAAACTTTAATACTAACTTACTTTGAGTGGGAGTTTACTTTTAAGAGCATACTGTTTTTGTAAGTCTGTAATCCTAGTTCAGTTTAAATCATCATAATATAATAGGCACACTCAAAATCCTGCATGTGGAATTGGGATATGTGATTGCTCTTGGGGAAAGGTTATATTTTTTTCTGGCCTTGTGTTATGGATTTTAAATAGTAAAACTTAGAAAGGCAACCAACAGATTAATTGCATTTCAAATACTACACCATAAAAATAGCCTACCTTTTCATCATCTGTAGAGGCCTCTATTTAAGACCCAAGGACAGTAGGCCACAAATAACTTGCTCTCAGGCACCTGTAAAGAAGTATCATCTATAAATTCCCCCTCTAAGGTGCATCTATTAGTCTTCAATAATTGATTCCCTGATGAATGCATGATTTACCTCCTTCCCCTCTGTCCCCATTTATCCTTGGATGTTTACATCTGTACAGAACATAAGTATGTGGTTAGTTCAGATGGAATAAAAATTTTGCCTTTAACATGACTTAAACTTTAAGTGATCTGAAGTGCTTCTAAAATATGTCCAATCCAGGAGACTGATGCCCTTTAGTCACAGCAGGCACAATGGTGCTTGTGTTAGCTTCCACAGACCACCCTGCTGTTGTTTGTTAATTTTTTAAATTTAAATAATCTAGTATTATATTAGGGTTCACGCTGAGTGATGTACAAACACATAAGAAATGGTCACTGCTCCAAACAGCTTCAATCTAAACACACAGAACAGAAAAATATTGATCGATGCCTTAGAAGCAAAATATCAAAGGTATAAAACTTCTCTAGACGTTAAAATAAATATTCCTCAAACCATTCTCTCTCCCTCTCTGTTCTGACCTCTAACCAGCCTGCTCTTGTATTGCTGACCAAAGATCAATGGGAAAGATCTTCAACTGAGGTAAATTAACATGGCTGTATTAACTTCAGTGCACCAGCTGACAGTCTGTCCCACTTTGTCTCTAGTCTGTCCTGGAGGGACCATCAAGGCATGAAAGGTTTCCCCTCTCCATACCTATTCAATGCTTGCTTCTCTGCTGAGACAGCCAATAGTTGCAGTTGTGGCTTTGTGATTGGACATGTCTGCTAGAAATGAGACTGAAACAACAAATTCATTTCACATAGTCAATCTAAAAAGCTGTAAAATGACAACTGTTACTGGTCACTACACACCAGGACTGGATTGAACTGGCTGCTTTAAAGTCTGAAGGGTTCTGTAATCCATTTGAAATCTCTTGGTCTCCCAACAGATATTACAAATAGTCTTCATGTGAGGATGAATTTCAGTTTCACTGCCTTAGTTAAAATTACTGGCTCTTCCTCTCTTTGCTTACCATATGTAAAGCATTTTGGAATATTTTGAATGAGTGCTACGTAAAACTATAGTCTAAATAGATCTAGGGACAGCATGTTACAGGAAACTGTTTAATATTAGTTTATTTAAACTTTTTTATAACAGTCTTGCAGACCTATCCTCTTGGGCTGCATTCTCTTCACATTTCACAAGCTGAGCAGGGTTGAGCTGAGATTCAGAGAGCACTTGGATATGAGGTCTCAAAGGAACATTTAGGAAATGGTGTTAGTGATTCCATAGGTAGAAACACAGAAATTGGTGTACTGGATCAAGTCCCTCTAATCTAGTATCTTATTTGTGAGTGTGGCCAGCACCTGATGCTTTAGAAGAATGTGCAAGAAACCCCAGAGAGGACAACTAAGTCTTTTTTTAAATCGGACTTGATTTGACTTTTCATTTTCATTCAGTCTCCCTGTGTCCTTGCATTTTGAGAATAGGTAAATAGGAATGATTGACTTTACCTTGTCCATACCATTGTTTTGTATCTTCTAACATGTCCCCTCACCAAACTAAATGGTACCAGTCTTTTTAGTCTCTCTTCATATGGAAGTCTTTCCATACTTGTAATAACTTTTCATATCAGACTCTGACCATATTAAAAAACAAGGTCAGAGATGGACAGTAAAATATTAAATATTATGTCTCTGGCTATAGTTATCTATAAAATAGTGTGTGTGTGAGAAAACAGAACTGAACACAGTACTCCAGGTGAGGCTATGCCATTTATAATACAGATAATACTTCCAGTTTTTTTTTCTTTTTTTTTTTTTATCTTAGCATTTGGTTTTTGAATGCTGCTGCATTTGATTAGACATTTTTTCATTGAGCAATTCCACAATGATGCCTGGATCTCTTTTCCATGAGCAGCTACAGCTAATTTAGAAACTGGTCATTCAAATTACTCCTTCCAACCTTGCTTTTGTAAACATTGACTTTAATCTGTATTATGCTGCCCGTTTACCTAGTTTGGTTAGGAACCTTTGAAGTTCGTCACAGTAGCCTTGTCTAATCTAAATTTTGTCACTAGCAAACTTTGCCACCTCACTGCTTGTCCCCTTTTCCAGGTCATTAATAAATGTTAACCAACACTGGTCTAAAACAGAAGCATGTGGCAAAAACATTAACCCTGCTGTTAACATTTTTGCCAAGTTAACTACTTTGTCTTGTCTCTAATCTGTGGTGATATTTTACTTCTTGCTTAATGATTTAGATTCCTTCTATAGCCTTTTGTTAGGGACTCTGTCAGACTTTTTGGAAAGTCCAAATAAATTCCATCAAATAGTGTGGGGTTTTTGTTTGTTTGTTTTTGTTTTTTTTTATAGACACTTGACGTACTCAAAATCTAATATGTTAGCGGGGCATGATTTTCCTTTGCCAAAGTGGTTTCAATTTGTTCCTGTCTTATCATGTTCTAAATGTTCTATAGTTCTACTTTTAGTTATTTCAGCCAGTTCACTTGGTACTGAAATAGGGCTCACTGGCTTACTTCTCGGGATTACTTTTCGTACATTTGCAAACATAGGTACAACGTGTTCTCTCCAATCCTTCTGAAGTACCTGATTTTGAGGAGAGAGTGCATATTTTTCTCAGCTCAGTCGCTTCATTTTTTAGTTCCCTCATAACTCTTGGGTGTAGATCCTGTGGATCTGGTGATTTTACTACTAGTTAATCAATTTGTTTTAACACATTGATGTCTAACAGTACCTCATCTAACCTACCTTGGGCCTACTATTTTCAGGAAAGAATTTTCCCAGTATCCTGTGTGGGAAAGCTTAACTGCCCCTTTGTGATCCAGTGCAACTGTTAATTCTCTAATCTTCGTATACTTAAAGAATTTCATGCTAGTGTTTTTATAACTTTAACTTTTTGGTCTCCTACACTTCCATTTCACCTACTGTGGTTTAATTATGCTCCTTTCTATTTGCTCCACTGGGTTTGGATTTCCATTTTCTGAGGCATACTCATTTGTCATGAATAACCTCTTGGATGTTGCCATTTAACCAGAATGTCGTCCCCCCCCCCCCCCCCTTGCCTTCCTGCTTCCTTTCCTTGTTAAGTGGTATGCACACCTTCTGTAACGCTTATTGTTTGTTTAAGTAGCTTCCATGCTGAGACTAAGGATTTTAATTTCCTAACTTTTGACTTCTGAATCTCTTCCCAACCTTATACATTCAAAATGGAATTGTACTGCACTGTCACCAGAATAGCTCCATCTTTATTTGTGGTGTTTAATGCATTTGATATTAGGGACCCCTGACCAAGAAGCCCTCCTCTAGTGGAAATTGCTTTACCTAGTAGACCCTGACATTCCATTAATTAGAAAGGAGATTCTACTGCAGGGTGAATAGATGTGCATAGTCTGGCAGTGGTGAAAGAATAAAGAAAATATATTGAACAGCCCATGCTACTAAAAAAGGAGAGTCAAGGCCCCGGTTACACAACTATATTTGTAATGAAGATGTGCTAAAATCCCTAACCAAGCTGTCATGCAGGAGCCCCGGGTAAGGTTCTGCCTATACTGCAAGTTACAGACAGGTCATGAGACAATGGCTTTGAAATTGGGTAGCTTATATTACTAGGTTAGTATGTTGGGCCCTGTGTGCACAGTGGTGGAGATGTAAGCAAACTGCAAAACAATCTCATGAAGATCAGTATGGCAGGTGTACAGACTTGCCTCTATTCTGAGCATAGATTGGGGGGGTGGGTGGGGGGAAATCACCAACCCCACAGCAGATTTTCTCACTCTTGTAGCTTGTTAAACCATTCTTGAATAGCATTAAAAAACCCTTATGTTACAGCTTTTTCTTTTGCAAGAAAAGCCTTAATTAAATGAATTGGTGTAATCACTGCCCAACCTTGCCTGAAATAGTATGCAGCTAAATAGCAGGAGAAACCGTGAACTGTGACCCCTTTCTCCGCTTATTCATATTGACTTTCAAGCCAATTTGGAAGGTGACCTGAAGTGGGAGGGGGGAGGAAGGAAGAGCAGATTTGTGCCACTTTTTTGGCTTCATTTTGATTTATAAACTGTTTGAAAGTCCGTGTGTGTGTCTCTGTATGTTTTCCACCCACCCCCACATTTTACTCCTAAAAATTAGTATGTTTTTTGCTGAAGCTCTCAGTTGGAGGCCCCAGAGATGGCATGAGGGCACTGCCTTCCTAACGGAATAAACTATTTGTTAATCATAGGAATTAAATACTGTAGTACAACCCCACCCCTTTCACCTTTTAAATGGTCTGTGTAAAAAATCACTTCTCTTAATTGACTGGGTGTATTTGGTTGGTATTTGTGGCATCATAAGCCTGTGATGTTATCCATACACTTTCAGGAAATCAGGGTAGATAAAACATGAATTTTAATGGGGAAAACCCACAACATTTCAGGCTATCTTTTATACATCATAATGAAACAAGACTCCAAGACTTTTGAAACCACCTCTTAGTTCTCGTGCAGGTTAAGCAGAATGTTATTTAAATCATTCAAATGCTCTTCCTTCTTCTCCTCCGCCCCCTTCTTCCTTAAGCAGGAATTACCAGTCACACTAGACAAGGTGGGAAGAGACCGGGGTTTTTCCTACACTTTCACCCATGAAAATCTTCACACTTTATTTCCCTACCATCTCTTCTTTGTACCATTTGTAATGTCACTTCACCTCCATCATATAGCATCTTTAACTGCTGTTGTAACCCACTGTTTGTGTCACCTGGTAGGTGTGCTGAGCAGTGACACAACCTGCTCGCTATCCCTGGAGGAAATGGAGAGATTCTTGCATGCATGCATGCATACATACATACATACATACGTACAGGTTTTGCAGATGGGGAAATTAGAGCCCAGAATTAGGTGTGTGCAGTAACATGGCATGAATTATTGATTAATCTGCAACACTTCTCTTGTACAAGGATCCCTATTTAAGGGACACCACCCAGTTTTTTAAAAAAGTCTGAGGTTTTTCATCAGTTGTTGCAAAGTAACACCTACGATTACTATGCGTTTAGAAAAATCTGTTTCAGTTGTAGTTACTCTGTGCATTGAGAGCGCATTGTTTGTAGTCCGTTTCTCCTGTCTATTCAGTCTGTTTCCCCTCTTGTCCGTGAGCCTTTCCTACACTGAAATGGTTATCTGACAATCCCTAGTAGTCAGTTGCATTTTTTTTTAAATATTTGTTTAAATAGAATTGAATATATACAGAATAAACAGCATATAGCCTTTTCAGCTGCACTGCTATGACTTTTGGGGTTGGGGAGAGGGTGATCAGCACAAGCAACTTCTTTTCCCCTGGCTTATTCCTCAAGCTAGAGATGTGCCATAAATTTTCCAAGCCCTTGTTATGTCTCTCTGTCTTCTGCCTGTGTGAGGTGGCATTCTGATCAATATACACATAAGAATGGCCATATTGGGTCAGACCAAAGGTCCATCCAGCCCAGTATCCTGTCTACCAACAGTGGCCAATGCCAGGTGCCCCAGAGGGAGTGAACCTAACAGGTAATGATCAAGTGATCTCTCTCTCCTGCCATCCATCTCCACCCTCTGACAAACAGAGGCTAGGGACACCATTCCTTACCCATTCCGGCTAATAACCATTAATGGACTTAACCTCCATGAATTTATCTAGTTCTCTTTTAAACCCTGTTATAGTCCTAGCCTTAAGGACTCAGGGAAGGAGTTCCACAGGTTGACTGTGTGCTGTTTGAAGAAGAACTTCCTTTTGTTTGTTTTAAACCTGCTGTCCATTAATTTCATTTGGTGGCCCCTAGTTCTTATATTATGGGAACAAGTAAATAACTTTTCCTTATTCACTTTCTCCACATCACTCATGATTTTATATACCTCTATCATATCCCCCCTTAGTCTCCTCCTTTCCAAGCTGAAAAGTCCAAGCCTTTTTAATCTCTTCTCATATGAGATGTGTTTCAAACCCCTAATCATTTTAGTTGCCCTTTTCTGAACTTTTTCTAATGCCAGTATATCTTTTTTGAGATGAGACCACATCTGTACGCAGTATTCAAGATGTGGGAATACCATGGATTTATATAAGGGCAATAATATATTCTCTGTCCCTTTTTAAATTATTCCTAACATCCTGTTTGCTTTTTTGACTGCTGCTGCACACTGCATGGATGTCTTCAGAGAACTATCCATGATGACTCCAAGATCTTTCCTTATTAGTTGTAACTAAATTAGCCCCCATCATATTGTATGTGTAGTTGGAGTTATTTTTCCCAATGTGCATTACTTTACATTTATCCACATTAAATTTCATTTGCCATTTTGTTTCCTGATCACTTAGTTTTTGAGATCTTTTTGAAGTTCTTCAGTCTGCTTTGGTTTTAACTATCTAGAGCAGTATCATCTGCAAACTTTGCCACCTCACTTTTTACCCCTTTCTCCAGATTATTTATGAATAGGATTGGTCCTAGGACTGACCCTTGGGGAACACCACTAGTTACCCCTCTCCATTCTGAAAATTTACCATTTAGTTCTACCTTTGTTCCCTGTCTTTTAACCAGTTCTCAATCCATGAAAGGATCTTCCCTCTTATCCCATGACAACTTAATTTACATAAGAGCCTTTGGTGAGGGACCTTGTCAAAGGCTTTCTGGAAATCTAAATACACTATGTCCTCTGGATCCCCCTTGTCCACATATTTGTTGACCCCCCCTTCAAAGAACTCTAATAGATTAGTAAGACATGATTTCCCTTTACAGAAACCATGTTGACTTTTGCCCAACAAGTTACGTTCTTCTATGTGTCTGACAATTTTATTCTTTGTTTCAACTAATTTGCCCGGTACTGATGTTGGACTTACCGGTCTGTAACTGCCGGGATCACACACAAGCTTCTAAATAATTTAGTTATGTTGTCATTGTTTCTGCATCTCCACACTGGGATGTCATAGTAGCTAGGAGAAGTACTTGTGGCACCTTAGAGAATAACAAGTTTATTTGAGCATAAGCTTTCGTGGGCTAAAACCCATTTCATTGGATGCATGCAGTGGAAAATACAGTAGGACGATATATATACACAGAGAACATGAAAAAATGGGTGTTGCCATACCACCTGTAATGAGAGTAATTAATTAAGGTGAGCTATTAGGTGAGCTGTTATCAGCAGGAGGGAAAAAAAACTTTTATAGATTCTAGGACTGGAAGGGACCTCGAGAGGTCATAGAGTCCAGTCCCCTGCCCGCATGGCAGGACCAAATACGGTCTAGACCATCCCTGATAGACATTTATCTAACCTACTCTTAAATATCTCCAGAGATGGAGATTCCACAACCTCCCTAGGCAATTTATTCCAGTGTTTAACCACCCTGACAGTTAGGAACTTTTTCCTAATGTCCAACCTAGACCTCCCTTGCTGCAGTTTAAGCCCATTGCTTCTCCAAACTTGTTCTATCCTTAGAGGCTAAGGTGAACAAGTTTTCTCCCTCCTCCTTATGACACTCTTTTAGATAGGAGTTTTCAGGTATCATGTCCCCCCTCATTCTTCTCTTTTCCAAACTAAACAAACCCAATTCTTTCAACCTTCCTTCATAGGTAATGTTCTCAAGACCTTTAATCATTCTTGTTGCTCTTCTCTGGACCCTCTCCAATTTCTCCACATCTTTCTTGAAATGCGGTGCCCAGAACTGGACACAGTACTCCAGCTGAGGCCTAACCAGCGCAGAGTAGAGCAGAAGAATGACTTCTTGTGTCTTGCTCACAACACGCCTGTTAATACATCCCAGAATCATGTTTGCTTTTTTTTGCAACAGCATCACACTGACTCATATTTAGCTTGTGGTCCACTATAGCCCCTAGATTCCTTTCTGCTGTACTCCTTCCTAGACAGTCTCTTCCTATTCTGTATGTGTGAAACTGATTGTTCCTTCCTAAGTGGAGCACTTTGCATTTGTCTTTGTTAAACTTCATCCTGTTTACCTCCGACCATTTCTCCAATTTGTCCAGATCATTTTGAATTATGACCCTGTCCTCCAAAGCAGTTGCAATCCCTCCCAGTTTGGTATCATCTGCAAACTTAATAAGCGTCCTTTCTATGCCAATATCTAAGTCGTTAATGAAGATATTGAACAGAGCCGGTCCCAAAACAGACCCCTGCAGAACAAGTGCAAACCCCACTTGTTATGCCTTTCCAGCAGGATTGGGAACCATTAATAAGAACTCTCTGAGTACGGTTATCCAGCCAATTATGCACCCACCTTATAGTAGCCCCATCTAAAATTGTATTTGCCTAGTTTATCGATAAGAATATCATGCGAGACCGTATCAAATGTCTTACTAAAGTCTAGGTATACCACATCCACAGCTTCTCCCTTATCCACAAGACTTGTTATCCTATCAAAGAAAGCTATCAGATTGGTTTGACATGATTTGTTCTTCACAAATCCATGCTGGCTGTTCCCTATCACCTTACCACCTTCCAAGTGTTTGCAGATGATTTCCTTAATTACTTGCTCCATTATCTTCCCTGGCACAGAAGTTAAACTAACTGGTCTGTAGTTTCCTGGGTTGTTTTTATTTCCCTTTTTATAGATAGGCACTATATTTGCCCTTATCCAGTCTTCTGGAATCTCTCCCATCTCCCATGATTTTCCAAAGATAATAGCTAGAGGCTCAGATACCTCCTCTATTAGCTCCTTGAGTATTCTAGGATGCATTTCATCAGGCCCGGGTGACTTGCAGGCATCTAACTTTTCTAAGTGATTTTTAACTTGTTCTTTTTTTTATTTTATCTGCTAAACCTACCCCCTTCCCATTAGCATTCACTATGTTAGGCATTCCTTCAGACTTCTCGGTGAAGACGGAAACAAAGAAGTCATTAAGCATCACTGCCATTTCCAAGTTTCTGTTACTGTTTCTCCCTCTTCACTGAGCAGTGGGCCTACCCTGTCTTTGGTCTTCCTTTTGGTTCTAATGTATTGATAAAAAGTCGTCTTGTTTCCCTTTATTCCTGTAGCTAGTTTGAGCTCATTTTGTGCCTTTGCCTTTCTAATCTTTCCCCTGCATTCCTGTGTTATTTGCCTATATTCATCCTTTGTAATCTGTCCTAGTTTCCATTTTTTATGACTCCTTTTTATTTTTTAGATCATGCAAGATCTCATGGTTAAGCCAAGGTGGTCTTTTGCCACATTTTCTATCTTTCCTAACCAGCGGAATAGCTTCCTTTTGGGCCCTTAATAGTGTCCCATTGAAAAGCTGCCAACTCTCCTCAGTTGTTTTTCCCCTCAGTCTTGATTCCCATGGGACCTTACCTATCCGCTCTCTGAGCTTACCAAAATCCGCCTTCCTGAAATCCATTGTGTCTATTTTGCTGTTCTCCCTTCTGCCCTTCCTTAGAATTGCAAACTCTATGATTTCATGATCACTTTCACCCAAGCTGCCTTCTACTTTCAAATTCTCAATGAGTTCCTCCCTATTTGTTAAAATCAAGTCTAGAACAGCTTCCACCCTAGTAGCTTTTTCAACCTTCTGAAATAAAAAGTTGTCTGCAATGCAGTCCAAGAATTTGTTGGATAGTCTGTGCCCTGCTGTGTTATTTTTCCAACATATATTTGGATAGTTGAAGTCCCCCATCACCACCAAATCTTGTGCTTTGGATGATTTTGTTAGTTGTTTTAAAAAAAGCCTCATCCACCTCTTTCACCTGGTTAGGTGGCCTGTAGTAGACTCCTAGCATGACATCACCCTTGTTTTTTACCCCTTTTAGCCTAACCCAGAGACTCTCAACACTTCCGTCTCCTATGTCCATCTCCACCTAAGTCCAAGTGTGTACATTTTTAATATATAAGGCAAACCTCCTCCCTTTTTCCCCTGTCTATCCTTCCTGAGCAAGCCGTACCCATCCACACCAACATTCCAATCGTGTATTATCCCACCAAGTTTCAGTGATGCCAACAATGTCATAGTTGTATATATTTATTTGTTAGCACTTCCAGTTCTTCCTGCTTATTACCCATAATTCTCGCATTTGTATATAGGCATCTAAGATACTGGTTTGATCTTGCCTCCCAGTTTTGTCCTGACCCTTCTTTCTCTCTGCCAATATAGCCCACACTCCCTCTTGTTTCCAACCCATCTCCCAAGTTTCCATGTTCCCCACTTACCTATGGGCTTTGCTCATTTGTCCCCATCGAACCTAGTTTAAAGCCCTCCTCACTAGGTTAGCCAGTCTGTATCCAAATAGGGTCTTTCCCCCTCCTTGAAAGGTGAACGCCATCTCTGCCTAGCAGTCCTTCCTCGAATAGCATCCCATGGTCGAGGAAGCCAAAGCCCTCCTGGCGACACCATCTTCGCAGCCAGGCATTCACCTCCATGATGCATCTGTCTCTGCCCGGCCCCCTACCTTTGACAGGAAGAATCGAAGAGAATACCACCTTCGATTTTTGTAGTGATAATCAGGATGGCCCATTCAGTTGACAAGAAGGTGTGAGTAACAGTAGGGGAAAAAATTAGCATGGGGAAACAGTTTTTACTTTGTATAATGACCTATCCACTCCCAGTCTTTATTCAAGCCTAATTTAATGGTGTCTAGTTTGCAACTTAATTCCAATTCTGCAGTTTCTCGTTGGAGTCTAGTTTTGAAGGTGGTTGTTGTTGTTGTTGGGGTATTGTGACTTTGAGATCTGTAATTGAGTGACCAGGGAGGTTGAAGTGTTCTCCGGCTGGTTTTTGAATGTTAGAATTCTTGACATCTGATTTGTGTCCATTTATTCTTTTGCGTAGAGACCCTCAATTGGCGTAAATTGATGTAGTCACTTGATTTTTTTAATGGAGCCATGCCTGTTTACACTAGCTGAAGATCTGGCCCCATATGAGCAAATATTAAGTAAAATCTTAGGTGTGTTTTTTGGGGGGGGGGGGTGCGGGGGTTCTTTTATGTGTCTGGTTCTCTTTAGGGAAAGGGAATGGAGAAGGAGCCTGCTTTGTGTAGTGTGTGGAGACTTTTGTTTAGGTGGGGATTTTTTATTGGCATCTTCCAAGTCCTTTCAAAACAGTGATCCATCACCACAGATGGAGTATAGGTTGTGGGTTTTTTTTTTCCCCCTTTTTAATTTATTTAGAGTCAATTTAAATCATCCAGCCTGCTTTTAAAGCTTGGAAGTGTGTCCTCCATATAAGTTCCACTTCACCCATCTTCTTCCCCTCCCACACCAGGTTGGTTTTTGTAAAACCTGACTGGTGTGGTGTGAGCACAATAGCAGGAACCAGAAACTCCTGTATTTTAGGCCTGATCTACACTACAGCCTGACTTACACATAAAGTTGCACTGGTTTAACAAAAGATGTATTCTGCAGAGCAAGATAAACAGCTACAGGTTTAAACCAGTCGAACAGTGCCCAGGCAGGGATTTGCAACAGTTGGGCTAAATCCTTTTAAAACCAATTTAAGTTTAAACCTTTGCAACTTCTGTGTGTAGATAGCCAACATGCATGCGCATGCCGCGCGCGCACACACACACACACACACACAAATGTTTTCCTATGGTTAACAGAATTTTAAGCATCTTTTGGCACCTAGTGTAGACCGGATTTAACACCACCTTGTAAAAATATTTCTGTTTCACGGTCAATGCTAGGGGAAGATATGTTTTCAACCTCATCTTCACTAGATACTTGGTGGTGTTTAAAACCTTGTAAGCTAAATTTTTTTTTTTTTTTTTTTTTTAAGAATAAGAAAAATAATCCACTGCTTTTAGACACACCCCTTCAGTCTAGATTAGATCTTGCTATTGATTCTGACACAATCTCTGTGCTTTAGAGTAAATTGCTTACCTTTGGTCTCCAGATGCCGCCTCAGTGAAAAAATGGGACAAGAAATACTTCGCACAGCCACCGAGTGACTGATATTTGTAAAGCTATTTGAAGATCAACATTTCTAGGTATTTATTATTGTTAAAAAGTTTCAATCACTCTGTAGTAACTTGCTTTCCTTAGCAGATTTTTCAGATTAAAAATGGAAACTGACCATGGTTCAGGGAACTTGGTAAACAGAAGCATTCTCCTTGCTGCATTTTAGCTAATGGCTCCTCTTTGCACCCGATTTGCTTTGACTTTGTCACTGTGGGCTTTTTCTTTTTTTAAAAGGATTGTCTTTTCAGCCTTATGACATTTTAAAGGGTCTCTTCCTACTCTCAAAGTGGGAAAACTCCCATTGATTTAAATGCTGCGTGTGAGGTCACACCACGCAGAGGATGCCATTTTGAAGAGCGCCTTGTCAGCAGGACCTCTCAACCAGGGTGTGTGTGGTCCTGCCAGCAGGAGCAGGGCACTCTTAAAAAGGGCGTTTTCCATGCATGAAACTCGATTAAAATCATGTTCAGTTTTGTCTCGGTACCAGACAAGGGATAAACGATAAAAAAACAGGACTGCTCATTTTAAATCAGGATGAATAGTCTGCCTACTCCCTTCCTTCAGGTGGAACGGGGAGTCTTGTTTCATGATACCATCACTCAATCACCACCCAACTCTCTGTAGTCAGTGCAGGCTGGGTCTCCTTCACCACTCCCTCCCAAGTCCTATGGAAAGATAATACAACCAAAGACTACATAAGCTTTTCCCCACCATGGGATTCCCTGGGAACTGTGCAGCCGGATGGTAATCCCTAGTATCATGATTCCAATGGATCTATGCTGGGCGTGGAGGGACAGAGCCTGTGACTTGAGAGACCTGGGTTCAGTTGCCTGCTGTGCCACAGATTTCCAGTGTGACCTTGGGCAAGTCGCTTAGTCTCTCTGTACCTCAGTTTTCCAAATGTCAAATGGGGATAACAGCACTTCCCTACCTCCTAGGGGAGTTGAGGATAAATGCATTAAAGACTGAGATGCTCTGATACTATGGTAAAAGGGGCCAGATATGTAGCTTAGAGAATGGAGGGGGTACTGCCAGTGACCAAAGTTGGTGCAGGCCCTCCATATATGTTCCTGATATCACACAGATTCAGGGGGTGGGAGGGAGGGAAGGGAGATCTACCAGATTAGAAAGAACCTTGTCTACACCCCACCCCTGGCAAAATAGTTTGAAGTAATTGCTGCAAGAAATTCCATGTAAAAAGCACCCGCCCTACCACCACGACTTTTGAAATGGGAAGGCTCCTTTGGGGTTTTTTGTTACCACTTAGGCCTTGTCTAAACACACAAGTTGTACAACTTTAATTATACGGGTATAGTTAATGCAGTACAAACCCCACCCTTGAGTGCGTAGTTGAGTGAGTTTGAGTGCGTAGCTCTGAGTGAGTAGTTGCACTGGTGTAACTATGCTTATACTGGTATAGCTTATTCCCCTTCCCATACAGAAATAAGCTACATCATTATAGGCGCATGTACCCTGGTATAACTGCATATTTTAAAAAATCACACATTCCCCGGTGACACAATTTATACTGGTACAAAAACTGTGTGTAGACCAGACCTCCTTCCACTCCAAGGCATAATGAACACTTGAGGGTGGGGGGGAAAGCTGTTTTTGTTAAATGCAATGCAACACATGTGCTCCTTCTCTGGCCTGGGGACTTGCAATACACCTCTCCTGAGGAACCCCTCCACCCCTAAGAAGTTCTCCAGCAAAACCAGGGAAGAACAAACTTGTCATTCCTGATATTTCTAGTAATGTTTAAAAAAAAAAATACCCCATCTTGTTCCCTTTCTTTTGAAGGGGATAAAATAAACTCTGTGGGCCTGGTTTTTACACACACACACACACGCTTCCTTTTTTTTTTTTTGGCATGTCACGTCTAAAATCAGTTGGACTGAAATTTGTCTTTTAAAATTTGCTGTTTTGAAAATCAGTTTGAATAAATGTGTGGGGCTTGAAATTTTTTGGAAGTGGGGTTATTAGAACTACTATACTATAAATGGCTATGATGAAAACCCCTGGTTCCATAAAACCAATCCTTTCAGAATGGACTTGAGCTAAATATATCACTAATATTTGGTAGAACTCCAAAGTGTTAAATAACTGTTTGGATGATTGTGTTTGGGGGGGGGGGTATAGATATTACTTGTTTTGGCCTATAAAGCTAATGTCACAAGTTGTTGGGGTTTTTTTTTTTTATTAATGTGTATTTTCTAGATGTTCCTTTTTCTGTATTATGTGTCTCTATTAATTTAGCACCTATGAGCGCTAGCCCTGGAACAGGACCCCCATTGTGCAAATTGCTGTACAAACACAGAACAAAGATGGTTCTTGCTCTAAAGAGCTTATGGTCTTAAGTATGAGATAACAGGAGGATACCGACAGGGGAGTACGAAGAAACTAGACCGCATTGGACAGCATGATAAGTAGTGGTCTTTGCATACCAGGAGCCTAACAATGGTCTGTTTTTTTGTAGGCCTCATGGCAAAGAAGGGTTTTAAGTAGAGATTTTGGAGGAGGAGGTAGCTCTGTGGATGGTTGCAAGGAGTGCTTCCAGCATGAGACAAAATGCGAAGGCGCTCATTCGAAAATGTAACAAGTGAATGATGAAGGCTGGCGTCATTGGCCGATTTGGAGGCAGGAGCTGATATCTTAGTAGTGAATGAAAGATGATGGGTAGAGTGGGAGTAGGCCATGAAGAGCCTTGAAAGTGAAGACAATCAGCTTACCTTTGATGTGATAAAGAAGGGGACGCCAGTAAAGGGATGCAAAGTCAGGGGTGATGTGATCCAAGTGACAGCTAGGAAAATGATCTTTGCAGCTGCGTTCTGATGAATATGGATTGTATTTGTCAAGGACAGAGAAAAGATTGTTGCAGTAATTAAAGATGTGAGATGATGAGAGCCTGGACAAGAGGTTTTTAGCTGTGTGGATGGATAGGAAAGGCCATATGGTAGATATGTGATGCAGAAAGAATTGGCAAGATTTACATAGCCTGGCTGTGAAGACCTAGAGGGAGTTTTGAGTTGAGCTGATGTCCAAATTACAAGAAAGCAGGTGGGAAAGACTGTGTAGAGCTGTGGGTCTTCTGTACAGAGTTGGTAGCTGAATTTGTGTTTGCAGATGAGATTACCCAGTGGTAAGGTGTACAGAGAGAAAAGAGGGATCAAGGGAAAAAGCCTTGTGGAACCTTCCTCCCCCAACCCCTCGTGCCCCTGAAAGTTGGAAGGGGGTTGAAAAGGATTCTCCAAAGGACACACAGAAGGAGCAGTTAGAGAAGTAGGAGCAGAACTAGGAGAGTCTAGAGTCATAGAAGTCAAAGTAGGACAAGATTTCAAGAGGAGGAGCATGGTCCTCTGTGTCATTGACTTAAGTTGTCAGGCACCAAAGAGGATGGTGCACTACTTCAGATTTTTGGCTAGGAAGAGGTAGCTCAAAACTTTGAGAGACATTTCAGTGGACTTCTAGGGGTGAAAACAAGGCTGGAGAGGGGCTTGGCTGGAACTAGAGATTGGAGAATCATGTTCAGTGAGCTTAGAAATGTAAGGGAAATGGGGCAGTAGCTGGAGAGGCAGGTGAGATTTTTGAAGATCTGATTTTGAGATGACCGTATGCTTCTGTGCTACTGTGAGGGGAAAGAGCCGGAGGAAAGTGAGTGTTAAGTCTGAGTGCTGAAGATTAGAAACAGGCCTGACTGCAGATTTAATGACCTCTTTTATACCTAACGGTGACCTAAAACTTTGAGATAATGGTGATGTCATCAGCTAATGAAATAATTCTTTTAGATTGGCCAGTGATCTCAATCTTGTTTTTTCCCTCACTGCCTTTATTTAATTGCAAAACAACGGGATGACTAAAAATCCAAAAGAAGTGTGGGGTGTTCTTTTTTTTTTTCCCCAATGGTACAGTGACTATTTTCACCACTCTCCATTAGTTAACAAAGGGAAACTTTTTTGCTAAAGTTGGGAAAACTCCCAACCATTTACATGCATGAACTTCTAAAAGATTTATGTTCAACATCTTAAAAAAACAAACAAACAAAAAACCCTCAGCCACAATTCCTGAGGTTAATTCTTGTCTTTCCATCAATCCTTCTTCCAGTCTGTTATTGCAAGAAGTGAACGTGTCCTTAGCCAAATCCAGACTTGTGATATGTGGTTGTTACAGAGCCAGCTTTTGAGACAGTCTGATAGCCGTGTCACATGGGGCAACAAACCAGTAAGGGACAAATTTACTGCCAGTCTCCAAAAAGTAAGCTTGTGAGAACTTGCTTCTGTTACATAAGACCTCATCTCTTTTGGGCTACTGTTACTATCATATATTTTTGTGGTGCATATACTCTGTTTGGGGAGTGGGTTGTTTTTTGTTTTGCAAGACACTGATAAGATGGCATCTCTATGGGGCAGAATTGAGATAGTTAAACTGACTTTTCAGACCTTCAGAGGCTTGGTTTCTGGTGAATTGAATGAACCTTGGCTCTGAATTTCCTGCCTTTCCTACTGCTTTTAGTTTTGTTTTGTTTTTTGTTAACTATGTTTTTGAAAGAGTCAATCCGAATCATAGAGATGCACCTGCAATCCAACATTACCTTAATGAAGCTTTTTGTTTGGTACTCTGTGGTCTCATTTGTTTTGCTCTATATTCCCGTCAATTGCAAATGCTTTGGCTGTTTGTTTAGATTTATAACTGGTAAAAGTGCTAGTCTCTAAAGCAGATCACTTTCTCAGGTACTAAGAACAGATTGCCAAATAATGCATATGTCATGGAAATTACTAGGGCTTTGGAACTTTAGCATCTCTTATCTTGTATGGCTCAGTTGATACCGTGGTATCTTTAATGTGAGTGCAGAACAGATGGGTCCTTGGTTACATAACTACCCATTCACTGAATTGGGCAGGGTTCTTAAGAAAAGTAGTATGTAATCATGTAATTAAATTATCATAATGCATATGCACAGGGGGGCTGAATTAAGGTTGTATGGAAAACCTTAAACTGTGACATGACCTAACTTCTGAATGCTTGACTTTACAACTGTGGTGTGTGGGTTTTGTTTTGTTTTTTTGTTTTGTTTTAAATGTAGATCTCTTAAGTAATTCCCAGGAGCAGCAACTGCAGGGAAAGTCCTTGCTCTCAAGCTGGCACATGCGTTGTCCGGATGGAATCTGAGGAGAATTTAGCTGCAAAACTCTAAGTCCCTAAGGAGCATTACCAACTGCAGTTTATTTTTTGGAGACTTGAAACTTGGCTGAGTTTTCATGTGGATGGCAAAAGGTACCACCACGCAACACCAGCGTGACTTCCTGGCCAAATGTCAAGTCCCTGCTCCAAAGCACAGAGGCTCTACGGTTTCTCAGCAAAATGGTTGAAAGACTTTTTTTTAACATGGGCAAAACATATTTTTCCATAATCTTGTTCTCGCAAACAGCTGAACCGTTTTAGCTGAAACTTTCCAAAAAAGCTGAGCCTGAGACAGACACCTGGCATGGGAGATTTCAGCCCAAATGGTTTACATTTGGCAAAGTTACAAGCCACTAAAAGCCAGGGTTTTATAGGAAGTTCAGGCAACCTCCTAAGAATAGGCAGCAATACCACGCCGCCTATAATAACTAATTTGGTATTAAGATTTCTTTTTAATAGGGCAGTCAAGCTCAGGAGCAAGTATGGATGACGGTACAAATAAATAACTACTGATTTTAATAAAAAATCAACGTAGTATAGCTGCAGTGGGTCTTCTACCTGCTTGCAGCTCTGTGCGGCAGACTCAGACCTATCAGTTGCTGGCTCAGGAATATACTTATCTTGCTGAAGAACCATCTGATTTTGTTCTGCATCCACAGCTGCAGGCAGGTTAGTTAGACCTCCCTCTGGCTCGAAAAGTGTTTTTTCTCTGAACTAAAAACAAACCAAAATCTTACATTTCTGGTGCAATTGGGCTTTAATTTGGCTGGATCTGTGCCAGACATTCAGTTTGTGGCGCTCGGGTCACTTAATTCTTGGCCTCCACCAGCATGTGCCCTGGCATGTTGCTTCTCAGTCCCAATATGGTGGACAAACAAGAAAAGAAGCCTAAAGGGAAAAACCTGTTCTTTTTGCACCTCTTCCCAGGGAGACCAGACAGTGAGCTTTGCTGGAATTGTGGCTGAGGGGAAAATGACTTCCCCCTTCCCTCTTGCATGTCTTGATCCATTCCACAAATAAATCACCCAGGCTTCCATCCTCTGAGTCCGGGGAAAGCCGAGCTGAGGAGACAACCTCTCATTTCCAAGAGGACCTTCTCACCTAGACTTTCTTATCCAAGAGGCATCTGGCATTTATAGGGAGAGACTGGTTCTCCCAGTGTAACGCCATTTTTCTTTCCCTACAACCAGTTGACAGTCACTGCTGGGGACTGCAATCTTGGACTTTCCATCCTCTACAAAATCCCCAGCAGAGAAGCCCAGGAAGATATCTGAATAGATGGAGAGCTGTCTAGCTGATATTTTATTCACTGGATCTTGGCCAAGTACTTCCAGGGTACTTCACTCCGGTAACAATTTAAAAGGCACACTTTTTTTTTTTTTTTTTTTTACTCCCATGTACTTGCCCTTGGAAAATCTGTCTTGTCATTTGGTTTGTTGATACTGTATAATGAAGCCTTGAAATAGGAGAAAAACATGAAACGTTGTTAGTTTTGGAAGAGCCAGGTTATTGGGTCTTGGGTTTCCTTCTATTCTGTACGGCTAGTTTCCATTTCTGTATTTTCTGCTATTGTTGGAGTTGGTCAGTTTTTTTTCAGAGGAAACAAATATTTTTCAATTCTCTTTTGTGTGAGGGTTTTTTTTGTTTTGTTTTGTTTTCAGAGAAAATACCATTTTTCTTTTTTCCAGCAGTCCCATTTATAATGTAAAAAGCAACAAAGGTCCTGTGGCACCTTATAGACTAACAGACTTATTGAAGCATAAGCTTTTGTGGGTGAATGCGTCTGACTGCAGCTGTAAAAAGCAACAAACACGGCTACCCCTCTGATAGTTATAATGTAGTTTAGCAGGACCACAGGTTTTCATTGACCACTCTACCAATGAAAGTGAGCACTTAAATCTTATCCATGCTGCAGTTGACACTGGTGCTGTAAACAGCCCTGACCTAGCCTGGATTTTTCTGCATATAGTGGGAAGGGATCTTTTCCCCCTGATTGCGTGCTAAGGAACCCATGCTATATCATTACACCACAGAGTAGTCTATGGTATGGATTTATGACATCGTGTCAGGAAAAACAAAAATTCCGTGTCGCCACTGGTCAGAAAAAGTGATTTTATATAGATAGATCTTTCATAGAGCTGGAAGGGACCTTGAAAGGTCATTGAGTCCAGCCCCCTGCCTTCACTTGCAGGACCAAGTACTGATTTTGCCCCAGAACCCTAACTGGCCCCGTCAAGGATTGAATTTATAACCCTGGGCTTAGCAGGCCAATGCTCAAACCACTGAGCTATCCTTCTCCCTTAGTGGACTGTTCTACTGCACTTTCCTCTACACCATTTGTATGTTTCAGTGTTGGGAGTCTCTGCTGCTTTTGTCATTAGAAGCAAATAAATCAGTTTTTGTTAAGACGCCTACAGCAATAGATAATTTCCCCCCGTCCCTCTCCCAAAAAATTGCTGCTCTACTTGTAACTGGCCAGATACCCACAGTATTTTGCTGTCTTAAGGCCTGATCCTAAGCCTACTGAGGCCATTGTCAGTCTTTCCATTGACTTTGATGGGCTTTAGATCAGGCCACCAATGACCAAAGCTTAACTGATAAATCCAAACTTCACAATATACTTGCCTCATAAACCATCCCTTATGCCAGAATTCCCTAAGTACTTTACAAGATCCTGGGCAAGATCTGTGTCCGAAACAATAGATTGAAAAACTAAATTTTTTTTTTTTTTTGGTTTAAAAACATTATATAATCAACTGAGTTTGCCTCTTTTTCTTTTTTTTTCTTTTTTTTTTTTGGCGGGAGGGGGCCTGTATGCAAAGTGTCTCCAAAATAAGGGCCTAATCCTGTGAGATGATGTGTGCCTTCAGAACTCATTCAGGACTTCACTAGATCAGGACCTAAAGGTTAAAAACAACTGGAAGCACCTGCTTCCTAGGTGCTCTAGACTAGCAGTTTTGCTTTAAGTCAATAAAGCACTACCAAACCCCCTCCACCAACCCCTCAGCGTAATATTTGACAGGAAGCCAACGTAACTCCCTCGAAACTGAGGTGGCATGCCTGAGTCAGCTTAGTATGAGCTAAGAATCTGGCAGAAGTGTGAAGGCTGAAAGCGGCTCTCAGGAAAGCTATATGCTGCTAAATGTGGCATGTTTGAACACGAGACTGACATCATTATGAGTTCATAGTCACCAAAGAACAAAGTATCAGCCACAAATTGGACTGACCTAATTTTAAGTCACTTCTGAAAACTTATTAGTACATCATGAAGCTTTTGTAAGCTGCTTATTTCCATCTTAGCCTCTTGATTAAGCAACAAGTCATCCATTTCTCAGAGAACTTTCTAGTTTCTTTTCATAGGTTTCCCTCCTTGACTCTTTCTATTTTGGCCTCATGCTCCAGATGGAAGACGTGATTAGAATGACCACTTGTGGCATACCTGATATTCCAGGATCAGTCTCTAAGAAGTAGAGACTGGAGGTCAGGGCCGGCTCCAGGGTTTTGGCTGCCCCAAGCAGCCAAACAAAAAAAAAGCCGTGATCACGATCTGCAGCGGCAATTCGGTGGGAGGTCCTTCGCTCCGAGCATGAGTGAGGGACCGTCTGCCGAATTGCCGCCGAACAGCTGGACGTGCCGCCCCTCTCGGAAGTGGCCGCCCCAAGCACCTGCTTGGTAAGTTGGTGCCTGGAGCCGGCCTTGCTGGAGGTATAACAGAAGACGTATGCCACTCATACATGCCTATCGGCTTCTTAGAGTGTAACTAGAAATCTTTATTTTAAAAAAAAAAAAAAAGGGGTGGGGGTGTAAAATACTCCCACCTTTTGTCAAACATATTTCAGTCAAACTTTTCTTGAATCACATTGTCAAAGAAGCTCTTTATCGTCTTACAGTTTGTAATAACTCCTCTGGAAACTCAACTCTGAAATGTTTCTGTCCTAAATTTTGTTTCCCTTCATCATAAATATACATGTTGATAAATACACTTAAATTTTGGCACTGGTATTCTGGGATCTTTCTTTATGAAACTGCTTTGGGGTTTTGTTTGCTTTTGTTTTTTAACTTCTAAAAAGCGCACTCTTTCCAGGATGTTCAGGTCATGTATGATCAAGTTAATAAAACACAAAGGTATATTTGAGGTAGCTTTAGAGAAAGTGAAAAACTTGCCACTGGTGGTGAACAACCAATCCTTCCCCGATTTGCTAATTGCCTGCTAAGTAGCTGGGCCTGGCAGTTTAGGGTGAGCTTTTCAAAAGTGTTTTGCATTGGCCTTACTCTGCTTCCATGGAAGTTAATGTTAACTTTTTTTTTTCTTTCACTATTTTATTTGTTCTTGTAGAAGTAAGACCTTGAACTACTAATTATAGCATAGAACTATTATTTTTTTTTGTATTCTCATTGCACCGAGGAGCATGAATCAATGGATCAGGGCTAGTATGAAGTCCAGTGCTTCTTCATTTGTCATTGAGAACAAATGCTCAACAAAATAACAGCTGCTGACCTACAGTTGCTATTTAAAGGGATCTGTAAAATCATTCATTGTGTAGCTGGAGGAATCTGAGTAAATGTAATTAAATCCAATGCTTTTGTTTTTAAATTCTTTTGTGTATATCTATTTTATAAATGTGTAGACATTTATAGGCGCACTTCAGACAATGAGTATGTCACGTAAATAATAGCCCATGTTGTTCCCTGCATCTTCAAAGCTCTGTGGCAACATTCTTGTGTTATCTGCTGCAAATTTATATAATCCCTGTGGGTAATAGATGCTCTAGAAAACACTACATATGAAAATATGCTTCCAAACTGAAAGCGTAGTAAGGGAGCCCAGCAATATTTTGTAGGGGGAAATGGTGTGGTTATGGCATTCTTCTGTATGTATCTGCTACTATATATCAGAGGTTCTGAAACTGGGGGTTGGGACCCCTCAGGGGGTCATGAAGTTATTACGTGGGGGGAGGGGGGGCGTGAGCTGTCAGCCTCCATCCCAAACCCTGCTTTACCTCCAGCATTTATAATGGTGTTAAATTAAAAACACTTTATTTATGTGGGGGGGGTCACACTCAGAGGCTTGCTAAATGAAAGGTGTCACCAGTACAAAAGTTTGAGAATCACTGATATCTATATCTATCTATATATAGATATAGATATAAAATATTCAATTTGTATTTTTTGATAAATTAAAGGATAATAGCAATGCTTGTTTTAAAGCATTGTTTTAAAGTTGTTACTTTCCCATAATCGGGAAAGTTTAAAAAAAATATATATATTGGGGGGGGGGGGGGAGAAGGGGTCAGACAATAAAAAAAGCATGACAAATGTTTCCTGACAGTAGATGTTAAGATTCAAAAAGTTAAAGCTTTATGACCATTTGTTTGAATGGTTAACGTCACATGTCAATATACAAAGTGAATATCCTTTAAAGCAAACTCTAAGTTCTTAAGCAGCATTTTTCTTTCTTTGATAACAGAAATTTACAGATAGGCAATGGAAATATTTTGTCTGTGTATGCCCAGTGAAATAAACATCTACTGACATTTATTGGTTAAAAAAATGTAATCCTTGCAAGCCTATATATATATATGGTGCCATAGAGAGGTGCAGATGGGGCACATAAAGCAGAAGTCATATGGCTGGAAACAGTAAACCCCTAAAAATTAAATACAAATTCTGTGTTTTAGCATTCCGACTACCTGATTGACCTGCCCATTGTGCCATGTGCTCCAGCAAGTTAAATACTGTTGTGGCTTTGAGACTACTGCTAAACTTGAACCCTAAATGCAATACCAAATAAGCTCCTAGCACCTTTCATACAAGCATCTCCAAGCACGTTACAATAAGTACCTGCTGTGTGCTGTCACAGCCCTCTGTATGTCCAATAATAGAAACATCTGTTAGTACAGTGTCATTCAAATGACAAATTGGAAGTAAATGGCTGATGGGAACAAGAAGCATCCCTACAAATGATGTGCATGGGGCTAAACTTGCCAGGAAAATGTTTTCAGTTCTGATTTTTCTGAATTATCCTCTCAGATGTAAGTGTGTGTTGGTGGAAGGGGGAATGATAGGAGTTTGGCCCCTAGTCTTGGATCTGAAGACCCTCATGTAGACTCTCTCTGCATTGCAGGGGTGAAAGTAAAATTGATCTCTTACTGGTACAGGGGCTGGTGACTTGGGCAAAAGGGGCGGGACTGGGGGTCAGCGTCCCCCCAGTCAGCCCTTCCGCGCTGCCTGGCCCACGCTGCCTGGGGCTCCAGCAGCGATTTAAAGGGCCCAGGGCTCCAGCTGCTGCTGCAGTAGCAGCGGCCGGAGCCCTGGGCCCTTTTAAATCACTGGCCCCGGGGCAGCTGCTCCCGTTGGTGGCTGCAGGGGGGTGGGGAGGACAAAAGAGGCAACAATGTTAAAGCCTTTGCCGTGGCAGCGCTTTAACATTGCTGCCCCTTTTGCGCGCCCCTCCTCCCCCCCCCCCCCCCCCCAAATCGGCAGCCCTGCTGCTAGGGACCCAGCAGGGCCGCCAACGGGGGGCACAAAAAGGACAGTGACATTAAAGTGCTGCCGCAGCAGTGCTTTAAAGTCAGCTGTACGGGCCGGTACTGGCGGCCACTTTTTACTGGTACTCCGTACCAGCCCATACCGCATTACTTTCACCCCTGCTGCATTGCCTCCTAGCTCCCAAGAAAATCATGCTTCAGTGACTTCTTACACTCTCTCCATCCACTGGTGCTCCCCAAACACCTTTTGCTTGGGGGTTTTGTATAATAGAATTGAGACAATAAGAAGCAGCTTCATTTCTTTGCTTGATAGGGATGGGCTTAAGCACGTGCTTAAGTGCAATTGCTGGACACAAAATATCCCTTCAGATCACAATGGTGCATATTGGATACAGACCTCTTGCAGCAGCATTGCTCTAGGTGCTCTGTTAACAGAGGACTTCCCCTGGGCTCTCCCTAACACTTAGGCTTTGTCTACACTAGCACTTTTGTTGGTAAAATTTTTGTCGGTCGGGGTAGGGACACCCCAACTGACATAAGTTACGCTGACAGAAGCGCGGCGTGCACAGAGCTCTGTCAGTGGGAGACACTTTCCCGCCATCATAGCTACTGCCGCTCGTTGGGGATGGTTTACTTATGCTGTGGGAGAACTATCTCCTGTTGGCATAGAGTAGGTACATGAGAGATTGTATAACAGCACAGCTGCATTGGTACAGCTGTGCCGCTGTAAGCTCTCTAGCGTAGACACAGCCTTCGCCTCAATTTAAAAAAAATTACAAAAGTCTTCATTTGGGGGTAGACTTGTGCAGTGTCTTGAACTTGTTTGACAATAAGATGTAACTTACGTTTAATAGCTATCTGAAATGTTACTTGTGGTAATAAGATTGGTGTGTTGTGTTGGGTTTTTTTTTTTTTTTTTTTTTTTTTTTTAATACGTTTTTGGGTGCCGTTCCTGAGAGCTGACTAGACACGTGCAATACTGTGTTTCCAAACAAAGCAGGAAGAAGCAAGCTATTAAAGCTGACCTAACATTTAAAAAAATCCCTGTAGCTTTTTCTCATGCCCTGGTGTGAATGAGTTGAACATTTGTTGCCCTCTGAGAACTAGTGTCACTTCCTCAAATGGGTGAAAACTCACAGAAATTAACCCACCATTTACCACAGGGACAGCGTTTAATGCATTTTTCAGTTTTTAAATGAGGCCCGCTCCTCTTGCGAAGGTGATATTTTGTTTAGAACTATGATATTTAATTCCTGAAAAGTCACCCCCCCCCCCAAAAGAGTTATTCTGTTTCTCTTCCACAATAAAAGCACCATTATGCGTTCTAGGCTCCTTGGTGAAGAGTTCAGCACTATCCTTCCACTTGCTCCCTGAAGTGGCCACAGAAAAGGATACTTACTTTTGCTGGATCATTACTGGGGCTTGCCGCTGATCTGCTCTCTCCCAAAACATCCATCATTACACTTGCCTACAAGGTGTGTTTTTTTTTTTTTTTTTTTTTTTTTTTTAAGAAAGCTAATCACAACACCTGCGATCCTAATCTTAAAGGGGGGGAGACATTATCTAAATCCTCAGGGGTCATGCTGGATAAGACAGACTAATGAAAGAGGTGTTGTACTGGAAATACTGTACTTAAGTTTTTACTCTAGCATTCCTGCTCAGTCCATTGGCTTTTGTTTTTAACTTGTTCCCTCGTAAAGATGTTACATAAAACCACTATTTACATTGGTCTACCCAATTAGGGTGGTTCTTGTGGAGCAATTGTATGCAATTTGATTGTATTGCTTCTATATTAAAACCTTGAATGAATTGGAATTGCCCCCATGCTGTAAATGAGTGTGTGGCCTATGCTGCTTAGACACACAGGGATTACTGAAATGTAAAGAGCTCAGAGCCGTTGCTAGCGCTACAGAGTAGTTGGTAACTCTAGTCTTTATTCGTGCATTTTAGGTTTTTGAATCATATGCTAAAATTTTGAGATGATAAACCACAGTGTTACATTTTTGGAATGTATGTGGCCAGTCTCCACATCCTGTGGGATCCCATAAATAAGACTCTTACGTATTCTATGTAGGGTTTATAACGGGAAAGAGGCAACTACCATCGACCTCCCAATTTGGATATTTGAGGGTAACTGTAAATCCTTAAATCCTCCCTACATCCTGTAACTTAGGTCTTGAAAGCATTGTCTTGAGAGGAGGATTGTGTGGAATCAGACAGATGAGTCTTTAGCTGGAGCAGAATGACCCAGCCTTAACAGACCATATCAGACCCTTTACTAGGCAGAGGATTAAACCTACATGGACCAAGACAAAAGATGACAGAGCTCATTGGCAAGAGGCAGTGCCCCTCTAGCTGCGAGAGGAGGAAAGGGTGCTGGGATTCCTACAAGGATGCTGTCCCAGAACCATGCTAGAAGGCTTGGTGTCTCACATCAGCTTTTAGTTAGTGAGTGACACATTTGAAGCCGCACCATTCAACCCTAGTGGCTGCTAAGAGGGAGAGGCGCATTCTGTCTCTCTTTTTGTTATAAGATTGAAAAGTTTGGGAAAGCTCTGAGTAGCAGCAGGGTAGAAAATACCCACATTTTTGATGCAAGATACAAGCAGAATGTAGTACAGTAGAACCTCCGAGTTATGAACACCTCGGGAATGGAGGTTGTTCGTAATTCTGAAATGTTCATAACTCAACAAAACGTTCTGGTTGTTCTTTCAAAAGTTTACAACTGAACATTGACTTAATACAGCCTTTGAAACTTTACTCTGCAGAAGAAAAATGCTGCCTTTTTTGTCTCTGTTGCTGCCTGATTTTGTATTTCCGGTTCCAAATGTGATGTGTGGTTGACTGGTCAGTTCATAAATCTAGTGGTGTTCATAACTCTGAGGTTCTACTGTATTAATAATAATTTTAAAAGGCTTGACGGCTTTTCTTATATACCATAAATAAGCAAAATAGTAAGTTTATTTTTTTAGTCACCTTTATTTACTGTGTATTAACTTTTCTAGGGTCAGCAGAAAAATCCCTCTTTGTCCCAATGAACAAAAACTATTGTTTAAGTGTGAATAGCTGAAGTTTGCATTTTATATTCGGGGATCTCTCTCTCACATTTTGCTTAATTATAATATAGCATCCTCCTCTCCCTCCCCCGCACAACAGGCTAAAGAGGAGAATAAAATGCTTCCGAAAATTACAGGAAATGTCTGTTCCTGCAACAACGCTGCCAGGGAATTTCCAAGCGTACTTAAGTGTGGTTATGAACATTGCCGGGGCCCAAGCAGTCTCGAGTCATGAGTAATTCCTATTCTAAACATGTTTTACTGGAAGGCGGTAAAGTGCTTTGAAATTGCTAAGTGTGTCTGTTTGGTTTTTTATCTGGTCTTCAGCAGAGCGAATGTTGTCTAGTTGTAGAGTGATATGTTGGAATTCAAGAGTTCTGTGTTCCATTGTATATGCCTGGCTAGGATACTTAGCTTCTCTGTGCCTCATTTAGGGTGACCAGATGTCCCGATTTTTTTTTTTTTTTTTTTTTTTTTATAGGGACAGTCCCGATATTTAGGCTTTTTCTTATGTAGGCTATTTACCACCCCCCACCCCATCCCGATTTTTCACACTTGCTAGCTGGTCACCCTAGCCTCATTGCCCCGTGTGTAAAATGGGGAGAATGCTAATCTAGCTCCGCATGGTGCTGGTTAGGTTTAATAATTGTTTGTGGGGACTTTGAGGCCCATGGATGAAAAACGCTGTGTATGTGCTGAGTGTTACTATACTATTATGATGGTTATCTGAGGCATTGTGGGGGAATTTGCACAAGAGGGACTAAGTCAAGACTTTGGCAACCACACACCATGGCAAAAGGTGTACTGGGACTATTCCAATACTGACTCTAAGAAGTTTTCTCTAAGCAAAACCAAAGGTGTGTTAAGCACTAGGAACAATTGTTAATAGGCTGTTTCCAGCCAAATGCTGAACAAAGACCTTTCACTTCTCTTGCCTCTGTCCCTACCCCGCTGTCTTCTATTGGGATCCCACGTGGTGGGGAAGAGGGGGGAGCAAAGGGAAGAGGTTTGCAGGTTTAATTCCTGTGTGGGCTTCAAAGGAGCTCTGCTAGAGAGAGCAGGTGTGAGGACATGTTGAATTGGCACAACGCTGAATAGATTATCGTGTGCTGTTGCTCTTGGTGTGTGCTGTCCTTCTTCCTCTCTTTTCCCCCCCCCCCATCCCCTTTCTCTATTACACACATGTATGTGCATGCAAGTGTTGCATCCTTAGCCTGGAACTCTGGAGGAGTTTCTGCCACAGGGGAACCTCTGCTGACATAAACTTAGCTGTTGGTGGCTAACATACTTTTATAAAACTTACCTACCCAGGGCTCCTGGGGACAAACTACCTGCTAACAAAACAAGTTAGAGGTTCTGGGTATTGTTTTACTGTATCATGTGCAAACATGCCATATTTTGCAAAGATTTGAATGCCTGTTAACACAAAAAAGTGGAGAGGCTGTTCCTGCAGGTCCTTCCAATGCAAGATGGCATTAATTTTGAGAGAATCTATAGCATCTTTCAGAATGAGCTCTGCCCTCTTTTGTGATGACTCCTTATAGTTTTGTTAGATTGTATATGCTACATTGTTGAGAACCACTTCTGGATTTCATAATAAGGCAATATTTGGCAATGGTTTGTTATGACAATTAAGTAGAGTTGCCAACTGTAGATAGTGATTTTTGTTTTGTTTAGCTTCCTAGGATCTATTGAGTGCGGAATGAGCATTAGTGTCTTTATTTTTACTTTGTTATGATCCTTACTTCCACTTAATTATCTTGCAATAACCACAGGTACTTGTAGAGTTTATACAGAAATTAGTACATATGCTTTAAACTCTGAATAAGTTAAATATTGGTTCTAGGCAGTTTCCGCTATTGGACTAAGTTGCAACGTGATGGAATTGGGAGCAGTTAGTTACCAGTTCATATTCATGTGTAGCCAAAAGACTGTCAGCTAACTTTTTATTAATCGACACTAAACATGCACCTCTGCGGACCCTTGTAAATGTTTATATGAGATGCAGTTGTACAGGTCTGAATTTAAGAACCCAGCAGGAAGGGGGTCAGCCCAATGTTCATAAAGCATTACATCTGCTTTAGTGTCCAGCTTTTCATTGTAGTCAAAAGCTAAGACGTTTGTCTCTAGAGAATAGCAGTTGAATCCCCCCCCCACATTCTCTTCCATTTTAATGGGAAAATTTCATGATCTACAGCAAGTTGTGGGGAGGGAGTACTGCAAATTAATGTTTGCTTTTGACCTTTTTTTTTTTTTTTTTTTTTTTTTTTTTTTAAGGCTTTACTTTGTTTTATGTTTTAGGTACTTACTCCCTCACCCTACACATCATTGAGAAGAATCCCACCTGGCCAATGTAGAAATTTGTCTTAGATTTGGGTAATCGTTGGCAATTGCAACTGCGAATTGATAATGTTCATACCACCTCTTGACTTCTTACATCCCTTTATACTTTTTTCATAAATTACACTGCCAGGTGAAAGTGAACTAGCTCCCAGGTACCTTTGGTATCTAGAATGAGGTGAATTTTGAACGTTCTTATGTTAAAGATCATATTGGGCTAGTGAACTTCTAAAATCAGTTCTAGTCTTTGCTGGTTGTCTGCAGTTCCCTGAAGATGGGAAGCTTAAAAATTTGTACTCTGACATTTG
Organism: Chrysemys picta bellii; assembly: GCF_011386835.1. Lineage (NCBI taxonomy): Eukaryota > Metazoa > Chordata > Testudines > Emydidae > Chrysemys > Chrysemys picta. The sequence goes on along the minus strand of NC_088791.1, from coordinate 129,504,412 downwards.
GCGTTGAAGCAGATTAGATAAGCTGCCAGTGCAAATGACACATGCTCTCACCCAACAATGAGAAATGTTTCCATCTGGAAACAACTTATTGCTTGGGTGGATGTGGGGAGGGAGGCCAAGAAATAAACTGGGTGTGCGAGCTGCGGATTATTGAGCGAAGCACTATATCAGCAACATTCTTCAGCGTTTCCCATGACTTCATACTCTAGCAATCAGGTTTCTCTGCTATAATAAACATTGTAAATAAGCCTAATTGATCTTTGGAATGAAATAAACAGCTTGACTTCTCAACAAGAGCAAGTGATGATCATCAATTAAGGCCACTCTGAGTTGGTATTAGTGCATTAGGAGGCCTCTCAATAACATTACACGTGGATTGAGAGATAAATAGGACAGTAACAACCAGTTGTTGAGAAGCACACTGTCACTTGTGAACATTGTTTTAAATGACACTTGTATAGTGCGCAATATCCCACCGTTGCTTAAAAGTAAACCCCACCCATCTTGCTTAGCTCAGCTGTCTGAATCTGCTGGTCGTGAAAAGCACTTCAGTGCAGAAATCAAATGAGACATGTATTTTGAAAATAAAGGGCAAGACTTTGCAGACTATAGACCACAAGGTGATCTGAGTGTGAATCTGAGTGAAACTTTTCAGCTGATCCAGGTCAAATGAAACAGTTCACAAATTCGTGTCACTTGTGGCAATTGGTTTGGTCAAAACGAAAAAAAAAACATTCAGAACTGTTAGTGTCAAAACGAACCACTATCAAAGCTTTTGTTCCCCCCCCCCCCCAGGCTAGGGGATTTATGCGCTATTTACAAAATGTAGGAAATGGTAGTGGTGGAGGTGAGGTACCCCCTTTTACCAAACAGCCCTGTGATTATGGCATTCACCTGGATGAGGGAAAACTGGGCTCAAGTCCCTGCTCCAGCTATTCTGAGGTGAGTCCCTCTTAGTCTCTCCCGCTGAAGCTGTTCTACTCTTTAAAAAAATACATAAATATTAATTGGAGCAGAGCCTGGAACCTGGGTGTCCAGTACTCCATGTATTCTATACAAAGCGGAACAGCTTCAACAGGAGAGAGGGAGCAAGCCCCACCCCAGAATAAATGAGAATTCCAAAAAGCTTCAGTTTGATCCACACCAATTTGTGTTCCAATTGCTGAAGCTGCCAGCGAACCCAAAAAATCAGCTCTACACAGGAAAAGGCACTTTGCATTGTTAAGGCCTAAATACTTTTAAAAAAATCTAGCGCCAGGTTTAAGGTTTGTTTCCAGTTAGTGCTGATAAGGCATGCTTTCTGAAAAATGACATTGTTTGGGGCTTCAGACAGCAGCGTATGCGACTAACTACATTTCCAATAAATACCCAAAATAAAAAATAGATTGTAAGAGGTCTTTTTAAATGTTTCTATTCTGCTTTCTATATCGATTCAAAAATTTGGACGAGAACTTCATTAATCACTGATGTGATGCTCTAGAATATGATCATTTATTGGCAGTAGAGTCAGGAATAAAAACTATAATTTTAAAATATAAATTTCAGATATGTTCTACAGGTTTATTTGTGCAAAGGAGGTGCTTTTCCTCCATCCCGGTCTGAGCTGGGCAGAACAAAATTTATCCAAAACTCATTTAAAACTACTAATCACAACTACTAGCAATTACTGATCAAATAGCATGAAGAACAATTTGCTGAGCAATGATGCATTGACGGAAAACTGTCTCTAATGCATGTTTGCAATGAATTGCACTTCCCTCTATCATAACCTAGGGAGGTGGTGGAGTCTCCTTCCTTGGAGGTTTTTAAGGCCCGGCTTGACAAAGCCCTGGCTGGGATGATTTAGCTGGGAATTGGTCCTGCTTTGAGCAGGGGGTTGGACTAGATGACCTCTTGAGGTCCCTTCCAACTCTGATATTCTATGATTCTATAAACAAGCATTCTGTTTATCAGGTAATCAAAAATGCATGCTACCTGCATTAGAGTTGGGCAAACATCCTGGGTTTCACTGCAAAATCAGCCAAAAGGGGGAAGTATTAATTAAAAAAAAAAAAAACTAAATAAAATGCACAGGGTCAAATTTTCACTTATAGGCACCCTCTGTTCATACAAACCATACCACTTTAGTAAGACAGAGACAATAATGCACTTGCATTCTGGCTCTAGATGGTTACAGACATGAATTGCAGATAGACTGGAGGAAGGGCAGGCAGGAGCATGTGGTTGAGCACTGAGATAAAACTTTCACAAGTGCCTAAGTCACTCTTGAAAATAGTACTTTGGTTCTGTGGGCCTGAGATGCTTTTGAAAATTTTTACTTGAGGTCCTCTCTATCTCATTGTCTTCCTCACTGCTCTTTACCATTAGACCAATTTAGAATGCCCTAGTGGAGTAGTGTAAAACCTATTTTTTTTCCCCATGCTCTGTGTTGATCTTAAATCTTAAGTTGTCCTGTTGTATTCATTCTCTCTGAAGCATCTGGCACTGGCCACCGTCCGAGACAGGATACTTAGATGGACCATTAGTCTGTCCCAGTATGGCCGTTTTTGTGCTCTTAAGAGGTGAGTCTGAGTAACAATGGTGCTGCTTGGGTCATCTGCAGTTATTGAACCCAGGGTCTGTAGGTGTAAAAACATGAGCATGAGTCTATGGGTTCATCTACACTGCAGTATGGACGTTGTGGCTCCAGCAGAGACTTGGGCTAGCCCACACAAACTCAGATTGGGGAGTTGGATGGGCTTGAGACCCCAACCTGCCTCCTGAGCCACAATGCCCATGCTGCTGCTGTTTTTAGTGCTGTAGCTCCCATTGGAGCTAGTACAAGTTTGTCTATCCGAGCTGGGAGGCTCACTTTCCGGCTGCAGTATAGACATGCCTAGACCACGCAGAAGGGCAGGGGTGGGCAAACTTTTTGGCCCGAGGGCCACATCAGGGTTCCAAAAATGTATGGAGGGCCGGTGTAGTGTATTGTATTTGCTCCCTGTAGGAATGTGCTACTTATGGTGTACTACTTACAGCTGCCAGTCCTGGTGCTCTGAGCGGCATGGTAAAGGGGTGGGTGTGGGTGTGGGAGAGTTGCGAGCGGTCAGGGATCGGGGGGCAGTTGGATGGGGTGGAGGTTCAGGGGGGAGGCAGTCAGGGGATGGGGGCGTTGGATAGGGGTCAGGGAGCAGGGGGTATTGGATAGGGGGTGGGATTCTGTGGGGGAACCGGGGGGTCCCGGTCAGGGAACAAGGAGCGGGGCGGGAGGGGGTTGGATGGGTCGGGAGTCAGGTGGCGGGAAGTGGGAGGAGGTGGATAGGGGGCAGGGGCCAGGTTGTTTGGGGAGGCACATCCTTCCCTCCCCACATGTAGTGTATTAAATTGCTCCCCGTAGGAATGTGCTACTTACGGTGTACTATTTACAGCTGCCAGTCCTGGTGCTCCGTAAGTAGCACATTCCTACGGGGAGCAATTTAATACCCTACACCCTGGCAGCTCTTACAGCCATGCTGCCCGGAAGGAATTCACAGCCCAGAGCACTGATGGCACAGCGAGCTGAGGCTGTGGGGGAGGGGCTGGGGACAGCCTCCACGGCTGGGAGCTCAAGGGCCAGGCAGGACGGTCCCCCGGGCTGGATGTGGCCTGCAAGCTGTAGTTTGCCCACCTTTGGTCTAGGTACTAGGGAGGAAATGGAGAACCATAACTTGTTAGCATGAGTTACGTACGTGACATACAGACTTTCTGTTATTTTACGCAGCTGGCCTATAGAGTTAATAGGTTTGGTCTTGCATTATTGATTGAAGTTGATGGGGGTGTCCCCACAGGACTTCACTGTGAGCAGGATCCCTTATGCCCCACTTCTCACTGTAAATTATCCATCCCTCCCCTACATACATATAGCTTCTCACTACTGGTAGGTAACAATTAGATCTAGCTGTTTACTGTTGTTCTGTTGGTCTTGAATTGCAATATAGCTCCAACTGTATGGGTAATAGACTCCTTTCCAGAACAATTTTGTTTCCTTTTTTTTGCGGTCAGTGTGGGGAGACCTCTAGTTGGTAAATGGCCCATAATTTTAAACTTGATTCTGATGCAGTTTTGCTTAAACAGCAAAGGTTTTTGCCTTGAGAATGTCTTGTTCAGTCTCCAGATAATCTCTTTAGAATGCTATTGATCACGTGGGTAGGCGAGAACTTGTAAAACAGGTTGCAGAAAGTAGAATTTATCCTATGACCTATAGATGCTTGACCTCTGCCAATATATTATTTTGTTTGGGTCCATGACCAAGACTAAACCTCAGATTTTTTTTTTTTCTTAATCTTTTTGCAAACAGCAACAGGAGAAAATCCACTCTTTTTTAAAACCATCATTTTGAAATGTCTTCCTTACACAGTTCTACCACATGAGCAATTTTGGGGGTGGGGTTTGGGTATCCGATGTGATGTACTTTAAGCAGCTTCGCTTTGTGTGTGGGTTTGGGGTTTTTTGCTGGAAATGAGTACCAGCATTCTGAAAGTTGAATCTCTCTCACGTGGGGTGCCTACATTTTCAGATCTCCTCAGAGTAATACAGAAGCTTTAGTACCAACATTTCAGTGGAACCTTGTCACTTCAGTAAAAAGGTATCGTTTAGAGCCGGCAGCACGGCAGTACCTGGTATAGCAGGCATCACTGAAGTAGTAAAGGTTTCAGAGTGGTAGCTGTGTTAGTGTGTATCAGCAAAAAGAACAAGGAGTACTTGTGGCACCTTAGACACTAACAAATCTATTTAAGCATAAGCTTTTGTGGGCTAAAACCCACTTCATCGGATGCATGCAGTGGAAAATACTTCCTAGTTCTTTTGCTGAAGTAGTAAACTAATTATTACTAACATGAGTAGTGTTCAGGTAGTGCCATTGCTATGCAACAAACCCAGGTTCAATTTACGTACTTTACTACCTATGCTGGAAATGCTGTGGAGATCACAAGATCAGTCCTTACAGTACTCGCTTCTCCCCACTTAAAGAATCAGCTGAAATCAGAAGGAGCACTTTTTTAAAAGGAATCCGCTTTGGCCAGAATAGTTATAATTTGGGGCCTTTGAGAGAGGCTGAGATATTTTGTGAATGGGTATACATTTTAGGGGAGGAAAGAAACTTCACAGCTCTGACTCAAAGAATTCTTCTAGAAAGTGGTAGACGTTAATCTGAAGTGTTTTAAAATGCAGTATTAAAAACTGTGGAGTACTTTGATTGCAAAGACAAGCACTAGAAAGTTAGATGTCAGATTTACAATGGTCTGTGCAACCTTAATTCTGCCTCCTTGTGCATTCAACTTGCTCACGGAATGAGGGAAGGGTTCTATGGGGAGGGGTGAATGATATGTGATCATGGAATTAAAAACCTGAGTCGTACATATGCTGAAGGGCTGCAAATTTAGGTTACATGGGCAGACGCTAAAAACAAACAAAAAACCCTGTAAAACCCATAAAGATTGTCAGAAGAACTCCGGGGCAGGTGTATAAAACAGTCACTCTGACTTTTTTTTTGTTTTTGTTTTTATTGACTAAATTTCAAATTGTTTTTTCCTTTTGTTTTTATTATTATTAAATACTATTTATTATTTATCTTTCAAATGAGTAGTAACTAATAAGCAATGTTGGACATCCCAATTTATTTGTGAGGAAAAACTCACAATATGGTAAAAAGACCAGGAGTACTTGTGGCACCTTTGAGACTAACACATTTATTTGAGCATAAGCTTTCGTGGGCTACAGCCCGCTTCTTCAGATGCCTAGACTGGAACATATAGTAAGGATATATATATAAAATATACATATACAGAACATGAAAAGGTGGAAGTAGCCATATCAACTCTAAGAGGCTAATTAAGATGAGCTACAATCAGCAGGAGGGGAAAAACATCTATTTCCCCCATGTTAAGTATTCTCACACCCCTTGTCGACTGTCTGCAATGGCCCATCTTGATTATCACTATAAGATTTTTTTATTTTATTTTTTTTTCTCCTGCTGGTTATAGCTCCTCTTAATTAATTAGCCTCTTAGAGTTGATATGGCTACTTCCACTTTTTCATGTTCTGTATGTGTATATATATATCCTTTCTATATGTTCCAGTCTATGCATCTGAAGAAGCAGGCTGTAGCCCATGAAAGCTTATGCTCAAATAAATTTGTTAGTCTCAAAGGTGCCACAAGTACTCCTGTTCTTTTTGCGAATACAGACTAACACGGCTGCTACTCTGAAATCTGTCACAGTATGGTGACCTTCCATGTTGACAACTTAATGCAACAGCCTCATAACTGGCTGATGTTTTGTAGTTCCAGCTAACTTCAATACCTGTGATCATCCTGTAACTTGGATTTTCTAAGATGTTTCCTGGTCCAAAGATCAGCAATATAATGGCCTGCTTATGATACTGCAATTAAGTGCAGCCTCATGACGTTGTCACTTATGTTGCAGTGGAGCACAACGAATTGACAGTGAGTCACTCCATGATGCAATTTAGTACGTGAAACTGGCAACCGTACAAATGAGACAAAACTAAAGTCAAAGTGCTTGTAACATTCAAATTACTACTATGTAAACACAGCCAGAAGTTTGCAGATTACAAAACTGTATTAGAAAATGTACTAAAAGGACTCCGAGAGACATGCCTCTTTATTTAATAAATAAATAAAAAAGGGGGGGGGATGGAGGGATGGAGGGGAGTCCCTACTATCAGATTTTTTGGGTCTTTAAGAAGAATTTGTGGCTTTAGAAAAACTCACACTGTGAGAGAAGGGGCTGACTGAGTCAGCAAGATGGAATAAATTGCCTGGGAATATTTTTCTTTTTCATAGCCTCCTAATTTAATTAATAATCCTTTTCTGAAGGAATGTTTTTAAACATTTGTAAATCAGTAAAATTAAGAATGTTGAAAGTTCATGAAACTTCTTACCTACTGTATTTCTTCTTGTTATTCAGACTTAAACTCAGCCCGTTACTTATCCAAGCAGAAGGTCTATCTCAGTAAGGGCATGATCCAAATCCCATTGTAGCTAGTGGAAAGGCACCCATTGACTTCATCAGCCTTTGGATCAGGCTCTAGAATGTCTGGGTACAGAGAGGTGAATCCAAAATTTAGGGTACAATATATTAATAAAAATCTAAAAATAGTTTTTTTTCTTGCTGGTTTTAGAAATTAGGCATAACTCATTAGGCTAACAAGTTCCAGCCATGCTTTGTTCTTTTATAACTAGATAGTTTAAAGCCTGTTAACTAGTTTAGCTTTTTTTATTCCCTTCAGCCTACTTTTAAAATAAGCGTGTACTTAATAGTGAATATTCTATTTAGGAAAAGCATCTGCCAGTCAGATTGCATAGATAGGATTTCACTAGTTCCTAAAGGTCTGCTGTTGTAATTTTCCCCACTACTTATTTTGGCCTCTGGAGAAATATGTATTTCACTAGGTCTGAATAGAAATGGTGGCAACTTGCCAGTAAGCAGTGGGGTCTTGGCAAATAGATGAACAACATTTTATCAACCCAGTGACTGCTTATGTAAAAGTCTGGCATTTTTCTTGTGCTGGTAAATGCAATGCTGTTCTCTTTAAAACATGAAACAAGTTATTTATCCTAGGGTTGGGGTGTGTGTGTGTGTGTGTGTGTGTGTGTGTGTGTGTTTAAGACTAACTCTTTCTGTCAGAATGAACCTTGTTCACTTTTCTGAATTGAGCTTAGATATATGGGATGGGGGTGGATGTGTTTGAAGAATAATTATCTAATTAATAGAACACCTACTGCTGTGGGATTTCCCACTGCTAAACACAAATGACCTGTTACTATAACCGAAGCCATGTATACAACCATTTCTGAATTCATTTGAATTCATGAGCTTATCACAATGAAGATGTTGTTTTCTTCAGACTTGACTCCGCAAGGTGTTAAGTGCCTCCTGCAGGGTGCTGAGCTCCTTTAATTCCACTTGTAATCAGTGGGATTTAAAAGCACTCACCACCTTACACAATTGGAACCCGTGTTGTGTTCGTTATGCTTGCAGACCAAGGTGCATGTGCTACTTTAGACCCTGATTCTGCCCTGGGAAGTCTGCAGGCCCATCCCTATCTCAGCACTGTTTTGTAGTTCAGGATTAGGGCTGTAAGAGATATGTGTTCTACCCTGGACGTATTATGGATAGATTTAGATGAATACTTACCTCAAATTTCTTTTAGATTTTTCTTTTAAAAAATCCAACAACTTAGTATTGCAGATGGGTTTGTGTTCAAAGCCTCTTATCTTTGCATGTGCATTGTGTATTAAATTTCAATTCCCCCCCCCGCTTTCCCCCCCCCCCGCAAAAAAAAATTAGTGATTTGAAGTTTATAGAAATGTTTCAATGCTTAATTTGTATCCCCCTAAGACGGGGTGGACAAACTTTTTGGCCCGAGGGCGACGTTGGGGTTGCAAAACTGTATGGAGGGCTGGGTAGGGAAGTCTGTGCCTCCCCAAACAGCCTGGCCCCCGCCCCTTATCTGCCCCCTCCCACGTCCCACCTCCTGATTGCCCCCCTCAGAACCTCTGACCCATCCAACCTCCCCCCCACTTCTTGTCCCCTCACCGCCCCTGCCCCTAACTGCCCCCCCAGAGCCCCACCCCCCCCAACCAACCCCCCTGCTCCCAGTCCCCTGACCTCCCCCACCCCTATCCACACCCCCACCTCCTGACAAGCCCCCTGGGATTCTACGCCTATCCAACCCCCACTCCTGTCCCCTGACCGCCCCCTCTCAGAACCTCCGCCCCATCCAACCGCCCCCTGCTCCATGTCTCCTGACTGCCCCCTGGAATCCCCCGCCCCCTTACCATGCCAGAGCCAGCCACACCGCCCCACTGCCCGGCAGGAGCGGTGGGCCAGAGTGCTGGCGGCGCAGTGTGCTGAGGCTGCGGGGGGGACAGCAGGGGAGGGGCTGAGGAGTAGCCTCCCCGGCTGGGAGTTCAGAGGCCGGACAGGATGGCCCTGTGGGCCAGATGTGGCCTGTGGGCCGTAGTTTGCCCACCTCTGCCCTAAGAGACTGATCGTTATGAGGATTTCAATTTTTTTTTTTTTTTTAAACCTCTTCCCTCTGCTCCTTTTCTCTAACAATCCTGCTGGTTGGATTATCCTGCTCGTGTATCATCAGTCTGGTACAACCACTAGCAAATTAAGATTGCCTGTTTGCAGGTCAGATGCTACAAGCCTAGGCTATAGCTAGTTGACATGACAGAGCTGCTGGATTTGTACTTTGCTTTGTGTCAAAACGATACTTCAGTTTTACATACAAGACATTTCCCTAAACAACAGAAAACAGCAGCACTACACTGCAGAACCACATATAAACTAGAGAATGCAACCACTTGTATCTGAGAAGGATATATTGCACAGATTTAAAAACAAATGGTTCATTTTGGATATGTCTACACTGCAATTAGACACCTGTGGAGGGCCCATGCCAGCTGGCTCGGGCTAAGGGGCTGTTTAATTGCAGTGTAGACATTCAAGCTCAGGCTGCAGCCGGAGCTCTGGGACTTGAACATCTACACTGCGATTAAACAGCCCCTTAGTTCAAGCTGTGGGTTTTTAATTTCAGTATAGACATGCCCTTTGTGGTCCTGCTAGCCATGCTGAATTTCTGGCAGGTTTGCCCTTGTTTGTTAACCCTAAACTGTGTCGGTTGCTCTGCCCTCTGAGTACATATCCCATAGGTTCCAGAAGCAGTGTCCTCTGGGAGACTTCAAAAAGCAACTGATTGAGTGACTGTATTGGGAGGACAAGTTGAACCATTTCATCTAGTTTGTCCACCACTCTGGCACTAAAACTGTTTAAGCTGGATTGGTTCAGGTTAAGTCAGTATTTAGCTCTGCTGAAGTCCCCTCTAAATGGTATTTAGCATGCATGTAAACTGTTTGTAACACACCTCTCACAAGTGCTCCAATTAGACTGAACAAACAGGGCTTAGCATGGTGAATTTCTCTAGCGTAGACAAGACTTATGTCATTGGTACTGTATGTTGAATGATAAATCAAAAAGTTTGGGTCCTGAAGACAGCATGTTGCTTGTGTGTTCTCTTCACCCACATTCTCCAACCAGGGGAGACGATATTCCATTTTAGCTCCTGATAATTTCCACTCAAATTTTTGCCCTCACCTTAAGGTGAAATTTCCAAGAAAGACAGTGCACAAGCTCACACAAAAAATCCTTTTCAAAGCATCAAGCTCTTACATTTCCCTGATAAATTGTCGATCTTCTCACTAAATCTGCTGCAACACACCTAGAAGATTTCAGAGTAGCAGCCGTGTTAGTCTGTATCCGCAAAAAGAACAGGAGTACTTTGAACAGGAACACCACTGCTTAGAGCAGTGTCGCATAATTCTATTCTAATGCACAGTCTTACAAAGAGATTGTTCCAGTGGCAACAAAATTCTTCAGTTAAGACTGACTGTATTTGCCCCAACAGGGTAATTGTACAGCTGGGATAGTTGGAGTAGAGTCAGAAAAGAGTCAAAGCCCACACTTCCAGATATTACCCCTAGCTCTTTGGAATGTACAGCAAAGAAAATGTGAAGTTTCAAGTGTATATTAAAAATGTAATGTCCACAGAGCATGGGCTAGATTGTGATAATGTCAAATACTGTATACTGCAAGCGTGCTTTTCTTTTTTCTTTCTTTCTTTGTCTTCTAGGCCCTCAGTCCGGTGCAAAGCTGGGAGCATAGGTAAAGAATGATGTAATGCAGTGGCAGCCCAAAAGCATCTTTTGTTTGAATTGTGAAATGGCTACTCCATAGTCGTCTCCTGATGAATCAGATGTGAGGGGCTGCTTTGTGGAATGAGTCCTTTGTAACAGCGCATCAACTGGAAGCAGAAGGAGACATTCACATGGAGGGCTCTTTCTGAAAATGGGTTTAACTTTTCTTTTGCCAGTCACTACCAGCATGACCTCATACACTTTCAGTACAATGGAGTGGCTAAGCCTTTGAGTACATAGCCATTACATCATCTCTGCAAATTAGAGAGGGAGGTGGTAAAAGAGGCCTTATTGTTGTCATGGCTGATGAGATGATCAGGACTCAACTCATGGTTGCTGAGAGGTTGGTGGCTTTACTGGAAAGTGGCACAGAAAAATTGCTACTGATTGATAGCCGTCCCTTTGTGGAATACAATACATCCCACATCTTGGATGCTATCAATATCAACTGCTCCAAGCTTATGAAGCGGAGGCTGCAGCAGGACAAAGTGTTGATTACAGAACTCATTCAGCATTCAGCAAAACACAAGGTAAGGATGGTTTTTGCCTTTTTTATTATTTTTTTTATTTTATTTTAAGGTGGTGTGGAAGTAAAACTTTAAAATAAAATTAACTTGCATTGTAGTGAAATGAGTAACGATGAACTGCAGTCTTCCACAACTTTATTATCTACTTCCCAGGAGCGACAGTAAATAAGCTATATTGGTGAAATTATGCTATAGGCGATACAGTAATGTTTAAGAATTTAAGATTACTCAAATAAAACTCCCCATCAGTTTGCTTTTCTATAACCCTCTTAAGGGTTTTTCATGTAGTATGGTCCTTTATATGTTGTTAATTCATATTTCAAGTATGTTTTTGCAAATTAAACTTCAAACATCTTGGTGTATGAAATACAATGAATCCCATGGTAAGGAGCCCCTCGAGAGACCAACACAAAAATCCAGTTGTTGGAAGTTGTTTTCTTATACATGTGGAAGAGAACTATATTTAATACTTTCAAGGATTGTTTGGGATGGTCTTTTTTCAGGCAGCAAGGATTGCTTATTAAGGGGTTTCCCTGTATGTTGTGGAAGGAAATGTGTAAATTAGAAAAAACCCACCCATTCTGGGTAACTGTGAAATATCTTTTGTTTGGATTGAAAAGGTAAGCATTTCAGAATTAGGCCAATGAGAGAGAATTTGAAGTGTAACTTACGTGAATCTATTTGTGGATTTTATTTAAGAGGTCTGTTTAATGTTTTTCCAAAATATTTTGGGTTGGGCAGAAAAGATGGCGGGGGGGGGGGGGGGGAGGGGAAGAGAGTGACTGTCTGCATAAACTTTTTGCCTCAGGTTGACATTTTATACATGGTGTAATCTGGAAAGTCTAATTTTCAAAAAAGTTAATCAAATTTTATAGATGTAATAAAATATACTTGTAGCAGTTCAAGGTCTTTTGGTTAGATAAATAGTTTCTTCTCCCAAACTAAAGGTTTGTTGCTTTACATTTGAATGCAAAACACCTTAATTTCAGGTAAACTTTTTTTAAAGTGGCTTAGATTTGCCCAGTGGATGAACCTCATGCAACAAGCTTCAGCCCTGATCAGATATTCCATTTACTAAACCCCGAAGGGATACAGTACAGTCAGGTCTAATAAGAGGTCTAAAAATGTTAGTTTTGTTTAAACCTGTATGTAAAATCCAGATACTGGAACCACTGTACAGTAAATATGTAGGGTCTCTTAATTCTGTTTGGTAAGGGGGAAGGTTTCCTATCCTTTCCCTTATCTGCAATTATTTGCTTTTCAGATTGAGATTGATTGCAAGCAGGAGGTGGTGGTATATGATCAAAGTTCCAAGGATGTTGCCTCTCTATCATCTGAATGCTTTCTTACTGTACTACTGGGCAAGTTGGAGAACAATTTCAACTCTGTACACCTGCTTTCAGGTAGGATGCAAGAAAATCACTTGAGCAAGGGAGGGTGTAATTCTTTATATGTAGAGAGAGTGCACACTTTTTTGCTTTTTTGCATGTATTAAGAAAAGTGTTGTACTGAACCTGCTGTAGTCGGTTCACTTCAGTTTATACATGTAACTGTAGGGTTTAAAACTAGTTACAGTACTATGTGCAGATGTATATGCTGCACATGCAAGCATCTCTATAAAGCTTAAGGTCCTGACTTCTGTTTACACTAGGGCTCTTTACAGTATTCTGGCTCTGTAAAATCAGAATTTGGTCCTAGGCTTTTGACCTAGAAATGCTGATTATATTTGACCCTGAAGCAGCTTTAGGAATGCAGTTCCTGGCTCTTAAAGCCTTGTATACACTTGGGGGGTGGGGGGAAGGAATGTCCCTCCATTGCTGAATCGGAGCATAGAACTAAAATGTCCACACTGTGTGGAAATAAGCACCATATTCTCAGTCTTGTGTAGTTTTTAAATCTGTTCTCTCCCCTTTCCCCTGCTCTCAATTCTCTGAGAAACAGAAAGCTGAGACCCTATAATACAGGGTTAGTTTTTGTTTGGGGTGTTTTATGGGGGGAGGGTTGAAATGGAGGGGCAGCAGGTTCTCCTATTCAGAAGAAAATGCAGCAGACACATGTGATACCAAGTGAAGGACGATAAAGTGAAGCCAGTGGTGGGAGGAAGAGAGAACTGTATATAGCAGTGGTTCTCAACCTGCAGCCTGAGGGCCACTTGCGGCCCAGTCAGCACAGAGCTGCAGCCCATGTGACATCCTCAGGGCCATACAGGTAGTATTGGATGCAGTCCACATAACCCATTGAAAGTAACTCCAATGAAAGGAGGGGACTGACTGTGTAGGGTAAGTGGACCAATAGGAGGTGCACACACATCAGTATAGGACTGAGTTTGATCTCTGGGCCAAATAGGAGTCAGCAACACCGTGGATACAGCACACTCAGCTTTTGGAGATGCGGCTTGTATCTCCTACTCTAGAACCCACATCCTTCACTTGGGCAGATTAAGGAGAAGAGTTGGTAGGCTAAGGAGAAGGGAGCTGAAAGAAAAGTTTGCAGGGCTTCTTTGGCAGGGGAGGAAAAATTTTAGAAACCTGCCCTCCAAAAACAACAAAAACCCTCAAAGAAATTACTTGAGTCATTGGGAAGGGAAAAGTGCATAGAAATTAAGGAGAAAATGGTTATAAGAAAATGGAATGCAGAGGGAAGGGGGAAAGGGAAGAAATTCTAAAGAAATGTTTCCTTGTAGCAGGAGGCTGCATTTGAGGTTTTTCAGTGACTTCATCCAACAGTGGTGGTGAATTGCTTTGGTTGCTGATAGAAACTGAGAAAATTAGAGTTGGCAATTTGAAAGCGGGGTGTGGGGATCTCAGGGAGATCTTCCAACAGAGAGAAACTCAACTAAATGCCTGTTGCTATTGATGCAGTGAAAAGTCTCCAGTGCTTGAAGCAAAATGAAGTTATAGTTATTTGACTTCAGTGGGAGCTATGCACAGACACAGAGTAGACTTGTTTAACTGTGTCTGAGTGCTCGGAGACTAGTTTTTACTTCTTGACTGTCTTATAAAGAGTTATACTTCTGAGCTTTAGTTTCAGTCTCTACAGCCAAATAATTCTTCTTGTGTATGAGACCCCCCACCCCCTCAGCTCAGTAAACAGGAATAGTTTTACCCTCAGGGCACTGGATACATTTATTGAGAAATGCTGAGATATGTGACTAATGCTTTATTAAAATTGAAACTGTTTTTGTTTACAATGGACTTGTTAGAAGCAGTTCATGCCACATCATGAAATCCTTTTTCTGATCAAATGTTACAAGTGTCTAACCTGTCCAACTGGCTATGTTGAGGGTGCTTCCTTTTTTTTTTTAACATATACTGGACTGTTGCATCATGCCACAATACAAAGTAGTCATACTTAATGCACCCAGAGGGAAGACGTACCAAATTCTTACTCCTAGAAATGCCATACAGCTCCATAATAACTAAGGGACAGATCACCTGCAGAGGAACCTGAAGGAGGCGGCCAGAGAAAATTCCATGAGGCTCACCTCCCAGCATTTTCAGGGAACCATCATCCTCTAATGGGAGTGGGGAGATCAGTCATGGGATCAGTGAGGAAAAGACACCTAAGTTCTGTGGCGATTGACACTCTGTGCATCTGTTGTTGTTTTCCTACTGGTGATATCGCTTGTGTCAGCTGTGATGGAGGTGCAGTAGGACTCAGTACTGCTTTGGAAACAGCAGTGTGTTTTTTTTTTTTTTTTAAAGAGAGGACGGAAAGCTGGGTGCTGAGCAGGGGAGAATGTTCAGTCTCCTGCTCTGCTCCCACCCACATCCTCCATGTGCCTCCTAATCTCCATGGAGAGAAGACCCCAAAGAGCAGCCACATAGACTCTTCTGTGACGTCTAGGTGACGAGTGAGTGATAGTGCAGAGGGAAAGCACCCCAACTCTCCATGGCCAGGGCAAATCCCACTTGTGTAAACATGACCTCCACTAGGAATAAACGTTTATTATTGGCATGCTAGTTACGGGTTTTAAATTAAAACTTGCCTGGCCTGGTCTAAACTATTAAAGTGTTAGCTGATCAATGTAAACCTAGGCTCCCCACTAAAGTTGAGTCCCGACCAGCTAATGTGTGACTACCCTAGTGTAGACAGGACAATATATACTTTAACATGTATTTAAAAACCTTTTTTCTTAGTGAAGGTGAGGCTGTAGATTCACCCTCATGTAAAGTGGGGATAATCTGGTTTTTGTGGTTGCAAAGTATAAACATAATTGAGAGGTGGAAATATTTACTACATGTAGTAGATTAATAACTGTGCTATTTCAGGAAAGATGAGCCAAATAAGAAACGACTATGAAAAAAAAATTGATATAACTATTTGTATACTCAAAGTACACTGCTTCATTGCCAAGTTTCCTTCTTTTATATCCAACTTCCTGTTTTTAGTATCTGTGTAGGAAAATATCTTGCCCAGTCTAAAATTCTATTTATTTTTAATAGAAGGTTTGTAACTAAAAAAGGAGCAAGTCTTACACAAGTGGTGGACAGGGCTATAGATTAGGCCACAGTAGGAAATGTAATCTTAGAAAAGTTGCCTTTCCTGCTTGAGAGTATTTTAAGTATGAGTCTAAAGGAATGAATCTCTTTTTGCCTGTTTAAAAAAAAAAAAAAAATTAGTGTAAAATTTAGCTTTAAAAAAAAAAAAGCAATAGCTTGATGGTGCCTTGCTCTGTAGAAGACTGGATACAATTTGTTCTTTCAGCAAGTTGATGACAAATCCTTGTATAACATTTATGGCTAATAATGAGTTTAGGGGTCACTGCACTTTGCAGAAAGGAAAAACTTTAAGTCTAAAGGTTTTTCTTAATCACTGTGTAGCTTATTTACAACAATGACCTGAAATAAATGTGTTTTGTGGGAGGAAACAACCAAGTCTCAACAACAGTTAATAGACTTCTTGGGAGTGATCTCACTGATCCCCATTACTGAGTGCTCAATGAGGTGGGTTTTTTTTTCTTGTTTTGTTTTTTTAAATTGAGGCTTAATATAAAGGCACGCTCCCCCTTGAAGATTACTTTTAATTGAAATTACAGATGGAAAGCTCCTTAAAGGGACACTATTAGCTAAAACCCTTGATTTGACCT
Organism: Chrysemys picta bellii; assembly: GCF_011386835.1. Classification (NCBI taxonomy): domain Eukaryota; kingdom Metazoa; phylum Chordata; order Testudines; family Emydidae; genus Chrysemys; species Chrysemys picta. The sequence continues at coordinate 129,488,058 of NC_088791.1, read as the reverse complement.
AGTAAAAACACTTAATCTTGTAGGCAACATTCTTAGGATTCTAAAGATCTGTTTTGGCTATTAAATTTACTACTGTGCTCACGATATTGAAAAATGGGCACCCACTGCTTATCCCTATTCCCAGTGCAGTCAGTGGCACAACTCCCATTGACTTAAATGGGATCAGGATTTAAAAAACTAACAACTTGTGACTTGAACATTCTGTTCCTACCTCTTAAAAGTGGACGGTGTCTTAGCCAAGACCTTTTTTTAAAGCCACTATTGTTGTTGAGGTGGTGTTGCTTGTTGCAGGAGTAGATCCATTATACACATGTAAAAATGTCTAGATCCAGGCCTAATTCTGTAATCCTTTGACACAAACATAGTTCCAGTTACTTCATTGGGATTGCTTTTGGGTAAGGAAGGGTGGCCGCAATAGGGCCCATTTTGGTGGTAAGTCTCAAGGGCCACTTTTACTTCCGTCAGTCACTGAACTGCCACATGCATTTGATGCGCCCATTACTCCTGGGGGAATTCTGCGCCACTGCGCAATGCAGAATTTTGCAGAAATTAACGTTATGCACACAGAATTTTCTTTCCCCCACAGAAATGGGCTGCTAGCCACCACTAGGGGCCACCGGACCCAGCACAGCTCAGCTCACACATACACTGCTGAGGGGAGGGAAAATGGAGATAGAAGGCTCCTGGTAGCTGCAGTTACCAGTGCGCATTGAGGGAAGGAGAGGGCAGTGTGCAGGAAACTCCATGCAAGCCTGGAGCATCAGGCTGTTTCTCCCTCAGGATCCTTGGGTTCGGGGGGAAGGGAGGGGGAGAGCAGTTGTCTGAGCTGGGGGGCTTATGGCTGGCCTGTGGGGGGGTTGGGGGTGTGGGTATCTGGGCAAGGGGGAGAGGGTGCAGGTATCTGGGATGGGGAGGTCCTGTGGCTTAGCTCTGAGGGGGACGGGGAGGGAGGTTGGGTGTATTGGCTGTGAGGGCCCTGCTGCTGGGCTTGTGGGGCAGGGGAAGGAGGCAGAGAAACAGGAAGTGGGTTGTCATAGGGGTTTCTTTAATACTCTGCTCCTGGGGGAATTTGTGTATATCTGTATTGTCAGCAAGTATATGTCTGTAAAAGGTATTTTGAATTAAATTACCAAAATAATTGAAACTGGTGTGATTATGTAGTGTTATTTTGACAAAAAATGTGCAGGATTTTAAAATATTGTTTGCGGATTTTTTAATATTTTGATGAAAAATGCCCTCAGGAGTAACCCATGTAGCACTATAACTGGCATCTTACAATTGCACATAACATGAGTATGGCTGATATAGAAAACTTGCATAAGAGAGTATGTACACTAGTGCTAGAACACTACATTAGAAGGATGTTAAGGTTGCATTCCGTAACTAGGAAATGCCAGAAATAAGGTTACCTGTGCAACCCTAATTTAGGCCCCCTTGTACATATACATTATGATACAATAGCTAATTACATGATCCCATACTATTTTTCCATAGGACCTCTGCCTTAGTTACTACACAGGATTAATTCACAGATTTTTGTATCTTTTTTCATTCAGTGTGTGACTCCATGTATTATTGGACACCTCCTTCACCCATGCGCACACAGATCATCATCAGGGTCAGGATCTGTAGTTCCCCAGAGCTGTCCCCTGCCACTTGAGTAATGGTTTAAGTCTTAGAAGATAAGTCTTCTATTATGTGGATAGACTAATGAAGTGGGATGGAGATGCGCTTTGCCAGTGGGTTTCACAGCTATTTGCTAGAACGTGTCACCTGGGAACAATGGGTCAATTTTAGGCTCTTCGGAGGAGTGTGATCTAGTTGTGTTAACTCTTCTGCTCCTCACCCCTCTGGAATTCAAGCCAAGCAGCTTCCTCCTTCTCCTTGTTGCATGGGCACCACTGGGAGAGATTTGGGAGCATAGGACAGATGGTCTCTCTGCTTTCAGTTCTGGTGCCTGGCACCACACTGGCCTCAAGCAGTTAAATGGAGCAATTGCAAGAGTCCTGCTTGGCCCCTGAAGCCCTGGGAGGGAACATGTGCAGTTAGCTGCAGACAGGAGCTGGAGCATGCCCAGTGCAGATAAAATTTTTGGAGAATTTAGCTGCAAAACTCTAACCATCTCCCCCCCCCCCCCCCCCCCCCAGAAGCTTATAACTTGGCCAAAATTGGACAGTTTCCTCTCTTCCCCCCCGCCCCCGACTCCCCACCTCCACCACTCCCCCCCGCCCAGGGACAGCAAAAAGCTCATCCTTTTCTTCTGGCCAGCCCCCTTCAAACTTCAGTTCTCTGCTCTGAAGCCTGAAGGTGCAAGAGCTTTTCAAACAGTTAAGGGTTATTTTTAAAATGGGCAAAGCAGTCTATTCTTCCCTCAGCTGAGAAATGGCTGAATTGTTTTTGATAAGACTCCTCCCCTCCCCTATCTCCCCCTCCCCGAAACAAACCCCAAGGTATGCCTGGCATGGAAAAGCTCAGCCTGAATGGCTGAAGTTTGACAAAGTTATAAGAAACTGAAAACCGTTTTATAATGAGAAGTGACGGGCAATCTTAGCTATAGACCTTTCTACCAGCATCACTTATGATTTCAGTCTACTCATCCAACTGGATTGTTAGCATCTGTGAGTTTCATTCTCAAGGTCTGAGAATTTATTGATAGTTACTCAAGTGATAGTCACCAAAAGCATGTCAGTGAGTTAGTATCTTTTTAAGTATATTCTATGCTACAGCCAGTGCATAGTAACTGTTCGTTTTCTCCCTAGACCTGCCCCATCTCAATAGAAAAAGAGAGAATTCAGAATAATTTTAGTTGTATGCAAGACACAAAAGTGGAGCCAAAAAACTTTTCTGTGGCCTTGTTTTCACAGATTATTCTCAACCTTTGCCACATAGAGCTCCATTGGTGGCAGTAACACTGTGTAAACAAGATGTGCTTGGCCTTTGGCATCTTTACCACCATCTACACTTGTTCTGAGCAGAGTTGGATGAGATAGTAGTAAAAACACTAGTACAGTAGAAACTCGGAATTATGAACACCTTGGGAATGGAGTTGTTTGTAACTCTGAACAAAACATTATGGTTATTCTTTCAAACCTTTACAACTGAACATTGACTTAATACAGCTTTGAGACTTTACTGTGCAGAAGAAAAATGCTTCTTTTAACCATCTGAATTTAAATGAAAAGCACAGAAACAGTTTTCTTACCATGTCAAAACTTTTTTTTTTTTTTAAGTAGTTTACATTTAAACACAACGCTGCACTCTGTCTTTTCTTTGGTCTCTGCAGCTGCCAGTACTTCCAGTTCTAAATAAGGGGTGTGGTTGATCGGTCTCTTGCTCATAACTCTGAGGTTCTACTGTACTCTGTTCACACTAGAGCTCCCACCATTTCTATCACGGGTGGAGCTGCATCTGCGGTAGTGCAAGAGTAGGAAATCTTAAGAAAAAGCTCAGTATAGATCCTGCCTGTCATTGTAACCTATCTTTGAAATGAATAGGGCCACTCATGTGAGTGAAGAGTTATAGAATTAGTGGGAGATTTTCAAAGGCACATATGATAGGTGCCTGATTGCTATTTGAAAATATTTTCCTGAGGACATTTTTACTTTTGGCACAGCCTGGGTAAAGACCTGTGTGCTCTTAAGCTTCCCTTTAGTCTGTCTTTTTTGGCCTCTCTGGCACACAGTTCCTGGGCATGCTCTCTGTTACCCCTACACAGAAATAGGACGCGCTGGCCTAGGCCCCCAGGATGAGCGCTGTAAAGCATCCCAGACAATGGGGCCATGATCTGGTTAGGAGCCTTCTACTCACTGCTGTAATATAATGGATTTGGTTTTTAATATGCGCTAAGAACTCAACAAAAATCTGTGTGAAGGGATAGAACAGGAGAGTGTAAGGAAAAAAATGTCTGCTGAAATGGCAGTGTTCCTAACTGAGCTCTGCTGCATGAACTTATGTAATGGAAAATGGCAGGCATCCCTGTTTAGCTGAGCTGGAATGCATGAATTGTAATGATCTGAGTAGATCTGCAGTTCATTTAAACAAGGTGGAAACATTGCAGATTCATAGAAGTTCAAGTCAGAAAGCTGACCACTTCATTTTCTTTGGTATGAACAGGGAAAAAATTGCTGTAGCTTTAGATAAGCATTTTAATACGTATACGGGAAAACATGGAAAGGGAACACAATTTTGAAGGTGCTACTCATAAGCCACAATTTGAAGACTATCTAATACTACATGAAGCAAAGTACCACTTCACTAACGTTCAGGTATTTGTATACTTATGGGTTTTTATATTAATACTGCTTAATTTTGTTATTGAATGGTACATAAGGCACCTCTACAACTCCCACACGCCCTCGGTCTCAGTTCAACTCTTGTTTGGAGGACAGCAACTTCTTAAATTCTGGTTTGCTTTCATGGTCTTTGGTTCTAGGCTTGTCTTTTACATAGTCTTAGCAATTGTGCTGAAACAATCCACAAGTGAAAATAGAAATGAGGTAGATAAAAATAGATAACCAAGTCTAACGTATGCAAACTTATCAGGCAAAACATTATTTAAACAATTAGAAATGTTGATACATAGCTTTAATTTTTTAATGTACTTTTTGTTTCGAGGAGTATTAGAGTCCCACTTTATAAAACTTACAAATGGAAGTGGCCCTAGCTGAGGAGGAAAAAAGGAATACCAACCCAGAAATGTTTTGGTTAAGTGGGAAACCTTTTATCAGTCAAATGATCTCTTGCTGCTTCTCTAGTGGATGCCTGCAGCTTGGTTTTTGATCTGTCACCTGGGATTTAGACTCTACCGTCTCTCACTTCCCATGCCTTCTGACCTAAAATCAATTTAAATGTATATTTAACACTGAGATTGGGAATGGCTCTGCATATTATCTAAGTCAAGCTTGGCAATGCTGAGAAACTGGCAGAAAGATGAGTAGTTTTTCTTTCCCCACCTGTCCATGTTTGCAGAGAATATATTGAAGAAAACTTCAAAGAGAAGTTCTGTCTCACTTTTTAACTCAGATAATCTCTAACAAGAATCCAAGATGGGGAAGGCAGGGAGGTTGTGGAAAATCAGACTGTTTGAATGACACTAAAAAGGGTGATACAATCTTTATAACTGCTTTTCTTGGGTATCCCCAGTATGCATTGTCTCTGAGCTCCTCCAACAGGCCTTCCACCCTTTCAAACAGACACTGTTACTGATTGATCTCTGGTTTCAATCGAGTAGCTAAGGAAGGAATTCTTCTGTGAATCTTGCCATGTAACCATATATCTGACTTTTGGTTTTCCAGCAGGATGTGTTTGTCAGACTGCTGGATATTGTGCTAAATATTTCACAAGAGAGAAATCTCTTGTTTTGTTTTAAAAAGGATGTGCTGTTTCTTTGGACTTCATTTAATAGGTTGTCTCTCTGGAGTTCCAATTCCCTCATTCACACCTCTAAACCAGGAGTTCTCAAACTTCATTGCACCGCCACCCCTTTCTGACAACAAAAATTGCTACACGACCCCGGGAAGGGGGACTGAAGCCTGAGCCTACCCAAGCTGAAGTCCATGGGCTTCAGACCCAGGCAGGGGGCATGTAACCTGAGCTCAGGCTTCGGCTTCAGCCCCAGGCAGTGGGGCTCAGGCTTCAGCCCTGGGCCCAGCAAGTCTAATGCTAAACCTGGCGACTCGTTAAAACAGGGTCGCAAGCCACTATAGGGTCCCGACCCACAGTTTGAGAACTGCTGCTCTAAACTGTGGTATCTAAAATTAATTTAGTCTCTCTTAGTTTGAGAAAGGGACAGCTTGAATTCCTTTGATGTTTTAACATCTCACAACTGGGGAGCCTCATTATAAAAGTCAGTTTTCTCTCACCCTCCCCCAAATTAAATTTCTCCTCTCTTCCTCTCCTCCTGGGCTTCTAGGGTTGTCACCCAGCCAGGTTTTACCCAGACAATCTGTTTTTTGGCTTCTGTGTCCAGATGCCATTTAAGGTTGCCAGATGCCCAGTTTTTGACCAGGAAGTCCAGTCAAAAACCGGACGTGGTGACATAAATGGCTCCCAAACCACAAGTCTGGTTACCACAGGGTGGGGGGAGGGGCTGGGTCATTAACCCGCACCAGCCCCTGCTCAGCCAGGGCTGCCTCCTACCTGTAGACAGTCTCCTTGAGACAATCCAGCGAGTGATGGGAGGGTCCCGTTACCAGCAATTAGAAAGTTGGCAACTCTATTGCAGTTCTTCTGTGTCAAAAATCTGGTAGAGGAGCATTAGGTTCCATTCAGAGCTTGTGATGTTGCTCCTCTTTGACAGAAGTGCGAGGAGTAAATTAAGTGATATGGGGAACGGTCTGTGCTTCTTACTAACTTTTCCTATTTCATGTTGAATTGCTTGACAATCTCAAAAATAAGGAGTTTTTTGGTTTGGGAGGAGATAAGGTATTAACACACGCACGCATGACTCTTGCTTTCTTGTGCTTTGTCCATGTGTTTTCAACTCATTTAAAAAGGGCGCTCATCTTTAGACACTTATGGAAAAATTTCAGTTGTCGAGCCACTAAAGCACTGAGGGCATTAAATAATTAGTGTGAAGTATGTATTAATCTTCTCAAAGTAACTTTTAAAGGGATGTTAGGAGGAAGGATTGTCTAGTGGTTTGTGATTTATTTGTATTGTAGTTATGTCTAGAAGTCTGAGCTGAGGACAGGGCCCTATTATGCAAGGCATGCATTCAATGAAAAGACTAATCCTGCCCCAAAGAATTGTTTCTTGTCACACACTTAGGGCTGGTCTACACTGGGGCGGGAGGGTGGGGTGTCGATGTAAGATATGCAACTTCAGCTACGGGAATAGCATAGCTGAAGTCGACGTATCTTATTTCGACTTATCTCCCGTCCTCACGGCGTGGGATCGATGGTCGCGGCTCCCCCGTCGACTCCGCTACTGCCGCTCGCCCTGGTGGAGTTCCGGAGTCATCGGGAGAGCGTTCAGGGATCGATAAATCGCGTCTCATCTAGACGCAATCTATCGATCCCCGATAGATCGCTACCCGCCAATCCGGCAGGTAGTCTGGACGTACCCTTAGATTGTAAAAGATGGATACAAGAGACAGTGGGGAGTACAAGGTAACAGCGAGACTACTCTGATTAGTGTAACAGTCAGCGGTTACAGCCCTCCAGCTGCCTACTCATTGAGTATTTTCTAGGCATCACAGAAGAGGTGAGTTTTTTCAGAAAGATTTGAAAGAGGTTAGCGTAGTGGTCTTGTGGAACTTTACAGGAACTTCCTTCTATGCTAAAGGGGCTGCATGGGAGAAAGGGCAACCGTGAAATTGCACTGTTGGGCAATGAAGCTGGCATTGGCAGAGCAGGAGCAGGGATTGACCACTTTTATGACCAGGTAAGAGAGGAGTTAGGGCAGGGCTAACCCATGTATTACTTAAAACTGAAGATGAGTAGCTTGTGCTTGTGGTGAAAAGGGGATGTTTGAGGTAGCTGGAGACCAAGAGTTATGACCTCTGGATTTTGAGTTATAATTGACTGCCAGGGACTTCCTGTGTGACCACTGTGCCTTTGTCCCCCATATATAAAATGGGGATAAACACCTACCTCACAGGGGTGAGGAGCCTTTATTAAAGGGCTTTTGAGCTGCTCTCAGCAAACATACTATGTAAATTAAGTATTTTTAATCAGAACGTGCCAACGTTTAAATTTTTGCTGAAATCTCCCTGGTTATCTTTCGTCAGCACTACCCCTTGAAGTGTGTATGAAGGCCTAGCTTGAACCAGCTGAAGGAACTAAGGTGTGAATACACTGTACTCAAAATAAGTCACTGGAATACAGTCTGAGGAGAGGAAGCTTCTAATTTTATTTTCCTAGTTTAAAATGCCTTTGCAGTAGGATTTCATCTTGAATGGTGTAAATGGGTATTAGATCGTACTGGTAAAATATTTAAGTTACACATTTCTGTGATTTGTACTTTACAAATCCAGATCGTAGATCCAGAACCTAGTAGAATCTGTTTTTATAATAGAGGTTGTTGTCCCTCTAGTGAAAGATGCTGGTTTGATGGCCCCGGAGAAGGGAAATTCTCTGTCTACAGAACTGATATAGTACCTGCAGCAGCAACCAACAATATTTTTCCCCGTGTTCTCAAACTACCCCATTCTGACCCAGAGGGACCAATTCTAGGATTGTGAGAGTAGTTCTGTCTCTATGCCTATTCAGTCTTTTGCATGTTAAACTAAGCAGTTTTAAGGACCAGTCTCAGTTTTCTCCTACAAACTAATTGTGACAATTAGTAGTGCCAACTTTCCCATCATTCAGGTACCCCGTGGTCAAGGTGTGTGGTACAGGCCTCTCTTTGTGCCAAGATGATAATGAATTTGAACCGGAAAATAACTCCACCTGAAGGAGTTTGTGAAAACTTTTCATCCCTTCTAGGTTTGGCCCTATATTGTTTCCTGAGTTAGCTAGGAAGGGAGCTGAAATGCCTCTGGTATTAGGATTCCTTAACAATCATAACACATCTAAACTGTATTGGGAATCTTGAGTGTTTTGATCAAAGGGAGGTTGAGCAGCCACCACTTTTCAGATCCATAGCAACAGGGTAATTAAATAGGAGACTGGATTTTGGCAGAAGTCTGTGAATGGAAGTGGAGGCATGTATGCAAGGAAAGCTGGCTTTACAGTAAAGATTGGGGGATGGGGGGAGGAGGCAACTGGGTTTTCTGCCACCCACAAGCATTTTGGGCTGCTAAACCACTGAAGGCTTTTGGCACCATAACGTAGTTTCATAGAAACTCCATTTGAGAATCATAGCCACAAGTAATGAACTAAACAAGTCTGCACTAGAATGCACTGTGGTACATCAATCTGTTGAGAGTGCTGTGACCGCTGCCTAAAATGAACGGATGTTGATGCTTATTTAAAACTGTGAACTCATTGAGGAGAATCCAGTTCATTCTAACAAGCTACCTAATGAATTGATTTAGGTTTAGCCAATTATGTCTAATTGTAATTTCTTGTAGAGCTGTATCTTCCAAACTCAGTAAATAAGTTTACAGAGCCAAAACAAAAAGATGAACTATAGTGGATTATTTTTTCAGATAGGTACAGTCCAACTGACTTAATGTCAACATCCATTTACCAGATTTGGGCGGGGGAGGGTGGGGGGGGGCAATCTAATATCTTCTATCGGACCAGACCTTTCTCCAGACCAAAAAAGAAAATTGCCAGACTGAATCATATTTTTGCAATTATTTGGTGCTGAAAAGTGAAATCCATTATGCATCTTTCTGTCTGTCCATACATACTCTGCAAATAGGTTGCGGTGAAAAGCCACTTTGACAGTACAGTAATTGACATTAAGTACTCCTTTGGAACTGGCAATCTTTTTTTTTTTTTTTTTTTTTTTCATACAATAAATAAGAAATTGCAATTTAGCTTTGAATAGAAACAGATTTCCATTTAGTTTATTGATATGAAGTGAACTCCTCTGTGTTACCATATTTTTATTTGCAGGGCACAGGTAATCTTTCAAAACCTTCATTTTAAAAAGACCTTCAAATTTCTGCACTTATTGGAGGGATGGTTGGTTGTGTTTTGAAAAGAGAATGAAAATGGCACACAGTTTATACTTCTAGGAAATTCTACCCCCTTGCAACTCCCCTCCCTCCCCCCCCCCCCCCCGATAGTTTTAAAACAAATAAAAGAGGCTTTGTTTTGTTGTTTGATTCCAATTTCACAATAAAGCATGGAAGAACCTGAATGGCTCAGTAATGCTATTTAAAAACAAATATTTCAAAGTTCTTCTTGACTTTTTCAGTCTCTCTAATTTCAGTCCTTTGTGCATTTGGCAGTTGCCCTGATTGCTAGGGCTACAAAGAATAGCTTGCCAGATATTTCAAACCGAGGATTACCCTTGTGGTTTAGGCACCCTTAGCTAGAAGGTGAACTGAGATTTACCAAAACTTGCCTAGGAGGTTAGGACCTAGGCCCAGTTAAGTTGATCAAAAGCTTTTCAGTGAAACTTTGTTAAACTACTAGCTTTGTTAATGACCTGTAGATCTTCTTGCTACAGTTTCAACATGCCCATGTGATTGATTTACTATTTGCAAGGGCTGGAGTGGTAGTAGAGAGTGGGTGTTGTTTAGAAATGAGTGCCAAAAGAAAAGCACATTTTCTCTTCCTAAAACAAACAGCAGGGTGCTGCAAATCTGATCTTGCCAGTAGCCTAGTTCCAATTGAAATAGTTATGGAGATGATTTAAAGATTAAGTTTGCCTTGGCATAAAGGTGATGCACACATTCAGGGCTGGCCCACAACATTTTGGCACCTGAGGCAGGAAGCTCAAATGATGCCCCCATGCCTCCTCGCTTGGGCCAAAACTTTGCAAGGTCTCAATTTTGCCTTCTTCCTGTTCTACTCCTCTCATAGTACTGCTCTGCTACCTGCCCCAATAAAGGAGAACTAACAACTTAAAATGCCTAACTTAAAATTTTTGAACAACACTTACATTTGCTGTTCAGGCATTTGAAAGTTAACTTTTCTTGTCTGCATAGTAAACACTGGGATTTTTATCTGTTTGAATAATCAAAGTGGTGCTTTCCATCCCTTCTTGGTTGCAAAGATTTGAACTGCTTCCTGAAGGTGCACAGTCTGGGCCAGCTCATGCTCTATTGAGATGATTGCAAGGCCGACCAGCCTCTCCTGTGTCATTGTGGAGCGTAGATGTGTTTTTATTAACTTCAGCTTGGAGAAGCTGCATTCTCCACTGGCAACTGTTACAGGAAGTGTTAGAAGTATGCGCAGAGCATCAAAAGCATTTGGTGGGTGGTCATCTTATTTGTGCACATATATGCCAGAACAGCCTTTGGAGTTGATCCTGCTGAAGTGTATCTTGAAAGGGCTTTCAGTTCATCACCTAAATCACTCGCATCAATATCATGCATGTCATCATGTGTTAACACTGTCTCTGGTGCCCTGCATTGCTGGTGTAGGTCTCCTTCAGGTATAGTGAGGAGTTTTGGAATATCATACAACATCCCAAATATACTGCTGTGTTCCTTGAGCTGCATGAAACATTCTTCAATTGACTGTATTGCACAAGCTAGCACCTGGTTAAAGAATTCAAGTTTGAATTGTTGTTTGGGGTCTCTTATGGGATTATCCCATGCCTCATAATCAAAATGTCTTCTTTGGTGACTCTTGAATGGGTGGGAAAATAGCATCAGTGTGAAGTTCCTCTGCCAACTTCTGTGCACTCTTCAGAAAGTTTTGAAATCCCTCATCTGACCATTAAGACTGTAGGTATGACTTTGTTTTGTCCAGTTGTTCCATTGCTCCAGATATATCAAGGTCAACACCTTGGCGTCTCTTGCTTACAACATTTATTTCAAACAGTATGTCATGCCACAACACTAAGCCACACAGAAATTTGAAGTTATGTATGTTTCTGGTGATTCCATTTCCCTCTGCCACTGTGTTCTCACGAACAGTTCCTGTCATAGCATTATCTTCCATAATGGCAACTATGGCATTGTCTATCTTCCCAATTTGGATCCAGGGAAATTTTTTTTTTCACCAGACAAGACTATATTATATACACCTCTACTTTGATATAATGCTGTCCTCAGGAGCCAAAAAATCTTACCGTGCTATAGGTGAAACCGCGTTATATCAAGCTTGCTTTGATCCGCCGGAGTGCGCAGCCCCGCCCCTCCGGAGCACTGCTTTACCACATTCTATCTGAATTTGTGTTATATCGGGGTAGAGGGGTGTGTGTGTGTGTGTGTGTGTGTGTGCGCGCACACACACAGTAAGTTTTAAACAAACAATTTAATACCGGTACACAGTGATGATGATTGTGAAGCTTGGTTGATGTGGAGGAGTCAGAGGGTGGGATATTTCCCTTACTACTAAATGATGAACTAGCAATTGCCTGAGCCCTCAAGGGTTAACTCTCTCACTCTGCAAGACCACAGGAAAGGAGGGAGATATGCACATTTCCCTTAAGTACACTGTCTTGTTAATTAGATCAGCTTGCTGAGACCGCAGCCTTGGCGTGTCCCCCCTGCTCTATGGAAGATGGGGAAGCAGGATACAGAGCAGAGAGATGGGGGACACCCTGACATTAGCCCCCCTCTTCTTTCCCGGCACAGCAAGCAGGAGTCTCGGGGAGCAGCACATGGCAGTGGTGGGAGGGACACAGCTGAACTGCAGGCAGCTGCTGCACAGGGAACTTAGGGGAGCGGGGAGCTGATGAGGGAGGGGGGAGAGGGGCTGCTGGTCCACCCTGGTTCCAAGCCCCCATCAGCTAGCTGCAACAGGCTGCTCTTCCTGCAAGCAGTGGACAAAGCAGGCAGCTGCCAAACGACGTTAGAAGGGAGCATTGCACAACTTTAAACGAGCATGTTCCCTAATTGATCAGCAACGAAACAACCGGGACGACTTTAAGTGAAGCGTTACTGTAGTGGTGTGCACATTTCTTGGGTGGTGGCTCTTCTTAGATGCTCCTGGAGTACAGCATCAAACTCAGCCATCAGCTCCACAATGTTAAGGAAGTTTCCATTGTTTGGCATACAGCTGATCTGAAGTGCCACGCAGTGCTAGGTTTTGGGTAGCAAGCATTCTCACAATGGCAATGAGCCTTTTCAGAACATTTTGCCAGTAAAGAGACTGATGCAATCTTCTCTTGATGCTGATCATCTATGGTGGCCTTTAACCTTAGTATCATCTCAAGCTCTTTCCACCTATGGAATACTCTCTGGTGATTTACTGCCTTCTCATAGCATTCCAGATTTCTAGCCAGATTTTTCCAGTCTTTTGTTCCTGTAGAACCCAATGTGGCTGGAACATTAGACTGGAAGAGTTTTGCAACAAAAACAGTATGCAGCATTCTGGGGTTTTGAGTACATAAGCCATGGCCTCTCCACTTTGTCACTATTGGGGATTTCACGCCAGTAATGTGTTGGATGGAAACTTCTATTTTCATTGTCTTTGGGGAACATGAAGTTTTTCACTTGCTGTGGCCCATGAGGTACAAGGAAGTCCCTCAGGCTACTGCTCCAGTGGATCCACAGTCCTGGATCATCTAGACTTAGGAAACTAAACTCAGCAGCAGCTGTTTCTTGCGCCTCCACCACACGCTTCTCTGATCTACACTTTTCTTCAGGAATGTGCATGGTTACATCCATTTGAGATGGAGATATGGATGCTGTAGTAGCTGCCAGGCCACCTGCGCTCTGACTAACTGGAAGACCAGGCATCTACTCACCACTCACATCCTCACTGGGGCCGGAAGGCTCACCGTGAACATTTGTGTCTATGTATCTCAGGAGAGCTCCTTCCTGCTTAAATAGAAAAGCTTCCTTTGCTTTCTTTCTTTTTCTGAATGCTGCCCCAGAGGGGCGTTTTCTTCTTTCATTCATGACTGCTATTCTGTGCCAGCTCTAGTGGCTCTCAACACTCAATTGAAGGGGACAAATAAGCAGGCTGGTAGCAGGGCCTGAATGAGGGAAGATATCAGTGTCTTAAGGGTCTAACTGGCTCCTACTACTTCAGTTGCCTGCCTGTTCTCCTCAAGTGGGTTCAGGGAAGCAGCAGGAAACAGGAAGCTCCCTGAGAAGCTGGTGTTAATCAGTCCAGGCTTCTGGAGGTGCTAGAGAGGTACATAAGAGGCTCCTCCTCCTCTCTCTCCTTGCAGCTCCTGCTGCTTTCTGTTATTCCCTCTCACCTTTTCTCCTGCCTGCCTGTTATGTCACTTGTGCCCTCCTTCCTCCAGCACAGCACTCCACCATCTCTGTGCATCTAGAGCAGAGAGAATACATATGCACCAGTAGCAGACACAATTTTCTACACTCTGGGTTGTAGTGGTGCCCCCCCTCCAGTCTGGCACCTGAGGCAGCCGCTTCAGTTCACCTCATTGTAATGCTAGCCCTGCACGTGTTATGAAAGTGGAGACACCCCCCCCCCCACACACACACACAATCTCTTTCCCAGTAAGTTACTTTTCCAGTTACTACCTATTGTCTTGCTGTAACGGTATCATTAACTAAAGCTCTGTTCTTGCGTAGGAAGATGCTTATATAGGGCCATGCTAGTTTTCAGCCTGCAGGTACTCTAGTATGGAACACAACCAATCTTTACAGCCAAAGATACTTGAAACAAGATGGGATACTTTTTCACTATCAGAACATTTTTATGTAAAAGTTCAGTATCGTGATTCAGTATTTCTGATGTCAAACATTAGCTAACAAAAGTATGGACAATGCCAGGTCTTTGGGCTGGAATTTAAGCTGCAATGTAGGAGTGAAACTAGAGTTATGGTACAGATAGATGTTGTTGTTTCAAGTTCCGGATACTATGCTATTTATTTGGATCAGAAAGCCTGAACTGAAATTGTTGCATTTCCTAGTGACATCTGTCAATATTTTTACTTTATTGAGGCTGTGTTTGTGTGGACAATGGCTGTTGTTGTGGGGAAGAAATAATAGAAGGTATTTAACGGAAGGGAACTAAAGACACATTCATTAAGATGTTGCATCTGGCTCTGAAAGGAGTGTGGCATATTAAAAGTAGACCAAGTAATTAAGAAATAAGGATTGGCTCTCACACCCTTTGAAGGCAGTGGCTCTGTGGAAGTGTACTCACCACAGGCACGCCGCCTCATTGCTGGGCAGGACATAGTGGCTTCTTCTTTGGCAGCCCTTGAGCTTCAGCCCAACTTCAGGCTTTGTGGGTCTTCCAGCAGCTGCCTCCACGGTCTTTGCACCACTGCCTTCGGTGGGCCCAGAGGGGAGCCCAGGCCCACACTCTGCTCTGGATTCCAGACCAGGAAACAGATAAAGACTGTTTCTTCAGACCCTCTCTTCTGTATCCCTTGGCTGCTTCCGACCATAGGACACAGCAAGGCTCTTCTCACAGCATATTCCTAGGCTGACTCTCTTCTGCAGATCATCCCCAAAATGGGAACCAAGCTAGGTCAGGGAAACAAAAGAAACATAAAGGTCCTGCAACAGGCCTGCCTGCCCTCAGGAGGCTCTGAGACTTTAGAGGCTCTGGTTTGGCTCCGGCCCCAGCTGGGCCTTGCTTCATGAAGCTAGCCTAAGAGGTCCTCTCCCAGTCAGCTTCTACTGGGCTGGACTCTTCCTCTTTTAACTCCTCCCTCCAGGCTTGGCACTTCACACATGTAACAAGGCGGGGCTGATTGGGCCCACAGACTCTCCTTAACGCTTTCTTAGTTAGCCTGTGATGAGGTATGTAGACTCCACACTATCATTGATGCCAGTGGGACAAGACAGGCAGAGTGATGTACAATACAAGAATTAGGAAAACATTTAAAGGAATTGAAAGGTCTCTGACATGAGACTGGGTGTAGGGAGAGTCAATTAACAGAATGTCAGTGGAATCTTGATGCGAGGGTGAGGGCATCTTCCTAACAGTGAGCTCTGTTAGACTTGGGAATAGTATCCCAGAGCAGGTGTTGGAAGCATCAGTTCCTGAATCATTTTAAAATGAGCCTGGACAAAGGTCTACAAAATCAACTGTAGCAAGCAATTTTATGCCAACAGGAGGTGATCTCTATGGCCCACTCTCTTCCCCCCTCCCTCATCTCTAACCATTAGGATATTAGTCTTTTGCTGCTACGTACATGTAGAGATAAAACTGATCCAAAAAGTATTGGAAAAGACACTTTCACTCCTTCAGCTTTGTGGTCTGTCTTTTTATTTATTTATTTATTTTCTTCATTTTGTTCTACTTTCCTGTAATGAAGGTAAGTCACTTTCCTACTACCAACAGTCCTTGTGCTGAGTCAGACTTCAAAAAGCAAAGAAGCTTTTCTGAGTGGGGTCGGGTGGAAGAAATCTCAAATCATTAGTAACTGAAATAGAAGATGATAGATAGTTTGACTCTGTTTAATCTTCCTTCTCCTTTCAGATGGGCTGCTAGGACTCTGGCCCTACAACATCTTAAATCAGCGACATCTAAAAGTCTTGACCTGCTACATAAGTGACTAAATATTCAAGGATCTCTTTTCATAAAAGGGAAAAGTTGAAGCAATATCCGGTAGACTTTACACAACTGTGTAAATTATTTGGAAAGGGCCTCAATTAATCCATAATGCATTGCTCAACATATTTATCAAAGGACAATTAATCTCTCTTCTCCAGAATGGAAATGATGTAGAGTAAAATATGAATTCTCTGGGATGGGAGCCTAACTAATAGGAACTCTTGAACACACTGAAACCATGAATGCTATTCTTTTCTTCCCTGCACTCCAAGTGGATGACTGAATTATTTTCCTCGTCCACTCGTGACCTGAACTTGCTGCTGGAAGCTAACTGTGTGTATATACTGGCAAGTTTCTGTCTCTCACACAGACAGACACAGACACCTGCCTCTGTGTTCAACAGCACAAGCATTCCACATTAATGGTTTGCTTTGTGTCCTGGAGCAGATCAACACAGCACACAACAGCTGTCAGAAACGGGAGGAGCGCATGTCTCCAGGGCAGCTGAGTTCAAAACAATGAGCCAAGCGGCCACTTGAGGCATTATGGGACAACTCTGGAGGCCAATTACAGCAATCAAGTGTCTACACTGGCAATAGAGCGCTGGAGCCTCTGCGCAAATAGCCTTATGACTCTCATCCAGGTGTTTGTGGTTTTTTTTTTTTTTTTTTTTTTTTTGCAGCGCTGCAACAGAGGAGTTTCTGCGCACAAAGTGGCTTGGCAGTGTGGACACACGTCTGCAGTTTGAGCGCAAAAAGCTGCTTTACTGCGCAGAAACTTGCCAGTGCAGACAAGCTCTAAGAGAATACCATCAATGAAACTCTTCTAATGTAAACCTCTCTTCAGCTGGGCTTGTTACCGGCAAGTCGTTTGGCATAAGGAATAATATTTTGGAGACTAATGTTTAGTGCTCAGTTATTGAAGACTGATTGATTGAGATCTTTGGCTAATACTCTATTCCTAACATAATAAAAGGAGACTTCTCTCTTATCTTGATTTGTATCATACTTACTGTCTAACTTTGATATAGCATTGGCAAATAAACAGGTGTACTGAATAAGTGGCCAGGTACTTTTTTAATGGTAATATATAAATTGTTCATGAGGCATGAGAGTAAAAAGCCCATGCTTTAGTTTAATTTGGTTTCCAGCATGCTAGCTAGCTAGATTTTGCTAGCACATGTTTGCCAACAACTATGTTGAAGCATGATTTTTAAACTTTGTAAGGCCAGTGCAGATGGAGCATATAGCATGGCTTTTTAACACTAACACAGTTCTCCTGCCCACACAGGAGAAAGGAATAGATCTTGACTGTGCTTACATGTTTGTGGCTAACAGTCTTAACCTTGTCTGCACTAGCATTTATCTTCATATTTCCTACCAGCAGAGCTACATGAATGGTGGGAATGCTAGTGTAGACAGGTCAGTGGTAACCACTGGAGTTTTAGACCTAGTGTTGGTTAGAACTTTTTTGAGCAGACTTAAACAATACTGTGGTTAAAACACTAGCAGCCAGTCTACGTATGTGATAATGCAATGAGGGGAAAACTTTAATAAAAATACTAGGGTAGCCATAATGTGCAGAGAATCTAAAGCATTAACCAGAATGAATGAGGGACCACTTAGTCAAGATTCTTGTTACTTTTACTGACCATCTGCCAGGGGAATCCCAGAATCTAGATTTTTACTTTATTTAAAAAAAAAAAAAAAGGAAGAGACTGAGAAGAAGTTTCTACTTGTTGCAGCTTTGAAATGTGAGGTCTACAGGGAGACTGGCTGAATTTTTTTGTTGGGGCACAAGGCTAGGATAATGGAAAAATTCTGCACTCAGTGTTCATTCAGCTAACAATGCATTTTAACACTTTTAAAAACCCTGTACCGATGACACATCCTTCTCCTTTCCATTGCTGTGAGAGCGATTGCAGTGAATTATAAAGCCTTGGCTCAAGGGGAAAGGGACAATGTCATTGCTAATTCTAGGTGATCGGATATCTTTTTGGGGGCTATTTTTTGTTGTCTCCATTCCACAAGTAAATGTTGAGAATCGAGAGGTACCTCAAGTTTTGAGGTAATGAAGAGAAGAAACATTTCAGGATTCTTTTAGATCTTCATATAATTGGTGGGGGGCATATGAGGCAAGACTCTGTGCTGGATTATATACTGGACTTGGCAGTCACAGCAGCTGTGGAAAAGACACACGTGCAGCTTTATTAACTTGCTTTTAGGGTTTTCCAGCTGCATCCCATCACTGCCCCCCACCCCCAGATTATTTTTGTGTGTTGAGAATTGATACTGGGGTACACTAAAATCCTTATACATGGCTTTGACTTGCACTCTCCCCACTGAACTGAAACTCGGGTTTTTGCTTTTCTTAGGTGGGTTTGCTGAATTCTCCGGCTGCTTCCCTGGCCTCTGTGAAGGAAAATCTGTTCTAGTCCCTACTTGTATTTCTCAACCTTGCTTACCTGTCTCCAACATTGGTCCAACCAGAATCCTGCCTCATCTTTACCTTGGTTGCCAGCGAGATGTCCTCAACAAGGTGGGTACTTTGAAATTATTATTTACGGCCATGGATGTGTAGTTTTCAGGAGTGAAAAGAGTTGCTTAAAAACAAAACAAAAATATATACAGATCATGCTTTCTGAAATAATTGCATCTCAGTGTTTTGTGAGTGTATTGTGATGTTACAGCAGTACAACTGCAAAATACCTTGAGTAAATGCAATTGACAGCCTTGTGTGGGCTTAACCTCAACCTCAATCAGCTATGTGATACCTATTTCAGCAATCTACCAACCAACGGGAAATTAATCATCTGTCACTGCAGAAGTTGAACTAGCTTCATGTGTGGCTCCAACTAGTTCTTCTGGCAAACATACAAGTCATGAACACAAGGGTGCTGATGGCAAGTACAGGACAAAAAAAATTGTGTTATTTCATGTATTTTCTATAAGCGCTAGGAAAAATCTGTTTGAAACATCTTCTAAAATATAAAGTCTTGGACAGTCCATTGGGCCTTTTAAATTCATCCGTACTATAGCACTGTAATCATGGTAAAACACTGATCACAAGTATAAATAAGTTTAATTAGATCGCTGTTCCTTGGCTGCTTTCCTAAAATCAGCAGTTCTGCAGTGTCTTTAAAATAGCCAATTACATCGTCTGTGGGAGAACTAAATGTTGTTCTTGCAGGGGCCTGGGCTCGTGATTTATCTAAAAGCTTCCTCAATATCTAATTTCTATTGCCCTATGTGCATACATAAACTATCTACATCCCTGGCTCATGCTTCAGCCCTCATGTCACCTCACCAGGTAATAACTTTTTTTTTAATGTTGAAATGAAGGGGGGGGGGGGGGAAACCTTCCCTCTTTCTCAAAATTCCAGTTTATTCCCAGTTGACAGCTGCTATTTACAAGGTGTTTAAATACTGAGCTGTGAGAACTATCTAAGACCCACAAAAGGGGTTTTTTTTCACTCTCCCTAACATGTTAGCTCTTCACCCAAGTAGGGAATGTCCAGTTTCGTATGCATGTAAAAACTTGTGTGTGAAGACATTTCTTGTTCCAGTCTTAACAGGCCTGTAATTCTATCACATTCAGATCCCTTTACCATAATTAGATTCTTTCCAGTTCCTTCTGTTTCTCTCTGCTTTCCAGTCTGTTTTTAATAAGGTATTGTTCATGGATTTTTAGATCCATTATTTTAATGGAGTCCTTGCAGTATAGGCAATTTACTAGTTACTTTTTTCCACAGCACATAAAGAAAGCAGCCAATATGGAGGATAGTCCATGGCAATTGTATTCACTTGAGATATTTCTTTTAAAACTTGCAGATATTTTACTGTGCAACAAGCCAGCAGTTTAGATCTGACTTATTTTTGGTGGATGTCTGAGCAATTTATCATTTTTCTTAGCATGTATATTCTTAGTGGCCCCAAGACAGTACAAATCAAAGATTTTCTTTTTTCCCTTGCCACAAACCCATAGAACTTCTCCAAGAGGCTTTATTTTCTATTCTGATTATTTTAAATACACAATGGTCCCCAAGGAGGGTCATGTCCAGACATGACAAAGTCCTGCTCAGCAGCCCCACCAGGTTCCTGATCAAGGTCCCTGCATTCAGGATGAGGGACCGAACTCTTGCTCTCATGTTATCCATCTGGTTCTGAGGCACTAAAGGCTTTGCTATTTGTTATGCCTAAGTGGCCCCTAGCCAGTGAATAATCTTGGAGGGGGAAAAAGAAGCTCTTTTCCACACTTACAGTAAATTCAATGCCTGTAAAGGGAGGAGAGTACTTGCACAGTTGTATGTGTAATCTTCAAGGACAAAGCTTGGGTGAACTTTGGTGAGAAATGGGTGTGGGGGAAGGGGAATGAATCCTTTCAGAGTGGAGGGGTTGTCTGTGAGAGCCCTGGGTGTGTCTCTTTGTTCAGCAGAAGCAGGGGAACATGAAATGAGAATTTCTGATCTTGATGTAAAGGTATGTGGCTGCTAGACTGATAAAAGTCCTTCAGTTGTCCATGACTAGAGCTAGAGTGGGACCCTAGAATTCCATCAAATCCTGCATTTCTTCATCTATCTGTTGAGGGAATTCAGGTCTATAATCACTATCCACTTTCCATTTCCTTTGGAGAGCCACATAAAAGGTAGAATAAAGTCTACAGAATCTCTTTCCCCCCAGTTGGTTCTTCTGTCCTAGTCCTGAATAGATTATTAATTTCTTCATTTATCAGTTTGCTAGAAGTTCTGACAGAAACTAGGAACCTGTCTTTTGGGTTTCTTCTCAGTTCCAGGGCAAAGCTGCATCTTATGATCTCAGACCTATTTGTCCATCATACATTGTCCTTCCACTCCGTCTCTGTCCGTCCGTCTCTCTCTCTCTCTCTCTCTCTCAACAAAAGGTGGAAGACTCCTGTTGTGAGCTAGACATCTCTGATGGGGCTTACACTGCAGTAAGTAGGTAGTTTTAAGGGTATTGATGGCCCTCTGCTTATTGTCCTGGTGACTTGCCTCTTCTGGCAAGTCTGTACCAAGGCTTTCACCTTGAATATCTGTAGCCTTTTCTGCCTTGTCTATGTAGCTGAGAGAGCAAAAGGAAGATCTCTGCGTCTGGAATCCCATTGACACCTTCCTAGGTGATTTAGCAGCAGAAAGAGACTTTCCTTCTCTTTGGTGGGAGATGCCAACAGCCTTCTTCATTTAGCTTTCCTGAGAACCTCAGTTTTCTGGCAGTCTGCTAGTACCAACAGTGAGGGACATGTGAGGTACTACGTTCCAGTGAACAGGTTGGAAGAGGGCTCACAGTGATAAGAACCTCCAATGCTTGATTGCCTAGATCAACTGGCCACTTTCACAGACTTTCTCTAGTGCCAGGATATGACTGTTGAGTGTGCTTATAAGGAGAGCAATCTAGAAGAGACTGATCATTTTTAAATGTTCCAAAGGGATGAAAGTGAGGACTCGCTGCTGGAAGGAAGGAAGGGAACCAAACTTAGTGACAAGTGGCAGAAGAACTTTCGCTGAGGCAGCCATTAGGATTGCATGCCCCAACTGACAACTCGGCTTCTGTCTCTGCTGCTTCAGGTTACAAAACAAGGCCCTTACTAGGATGAGAAGATAGGCTTCTTGTTCATGTTTTTAAATTGTGGAAAGTGCAGTAAAATATGTGGGCAATTCTGCAGGGAAATCCCAAATTCTATAAAATTCACAGATCTCTATTGTCCTTGCTTTTGCCTTCTAAGTGCTCTCTGATCATCGATTGTCTGTGTTGTGAGCAATCCTACCCAGACGAACTGATCTCCACATCACTGAAACTGATCCAAAATATTCTGCAAAATGAATTATAAATCTGCCATAAGATTCAGCTGTGGATATTGGAGCCTGTAGATGATTCAGTTTAGTTTATGGGGCTGGAGGAGTCTCTGACACATCATTTGGCAAGCTTGCTGAGTGTTGTCCTCTGCAGTCTTATGTGAGACTCCTGGGAGAAACTAAACATTTTATCCTGTTGCAGAAGTTTTTTGTACCTTGCAATCTGAAGTTACCAGTAATCCCCAACCTAGACCAATTAAAACAATATTCACAACGTTTCTGATTCATATGTATAATTGGTAAATAGTATCACTTATGTAAAGGTAAGGCATGCAGAAATGTGTGGTTTCAATTTTTGTTAGTCATAAAAATTTGCAACTTCTTTACAAAGTCCCAGGGATTCTTTACATGTTCACTTTATTGACTTTACAATTTTTTTAAAACAAATATTTGAAGAGAACACCTATTTCTATTTTAGGATTTTGTATTGGATAGCCTTTTTAATATTTAAATAGGCACAAAGTTCAGAAATGCTTTTTGTGTACCCATTATGAATTTAGTACTTGAGGCCTGGCACTGGAAATATTTAGGCATTTATCTTTACTCATATGAGTAGACCATTGAAATCAGTCAGACTGTGCATGCAAGCAAAGTTGGGTATAAACATTTGTAAAGTCAGGTTCTTATTAACCATTTATACTATTCACTTTCTGTATTTTTGGATAATGAAAATTGACTAGTCAGTTCCACTTTCTGGGTCTCAAAACATTTAAGACAAAGTTGAGTATTTGCAAAAATGTTACAAGGGAATATTTAGATCCACGCACACTCTGTTTTTGTTAATCTTAAAATTTTGTGTAAGGACACAACCTACATTTTGGGCATACGCTTACCTGATTGTGTGTCTTTCGAAGGATGGCATATAACGTACAAGTTTTTTATAGTCCGTGTTTTCAGGTGTAAGCAAGAGTTGCTCAGGCTCATGTATATTTCATAGTCACATTTTATATAAGTGACTGTAAAACCTTTTGCTTTGCTCCTTACAAAACTATTTTGTTTTTCTAGACCTGGCTTTTGTGTCCTGGAAAAACATGGCATTTTAGGGTAGTCATTAATTTTAAGATTAAACAAGTCACAAAATGTAAATAACTTGATAAAAGAGCATTTACCTCCTTTTCACATAGTTGTTAGTATTAGGATTTCTGGATCTTCCTCCCATCATAATTCATTTCTTCCTCTTGGGTGCCTTACAATGAAGTCACTGTTCTGGTTATTACATTATAGTCTGCAGCTCTGTGAATGATTGATATCCCAAACACAAGGAATCGTAACTTCTTTCTTTAGACCTAGTCCCAAAGATGAGCATTAACTCTTTTTTTTTTTTTTTTTTTTTTTTTTTTACTCAAACACACATACGCATGGAATGCTTTGTTTTATGCCATCCTCTCCATTCCAATTTGCATAATCGGTTCCTCACCAAAAATCTTTAAGTTTGAGTTGAGGTTCGTAGAGTGAGTGGCCCACCAGCACCATATGAAAAAGCTAAGAAAGAAGCCATTCAACGCCCCATCTACATTCACTCATCAGTTCCCCTTCCACAGCTCGTATATCTCTTCCCTCATCCTGAACAAACTGTCTCAATTTGTCTCAAACTCCAGCAATGGTTGTTGGCGATAAATTCGTTCCCCCCCCCCCCCCCCCGGTGTGGCTTTCGTAAATTACATTGAGTGTGGTTCTGTGTGTGATTTTGTACGGGCGTGTGAAAGTGAGGTACACTGTCAAACTGCAAATGGCAGCAGCATTCCTGTAACATTTAGGAGAACTTATGTGAGTTGGTGATCTGTATTATTTTTAGTGATCTAAATTTGGTTGTGTGTTTTGTTTTGTTTTTTACAGTATTCATAGCTGATTTCTACACTGTTGCACTGTGTTTATGGCCAGAGATAAGGCTTTATGTTGGTTATTCAGGATGAGCTCGGAGATATGTGAACTGTGCGTGGTCTTGCTTTTTTTTAGCATTTGCATTGATGGGAGTCAAGCAACCTTGACTCAAACGTAAAAATATCACGCCCACCTCTGCCAGACCCCATTCCCAACCCATGCCACTTTCTGTGCACAGCTCAGATTAGCCCCTACATTTCTGCCATAGTCAGATTTCAACATGTGTGTCTCAATATGTGATAGCTGAATGGGTATAGTGGGGAGTGGGGGAGCATGTTGCAGAGTGGTGCTGTAGAAGATGTGTGGGAAGCAGGATTGGGGAGGAGGTTGCAGAGCCTATGTGTGATGGAGAGAAATTAGAATTGGGGCTTGATCTGTGATGGGGGTGGGGAGGAGAGAGACAATGTGCTGTGAATTGAACTCCTGTGGTGGTGTTGGTAGCAACTCCCTGGTTAGGGTAGCATTGAACTTGGCACTCACATCAGGACTAAAATGCCTGTTTCATGTTGGAATGACTGAATTAACTTCCAGATTTGGCACAGTAACTCTTCAGAGGACAAATGACTTTTCTGTGTGTGTTTTAAGCAAACTATTTATTGACTCTTGTGGAGGAAACATTTATAAATGCTCCCTGTTGGAAACATTGTGCTGTATTCCTCACATTTCTCTAGGTCCCTGGCTATACAAGATTCTCAAATATAGTAGTAAAGAGCGTTGTATGATCAATAGTTAAAGTGTGCAACTTGCCAAATATGTGTTTGTGTTCTGTTTAATCCCTAAGAAGTTATATCCTTATACTGTGCCAAAAAATACAAACACACACACACAAACCCACAAGTTTACTACTGCCAAACTGATTTCTTTTTTAAAAATAGAACTGGGTATGCAAACAGGAAAAGGGAGAAATGAATTTAATGGACAAAAGATCAAGTCTGCAGACATCTTAGGAGCCAGCTGTTTGGGAAGATACAGTAATGGAGGGGTGGGGGCACGAATTGCTGTAAACTGTATATTTTAAAAATATTTAAATTGCTAGACCAACATTTTTCTTACTGAGTGTGCTTACATGTAAATCGCAGCCTTAATGTGACAGCTGTATCAATTATTTTTAAACACATATAAAGCTGTGCAACAATTAATTTTTCTCTCTCTCTCACACACACACACACACACACACACACACACACACACACACACACACACACACACACACACAAAATATCTGCCTTTACTATTGCATTTTCCCAAACAGAGGACTATTAAGGAGGTGTATGCCTAGACCTGAATTTCAGTAGAAGCTCGGTGCCTAATTCCCCTAGGGTCCTTTTGAAAATCCCAGCTGGAAGGGTTTGAATGCGCTTATAAGCATGCTGCTCCATCACTGTTCTTTGGAGAATATTCACCCAGCAGCGGAGAGCTTTCACAAGTCCCGAAGCCCCACTTATAACTCATGTTTTAGGCTGAATTTTACCCACTGAGTACAGCAAGCCAAAATGGGGGAAGACTTCCTCTTTAGCTCAAACTCTCTTGCACCTCTAACCTCCCGACAATTCTGTTGGAATAAGGTGAGCTCTTCACACACATACTCTTTCCCTCTCTGACACCCACCCCCCCCCCCCACACACACACCTTTCCCCAAATCTGGTCACGTGTCAGATGTCTTTGGTTTAGGGCCCAATTCAGTTGGTAGGCAGGCTCAGAGCATGCCTGATTGGGCCCTGCAGGTGAGAGAGGTGGGGGATGGCCTACTTTGAAATCCCATGGGGTTTAGTCATGAGCTAGAGCACCAAGCAGCTCAGCAGCATCAGGATTTAGGCAGGTTTGCACAGGCCCACCAGCAGAAACATAGGTGCATGGGGACTTTAAGTGCCTATAGGGTTAGGCAGCAGCTGAATGGGAGGTTTGAGGATCTCCGTGCTGCCTAAATGTTGGACTTGGGTGCATAAGTCCCATTGTGGATCTAGCTGTGAGTGACTTGCCCAAGCTCACAAAAGAAGTCTGTGGCAGAGCCAGGAAG
Organism: Chrysemys picta bellii; assembly: GCF_011386835.1. Taxonomy (NCBI): domain Eukaryota; kingdom Metazoa; phylum Chordata; order Testudines; family Emydidae; genus Chrysemys; species Chrysemys picta. Next base: position 129,462,293 of record NC_088791.1, on the reverse strand, counting down.
CTAGAATGAAAGCCCCGATTCTGACAGATGTTGGGAAAATGTATTCCAGATCAGGACCTTTAGCTCTTCACTAACCAGGGTAGACTGATTTATATGCAGAACCTACCTTCATACAACTCCAGGGATATCCTTGCCAATTGGGGAGGTGGTTAAAGTGTTCGTTTTAGCAGGGATGTTTACACTTGCCATTATTAAGGCTAAGATTTTGTCATGGCTATTTTAATTAGTCATGGACAGGTCACAGGCAATAAACAAAAATTCACTGAAGCCGTGACCTGTCTGTGACTTTTCCTGCTGCAGCTCCATGGTTTCTCCCACCACCAGGGTGGTTGGGAGCTCTGGGGTTCCCCCTCTGCCTGCGGCAGCTGGAAACTGCAGCCTCCCCCCCGTCCCCCCGCCACGGCAGCTGGAGCTGCAGGGTCACTAGATTTCCCAAAGAGAACGGGACACCGCCAGCCACTCACTCAAGGTCTCCTCCTCCCCCTGCACGAGGCTGTTGCCTGTGGCTGGAACCCCGAGGAGGGCCCCCTCAGGAGTTTGTCACCTGTCGCTGGAAGCTTGCAGGGGGGCCCCTGTCACTGCAACCCTGTCAGGGCCCTGCTGGTTGACAGTTCCTGGGGCTGAAGCAGAAAATGTCAGAGATCTCTATAGAAATCCGATTCCGTGACTTCCACATCTCCATGACATAAACATAGCCTTAGCCATTATACGTGCAAAAATGCAGAGAATATTGACTGCAACAACAACAAATTGGAATTGCTAATAAGTTACATGCATTTTAGGAATCATTCTTCTATTGTATTAGCAATATGGGAGCTATCAGATTAATTTCACACTTTTCATTGACCCCTCTTATGCCCTCACTGAGAGGGTAACTTTATTCTTTGACAGGTAACCCAGAACTACATATGTGGTAAGTAAGCCAGTTAATACTGGACATGTTGGGAGTGCCAGTTCTGTTGCCACCAAACATATTTTAACAAAAGTGGCAGCGAATTCCATCTCTCCTATTAATAACGCTTTACACTTTAGATTGGGGGAGGGGTTTCCCCTCTTCTATTTTTTGTAAGTCTTCCCTTATGAGTATGTAATCATTACATCCATTTAAGTGTCTTGATCAGATTGTTTTTATCAAGATAATCCGCCACATAGAAGTTTGCCAGAAGCTGAGAATGGGCGACAGAAGATGGATCACTTGATGATTGTCTGTTCTGCTAAATCCCTCTGAAGCACCTGGCATTGGCCACTGTCGGTAGACAGGATACTAGGCTAGATGGACCTTTGGTCTGACCCAGTATGGCCGTTCTTATGTCCAACATATAGTTAGAATTATGCAAATAGGAATTCTGATCTAGCTTCCAGTTAAGTAACACTCCAAGTAGGCTCAGGATTACTTTTATATGCTTAATTTTTACCTGCCAGAGATAGGGCTGTATTTTTTTCACTCTTGATCTTTGTCTCTTATAGGAGCTGATGCAGCAGAATGCTATTGGTTATGTATTAAATGCAAGCAATACCTGTCCAAAGCCTGACTTTATCCCAGAGTCTCATTTCTTGAGAGTTCCTGTGAATGACAGCTTCTGCGAGAAAATTTTGCCTTGGTTAGACAAATCAGTTGATTTTATTGGTAAGAAGATGAGATATAATAGCTCTATGCTAATTATACCATGTATTTTTTTTTAAAGCGTTTTTATCCATTTTAATTCTTTGGGTTTTTTGTTTTTGTTTTTTTGCTAAGTGTCTCATTGTCTTTTATGATGAGAAAGTAAACGGAAGCACCTGATCTACCTTCCATATTGCAATTGTCATTTTATATACCACTCTTGTAACCCTACCCATACATCTAAACTCAGCAGTCCCAAACCATCAACTTCTGCTCCAACTCAGGTCTCTCTGTCTCTAATTATGTTCTTGCCTATCTGTGAACCCCTTTCATTGCTGCTCTACTTATTTTGAGATAGAAGAGTAGATCTGAACATGCTATTCAGGCACCATCAACTTTATATAATAGCACAATAATATTTTCATTATTTTTGTTCATTCTTGACATTTTGTTCATTCTGACATTTTGCTTATTTTTGGTGGGGGTGAGGGGAAAGAGCAGTGCTACACACTGACTAGATGTTTTTGTGGAGTTGACACTGAAGACTTTCTTCTGAGTGGTTACAGTTACGTTGAAACGTTGTTGGGTTTTAAAGTACACCTGTACCCCGATATAACGCTGTCCTCGGGAGCCAAAAAATCTTACCGCGTTATCGGTGAAACTGCGTTATATCAAACTTGCTTTGATCCGCCGGAGTGCGCAGCCCCGCCCCCCCGGAGCACTGCTTTACCGCGTTATATCAGAATTTGTGTTATATGGGGTCGCGTTATATCAGGGTAGAGGTGTAGTTCAATTGCATTTATCAGCATAAAAGGCAATGCCACATACAGGAACAAAATTACATGTATAAATGTAAGTGTGCATGTATGTTTAAAATATATAAATATATGCAACCATTCTGCCATCAGAAAACGTTCATTAGCTGGTAATCTTTGGAATAAGTAATGCTGTACCCTACCTACATGGTCTCTCTGTTGGCTAGGAAACAGCCTGCCTCTCTACATCACACTAACAGTTAAGAAATCTGCTGACAATTTGTAGAGGGGATTTTTAAGGTCCTGGAAGCAGTAGGAGCATCAGCACATACCATAGCAGTGCCATAAAAAGGGAAGTAGAGTTAAGCGCCAATTGCAGAGTCCTGCTGAACACATATGTAGCATTACATAAATGTCATGTGTGAACAAAGAACTCTGCCATAATCTTTCTTAAAGGGTCAAATCTGGCTTCAGATTTAGGATTTTTGTAAAAATAAGCTTATCCAAAAGCTAAGAAACTTAACCACAGATTTTCTGTACAATTGGACAGAAGGCTTTTAACAAATAAACAATTTTATAGTGACTTAGCAACAGCATTGTAAGGTTTTCATTCTCCAGCACAGATTAAAAGGACAGTTGACATTGACTTACCTTTTGCATATGTCTTAGCCTAGATCATAGAATTCCCCCCGGTCACATACCATGTGATGTAACTAAAATTTTTAAATCATTGCTTTAAGTATGAGTTCAGTATAAATGTAAATTTTGGCTTCAGAGGAAATGGAAAGATAAAAGTTTTGAGCTACTCTTTTTCCCTTCTCTTGTATCATCTCCTCCCTGATCCAAAACAAAGGGGTGGGTGTGGGTGTGTAAATGTTACAGGTTTCCTTAAAAATCTGCATGAAGAGCTTGAACTTTCCAACACATTAATGATTAAGCTCCCATTGAGTTCATCGGGTGCAGGACAGCAAAGTTACTGCTCCATCAGATTTTTTTTTTTTAGGGAGAGAGTATTGTGTTTAGAGCAAGAGGGAGGAAGCCAAGAGAGCTGCACTTTCAGGTCCTGCTCTCAGCTTTGACACTGACCCACCACGTGAACTTAGTCAAATCATTTAATTTGTGTTGCATTTTATTCATATATAAAATGGGAACAAATCCCTCCCACTGAGTCCTTGTCAGGATTATTATTTAGTGTATCGTGAGATGGTTTCTGTAATGCTGTAAGTATACAGTAATATTCTTAATACAAGAACAGATCAACATGGGTACATGAATGAAAGAGAATGCATCAGTCATAACACTGATTTCTGCTTGAAGCTTCCATGGGATCTGTAATAAAGAGTGAACTTTAAAGTTCTATCATTTTAACAGGGAGCTTTTAAATATTTCATCACCCTGTGCCATTGACAGTGACACTTCTTGAATTTTTCTTTTTGTTGTACAGAGAAAGCAAAAGCCTCAAATGGGCGAGTTTTAGTGCACTGTTTAGCGGGGATCTCCCGCTCCGCCACAATTGCAATTGCATACATCATGAAGAGAATGGATATGTCCCTTGATGAAGCCTACAGGTAAGGATAGACTTTTCCTTTTAAATGAGCTTTTGTGCTTGTCAGCTTGAAACTTATAAACATTATTTCATCATGTACTCTTTCCTCTTCATCCAAGAATGCCTGAAGTTACCCTTGCTTTAAGTATGGACTTCCTACAGACTCACCTGCCGTTGTTTTGTAGGAAGTAAAAACCTAACATTGATGTGGACACAGCAGCAAAATGAGGACAGACACATACATGGAATGAAGCAGCAGGCTGCAACTTTTATTAAATTTTAATACAGGAGGGGCACTACCCAGCCATCATCCATACTCTCCTATACCAGGCATTTAATTAGTTCCAGTGTGGGGATTACAGGGCTTCTTACCATATAACTCATAACGTGGGGTGGCTTTCTTCAGCTGACCCCTCCTACCCCCTGCTCTGAGTCCTAGCTTCCCTACCCCCCCCTACAAGGGGGACAGAGGCTGCAACAGGCTAGGGACTTCCGTCCGCGAGGGCCACAAGGTCTGACCTATCACATGAGCCCAAAGCCCACCACCAAAATTCCAGGTATTTTACTTGTGGGAACTGACCCTGCCAGCAGGTAGGGGATCTTGGTGGACAACTACTGCACTGGTGGGGTGCAAAATCTTCTTTATTAAGAAAATGCAAAAACAGGGAAAATTCAATAGTGGGGGTACAGGGTTTGTTAAGGTAGACAATTGGGGAGGGGTTTCTTTTAGTAAATAGGATAAGGGGTTTCAATAGTGGGGTACAATACAGTGGGGTCCAATACATTTATACTTCAGTGTTAATTGGTTACCAACTGTAACAGGTAGCTAACAGTTCCTATGTAAAGGGTGTGTCACAGCAGCATCTAACCAACTAACAGTTATGGGTAAAATGTGTTAAATAACCAACAACTCTAGGTAAAAATATGTCACAGTGGTGTAAATGTAAAATGTGAGGTGTGTTAGAGAGAAAAAAGGTAACCAATGGGATTTTATGCTAGACTTCAGTAATACAATTGAGGTTTGGCAGCAGCAGGAGCGGGGTGAGCATGTGGGGGAAGGGATTAAAAGAGAGAGAGAGAGAAAGGCAGTGGTAAAGGAGTGAGGTTGGGGGATGGGGGAAGAGGAGCACGTGGTGGAGCAGAGACCAAAGGCAGAGGCGCTGCAGAGGTAGATTTAAACTCAGGGAGACACAGAAAGCAGACAGGCTGCGAGCTTAAACAGAGAGACTGCAACGAGTGACTGGGGAGCTCGGGGGGAGACACGGGCAAGCTCGGGGGGAGGGGGGTGTTAACGTGGGGTGGCTGCAAACCGGCAGTCCAGGAAGGCACAGCCTAGCAGCAGCACGGGCTTATTTCCAGCAGCAAAGGCGCTGCGGAGCAAGAAACAGATTACAGATACAGACCAAGGAATTAGCTTGGGTCTGTCTGCTGGGGAAACAAGGCCAGCAGCTAGGACAGGGGAAGTTTGCAAGAGGGAGTTCTTACCAATCCCCAGGACAGCAGCAAGCACAGAGACAGGAACGGCAGTAGCATCGGAGGATGGAGAGAGGACTCTATTCGCTTACAATAATCAGGAGATCTCCAGGCACAAATTTGTTGTTCATGGGAGGGGAGTTTAAAAACGGGGGTATGCTCAAAAACAAGTGAGAGCGGGGAGAGGGCCCCCCAAAGACCCCTAGCTGATCAGACCAGGTGGCAAAGCAAGGACCTTCTCCGAGGTCTGATCAGAAAATGTCCGGCTTTAAAGGCAAACTCAGGCAGTTTCCCACCAGTACTTTTGATTGGCTCCTCTTGATACAGGGGAGGAGAGACGGCAGGGAAAGGCTGCAGGTAAGCATAGGCATGCCTGGACATGTTCTGAGCCACAGGTATGACTCATATGCTTAATTAGTTGGCCACTTCAGGTCTTGCATTTCTGGGCAGCGTCCCCCACACCGAGCCCGGGTCTGAACAAAAGAACCAAACAAAGAAGCAAGAAGCCCCCTCCCTAGGCAGAGCAATGGCTCCAATTAGTCTGTACAAGCCATTCCTATGAATAGGGCTGTGACTTTAGTTGGCCAGGAGGGGCGGCCACACAAGACAAACAGAAAGGAGAGGGGGGAAAAGGAATGCAGCGGGGGACAGACAGGAACCATTCATTTTATTCTCTTAACTGCACTGGAAATGGGCCTCAAGTTGCAACAAATAAACTCTACCTCGGTTAGGTACTAAGCATATTGCTATTTAACCCACTGTGGCTTGAAGGGGCCACAAAGAAGGCAAAAAATTCCCTGGTCCTCTGCCACTTTGTCCACAAGAGAGCAAATACCTTCCTGATCACCTAGACCCTGTTTAGTCTATCAGCATCTGTCAGACCAGGTTCCCATTTCTACTTCGGGTGGGTAGGGTGAGCTGCTGAAATGCAGCCAAAAGAGGCTCCACGTGGCCCCTGTGCTGAGCTAAATCCTGAGAGCTGGGGAATGGTGGCCAATCAGCACCTTTCTCCCCCAGCTGGCCAATGGGTGCCAGAGACCCCAGGAGGAGAAGCTACCTATTGTCCCTTCAAGGGGGAGGGATAGCTTGGTGGTTTGAGCATTGGCCTGCTAAACCCAGGGTTGTGAGTTCAATCCTTGAGGGGCCACTTAGGAATCTGGGGCAAAATCAGTACTTGGTCCTGCTAGTGAAGGCAGGGGGCTGGATCTGATGACCTTTCAGGTCCCTTCCAGTTCTATGAGATAAGTATATCTCCATATATTTGGTGAGTGTCTCCGTCTCTTGCTACTGGGACTGTCCCCCTTTCACCACTGGCCCCATCAAGTTCCCCCACCCATTCATATGGGTGTGTGGCAGTTAGCTCCCAACTGCAGAATATAGTCTTGGCCTCTGCTCTGTAGGTAAGGGGTAGAATGTAAAATAATAGTAATAGCTAGGAAGAAATAGAATACGCAGATGAGACCACATATAGGCCACCATCTAGTAGTCTGTGCCAATATAAGCCACAAAGAGAGAGGAGAGAAACCAGAATAGCAAATGTTGTTTATATAGTGTGTGCACTTTTTAAAATGCTAGATTGAATCTAATGATTTACCGGTGGTATTGGATGATGATCACAAATGGCTGTAGTGAAGGTCTTCTAGGAATTAAGTAAACTGAAAGATGAATCATTTGTTGCCATTGAAGTCCGTCAGTGATCATTCTGAAAATCTTTTGAAGTGACCATTTTTTGGGCAGCCAAGAATTTTGTACAAGAATTGAGCTCTGTTTCACATGAGTCGGCAAGTTTGGAATCTAGTTTGACTGTGAATGCTTTGGGAAGGTTGAACACAGGCTTGTTACCACCATTTTTGTACTTCATTTGACAAACATTTTGTTGTTCTCAATGGCGCAGAAAGCCAACCTGGCTTTCTTTTTGTTCGCTTCTGAGTACGTGGTTATCTGTAATGTGCACTGTAAGCTCCCAAGAACATAATTTTGAACAGCTGCTGCTGAGCTGGTAAACATACCTTGCAAATTACTACAGGTGTCGCTGTGATGGGAAGAAAGGGATTTGAAAATCTGCCTGTGAGTAACTTCTATTTGAGTGGCAGAATTTCTTCTGGATCTAACCAATATTTCATTAGAGGGGGGATAGAAACTCTAGGTTTTTAAAGGCTGCTCTTTACAGAATTGGGAGATGTATCATGCAAGATCTGAACACTGCATCTCCTCAGAACTAGTTAGGAACCTACTAATGCAAAGGAACTTCCATTAGATATGGAGAAAGTGGCGTAAATATGGGATGTTGACGAACAAACTAGGAATTAGACAGGACAGAGACGAAAAATACATGGTTTATGTGCAGTGATTACCTGTTTCACAAGGCAGACTGAGATTCTGTGTTACAATCGCTTTAGATTGGCAACATTGGGAGAAATGAAACTGGAGCTGTATGCATGACAGAAGTCTAACCTTTTCTAATGAGATTTCTCATTGGCTAGAAGCAATCGCAGTCAATTGAAGGAGTGTTTCTTCAAACTTTTGCAATGAATTCTCGCATGTCGCTGTCAATCAAGTCCACAACTTCTGTGCAAAGTTGTGGTAAAGGACTTTTTTTTTTTTTTAAGCAGTTGTTTAGCGTTGTTTTGGTGCAAAGCTTTTAAAAATGAAAATCTACAAAGGGCATATTTCATTTTCTGAATTAGTGAAAAGTAGAAGATAAACAACTATAAAATAACTTGTCTGAAACCTTAGATTTACATTTGTTACAAGTAAAATCCAAGTGAAGGATCAAAGCATTTTCTCTAGTTAATTTTGTACATCTGACTACCGTATAAGGAGAAACATCAAAAATGACTAAAATCAATCCATTTTGTTTGATTAAAGAAACAATTAACATGCTTGTAAAACCCCAAACTGGCATGTTGTCTTGTATGTTTGCAGAGCTACTACATTTTCCTTATAGTGTCCCTTTAAAAACAGCTTTGGGGGCCTCTAGCAGCACACAGGGCAGAAGTGCCAACATGATGGAAAGAAGCTACTGGGTTAATCCAACCAGGGCAACCAGCAGAGAGGAAAACAATTAGAACAAAGATGGTATGAAATAAATTACTCAATTCCTGAGCACATTAGAATGAAGTTCCTTGCTCAGGAGATTCTGAGCTGGAGAATTGTCTGCAGGATGTACCATTTCTCCCAGCTGCCAGAGAATAATGTGGATGCATGTGTGAGGGTGGTAGTGTCAGCTGCCATTTTATGCTTGTTGTCTGATCTTCCAATTCAAATTATTATTATTATTATTATTTTATTTTGCCACTAGTCACAGGATTAGCACTGAAAGGGTTCGCATACATTGTAATCAAAAAGTTCCAGGTCCTCTCCATGACTGGTAGCGGTGGCTAGTGCAAAACAGACCAAACAAAAAAAGGAATCTTTTGTGTTTTTGTAGTTTTTATTTCATGGTTCTATAACTTAGTTATATGGATTTTTCTGTTTTAGTCTGACTGGAACAGTTTCTTGTGGAGACTTTTTTGTGTTTAGCTTTTTTTAATATCGTAGTATATTTTGAGTGTTTTACTTTTCCACATGTGCATGTGTGTAAGAGAAAATGACTTTCTTCTAGAGTTCAGAGTAGCAGCCGTGTTAGTCTGTATCTTGATGGTTTTTGCTCCTCTTTTAATACTCTTCCTCACCCCATTTCCTAGACTTCCAGATTTTTGCCTTTCCCTGGTGGGTTTTTATATTTTCTCCTCCCACCCAAATACATGATCACAGGGACAGATGCATTTGCTGCCACTCCCAATTATACTGGCTTTTTGTGATTGCTCCTGCCATTTTGTTACTTGTGTAATTCCAGGAATGAAAACACAAGGGTAGGAGGGTGGGGTTGGACTCCTATGTTGGCACGTACATTGACAATGGTAACTTTTTTAGAGCCTGTAAAGAACCGGTAGTATTCATGGGCTACAATGCAAATCAAACAAGTTGTCAAGAAGTAACTGTATATAACTTCAGAGGAAGTGTTTGCCAAAACTTCAATATTGTACCTCTGTTTACTTTTGGATTCTAATTTAGCAAATGTACTTTCTTAACTTTATATATTTTAAGTTCATCTGGTTCAATACTGGATGCTTAAATTTAAGCATGTATATAAATTCCATTGATTTCAATAGGATGTAAGGAGTTGTTTCAGTGCTTTACTGAACAGGCACGAAGCAAATTTTTACAAAATTGCCAGCCAAGGAACTGGGGGGGGAATCTATTTCTGAAAAATTCTGAAATGTTGACATAACCCAACTGTGTTGCATTTTAATATTTAATTAATCAAATGATATAATAGTCAATTAATTTTCAGTTGGCTGAAGATAGAAAGACTGATGCATCATAGAAGCCAGTGGTCCTTGTTGCACAAATTAGGCCCAAGGTATTGCAGAACAGGCTGACCCTGCCTACAAGAAGATAAAAACAGGATAGAGAGAAGGTCAGAAAATGCTAATATTAGCAAGATAAACTAATTTAAAATAATGAGAGAGTTAAAGGTGATCTACGAAGAAGAGGGGGGAAAGAATGAAGAACTCTTTTTTCTTTAATATATGAAGAAGGTCTGAGAGGCTCTTAAAAAAAATCCAGCAAAACAGGTTATCCAGAACCAGAGAATCTGAAGTAAAAACTTGCACAGAATAACCCCAAACCCCTGTTAGGTTTTCTTTATATATAGTGAGGAAGCAAAAATAAAGGCACCTTTTTCCCCCTCTTCTTTAAGAAGAGCTGTGTAAACTGTAAAAAGGAGAGAGAATATGTTGGGTTGTCTAGTTGCTTACGTTTGAGTCGTTCAATTCATTGCTCTCCCTGCCTTTCCCATGCATCCATTAGTGGTGCTTCTTTGAACCTGATTCCAAATATCTTAAGAATCAAGACACCCCAAAGACTGTAAGCCTCATACTCTGAGTGGGAATATTACTCACATTTTAAACAGTAGGGTTTTAAATAATTCTTGCATTTTCTCTTTAGATTTGTGAAAGAAAAAAGGGCAACAATTTCTCCCAACTTCAATTTCCTGGGCCAGCTTCTGGATTTTGAGAAGAAGCTTAAGAACCAGACTGGGCAGCCTGGACCAATTAGCAAGCTGAAACGTTTGCATTTGGAAAAAAGCAGTGAGCATGGACTGGTCCCCGAAAGTGGACAGAGCAGTGGCCTCTCCACTAATCAGCTTGGCACTAACTCTACCTCCGAGCCGGTGGAGCAGAAGCCAATGGACTCTGGAAGTCTGCCATGCTCGCACTTGTCAGCATTCGAGGATAGCCCGCTGGTACAGGGCATAAATGGACTCCATGTGTCCTCTGACAAGGTAGAAGATAGCAACAGACTGAAGCGCTCATTTTCTTTGGATATCAAATCCGTATCCTACTCAGCAAGCAGCAGCTGTGTGACTGCAGCGGTGCAGGGGTTTGCAGCGTCAGAGGACACTCTAAAGCAGTTGAATGTTTGTAGTATTCTAGATGGTGGCAACAAGCTGTGTCAGTTCTCCCCTGTCCAGGAAGTTTCAGAACAGACGCCAGAGACCAGCCCCGATAAAGAGGAGGCAAATCCTCCTGAGAAACCTCAAAACGCCTGGCAGCTGGACAGCCAGAGCAAGCGGCAGCACATGGGGAGAACCGGCAGCGGCAGCACAATTCAAAGGTCACTGTTGTACCCGCTGCATCGGAGTGGGAGCATGGAAGACAACTACAGAACAAACTTCCTGTTTGGTCTTTCCACCAGTCAGCAACATGTGGGAAAGTCTGCTGCTGGGCTGGGCCTCAAAGGCTGGCACTCTGACATTTTAGCTCCTCAGACATCCACCACATCCCTTACCAACAGCTGGTATTTTGCTACGGAATCCTCACACTTCTATTCTGCTTCTGCAATCTACGGGAGCAGCGCCACTTACTCTGCTTACAGCTGCAGCCAGTTGCCCACTGGCTGTGACCAGGCCGGCGCTGTGCGCAGGAGGCAGAAGCAGAGTGACAGAGGTGATTCAAGGCGCAGCTGGCACGAGGAAAGCTCCTTTGAAAAGCAGTTTAAGCGAAGAAGCTGCCAGATGGAATTTGGGGAGAGCATCATGTCAGAAAACCGATCCCGAGAGGAACTGGGGAAAGTGGGCAGCCAGTCTAGCTTTTCGGGCAGCATGGAAATCATTGAGGTATCCTGAGAAATGGCAGACAATTGTGACGCTGTAGCTGGCTTATTTTTCCCGTTGTTTAAAACAATTCCCTGTAAATCTGAAATTATTTTAAAAACTGGGGCTTCAGTGTGAAGGCAATGAATAGATTTATACCAGACATGACAAACTAATATGTGCATGGGGGAGAGCTGCTGTATTTTTGTTTTTTTGTTTTTTCTCCCCCTCCCACTTAAGGTGGAAGGCCAGATGTTTCAGAAGTTTTCCCTAACAGATGAAGCAATTATATGTGACAAATTGCACATCCTTTAAACGAAGCTTTCTTAGTGACTGACAGGCCATCTCCCTGGTTCCACTGACACACATTACTAAAAATCACAAAAACGAATTCTAGCGCCCCTCTTCAAATCCTCCCTTCCCCCCGAAATCAACAGTGCACCTTAGCCCTGAGACTGAGCCGACTTCTGGAGAGAGATCCTTTTCCTTAAGGACAGAGACTAGTTATGAATCCAAACAAGTGGCGACTGATCACAGCAGGGCTGGGCTAAAAACAAAGCTCAGACAATGTAAATATTGATGTAACTATCATTCTAATGGACAGGTTTGAGGTGACTTGCCAGAAAGCTGCTTTAGAGCAAAATCATACCTCAAAAGATAAATAAAGCTTTCATGGCTACCCACTCTCTGGTAGTCAGTTTGCAAGCAGTGTGGATAGATGACTGGCCACACAGTGAGACTGATTAAAGCTGTCTACGCACAAGTTCCTCAGTTGGCTTAGAGACCAGTGGTAAAATTTAATCTTCTCAAATGTGCTCAGTCCTCAGTTCATTTAAATACAAAACCAGACAGGGTTTTTTAGTGTGTGATTATGAAGTTGGCTTTTGAGGTGTGGATCTGTCACCTCTAAACCTGATACTAAAGGAAGAACTGAATGCTGGTAGCATGAATGGTGGATAATATTTAGGGCTACGTGCAAGAGATAAGTGACTGGGTGCAAGTAGCACCATCCCTTTGTCTACTGAAAATTAATTGGTGAGGAGAGAGCAGTTTTTTTGTTTTGTTTTGTTTTTTAAAAGAAAATTGGTAGGAGCCTTGGATTTGTCCTCTAGAAATGTAGTAACAGTGTGAGAATTGCCCCATCCGTGCTTTTTCCCTTTTCCCAAAAGGGAAAGGCTTAGTCTCTACTTCCCACCTTTAAAAAAAAAAAAAAAAATTGTTTCCACATCCTTGCCCAAATCTTGAGGATTTGCACATACCTAGGCATGTACACATCCCTTCTTTAATCCTCAAACTTTGTCAGACCCACTAACTTCAGATGACAAGTGGAGCAGCCTGTTAAGATCAAGCCTCAATCATTCAAGAGGGACAGAAGGGGTTCCACATTATTATCCTTCCTGGGTTGGGGGTAGAAGATGGCAGTTAAAGAAATAAGATTTAAAAAGAAAAATCAAGACCAAGTGCTGGAGATAAGACTTTCCCATGACATGTTCTAAGCTAACCTGAGAATCTGACCATTGAGGTTCTGTCTCTATCCCCACTGTAGGGCTTCTATGCTAATACAACATAGTTTTGCTGATGGCAAGAGTTGTAAATCCTGCCACTGCTGGATTTGTTGTTATTGCTGGCCAGTACCTGTTTTAGAGCCTTAACTACCTATTGGAGATTCCTGCTAGGGAAGATCTTGTCATTTCCTTGCTGCCAGAGGAGACCGGGATAGGGCTTGTTCATTTATTTTATTTTTATTTATTCTGAGAGGGAGAGAACCAGCGGCTTTCTCTCTCCAGCCTGATATTCTTGTGGTACTCTGGCTGCCACTTCCCCAGGCCACTTTATATGCCTTGTTAGAGGATTATGGTATTAAAACAACAAATGATACGCAGGGGTCTAACATGCTTCGTCGTTCAGTCCAGGGTTGTGACAAAGATCACAGTGTGAAAATTCTCAGATCCCTACAGTGGCCTGCAGTAGGTGTAGGGGAGGGGGAGATGTGTCGGACCCACTGTTTGTACAGTTTCAGTGCAGGCAGCTGAAAATATAAAATACTTTTAAATGATTAACTGCTTTTTAAAGCAGTTGGCTGAGGTTTTGTCAGTTAAGATCTGGTAGTCACTGAAGCCCTAGTTCAAGTCAGCAGCTTGTTTTTGTTCTTTAAGAGTAGCTAGTTGGTGACTCAAATCTCAGGTTTTACTATATTGAGAAATGGACAGGATTGTGTCTTTTTTTTGTTTTGTTTGTGGCTAGGATGTGACTTAAATGTCCTGTGATGGACTTTTTTTAAACTAGCACTGAGAGAAAGCTACAGAGTTGATTAACTTGATCCTAAAGAGTGCAAGACACACAGACTGCAACTGGAATGGTTGAATCCATAGACTGTGTTTGTTATGTGTGTATGAAATGCAGGAAGGGAGGGTAGTTTGGGTAAGCATGTAGGTTGATACCACATTGTAAAGCATATCAGGTTTTGGCTAATCACTACCCATACTGCCACTTGTTTTATATAGCAAGTGAAAGTGATGTTCAGCATATAAACACACAATGTGTGTAATATACAGGATACATGTGATCCATTTATGAGATCTCATGTAAACCAGATTTCAGTTACAACCACTTTAAGTAACAGTTGAAATCAAATATTTCACAGGAAGGGGGTTTGGAAAGTATTTTAAAGACATCCCAGCCAGCAGAAACAAAGCTGAGATCTTCCAGGCTTCTGCTAGGAGATTTTTTTTTTTTTTTTTTTTTTTTAACCCTCTTTCTTGGCAACTGAAATCTGGTCTCATTGCAACTCCTCATAATTCCAAACATCCTCGAATTAACAGTTAAGTGATGGCTGCAGGATCAGCAGTCTATGGGATTGGGCTGTTGAGCACACCACCATGGGAGAAAGAAGCCTTGAGCCTGTCTAGTAGTGGTATCTCCTTATCTCATTTCTGTACTCGTATCCTGTACCTGAGAGATGCTAGAAAATGGGTTTAAGAAGTTTGGAAAGTGAGATGGAGGCTGGTGGGAGAAGTGTGTAAATGTTTAATCTGAATATAATGTTCTTTGGTGTATGGCAAGCTGTTTAAATGGTTCAAAGATGAGTTTCTCATCTTGATGTGTCATGAGCATTACTTGTATGTTATGATGAAATAAAATCAGAAGTGGTACCTGTTTCTATAGAATGGCTGTGAGACTTTTTGCAGTCAGCTGCAGAGCATGCACTTACCTGTCTGCATACAACAACCAGGAGGCTGGATCTTTCCCAACGGCTGCTTCTGGTCATCTACTTATTAATTACAGAATGGGTAACTTTTGTTTAACTTTAACTGAGCTTAGTCACACCTAGCAGTCAGTAGTGATTCTACATCTTCAATAATCGTTTGGTGTTCTTGCCTGTTGCCACACACTCTCTACCCATTAGAACAGCAACAGCTGTTGTATCCTTGTGTTAACCTTTTAAACTGTCTGTTATTGTTAAACACAAATGCCTGGTGGTACTTGCTTTACAAGGCAATAATCCAGTTTCCCAAGTGGATATACTGAGGCTTTGTAGAACAGCTGTGCTACTGGTCTTGCAGCAACTATTTCACTGTTTAAATTACCTAGGGGCCGGGGGAGTGCCTCATGTGCTATGCTCTCGTGCTGCCCTTCCCCTAGTTTGTTTAGCATGACGGATAACTGCTTTGACTGATGCTGCATGTGCAGGTGTGCGCACACAGTGCCGCCTTGCTGCTGAGGGGGAGTGACACATGAGGGGACAGTGGACTTGCCAGCCTGGCCTCACCTTTGAGACTAAGTGGTAGCAGTTATACAGTAAGTGTGCTGCATTCTTTTCTGGGAAAAGCGTGTAAGCTCTTACAGTACTGAACTGAGGATGAGATGAGGCTGTTTCTTTGGCTGAGATGTCAACCTACCAGCTGGTCAAGGCATTGGTGCTGCTGCACCCCCTGTCTTGAAGTAGTTTCCATCATATACAGGGTTTACAGTTTGGTTCAATGGCTCTCAGCATCTTCACTATACAAATTGTTCCAGCACCCCTGAGTCAAGGGTGATACCACCAGAGGCTATAATGACTCCTATAAACCCTTGCTTACCAGCTTATTAAAATCATCCTAACTATCCACCCAAAATTCAGCAGTGTCTTTTTTTTTTTAAAGTTCTGTTTACAATATTAAAAGGGAAAGGGTAAAGTTTCTGTATTTCCCCTTCCCTAGGAGGTAGTAGCACCATCTAACTAGCAATCTTACTTTGTGCTGGCTTTCTGAAAACAAACTGCCAGTGCTAAATAAATGCTTGAATCCAATACAGAAAAAAAATAGGGCAAGAGTGACATCTCATCTAAACTGCTTCATGTTCTTATGAAGAAAAATGCACATTTTGAAAACCTCCTTGCAGTGTCTGCTCTCACTCAACTTCACTCTGCCCCCAGCAAGTCAAGTTCTGATTTAAATAGAACATTTTGCACTTGAGTTCTCCTTGAGAAATAGACCTTAAAAGGAACAAGAGTAGTTTCAAAATGAGTCTGCTTATCTTCCAATTGTTCCTCACACCCACTCTGCATACACCACCCAGCCTTTGCATGATTTACTGTACTCCTCTCCCCACACCCACCCTCCTGTGCTCCATGCTGGTGCCATCAGAGCACTGCAACAAGAGCCCCCAAGCCCTCTCTGGCAGAAGGGAAGGAGATGAAATACAGTTGGACTCACCAAAACTTGGTCAGCTGCATCAGCAGCTTGCATGTTGCCACAAGCCAGTTCTAACTACATTCTCAAATCTGCCTCCTACTATTTCAGGGGTCTGGTAGCCTACTGATTAAATGCACTGCCTTTTCACCTGTGGAACCTCTCTCTACACAGCAAAGAAAAACATGGGGCTGTTTCATTGCTGTGTAGGTTTCCAGGCTCAGGCTAGAGCCCAAGCTCTGAGACCCTCAGGGCGCTGGAGCCCAGGCTCCAATCCAAGCCTGGAAGTCTACACAGCACTGAAATATTCCTGCAGCCCGAGCCCTGGCTGTCTAGTTGCTGTGTAGACATGGCTTTAGCTTCATATCAAGGCCAAGTTTCAGACCTGGGTTGTTCAGTCCAGATTCTAGTGGACAACTTGCTCTACTTCTCCAATCATAAAACAAGAGAACTCCATAATGCAGAAAAAGGCAGTGTTGTGCTGTTGAGTGTAAGGAACTTAACAAATTTGAAATGCTTTACTTTATTGGTATTAAGAGACCAGTAAGTAACAGTTCTATAGAGACATTTTTCCAGATAGTTCAAGCTTCCCAAAGTGTGCGTGCAGAGTGTTCATCTGTCAAAACTGTAACTTGCTGTAAGTAGTGAAGGGCTGTGGAACAATCTGCTGCTAGTTATGAACACAGCAACCACACAACCTGATTTGATCGGTGCTTGTTCTGTTTATGAAAAATCACCAAGGAGTGGTGGTTTCAAAAGCACTCAGTGTTGGCCTAACTCTATGGCCACTGTCTTCAGTAGGAGCAGAGTTAGACCATGGCTGAACAGTTCTGAAAATCAGAGTTCTTGCTAGGAGCTCCTGACTCTCTCTCACATTAAAGCTGAGCAAAAACTCCCTTGCCTTTGTTTTTAACCTTTAACTTCCTCCTGAGGTAAAAAAATCCCATTGTTGTAATACTGTGGTGATCACACTAAACACCCTTCCCACAACACAATTTGTTTTGAAGCCCAAAAGAATTCTGCTCATCGTTATCCTTATTAGACAACTGAGTTCCTGGCAACCTACCCCTCTAGAGTATTACGTGAAGTTCAACTGGAATTCAGGTCTTCCAGGTGGAATTGTCATACGTAAGACTTATTAGAGTTTCTAGAAACAAATCTGCCATTACAGTTTATACTGCCAGACGATTAAGGACAGCTGTTAGCCCCCTTTTTCTTTTCTGTTTATATTTCTAGCATTCAGTAGGTTCACCCTTTCCCATAAAGTGCTGCCTTTTTAAAAAGCTGGAGTGTAATTAGGCTTATCAACTGCTGCAAAAGAGACAAAGATTATAGAGTTGTCCTATTAGAGGGAGGTGCTGACAATTAGTCATTTATGTTATATTTTTGAACATGTAGTTCCACCTACTGTTTGGGAACTGCCAGAGGTAAAGCTCTGACTATGGTACTACAGATTATGGCAACAGAGCTTTTGATTAAGTCACTACTTTGACACTGCCAGAGTAAAGAGGTCAAAGACTGAACTGGCATGGAGAAAAAATTAAGGCCTCAAACCTGCAACTGACTCCATGCAAACACATGCCTACCCCACACGTAGTGCCCTGAACAGTGCTGAGTCTCTGTGGGTACAGGGGACTTACTGCCTGAGTGGCTCTCAGTTCAAGAAATGGACCCTAACTCTATACCTTAAGAGATGGCCATTCCAGGTCACAACTGGGGTACAGTGACAGACTCCTGTGAGAAAGTAGGAGTTCCAGACACCTGGACTACAGCTGTGGTAACATCCCACAATCACTTAAAATACAAATTGGTTTAACAAATATTTGTACTGTTCAAAACCCCAGCACAAAGGGGAGTTTTTGCACTGTTCACTGTTTTCCTATCCCAAGCCCAGTGGTTGCAGGCAAACTCACTCACTTTTTCCTTTTAGCCCTTGGTCTTCCAGCTGGCTGATTACTGTTATGGGTTGGTAAGGGAGGTGCAGCCTGCATTTCCCCACCCCTGAATTCCTTGTTTCCCCTTGAACAATCCTATCTCCCCCCACCACCCCAGCAGAAGAGAGACCCAGTGAAAGAACTTTAACAATTCTGTTACAGGAGTGTGGCAGGCAGCAACAGGATTTTAGGGAGGCTTCCCTCTGGGTCCCAGCCCAGCAGATGTTTCAAGTCCTCCTGCTACGCACAATTCCATCCTAAATGTATGACACTAAACCCATTGCCCAGTAACACACTATTACATCAGGAGATGGCTACTACTGTACTGATGGTGTGTTTAACGCTATGCTTATGGTAGCAAATGCCAGGGGTCAATGGTCAACCCTCCTGCTTAACAGGCTAGAGGCCCACTGCTGTATTTTGAAGCTAGAAATTATCATGCAGAAAACCTATTGTCAAACGAATAGTGCATGTGTGAAAAGGTAATACAGACCTAGTGTAATTAATGAACTCTTAGAGCACTCTCCTGTAGCTTAGACTGCTGCTGGCTGAATCAATACAGGATTACCCCAAAGCTGAACTCCAAGCATTTTTCAGAATGAGATGATTACCTTCAAATGATATGCGTCAGAAAACACAGAACAGGGTTAAAGACCTCCACCCACAGGATAACACACAGGAACTGGACAGTACTTCTAAAGATAAGAAGTTTCTCCCACCCCCCGAAGAAGTCACCACAGAGGAGGTTCCAGCATGAATCACACATCCTTCATTTATTAATAAAACCTAAGCAGTGCCAAACAGAATAAATATTTCAAGTCAAGGTTGTCTCCTTGGCTAGAGCGATTTGAAAATGTCCTTAGACAACAGCCCAGCGTGAGAAATCCTCCTGCTGCCTAGCACTGGAGGAAGTTGCATTTAGTAAACAAACACACACAACTTTCATACAGCGTTAAATAAACTGCTGGACAATCAACCTCACTCAATAAGGGGGGGAGGGATAGCTCAGTGATTTGAGCATTGGCCTGCTAAACCCAGGGTTGTGAGTTCAATCCTTGAGAGGGCCACTTAGGGATCTGGAGCAAAATCAGTACTTGGTCCTGCTAGTGAAGGCAGGGGGCTGGACTTGATGACCTTTCAGGGTCCCTTCCAGCTCTATGAGATAGGTATATAGATAGACCTAACAACATAAACCACTGAAGTGGCACTAAAGTGTTGGTGGGGCAGGACTGCATCTACACCACAAGTCTCACCATCCCAGTGCACAGTTAGGTTATGGTAGAACATGGCCATCCCCTATCTTAGCTACTCCTATGGCCTCCATTACTATTGTACCTGAGCACCTCACAATATTTAACATAGTTATCCTCACAGCACCTCTGTCATTATCCCCATTTTACAGATGGGGACCTGAGGCACAGAGAGAATAAGTGACTTGCCCAACATCACACAGGAAGTGTGTGTGTAGCAGAAAATTGAACCTTGGGCTAGCACCCTAAGCATTAAGCCACCCTTCCTCTCTTCCCCAATACAGTTCTATAATAATGTCCCATCCAGACTTTTTCACTCCCAAAGCTATACTAGATACCCCTACCTGTACCAGATGACCACACGCTAGTAAGGGGCAGACAGATTGAACAGAAATTAGAGTATGGCATCAGATGGCTCATTCAAAGCTGTAAACCGGTCGCTGCTGACACATTCACCTACCCATCCCACAACTGTGACTATTACTGAATGATCTTATGCCCTTTATGTTAAACTGAAGAGAGGAGGGGCAGAATGATTGAGGGTGCAAAATCTGAGGCAGACTGTGGAAGATGGGAGGCAAAAATGGGGCACCCTCCAACCCAACAGTGCCAGGCTTCCCTTTCTGCCCTCTACCCCCTTTTACCTCTGTGCTACTTTAACTAAAATTGGAATACTGAATGGCTGTTAGAGCGGGAGCTACAGGTGCCTGTTGGGACAAACTGCTGCTGAAAGGCTTCCTGGCTTCTGGAGGGCTGGACAGGGGACCCAACTCGACCAGGGAACCTTCCAAATGGAAAGAGAAAAGAGAAATGAAAACACTCAGTATTTTTCCCTATTTCTTTAAACATTGTTTATAACCTTCCCCCGCTCTTTTCTCCTCCAGTTAGGAACTATTTTTCTTAGTGGAAGGATAAACTCACTAATCATCATTTGTCGATCTAATCCCCCTCAAAATGATTTTAATTTTTTTTTAAATCAAACATTTAAAATTATAAGGAGCCACACGCCGGCACTTCTCTGGTGGCTGAAGCAACACAATGTTGAACTTTGTCCTATGTCTCACTTCCAACAGGGCCAGCTCCAGCTTTTTTGCCACCCCAAGCGGTGAAGCAAAAAAAAAAAAAAAAAAAAAAAAAAAGAAAGACGAGCGGTGGCAGGTCAATTGCGCCGCTTCATTCTTCTGCGGCAATTTGGCAGTGGGTCCTTCGCTCCCTCTCTTCCTCTTCAGCGGCAGCTCACAGAGGAAGAGAGGGACTGAAGGACCCGCCGCCGAATTCCTGCCAAAGACCCAGACGTGCCGCCCCTTTCCATTGGCCGCCCCAAGCACCTGCTTCCTTCACTGGTGCCTGGAGCCAGCCCTGACTACCACAGCCCCTGCTCTGACGTCTATCTGGGTTTCACACTCTCTAGTGCCGTATGACTTCAAGCAACCCCAACCACATCTTTCCTCTTCAGCATAGGGATGGTGGCAGGCAATACTTACACACTGTCCTCTCCAGAGCTTTGGCAAATTTTGGCTGCGTACCCTCCGGGCCTACCTAGAAAGGCTGCAGGAAAGCAGCCAATCAGAATGCAGCAGGCTCAGTTGAAAGGCACTGCAGGGCCAGAAGGGTGAAGATGGACTAGGGGGCTGTAAAACTCCACAGGTAAAGAGACTGGGGAGAATCCCTGCTCAAGCAGGGATAGGATTGCTACAAGCTCTCTAGGCAAAAATGTCTGAGAGAAGACCCTGAGAAATCATGATAGAGACTGGGAAACTCTCCAGACAAGGAGCCCTAGGACAGACCCTGCTCAAACGGGACCAAGAACCCAAGAGGAGGAAGGGACTATGTGGGAAGTAGCCTAGGGAATAACAGCAGCAATTATTGCAGGAAGTATCACCTGGCTGCTATTTGTAGGGTCCCTGGGTCAGGATCTGGAGTACTGGGTGGGCCTGGTGTGGCCAAAGCCCTGAGAAGGGGATAAGGCTCGTTTAGACGCCCAAGTGAAGAGTAGGACTTAGAGTCTCCAGGGTGAAAGCCCTGCGGGAACTGCTCTCTACCAGGACAGACACAGACTTAAAGCTAGCCCAGAAGGGGCTGAGGACTGAGCCCAGAAACAGGGCTAGAGACAGTAACAAGGTCACAGGGACAGGCCCTGTTGGACCTTTTACCCCAAGAAGGGTTCCTTCATGTGTTTAGATTATGTGTGACTTCGTTGTAGGGCTGAGCCACTGAAGACCAACCTGATGAGGGCAACAGCTGACAGGGGGCACCGCAAGCAGAGAGAGTGCAGGTTTGCACCTCGCTGACAAGAGGTACTCACAAGAAATGAGTCACAGCAACAATCTACATAGTGAGAAAACTGATAAGTCTCTGCACACCCTTAAAGACTCCTGTGCAACCGTCTGCTCCACTGGTATTTACACCCCAGCACCTTGGAGAAGTACTCCAAATCATCTCCTTATAAACTACGTCCTGCTCCTCACCCCTTTTACCATCAGAGAACTTATGAGCCTCCCAGGAAGTGCCAGAAGATGCAGCAGAGCAGACAAAATGCCCCCGTGTCATCCTCTGCCCAGTTCCAATCTTCTGTCCCATTTTTGATGGGACCCATTGGAGCTGCTGATCAGTCCCCACTTCTTCTAATACCCGTTTGGTATCTGAGCCTTCAGATGACAGCTCGATCCTGCCTGGTCCTCCACAGGCACGTGGCCTCCTGCATCTATGTGACACCCTTTGCAAGCGTCCACCTCTGGTGCCTTCAGGCCTAGTTACAGACAATCTATGCTCCTAGCAACAACAAGCTGGACAAATGAGTCTTGATTCTCCTCAGTGTCCTGACATTCACCTGATGGGAAATCAAAGAAGCTATGTGCAAAAGTTTCTCTTCATTCCCCCATCCACCACAAAGATGCTAGTTATGGATGGCTCCCTACTGGGCTGGGGAGCCCACCTGGTTGATCATGTGGCCCAAGATTCATAGTCCCAACAAGAATCCAAGCTGCACTTCAAACGCCTTGAACTGAGAGCAGTACACGAAGCCTGCAAAAGGTTCCTGCCTTTCATCCATGCATCTTCAGGTCACGTCAGACATTATAACCATAATATACTATGTCAAGAAACAGGAAGAGTGAGGTCCACCCCTCTGTGAACAGAGGTGGTCAAATTCTGAATCTGGTGCATCCAACACCAGATGATCATCTTGGTAGTGCACCTCCTGGGAGTAACAAACATGTTGGCGAACAGTCTCGGCAGACATTTCAACAGTGAGCACAAGTGGGGACTGCATGGCTGGGTGGTACAGAACATCTTCCGACAGTGCAGATTTCCAGCGTGGAACCTCTTCATGTCCCAAGAGGACAAAAAATGCCAAGTCTACTGCTCCCAAGCAGCTCAGGTCACGATTCCAAGGCTGATGCACTCCTAGTTGAGTGCTCAGAGCCACTAATGGATGCTTTCCCACCCATCCCTATTACCTTGAATCCTGAGAAAAATCAAGCAGGACAAAGCGTTGGTAATTCTAGGCACCTTGCTGGCTGAGGTAGTTTTGGTTCACCAGCATCCTTCATACAGCGGCATGTCTGTGCCTATGACTCCAGCAGTTTCCAAACCTGCTGACTCAAGACAAAGGCAAGACCAACCATTCCAGCCCAGCATCCCTCCATCTATAAGTCTTGTATTTGGATAGACGACAAGCTTAGAAAGGTCATGTTCACTGGGGGTACAATACATCTTCTAATAACAGCAGGAAGTTCTCTATGAGAAAATGTTACACCGTTAAATGGAAAGATTTTCTATCTGGTGCCAACCTCCAAAGCACTCAGGCCTGATTTCTTTAGGGAAAGGAGGTAGTCCAAAATGGTAGGGCTCTATCTCTCAGCTTACTGTGTGCATTTCACAGCAAGCAACGCCTTCCATACTGTGGTGGTGAACTATTCAGTCTTCACCCACCCTACAACTTTAAGGTTTTTCAAAAGGACTTACCAGAACATTTCCTCTGGTACCAGAACCGGCACCAACTTGGGACATCAATCTGGTGTTGTCAGCGCTCATGAATCCTCCTTCTGAATCTTTGGCTTCCTGCTCCTTTTATCTGTCTCTGAAGGTGACCTTCCTGACTGCACTCACCTCCACAAGACTCGGTGAGCTCGGCGCCCTTATAGCAGACCCTCCAGACAAGTTCTTTCATAAGGATAAGGTTTCTTTGAGGTTACACCCCAAGTTCATTCCCAACGTTCCCTCTGAACTCCTCTTGACTCAGATCATATACCTGCCTGTTTTCTACCCAAAACCCTCACAACACCAACCAAAGAAGACAGGAAGCTCCATTCTCTGTATGTCTGCCATGCCTTAGTTTTCTACCTGCAGAGGAGAAAATCCTTCAGGAAATCTCTGAGATTCTTTGTGTCCATTACTGAGAGGATGGAAGAGGAAGCAATCTCCTCACAGAGACTTTCTAAATGGAGCTCAGATTGCGTCCTGCTCTGCTATGAGCTGATGGAGACTCCTCTCCCTCAAGGCTCAGGCTACCTCAGTGGCTTCTCTTCAGGGTGTTCCCCTCCTGGATATTAGAATCTGGTACAAGCACATCCTTCAGTGTGGAATAGTGGTCCTGCAGTCTGTGGTGCAGCATGGTTCCTCGCACGCTCCTCCTCTATGAATACTATGTGAGTCATCCTCAGTGGAGTACGCCACAGGGACCACCACTCAAAGAAGAAAGGAAGGTTATTTATCTTGCAGTAACTGGAGTTCTCTAAGATGTATGGTCCCTATGGGTATTTTGCTGCCTACCCTCCTTCTCCTCTGCTTCAGATCCTTTCCTAAGGTGATTCACAGTAGAAAAGGAATTGGAGAGGTGGTCAGGCTACATCACCTCTTATGCCCTTGGGTCAGAGCACGAGGTGACAAAGGCATGGACGGTCTCAGTGCATGGAGCCCATGCACACCCACAGTGGTATACCCATAGGGATCACACATCTTGAAGAATTCCAGTTACTGTTAAGTAAGTAATCTTCCTTTCTCCAAAAGGAAAGAGTTTGAGTTAAATAGGTGTTACTAAAACACACAATGTTTAGAAAATCTACTCAAGTTTCAATCCCGCATGATAGTGGTTCTCAACCTTTCCAGACTACTGTACCCCTTTCAGGATTCTGATTTGTGTTGTGTACCCCAAGTTTCACTTCATTTAAACGACTTGATTACAAAAATACAAAAGGTGTCACAGCACGCTATTATTGAAAAATTGCTTACTTTCTCATTTTTACCATATAATTATAAAATAAATCAATAGGCATATATTGAACTTACATGTCAGTGTATAATATTTAGAGCAGTATAAACAAGTCATTGTCTGTATGAAATTTTAGTTTGTATTGACTTTGCTAGTGCTTATTATGTAGCCTGTTGTAAAACTAGGCAAGTATCTGATGAGCTGAGGTACCCCTGGGAACACCTCTATGTACCCTCAGGAGTACATATACCCCTGGTTGAGAACCACTGCCCTATGACATCAAAAACCCACCTTGTTCTCCAGAGGATTTTCAATCAATAACAGGAGGTCAAGGACTAATATTTCTAGTTTAAAACAAAAGAAACATAAGCCACCAAGCATTTTTAGCAACCCCAGAACCATCAGACCTTTTTTAACATCCTAATGCAGCAGCAAAGGACAGGAATGTTTATTTTCCTTTTACAGTCACTTTTGAGTATTACTAGTGTCAGGGTGTGGGGCTGAATCTCTTCCAGAACTACTGGCCAGCTGTGTTTCATGGATGGCATAACAGAGAGTTATTGAGACTATTTTTGATGCTGTTTGGGAGGAGGTTTGGAAAGGAATTGCATTAGTAGGCTGGTAACTCAAGGCTTACATCAAATACCATACTAAACAGCATGAAGGGAGAAAAGAGCATCAAACACCTTGAGAATCGCATATGTCTGAGATGAAGCCAATAAGCAGGACATGGAGCAAACTGGAGAGCAGCAGCAGTTAAGAAAATCAAAAGCAGCAAAACGACCAAAGCAGCAGCTTATGGAGATATAGAAAGGAGTAGCTTTCCCACCGCAAGTGATCCAAAGACTTATGGGTTACAAAATCTAATGGTGGAGAAATGAAATAAAATTGTGAACAATTAGAGAACACGTACATGACATTTTACAAAGCAATCGTCACACGTACGCTTTCTGTGCCACCCACTGAATAGAATCATAGAACATCAGGGTTGGAAGGGACCTCAGGAGGTCATCTAGTCCAACCCCCTGCTCAAAGCAGGACCAATTCCCAACTAAATCATCCCAGCCAGGGCTTTGTCAAGCCTGACCTTAAAAACCTCTAAGGAAGGAGACTCCACCACCTCCCTAGGTAACCCATTCCAGTGCTTCACCACCCTCCTAGTGAAAAAGTTTTTCCTAATATCCAACCTAAACCTCCCCAACTGCAACTTGAGACCATTACTCCTTGTTCTGTCATCAGGTACTACTGAGAACAGTCTCGATCCATCCTCTTTGGAACCTCCTTTCAGGTAGTTGAAAGCAGCTATCAAATCCCCTCTCATTCTTCTCTTCTGAAGACTAAACAATCCCAGTTCCCTCAGCCTCTCTTCATAAGTCATGTGTTCCAGCCCCCTAATCATTTTTGTTGCCCTCTGCTGGACTCTTTCCAATTTTTCCACATCCTTCTTGTAGCGTGGGGCCCAAAACTGGACACAGTACTCCAGATGAGGCCTCACCAATGTCGAATAGAGGGGAATGATCACATCCCTCGATCTGCTGGCAATGCCCCTACATATACAGCCCAAAATGCCGTTAGCCTTCTTGGCAACAAGGGCACACTGTTGACTCATATCCAGCTTCTTGTCCACTGTAACCCCTAGGTCCTTTTCTGCAGAACTGCTTCCTAGCCATTTGGTCCCTAGTCTGTAGCAGTGCATGGGATTCTTCCGTCCTAAGTGCAGGACTCTGAACTTGTCCTTGTTGAACCTCATCAGGTTTCTTTTGGCCCAATCCACTAATTTGTCTAGGTCCCTCTGTATCCTATCCCTACCCTCCAGCGTATCTAGCACTCCTCCCAGTTTAGTGTCATCTGCAAACTTGCTGAGAGTGCAGTCCACGCCATCCTCCAGATCATTAATGAAGATATTGAACAAAACCGGCCCCAGGACCGACCC
Organism: Chrysemys picta bellii; assembly: GCF_011386835.1. Classification (NCBI taxonomy): domain Eukaryota; kingdom Metazoa; phylum Chordata; order Testudines; family Emydidae; genus Chrysemys; species Chrysemys picta. The sequence continues at coordinate 129,435,778 of NC_088791.1, read as the reverse complement.
CGGGGGCACTCCACTTGAAACTGGCTGCCAATGGAGCCGTTGATCACTACCCGTTGAGCCAGACGATCTAGCCAGTTTTCTATCCACGATTCATCTATCCATTCATCCAGCCCATATTTCTTTAACTTGCTGGCAAGAATACTGTAGGAGACTTTGCTAAAGTCAAGGAATAACACATCCACTGCTTTCCCCTCATCCACAGAGTCCGTTATCTCCTCATAGAAGGCAATTAGGTTAGTCAGGCATGACTTGCCCTTGGTGAATCCATGCTGACTGTTCCTGATCACTTTCCTCTCCTCTAAGTGCTTCAGAATTGATTCCTTGAGGACCTGCTCCATGATTTTTCCAGGGACTGAGGTGAGGCTGACTGGCCTGTAGTTCCCCGGATCCTCCTCCTTCCCTTTTTTAAAGATGGGCACTACATTAGCCTTTTTCCAGTCATCCGGCACCTCCCCCAATCACCATGAGTTTTCAAAGATAATGGCCAATGGCTCTGCAATCACATCCGCCAACTCCTTTAGCACCCTCTGATGCAGCGCATCCAGCCCCATGGACTTGTGCTCGTCCAGTTTTTCTAAATAGTTCTGAACCACTTCTTTCTCCACAGAGGGCTGGTCACCGTCTCCCCATACTGTGCTGCCCAGTGCAGCAGTCTGGGAGCTGACCTTGTTCGTGAAGACAGAGGCAAAAAAATCATTGAGTACATTAGCTTTTTCCACATCCTCTGTTACTAGGTTGCCTCCCTCATTCAGTAAGGGGCCCACACTTTCCTCGACTTTCTTCTTGTTGCTAACATACCTGAGGAAACCCTTCTTGTTACTCTTAACATCTCTTGCTAGCTGCAACTCCAAGTGTGATTTGGCCTTCCTGATTTCACTCCTGAATGCCTGAGCAATATTTTTATACTCCTCCCTGGTCATTTGTCCAATCTTCCACTTCTTGTAAGCTTCTTTTTTGCGATTAAGGTCAGCAAGGATTTCACTGTTAAGCCAAGCTGGTCGCCTGCCATATTTACTGTTCTTTCTACACATTGGGATGGTTTTTTCCTGCAACCTCAATAAGGATTCTTTAAAATACAGCCAGCTCTCCTGGACTTCTTTCCCCCTCATGTTATTCTCCCAGGGAGTCAAAGTCTGCTTTTCTGAAGTCCAGGGTCCGTATTTTGTTGCTCTCCTTTCTTCCTTGTGTCAGGATCCTGAACTCGACCATCTCATGGTCACTGCCTCCCAGGTTCCCATCCACTTTTGCTTCCCCTACTAATTCTTCCAGGTTTGTGAGCAGCAGGTCTTGAAGAGCTCTGCCCCTAGTTGCTTCCTCCAGCACTTGCACCAGGAAATTGTCCCCTACACTTTCCAAAAACTTCCTGGATTGTCTGTGCACTGCTGTATTGCTCTCCCAGCAGATATCAGGGTGATTAAAGTCTCCCATGAGAACCAGGGCCTGCGATCTAGTAACTTCTGCTAGTTGCCGGAAGACAGCCTCGTCCACCTCATCCCCCTGGTCTGGTGGTCTATAGCAGACTCCCACCACAACATCACCCTTGTTGCTCTCACTTGTAAACTTAATCCAGAGACACTCGGGTTTTTCTGCAGTTTCATATCGGAGCTCTGAGCAGTCATACTCCTCTCTTACATAGAATGCAACTCCCCCACCTTTTCTGCCCTGCCTGTCCTTCCTGAACAGTTTATATCCATCCATGACAGTAGTCCAGTCATGTGAGTTATCCCACCAAGTCTCTGTTATTCCAATGACATCGTAGTTCCTTGACTGTGCCAGGACTTCCAGTTCTCCCTGCCTGTTTCCCAGGCTTCTTGCATTTGTGTATAGGCACTTAAGATAACTCGCTGATTGTCCCGCTTTCTCAGTCTGAGACAGGAGTCCTCCCCTCTTGCATTCTCCTGCTCGTGCTTCCTCCTGGTATCCCATTTCCCCACTTACCTCAGGGCTTTGGTCTCCTTCCCCCGGTGAACCTAGTTTAAAGCCCTCCTCACTAGGTTAGCCAGCCTGCTTGCGAAGATGCTCTTCCCTCTCTTCATTAGGTGGAGCCTGTCTCTGCCTAGCACTCCTCCTTCTTGGAACACCATCCCATGGTCGAAGAATCCAAAGCCTTCTCTGTCAATGGCTGACACTTTGAGGATGTTTGGCATCAGGGCCCAGTTATATTTTCCAATTAAGCTACTGATTTTTACTGGTTTGTTTTGATACCCGACACTGAGACCTGCATACCACATTGCTGTTTCCTTGCTATTTGTAAAGCATTAACAGGGTGCTCAGCAGCGTCCAGAGAGCTATACAACCAGATTCTCACAAATAAGAATTTTTTTCACAATCAGACCATTTTCTAGATGTTTCATGGCAACAGTGCATAAATTAAGAAGTTGCTGATTTGCTGTGGCATCTAAATTCCCTCTAAGCTGCGCCGCCACACGGCAGGCTATCAAGGGCCACAGAGGCAGGGAGAAGCGCCTCTTCCCCAGTCCCGGAGCTGCCGTGGCCAGGGAAAGGTGCCTCTCCCCCGGCCCCAGGCTGCTGTGACAAGGACTGGGGGGGGGGGAGGGGTCCTCTCTCCTCGCTGCAGCCCCGGGGCAGCCTGCACCCCAAACATCTCATCTCCAGCCTCACCCCAGAGCCTGCACCCCCAGCCGGAGGCCCCTCCCCACACTCCAAACCCCTCGACCCCACCCCCACCACACATCACCTCCATACTGGTGCATGTAACAAAATTAATTCCGCACATGGACGTAAAAAATTAGAGGGAATATTGTGTCATCTGCAGCAAATTACATCATTGCCTTAGTTTCTGCAGCTGTAGTAAAATGGAGAGAATACTCAAGACACCTGCCTCACTTGTGCTGCAAGGAGCAATATTGGAAAGTACTTAGAAGATGGGAAACGTTGTGTATGCGCGTGTGCACCACACTTAGAGAGACAAAATAAATTGCGGAGCCACAGGATATATTGCATCTTTGACCTAGTACCTTAATACCAGGAGTCCAACTGTCCAGACCTTTATGGGAGAGAACACATTTACAGTACCTACCTTCTAAAAAAAGACCTAACAAAATATAAGCTCTGGTATCTTGTGACCTACCCAGTGGTATAAGCCTCCAGCTTCTAGCTCTGCACAGTTGTGGGATATCGATCATTCAACTCGTCATTAGTCTAGGACTGACTATTGCCCATCCTGGATCTCAAGCCAGCGTAACTCGAGAGAGGAGGTACTACTTGTGTGTCAGGTTGATTTAAGGAAATATGGCAGCTGTTTGAAGCTGCTCGAGGGAATGTCAGACACCCAGGGATGATGGAATAGTGGGCAGAGATCAGGGTTGCGCAAAAGTGCATGATAAGGGATCTTATTACAGTGCTCCCCAATTTAGCAAATGGATCTCTCCACTACGGAGGCGATGTGTGTTATATGGCTTTTGGCTTTCAATTGTCTTGACAATCTAAGAAAGAGCCCAGGACCTCAGGGCCCGATTCCCCCTTGCCTTGAACTTTGTGTTGTCATTAGCACTGGTGCAAAGCTGTTGTAAAATGCTACCATTGGTGTGAGGAAGGGGAGAATTCTGATTTGGCAGTGTTTTGCTCACAAGTACACAAGGTATAAAGCAGTGGAGAACTGGGCCCGTTAAGCTGCCTTTACTTGCATGTATCCTGCCAATAAATCTTTTGCCAAATCTGAATCATTAATTGTTCCTCATTTCAAAGGGACTCTATTCCCTCACAATGTTCAGAGGGCTTGAGTCCAACCATTGCTATGTTTCAAATATAAGTCAAAGTGGGCTGCACTCTACAATATGGATACCAATACAAACCACCTGGCCTTAGGTAATGCAACAAAAGAGAACAACAGGCAGCAATTAATATTGACAGGAGCCTGGGCACTTATTCACCAGTGCTTAGACACAAACTTTGGCTGAGTAAATTCTCTACATGTACAATAAGGTTTTCAAAGCCCTGTAGGAGACATTCAAAAAAAACCTTTGGGTAAATTACCTAACCATCCACTACATGGGGAGAATGTCACAGGAGGCTCTCAAACAGAACCGCGAGTAGGCTACTAGCATTCAAAGCAGCCAACAGGAATCACACCCTGCTTCAGGATTCCAAGATCCAGGCCCGCTGCAGCATGCACCCTGTGGAATGGCGCAGTGACTACCCAAGCCCGGTACAGGTGTGCGTTTCACTCTCAGTGACATTTTGTGGTTAAAGTAACAAGCACACGTTTGGGCCTGATTGTGGGTCTTGATTTCTTTTCTCAGGTCGCTACAAGCCAAAAGCAGGGAAGGGTTCCTCACTTTTGAGTTAAGACTATGAAGCAGCTATTCAGATCATTACATATTTGTGGCTTACACAGCACCGTTCATCTAGAGATCTCAAAGCACTGTACAAAGGCGAGTAAAGTATCATTACCCCGTTTTAGAGACTGAGAAACCATGGCCCAGAGAGGTGCACTGACCTGCCAAAGGTCATCCAGCAGGCAAGTGAAAGAGCCAGGAATAGAACCCAGCTGTCCCAGAGCAGAGCTCTACCCACACAAGCACACTGCCTCCCTTGCAGAGCTGCATGGTGTTTGCAATAGAGTGAGAACGTCCTGTTGCCTTTGGAGCAGTTTGCTGAGCACAATCCCAAAGGGCGGTGTGGTTTTAGTCATGAAACACTGCACTCACAACTGCTCTCAGAATGAAGGCAGCTGAGCCAACACACCAAGCTCAATGGACACTTCAGCCTCCCTTCAAAGATATAACTACAGTCTTCCAGCTAAAGGCAGCAGCAAACAATCTGACCAGCATGTTAAAGGCTCCCATCACATTTATCTCCTGATGCAAAACCAAAGGATGCCAAGGTTTCGATAGACTTGCTCTGGGGTAAATGTTCTGGATTAGCATCACTACGTGGGGGGCTAGAGCAGGGCCTGTATAACAATAATGACACAGACACATGGAACTGGAACAGTTATTCATTTACAGCCCCATAAATTAGTAAGACCATAAAATAGGAGCCTCAAGGAAAGAGATGCTGACTAGAACTGAAAGGGAAACTTCCTTGCCACACAAACCATGTTAATTACAACAACAGGCAGATTTAATAAGCCTGTTCCTGGCTCCACATTTTCACCTATAAAATATACATGTTTCCAGGGCTGGGGAATATTGTAAATATCTGCCAGCCATCTAATTGTCCACCTCTCCAGTGACATGGAAAGTACATTACAGGGTTTATTACACCCAGTACCCCTTTGAAATTTTTCTAAAAAGATCAGGTGGAGGAATCGCTCCTCTTTGAGACTGAATCTAGTTACAGGAATGAAGCACATGTTTCAATACAGATGGCGCTGCTATGGGGATAAAGGAAGGGTAAATTTTCTTCTCCAAACAATCCGAATAGGGAGCTCCTTTATTCCTGGCTGTACTGTTTCAATTCACAGTTCTGGCAGCTGAGACAGCTCTTCCTCTTAAAGCCTGGCAAAAAGTCAGGCAGCAAAGTGGTCTGTTCCAAGTGACTGCCAATTGGGCGTGCTGGAAGCGTGTCGTTGTGCTGAATGTTTGAAGGAGAAGGTGAGGAAAGGGAGTTTGGAGAGACTATAACTTGAGCTCCCTGTCAGGTTTCATGGTGAAGGGTTCCAGCCTCTCGCTTTCAGGCAGCATGCTGTTTAGCTTCTCCATGAGAGGGACCGTCTGGTCGATGCCCATCTGTATACGGCGGAGGATCGCAGACATCTCATTGACCTTTTGGATCTGCTCTGCATACTTGGCGTACCTTTTCTGGCGCTCCTGCATGAAGCTATAGAGAGTTTCCACTGAGAGATCCATCTGTTTAAAAACAAAACAGAGAGGGCTACGTTAGGCTAGAGTTTCCAAATGCCTTTCAGTGGGGCATGTGACTCTTACCAGTGATCAAGTGTATTTGTCACTCTGCCAGATCTCCCAGTAGCTATAAAAACGAGCTTCTCTAGCAGCTCTCTCCTGCCCATCTATACCATTAGATATAATCTGTACCTACCTATCATGGAAGTGGTATGGATCAGTTAGTGCTGGAATAGCACTTTGCATTTATATTGGTTATTTCATCTTCAAAGTAATTCACAATGCATCATCTGTTCCCAGCTTTCTAATCTACCATTTTAAAACCTATTAAGTGTTCCAGCTGTTAGTCATTTATAATGAATGCATGACAGGATAATTCCTTTTTTTTCCCCTCAAGTATTTTGAATATTGACAGATCTAGTGTATACATCTCTCTCATTCACAGCAGTTGGGAGTATTTACATTCCAAACCCTCTGGAACCATCTAAGACCCCAAAATACCCAACCTTGCAATGGCTCAGGCATATGATCACACACTTGCACGCACTTCAGTTTGCTGACTATTCAAACTCTGAGATTTCCAAGCACTTGGGCACAGGTCTTGTCTCTGGCATGCAACATTGGTAAGTGGGAGTCCTCAATCATCAGCTGAAGTAGGATAAATATACAGAATTGCGAAAGTACTACATTCAGTCTCCGCAGAAAACGACCTCCTCAGTCACGAATGAAGAAATGCTAGGTGGTGGCTACCAGCTGAAGGGGAGAAAGCGGGCATGATGGCTTAACTTTAGCCCACAGGCCTTCTGCTCTCATTGTCACCAGTTCAAGTTACCATTGTGCCCTTAAACTGGCAACATCACTGCAGTGAGTTTCAGGAATCCAGTTACACTACTGTAATACGGGGAGGAAGAAAAGCATTTTTGATCGTGGAACTGCTTTCCTATTTCCTCAACCAGCACTGCTTTCTGTTGGTCTGCTGCTGTGAACAAGCTTGACCAAGATTCCTCATTTTAACTAATAGTGTTCGATTGAGGGTGTTGACCCCAGTAACTGGAAGCTCAACAGTGTTGTACAAACTAGCTAGCTTTGCTGATCACGTCTGCACTGTACATTTTCCCACACAGCACTCACTAAACAACTCAGGTCTTGTCCCAGCATGCACTAGGGAAGGATACTCTGGGAGCAGACTCTTTAGCTGCTCCAAAGTCCTGCTTGTGAATCGGGAGGGGATGTCCCCGAGACAATACAGAGGAGGAGTCAGCCAAGGTTTTGTTAAATGACCGTTGATGACAGTTGATGCAGTCCACACCAGCAATGTCTGGCAAGAGCTCAGGAAGAAAAACAGCAGGGAAGGAATCAAGGCAAAAGTAGTCAGGAAAAAATATTTTGCTAAGGAACTGAAGTTACAAGTAGTATTAAAATAATATGTGTCTGTTTAATTGCCCTGCGGATTTAGGAGCATTTTTTCTATCACCTCCACCAGTGCCGGATACAGTATCAATTAACCTTCAATTCTTTCTAGCCTGCTTTCTGTCACTCTCAGGCTGAAATCCTTACTTTCCCCTCTGTTCTTTCCTGTGGATTCCTCCCTCTACCCTTTCACACATGGGACAAAATAAAAGCCAGCAGAGCAGGAAACTCCAAATAGTGTGGAAACAATTTAAGCCTGCTTAGGGGTTTCCATTAAAACTCCAGCTTAATACTTTGATGCTAGCTCTGTAAATTGTAGTGTGTAAAAGCAGATCACCACCAGGTCGGCTTGGGATAGAAGTAAATTCAATCCAGTGCTTAAAAATGAGACACCTAATGAGAGAGTGCTGCGGTATGGTAGCCAGTTGGAATCCTTTCAAAAGTCAGCATGCCTCATTAAACAGAGCAACACGGGGTCTGAAATAGAAATAGCCCCTGGTTTTAAAGTTTTCCTCAAGATACGTTCTTCACATGGCCTCAAAACCCCAAGCAATAGGCAAAACTTAACTTTACAAAAGGTTTGAACATAGTAAACAATCAAATAATCAGAATTATTAGCTTCCATATAGCGCACTTTATTAATAGATCTCTGGGCACTTTGTGAATGTGAGTAAGTATCATTATCCCCATTTAGGGAAGTGGAGGCACAGAAAGTTTACACTTGACCTGCAAAGAAGAAAAAATAATGGGCTTGTGCTACTTTGGATGTACACACAAAGGCTAAAGAAAGAGCCTGTCCCCCACCCCCACCTCCCAAAAGAAGTGGGTGAATTCACTTGGTGGTTGTTTTTTTCCACATTAGTAATTCAGGTTTTGTTTATTTTGGAAGACTATGGCAACTGCACAGCTAGTGATCTCACAAGAGGGTGAAATTTGCGCAACTGATTGAGGGGAAATGGGATTTTTGATCAGACTGTTTAAAAAATAATGTTTTGTGTTAACATCTGTTTATAATGCCAATGCCTACCTTTGTATTTGGGTGTGTCATTGTTACAGGGCAAGCTGCACCTCTGAAGTCAATGGGTGTCTTTTCCTTTACCTTAATGGGCTTTCAGGTCTTAAGCAACATGCTCAAGGACAAATAAGAAGTCTGCATCAGAGTCCAGAACTAAACACAGACTTCCCAAGTGCTAGTCCAGAGTGCGAGCAACACAACAGTCCTTCTTAACTGGGACTTGGGGAAAAGGAAGTGTTTATCAGTTAGGGTGCAAGAACTCAAAATACACATCCTCCAAGACTTCCTCCCTTCCCTCCTCCTGTCCAAAAGAATTCCTCCTGCTAAATCTAGGCTTCCCTGATTTTGCATTTCTAAAGTAAAACAATTTTTTTCTCCCGTATAAAAAAGTAAGTCTTAACAGTATAACAGTAAAAACAGGTACAAGCCCAATGTTTTTTAAATAAGTTCTTTTGCAAGTCAATGGCAGAGTCAGCAATAGAATCTGGGTCTGCTGGTTTCTAGTCCAGTGCCTTAGTCACTGGGCCAGTAATGTAGAGATAACATTTCATGCACCTAAGTAGTAAACAGGCTGTGCATTTACATTCATGAAAACTGGATCTCAGCCAGCTGTGGTTGAAATGCTGCAGAGGACTTTGGAGGTAAGAAACTTCTTTAGACAGGAGATTAACTTTATTAAGTTTAGGATCTAGAAAATTATGATTTTGTTTTATTCTTACTTTCTATCATTTGAATCTTGAATCTTTGATAACAAATGTATTCTGATTTTCACTCTAAATATATCTAAGTGCTGTGATATTAAGCAAGGTGCTGAGCCTGAGCTGAACCATTCAATCTGGTGTGTATTGTTCCTTTGGGGCCAGCAGACCTGGTATTACTGTGAGCATTCAGTGGAGAACGGACTGAACACACTATAGGGGAATGTTTCAAAAGGGATTCAGGGGCTGGGGTGCCCCTATTGTTAACCTGCAAGGCAAAGTAAGGGCTGGAAAGGGCTTGCAGAGCTCAAAGGAGAGTGCTTAGGTGGCTGGTGCTGGAAACTGACACCCAGTTAAGCACAAGACTCCTTCATGATGAGGCAGGGGCGTAACAAGGTGATATTCAGTTCCGGCTACCCCAAGAGCCATCACAATGGTGTACTCAGCAGGACTGATACACAGTTGGTTGGTTAGCTAAAGATCACAATCCCAGCACTTGCAGACTAGATTCTAAGAGGTTCACAAAAGAGAAGATTGGGAATAGACAAAGAAAAGTTTGTTGTTTTCTGTTCATTTCAGGTAAGGGAAAGAGAACAAAAGAAAATATAAAACGAGCAAGCAGGATGGATGGATCACCCTGATCTTTTGGCCATCCAACAAAAGGGCCTGAGAGCAAAGGGGCAAAAACAGCCTGGCATATCCCTCAGCAAAATAGCCAGGAAGTTGGAGCTCACCAGGATGAAGCTGATAGCAGAAAAGGAACAAGAGCACCAGAGGTGAGCAGCTGCAGAGAGAGCCAAAGAGCAAGAGTCAGAGAGATTAGCCCAAGAAGCTGTACATGAGGGAGCCATGGAGATGGAAGAGCAAAAACACGAAGAGAGTGAACATGTACACAGGCTGCTGGAGATGCAGATACAAAACCCAGTAAGCAGTCCTCTACAAAGATCACACAGCTGGGGCAAATTGTGACCTAATTACAAGGAAACTTGCTGCATTGAGGAATTTTGACCACCTTGGAAAGGATCTGCAGTGTACAGAACATCGCTGAGGACCAGAGAATGACTGTTGTGTTCTCCAAGCTGATGGGGAAAGCATTACAAGTGTTTAATGATATGGATGTAAGTGAAGCTATATGAAATGTGATGTTTTTAAACTGTTTCCATTTAAAAGGTTTCAAATTACACCAGAGGTTTATCGCCTCATATTGAGGAACCTTAAAACGATTGATAAATTAAGTCAAGGAGAATATGTGCATAAAATGGTGGATTATTTGAAAAAAACAGATTAAAAGTAAAGGGGCAAACACCCATGACAAATTGGTGGATTTAATAGCTCAAGAGCAGTTCTCTGAGGTTTGCACTGAAGAAGTGTGAACTGCTGTGTGGGAGAAAACTCCTGTATCAGTAGAAGCAGCTGCAGAAACAGCTGACTTATACGTAAGAGCAAGACTATGCAGGGAGCGTAGGCCACAAGGAGAAGGACAAAGATTTGGAGTAAAAGTGGGTCCCTGGTTTGTCCGTAGGAATAAGGAAGGGGGAAGTGAAGTCCACCCGACCCCAGTACCACTCTCCTCCTAGGACCCCAGCCCAAGAAGATGGTCCCTGAAAGTGTTACTCGAGTGCTTCCCCTGATCATATGAAAAGGGAGTGTCCTATGAATGATTGTTGAGTGATTTTGGAACTATCTGTTCAAGTTAATATATCTACCCTGAAGTCAGAAATTTCAGTGGTGGCAGAGGGAGCTCTAGTTAACTCTGTCAGGTTTGACCTCTCAGAGGTGGACAAAGAGTTCATTAAAATGGCCAAAGTAAATGGCAAAGTCTGTCAAGGCTAACAAAACAGTGGTGCTCAGATCTCCCTAATCAGGAGAGATGCAATTCAGGAAAGCAACATGCTCTCTGGGGAAGAAGTGAACCTGCTATCATTAGATCAGGTTAAAATGACAGTGCCTTTAGCATGCATTCTATTGGAATGGGAAGGTTTAAGGGGTAACTTAAAAATGGGAGTTCTTGAGAATTTACCAGCTGATGTGCTGGTTGGTAATGATATGCTCTTACTGCCCAAAGCGGTTACTATTGTGACCCATAGTAAAAAGGAACATGTCTCCGAGTTCCCAGAAGTTAACACTGAGGAAGGAAAGATGGATTCTCTCTCTTTATCAGCAGACGATAGTTTTGTGTCTCAAAGTGTAACCTTTTGCAGGAGGAGGGGGAGCCTTTCCCCTTACCTGTGCCAGACTTCCTTGCAAGCAAAAGCCAAACAGTTTTTGATGTTGAACAGGAAGCAGGTCTGGTCTACACTGGGGGTGAGGGGGAAGGGGTAATCGATCTAACTTATGCAACTTCAGCTACGTGAATAACATAGCTGAAGTCGATGTACTTAGATCGACTTACCATAGTGTCTTCACTACGGTGAGTCGACTGCTGCCGTTCCCGTCAACTCCGCCTGCGCCTCTCGCGGTGGAGGAGTACAGGAGTTGACAGGAGAGCGCTTGGGGGTTGATTTATCGCGTCTCGACGCGATGAATCAACAGGACGGCGCTCGGGGGTCGATTTATCGCGTCTACATGCGATAAATCGACCCCCCACTGGATCGATCGCTGCCTGCCGATCCGGCGGGTAGTGTAGATATACTATCCCTAGAAAGCATAAAAGGAACCATATTCATCAAGCCCCAAATCAAGAAAACAGGGGAAGTTTTTGTGACGTTGTGCAGTCTATAGGGTTTTATAAAAACTTGATAATAAGTCAATATAATGTAACTGAGATAGTTTTAGAGAAAATACGGTAATAAGTGAACGTAAGTAACTGGGATATGCCTCACGCAAAAGGTCTCTTGTAAGGTATCATTACAAAGCTTATAATCTACTGAGTGTGATCATCTGATTTGTATAAATGTACCACTCTTGTATCTAAAACTATAAATATAAAATGTAACTCTGAGGGCCTATTGTAATTGTGTAAAGTGTGGACCATTAATGATGGTTTGGAATCTTGATGACTCCCATTGTCTGCAGATGGCTGTATTTACCTGTGAGTCTTCCTGTATATGTGTGTGCTGGCAAGTGAGTAATGAAGTCTTGCAGTGACATGTGATCATGTCACCTGAACTGGAATCCATCTTTAACCTGGTGTTTTTCCAGTGAGGGGGGGTGGAAACCCAGAGAGACACAGAGTTCCCGCCTTATGCAAAAGATATATAAAGGGAGGGAAGAGAACAGAGAAAGGAAGAAGCCATCATGAAGAATCCCCTAGCTACCACCTGAGCTGCAACAAGAGCTGTACCAGGGGAAAGAATCGTGCCCAGGCCTGGAAGGTGTCCAGTCTGAGAAAAACTTACTGAAACATCTCTGAGGGTGAGATTATCTGTATTTAGTTTGATTAGGCATAGATTTGCGCATTTTATTTTATTTTGCTTGGTGACTTACTTTGTTCTGTCTGTTACTACTTTGAACCACTTAAATCCTACTGTCTGTATTTAATAAAATCACTTTCTATTTAGTAATTTACTCAGAGTACGTATTAATACCTGGGGGAGCAAACAACTGTGCATATCTCTCTATCAGTGTTATAGAGGGCGAACAATTTATGAGTTTGCCCTGCATAAACTTTATGCAGGGTAAAACGGATTTATCTGGGTTTAGACCCCATTGGGAGTTGGGCATCTGAGTGCTAAAGACAAGCGCACTACTGCGAGCTGTTTTCAGGTAAACTTGCAGCTTTGGGACAGGAGATTCAGACCCTGGATCTGTGTGTGGAGCCAAACAGGAGTGTCTGGCTCAGCAAGACAGGGTGCTGGAGTCCTGAGCTGGCAGGGAAAACAGGAGCAGAAGTAGTCTTGGCACATCGGGTGGCAGCTCCCAAGGGGGTTTCTGTGATCCAACCCGTCACAGTTTTTTTGTACAAGAGGGAAGGATGTTCAGAAAAGCACCCTTGGGGAAAAATAGAAGGTCTGGGGAGCCCTACAAACAACTGATTAAGCCCACTAAGAATTGTGGGGAATTAATGTTACTAATCCACGACTATCCTTGTGCAAGTCACTTGGCATCAAAGAGGACATATGAAAAGTTAAAGGCAGCCCAATATTCTGAGTATTTATGGCCCAATATTCAGATGAGGGAAAGAAATACTTGTGACTTATGTCAGAAGTGGAAAAAGCCTGTAGGGCCCCACAAGGCCCCTTGCACTCATTACCAATAATCAAGGAAACGCTTTTCCAGGGTGGCCATAGATATTGTTGGGCCAATGCCCCAGGCGATTCAGAGAGGAAAGAAATATATGTCAGTAACAGTGGACACACCACAAGATACCCAGAGGCAGTTGCTCTGTCTACTATAGAGGCTGAAACAGTGGCTGGGGCTTTGTTCACTATATTCAGTGGAGTAAGTTTTCCAAAAGAAATCTTATCAGATAGTGGGTCAAATTGCATGTCCCAGCTGTTTACTGTGTTAGGGAGGATGTATCAGGTAAAACAGCTGAGCTCTGCCCCATATCACCCATGAACAGTTTAGCTGAAAGCGTCAATGGGATTCTAAAAAAAATATGATGGGAATATATGCAACCAAAAGGGCAAATAGCTGGGCTATAATGTTACCCACCCTGTATGTTAATTGCTTAGAGGGAAGTACCCCAAGAGTTCACCCCATTTGCTCTCCTCTATGGGAGGAAGGTCAGAGGTCTCATCAGAGACTCCTGGGAGGGTGGCACTGAGGCTAAGGGGGTACCAATGACTGAACATATACAGAAGCTTAGGAAAGATCTAAAGTCTGATGGAAAGGATTCAGCAGAACCTCAGTAAAAGCATGGTATGACCACAATGCCTGTGAATGATCATTTGAGGTTACTCCTTGTAAAAAAGCACAAAATGGGACCCCACCTCCACTGGGTCCCAAGGCCTGGGCTCCAGCCTGAGCTGAACGTCTGCACTGCAACTTTATAGTCCCACAGCCTGAGCACTGTAAGCCTAAGTCAGCTGACACGGGACAACAGCGGGTGTTCTACTGCAGTACAGACATACTCTGTGGGGCCCCAGCCTGCCCCTAGCAGGCCATATCAGACCAGTGGGAAAAAGCATGAATAAATTCATAAGGAAATACAAAGTATGCTAGAAATAGGGCTAATTAAAGAGTCAAACAATCCTGGGCCTCACCAGTCATTATGGTTCCTATGAAGGATGGGACTACAAGGTTTTGTGTTGATTACAGAAAACTTAATGCTGTCACAGTACCCGATTCATATCCTATGTCCTCAATTGACGATATGTTTAGGCAAGGCAAAATTTTACTTAAGTACTCTTGACTTCACTAAAGGATATTGGTAAATCCCATTAGACAGCGAAGCACAGAAAAAAATCCCACTTTCATTACTTATTTGGGACTTTATGAGTTCAAAGTGTAACCTTTTGAGTTAATTAATGCAGGAGCCACCTTTCAGAGGCTCGTTAATAAAGTGGTAAATGGGTTACAGACTTTGTATGGGCTTATATTGGTGACGTCCCAGTAGTTAGCAAGTCTTGGTCAGATCATAAAAACCACTTGGGAATTGTGCTGACAAAACTCAGAGAGACAGCTCTCAATATGAAAGGTGAGAGTGTGGCTAGGTCTACACTACGGGGGGGGGGGGGGGTTGTCGACCTAAGATACGCAACTTCAGCTACGTGAATAGTGTAGCTGAAGTGGCGTATTTTAGGTCGACTTACCTGGCTGTGAGGACGGCGGCAAGTCGACCGCTGCCGTGCTGCCGTCGACTCCACTTCCGCCTCTTGCCGCGGTGGATTTCCGGAGTCGACGGAAGAGCCATCGAGGATCGATTTTATCGCGTCTTCACTAGACACGATAAGTCGATCCCCAATAGATCGATTGCTACCCGCCGATTCGGCGGGTTTTGAAGACATGCCCTGAGTAAAATAGGCACAGTCAAATCCCTTATTTAGAACACAGGGTAGACGGTGGCCAAATTTCTCTTGAAAGTGGAATCTATTGTTAACTGGCCTAGATTGAAGACTAAAAAGCAAATCCAGTCTTTCATAGGCGTGGCTAACTACTATTGCCAATTTGTACGTGGTTTCAGTGACACAGTTTCTGCTATTGCAGACCTGTGCAAAAAGACAAAGACAAATAAAGTAGTGTGGACAAAAGCTTGTCAGAAAGGTTTTGATGAGGCAAATAAAACCTTATCAAGAAAACCTGGACTGGCCAGAACAGGTTTTGACAAAATACTTGAAACACATACTGATGCAGACACTGGTTTAAGTGTGGTACTGATGCAAATGGGGAGGTAACAAAAAGCACCCCACTGCTTTCTTTAATAAAAAACGGAGACCTACTGAATAGAATTATTCTGTCATAGAAAAAAGAATATTATGCTATTATGTGGGCAATCAAGCAATTACAGTCCTAGCTATTTACCAGAAAATTTAGGATCCTCACAGACCATTCTCTCTTTTGGTATGGCTACATCGAACCAAAGGTACCAATGCCAAACTACTACACTGGACCATTGCTCTAAGAATATGACATGGCAATTGTGCATATTAAAGGGAGAGAGTATATAGTAGAAGATGCCTTGTCCAGGCAAGAGAGTTATGGCCAGACAACTGTGGATCAGCCAGTGGCTAACCCCACTACATCAATATAAGGGGGGAGGTGTGACCCAAGAATCCCTTAATGCCAACTGGCAAGGGGACTACAGGAACATCTTGATATTAGTATGTCCACTCTGGTTCACCAAAAAATGTCAAGTGAGGGTCACACTGGTCATTAATATTATTGTGAAATGTATTAAAGGAATTATGTGTATGTACCGAAAACATGTCCTTAGATTTTGTATCAAGACACGAGTCACCAGCAGAGGTGAAGAAACAGGTTTTCTGCCAGACAAGAGATGTTTATTCACCTTTCTCTGTCATATGTAAATTAAGCACTGTAAGCCAGCATTGTTATCGAAGAGATGTGAAATCAACAGGGCAGCAGCATACAAGAACAAGAAGCCACGGGGGCTCACACTGTCTCAGGAACTTTGAGGCTATAACTAGAAAGCAAAGAAAACACTGCAGCTAGGAAATAAACACACTGCCGGTTTACATTAATGAAAATGGGATCCCAGCCAACCTTGGCTGAAATGCTGCAGAGGACTTTGGTGATGAGAGAAACTTCTTTAGACAGGAGGTAAGCCTGTTAGTTAAGTTTGGTCTCTAGAAAGTGTGTCATGATTTTGTTTTATGTAACCATTTGTTTCCAATATTCTTGTTCTCTATTGCTTGAATCTGTGAGAATAAATGTATTCTGGTTTTCACTATAAATATATATAAATACTGTGATATTAAGCACGGTGTTGATCCTGAGATGAATCATACAAGCTTGTGCCTACATGTGCCTTTGGGGGATGGCAGACCTGGTATTTCTGGGAGTGTTCAGTGGAGAAGGGGCTGAACACTATAGGGGAATGCTTCAAAGGACCTCGGCAACTGGGGTGCATCTATTGTTAACTTGCAAGGGAAAACAAGGACTGGCAGCGCCCAGAGGAAAGTGCTTGAGTGGCTAACAGGCTGACACCCTCCTGATGGAGGCAGTGGTTAGAAGATGACTCTCAGTCCTGGATACCCTGACAACCATCACACAATTCATGGCATTTTGGGACATTTTGCACACACTGAATAGTTGCATTTCATCCCACAATTATTTCTGACCCATGCTGCTGACCAGAATGAAGATGTTAACTTAGTCAATGGAGGATTCAGATCAGCACTGGACACTACCTTTTCCTTTTCAAGACACAGTGCAAAAAAATAGTATAGCAAAAATGAATGATTCCTATTCCCGAGCCAGTGGGATTTTATAGTACGTTTACAGTGAATACACCTTGAGCAATGGGAGGTTGAGGTCACAGCTTCTAATTTTGATCTCAATTTTGTCCTCCCTTGTGCCACTCACATTTTTTCATAGTTTCAAGATTTAATATGGGAAGAGAAAATATAATGAAAGTTTCATGACTCTTGAGCTTTGAGGCAATTTTTTAAAGCAGTGTTTGCCACATTGACAGTGGTAGAAAAATATATTCCACACAAAAAATGCTTTGTCATTTCCAACCCCTCTTGAAATTTCCCTGGTGGCACAAAGATTTTTCTCTTTTCAATAATAACCTTGTAGATCCCAATGACATGTACCAAAATTTTGGTTTTTGTAGGTTTCTCTTGTCCCCGTTGCCTTCTCTGCAGGCTTTCAACCTCGATCTCTGCTGTGGCTCAGAGAACACTGCAATTAGAAGCAGATCTTTATTCTGCAAAACTCACTTATTAGAACAATGCCCTTTAACATAAACGGCCTCCACTGTGCACTGTCAGGTGCCTGGCTATGAATGAATGAGTTTCTTCTTGCAGCTGCACATAAATCACATCTGAAAATGACAGATAGGAACATGACTGCACGGAATATTAGTCATGATGAGCTGGTGTGGAAATTCTTTTAAATAAATACACTCCAAGCTGAAGACAGACCTTCTCTCTGTCAGAAGCTAGAGAAAATGTGTTTGGCGAATTACATTTCTGATAATGTTATGCAAGGTTAACACAATATCATGATGATTTCTTGATATCTCCTTTCTCCCTATCTTATGTGCTTGAAAATGAAAAGCATACAGGGTGAGTAACCTGGTCAGTGCAAAACACAACACAAAAGAGATCCAGGAAGCCTGAACCCTGCTGTGCAAAAGCAATTGTGGATAGTTTTTTTTCCTAGAGTGTTACCAGGCCAACATATGCAAAACAGATGATTTCAGGTTTTGTTTACCACTTCCACGACCAAAACCCACCTCAACCCCCTCCTTTTCCATTTATATAACCTATCTTCACTGCAAACAATGCCAAGGACTCATTCAATCCATGCTCTGCAGAGATATAATCTGAGCTAGGGGGAAAAGAAGCATTTATTCTAATTGGATGTAAAAGTCCTACTAGGATTTGAAAAAGTACACTGGAACCTGTACTACACACAAAGGGCCAAATTCCATGCCCCAAAAGCTCCAGTTATTTCAGTGGCGTTTCTCTACGTTCATCTACATGATCCTTCATCACTAGAGTGTCTGAGCTGCAGAGTGTCTTAGCTAAGATTTAGCCAGGACTGCAGAGTCTGTTAGCCAAAGTCATTCATATATTTGGATGCAGGTTGTGCATATATTTTACTTAAAGCAACACCAGACTGGTTTTTTAAATTAGCTTCTGTATTTTTTAATGTGAACCTTTTCTCTAGGATGCCATGTACAGGGTGCATTTTTGGGCCTTCCACAAATCCTGACTATAACAACCTATCTTTTTCTCATGACCTCCATTCAGCACTTCCATATTTCTAACCAACTGGCATCCCCTAAATAAAACAGACTCAAGGTAAGACGTGACAGATCTCTCTCATCACTAAATGCTGCTATGAAGCCTCCTGAAAATACTGTCAAAATTATGTGTTGTACTGCTTAAATACGTCTAATGTTAGAGAGTCCTGTTCTCAGTGTTGTGTTGTGTCACTAAAAACACACCCAAGTTCTTGAAGGCCTCACAGAGCTGTGTGTTGTGGACAATCGCTGTCCACTATCATTGCACATGTGCTAGCTCTCTTCTTCTTCTTGCCTTTTATTATGGTGAATAAGAGTGAAGTTGCAAGTTAAGAACAACTGGAAGGCCAAACATTTACTTAGTGTCCCTTTATCTGGATCTGTTGAGTGATGGGTTAGCGCGTATTAAGGGAAGTTTAACCCAATGCTGACTCAAACACATTTATAAAATCAAAATCAAAATTGTTAAGAACGGACCAAAATAAATTTCACTGTAACTGCACTTAGCTCAGATCTAGACTGGAACACCACAAAATGCCACTTGGTATTAATTACTTCATTCCCTATTTCCCTGCCTCTCCTCCCCAGATATTTACAGTCCCTTCAGGGTCTTCCATTTTTCTCCCTACCATCTATAAAACCCCACATTCAAATAAAAAAAGAGACGTTTAAACCTAATAAAATTCAGTGCTTTCTTATGTATCATAAGATTAATCTGTGCAACTCACACTACAGGGACATTACTATATTACATGCCTTAGTAACAATCTACACATGGTAGAACCAGGGCCGGCTCTGGCTTTTTGGCTGCCCCAAGCAAAGCAAAAAAAAAAAAAAAAAAAAAAACCACCTGTGGTGCAGCCGGAGCGCAAGTGCAGGGGGACCGGCTGGGGGGGGGGGGGGGGAGAGGAGGGGAAGGAAATGGGCGGGAGAGAGAGAGAGAAGGAGGTGGCCACGTGGCCCCTCCCGCTGCGCCACCTGCCACCTGCCACGAGGGCTCCGCTCTGGTCAGCGGGGAGGGAAGGAAGAGGACTGCCCTGCAGGGCACTCTGGTTCTCCGCGCCGCTGCCCCCTACAGGGCGGCCGGAGCGGAACAAGAACAACAACAAAAAGCGGCCATGCCACCCTAGGATTGGGCAGAATGCCGCCTCCAACAATCTGCCGCCCCAAGCACCAGCTTGCTCAGCTGGTGCCTGGAGCCGGCCCTGGGTAGAACTGGCTGTCAGTGCACATGCCAGACAGTTTACAGGATAATAACCAACCTCAAAGTTATTAGTTTGATTGTTATCATGAGATTTGTGAAATCTGAATCATCACTTGGTTCTTGACTTCCTAGTCTAAGCTGCAGATTGTCCCTTTTTAGATTTTAAAACTCTTCAGGAAGTATTAAATTACACTATTTTAACAGTTATGGGTGATTACTTACTTTAGGAAAGAACAAGCTTTTCTGTCTTCAGCAAAATTACAGGAGTTAACAAAACTTGCTACCATGAACAGTTCGAACAGTATGTTCTTACCCAATTCTTTGAGGTATTTACCCGCTGCTGTTTTTTGCCACAAGATTACTACATTTGGTACACAAAAACATCATAAAATTAGTCCTTTGACTTAAGCAATTTATCAGTCAATTGTCTCCCTATCACTGGATTTTGTTCAATCGATTCAGATTTCAGAAAAAAGGTATTGCAATTCTTAATATTGCAAATTTTTCCAAATTAGCAGGAAAACTCCCTAGTTGACCACAAATAATAAATCATTCAGTCAGTACTTTTACAGAATATTGGGCACGGACTTAAAAAGGGGTATCTGTGAGACAAGTCTTTTTCAGATGCATTAATATGGGCTACACCTAAAATCCATTCAAACCAAAGCTCGTCATGGAATGTGACTGCTCACTTGTTAAATGAGATATCGCACTACAGTACATGACACTGGGGCCCTGGGATCTGCACTGGCTGTCTATTAGTTTCTGTAAGGAAAAATTAAAGCAGTAGTATTTTTGATCTATAAAAGGCCTAAATACCTTGGGACTCACCTATCTGAGAGAATCACATTAAAGTGGAGTACAGAATCTGGTCCAAGAGGTGCATATAGCTGAACCTCTAAGTAATAGCAACCATGAGGTAATTATATTATATTAATTATATTTAATTAATGTAGTTATATTTAACATCCTTGTAAAGGGGAAATGTTAGCTAATGTAACATTGATTTTTTAAAAACACTCCAGAGGAGATCCTGGCAATTACAGGCCAGTAAGCCTAACTTCAGTACCAGGCAAATTGGTCAAAACTCTAGTAAAGAACAGAATTGAAACATAAATGAATACAATATGTTGGGGAAGAGTCAACATGGCATTTGTAAAGGGAAATCATGCCTCACCAATCTATTAGAATTCTTTCAGGGTGTCAGCAAGCATGTGGACAAGGGTGATCCAGTAGATATAGTGTACTTGAACTTTCAGAAAGCCTTTGACAAGGTCCCACACCAACAGCTCTTAAGCAAAGTAAGAAGTCATAGGATAAGAGGGAAGGTCTTTAGTAACTAGTTAAAAAATAGGAGACAAAGGATAGGAATAAATGTTCAGTTCTCACAATGGAAACTGGTAAATAGTGGGGTCTCCCAATGATCTGTACTAGGATCTGTGCTGTTCAACATATTCATAAATGATCTCAAAAAGGGAGTAAACAGTAAGGTGCTAAATAAAGTCTGCAGATAATGCTAAATTACTCAAGATAGTTAGGTGCAAAGCAGACTGTGAAGTTACAAAGGGATCTCACAAAACTGGGTCACTGGGCAACAAAATGGCAGATGAACTTCCATGTTGATAAATGCAAAGTAATGCACATTGGAAAACACTCCCAACTATACACACAAAATGATGAGGTCTAAATTAGCTGTTAACAATCAAGAAAACATCTCCTTAATGTGCAGTGGCAGTCAACAAAACTAACAGAATGTCAGGAACCATTAGGAAAGGGATAGATAAAAAGACAGAAAAATATCATAATGGCACTATATAAATTACTCCTGGGAGGATTCTGCATGACTGTGTACCTGCAGAAAATGCACCTCTCCCCCTCCCCCCCCCCATTTCCTGCGTTTCCCTGCAGAAAATGGCAAAGGGAAGTCGTGCGGGGGAGGGTGGTGGATGACCATGGGCGCAGCTTTCGCGGGGGGGATTGCCCCCCACCAAACAGGCGAGGCATGGGAGCAGGGCCACTTCCCCCCACATTCTGCAAGCGCAGAGCTGCCCAGCTGAAGGAGGCTGTGTCTGGTCTCCGCTAACTCTGCAGCTGAATGCTGCATCCTGGTCCTAGTGCCAGTCGTGCTCCCCTTCTGTGTGCTGGGAGCCTTCCTGTTCTCTATTCTGTGCAACAGTGAGTGCCCGTGGTGGGGCTGGGTAAAGTGGGGTGGGGGAAATGAGGGAAAAGGAGGTGAGGGGGTGGGGGAAGAGGCAGTGGGGAAGGAAGAGAGTGGAATAGGGCAGGAGGGGAAATGAGGGGGGGGATGGAGAAGAAAAGGGGATGGGGAATCGCGGGGGGAAGCAGGAGCTCGGCATGCTGCGTCCCCTCTGCAGCAGCTGGGGCTCCCCCGTTAAGCAGCCCATTTAACCCTCACTCTGACAAGCCCTACCCCCATACACCTGGACCCCTCTGACAAGCCCCCACACCCAGAGCCCCACCCCACTGATCCCCAACCAGCTGCACTTGGACCCCCACCCCATCAAGCCCCACACTCCCGGTACCTGGACCCCCCCCACACCAAGCCCCACACACCCAGCTCCCCCCCCCCCCCGCCAAGCCCCACCTCCCCATACTCAGCTCTCCCTTCCTGAGCCCCAACCACCTTCACCTGGATCCCCTGCAGAGTCCCACTGCCCCTTCACCCAGAACCCTCCAACAAGCCTGTGTGCATCCAGATCCCCCACTGAGCCACCCACACCCAAATTGCCCCACACAGAAACCTCTCACCCCACACCTGGATCCCCCCACACTAAGCCCCTCCACACTTGGATCCTCCTGGGCTGAGCCTGCCCACCCACACATCATGCACCTGGCGCAGAGGGGCAGGCCCCGGGGTGTTTCTGGGGCAGGCTCAGCCCTTCCACTGTGTCAGGGTCAGGTGCAGCCTCACTGCCAAGTTCCTGTGGGGGCTGCAGGGTATTCTCCCACCTCAATACAGCCAGTGGCCCGTGCTCCCCACTGCCATGCTGAAGACACATTTATTTATTGACGAATAAAATTTGCAAAATTTTAAAATATTGTGCACATAATTTTTAATTTTTTGGTGCAGAATTCCCTCAGGAGTAGATTAAATCCATGGTTCAGCTACCCCTTGAATACTGCATGTAGTTCTGGTTGTTCCATCTCAGAAAAGATATATTAGACTTGGAAAAGGTAAAGAAAAGAACAACAAAAATTATTAGGAGTATGGAACTGCTTCCACATGAGGAGAAATTTAAAAGACTTAGACTGTTCATTATAGAAAGAGACAATTAAGAGGGATATTTCAGAGACCCCTTCTTTGCATGATATCATAATCCTCTGTTTGTGGCCACAGAATAGCTTGTTGTGGGAATAGATTAGGATGCCCCAGCTTTCTATGAGGCCTTCCTGAATTCAAAAGACGTTTGTGCCATAATGGAAGTGCAGCCACATAGGAAAAAATTGCTGGAGTACTTAAGCCCTGGAGTGGAGGGAGGATGGACATAAAATCTTAAAAAGCTTATCTTCTGGAAATGAAGGTGGGTGAGCTTTTTGTTCGTTTGTTTTCCCCAAGAGGACTTTACCTCAGAATGGAAAAAGGGGGGGACTGGACAAAGTGACCAATTCAGAGGTTCCATCACTCAAACTTGATACCCAGTAATGTGAACAACTTGTTTCTCGTTCTCCTCCTACCTCTTAGTTTGTAGGAAACATGTTAACTCTGTTCTCAAAAGGGGTAAGGAGCAGAGATAGAGAGCTTGTTCACTTGAGCTATGTGACATTCTTGCACTTCCCTCTTGTCTGTTCCTGACTTGCAGTACATCTAAGCCTTTCTAAGAGTGGCAAAGCTTAGCATCTCCATTTGAAAAGTTACAGTAGACTTTCCTAGGCCTTACGGAAAGGAAAAGGAACACCTGGCGGCTCCGGGGGGGGGAGGGGGAGGTGAGACTCTGAATAATAATAATTGAACCTGCAGCCTGCAAACTTAATGATGTTCACTTTAACAGTGTATTTTACATAAACACCTTTTCACTTTAAAACGCAAACAATGATCTTCATGAGAAACGTCTCAGTAATGGTCTTGGTTCTCTTTTAAAATCAAAGCTTCAAAGATTGTTGTACAGATAGAAGAACAACTTCCAAAAAAATCCACTTGGTTGAAATAATAAATACTTAGCACTTGGACAGTGTTTGTCTTGAAATGAATCCTCACAGAATCCTTTTGAAATATTATTTACTCCATTTTAAAGAGCAGGAAACTGAGGCCTCCTGGTCTGATTTTCTAAGGCGCGGCGCATCAACTGTAATAGCCACTAGGGTTGCAACTCTGAAAATCAGACCATTAGTAACTCCCACAAGGCTAGAGAGACAGAGAGAGAACACCAGTAACAGAGTTGGAAATATCTCCAGACTAACGCTCTGCTATAGACAGGAATGTAAAAGAAGACAATTGAGCTCTTTTTTCCTAGCGTGTGTATATACACCTCTACCTTGATATAACACGAATTCGGATATAACGCGGTAAAGCAGTGCTCCGGGGGAGGCGGGGCTGTGCACTCCGGTGGATCAAAGCAAGTTCAATATAACGCGGTTTCACCTATAACGCATTAAGATTTTTTGGCTCCCGAGGACAGTGTTATATCGAGGTAGAGGTGTATGCACTAAAAAGGTGTGTTTTTATCATTGGATAGCTAACACACTGGAAAATCCTAGTGTAGACAGGACAAGTTGTCATTTTGCCTCAGTTTAGCAGGTCAAGGTAAAATACAGATTTCAGCCTGAAGTATCCCAAAAAACACTCTGTACACAAGAGTAACTTCACCCACCATAGAAATGCAGCTATCTCTGGGGTGAAGCCCCTGAGGAGGAATGGGGGGTCATCTAGACTTATTAAATAAAGGTTAACTATAACTTGTCCTGTGTACACTAAGATTTTACAATTCGATAACTATTCGGTCTTAAAAATATACTTTTCCCCCTAGTGTAGACATTACAAAGAAACTCACTTTTTTCCCATACTGTCAGTACTCAAGCTTCTGCAAACCAGCTTCCAGTTTGTTTGAACAGCATGGCCACAGAAATCAACTGTGTAATAATTAATCCAACAAGCTGCCAGTTTTCATCCTACACAATATTGCAATCCACTAAAGGGCAGATATACCACCCAGACAAACCTACACAAGTAATTTTGATGGGAAACTGACAGGTGATATCAAGTGCCACAACACAGAATTAAAGTTCCACAATCTGACACACAAAAATCTGTTGTGTTGTTCTTTCTGTAGTTTTTCAGTGAGAAAAAAAAAAAAAGATGTATTAATTGCACAGTTTGGCAGTCATGTAACAAGCCATGGTGAATGCAAGCAATATTGTGACAGATGGTGATTCAGATGTCAATAATTCATGTGTGACACAGAGTGAAAAATAATTTTAACAGGGAATTAATTTAAAGGAGTCAGGGCTCAGATTTCTAGATGAGGAAAAAACTGTCCTGGTTTTAAAACATGATAGCTAACAGGCTTTTAAACAGGGCATTGAATTTAGTGTAGTCAAGACAAGTTGTGTTTAAAAACCATGTTAAGATGTTTGTATTCAAGGATTGTTTGTTGTGCAAAGTATTGTTTAAAATCACATTGCTTAAATCAACTTAGGTCATTTTTTAAATGTTAGCTATTTCCCTAGGCCTTATCTACAAACAGAAGTTGCACTGGTTGAAGTTGTATTGGTTTAATCAGTTTAAGAGGCTGAACCAAATTAAGCCAGGTTTAAGCCAAAGTAAAAGCATCCAAACAAACTTGTATTCGTTTACAAAACAATTTTCAGTTAAACTAGTACAACTTCTGCACGTAGAAAAGCCTGTAGGCCTTGTCTACACACAACAGTTGTGCCACTTCACTATACTGGTTTAGTTAAAGTAGTACAACCCTCCCTAGTGCGGACGCAGTTACACCAGTATAAAGGTGCCTTTACAGGAATAAGCTCTACCAGTATAAGACTTGGTCAACCTAAGTCAACTTGTGTGGACCTAGTTATGAACGTGTCTACACCAAAATTTGTCTCCTGCCAACACATGCATCCCATTACAGAGGAACAATAAAGCCACCTCCTTGATGCAGAGCCACAAATCTACCTCCTTAGGTCAGCGCCATGCAAGTGAAAGCACTGCATTAGTTGTGGCGACCCTACGAGTCCTCCAGAAGCTCTCCCACAATGCCCCTGACCTCATGACAATTTTGAACTCCATTGCCCAGGGGTCACAGAGACCAGAAGCCCACCCACCTGTTTTTAAAATGCCTTTTCCTGATTGCCTACCTTGGTAAGCACACCTACCAGCTCACTTCAGCTGTGTGCATCTAACTATGCCAGCTCCAAATAGAGAGAACACGCTACTAGACAAGTTCTTGCCTGGAGCAGGAAAGTAATCTTCAATCTCCATAACCTATGGGGAGAAGAGGCTGTGTAAGCACAACTATGGAACAGCCACAGAAATACTGACATCTAATGGTGTGTCTGTCTCTTTTAAATCAGTAGCCTCTGGTATGGTGACCTTGAGAGATCCTTCTTCCATGACTTCTAAACAACTGACGCTTATCAGGAAAAGAAAGAAGCAGACTAAGGGAGGATATGTTTGGTGAGCTCCTCTAGGCCTCTATGGCCTCAGCTCATG
Organism: Chrysemys picta bellii; assembly: GCF_011386835.1. Taxonomy (NCBI): domain Eukaryota; kingdom Metazoa; phylum Chordata; order Testudines; family Emydidae; genus Chrysemys; species Chrysemys picta. Next base: position 129,409,655 of record NC_088791.1, on the reverse strand, counting down.
AGCACAATGAGTAGAGTGGCCATGTGACTTGACCATGGAGGAGGCCTGATAATTAAGGGTTCAGTTGTTCCACGAGACGGAAAAAGGACCAAGAGGCACATCGGGAAATGTACTAGGACATCATGGGTTTGCTCAGGCAACAAACTAACGCATCGCAGAGCACTTCTGATATACATGTCCAAAGACCCCTGAATCAGAAGCCTTTCCAATCTTTGGAGAATTGCATGGTCAGTTCTCCCAACACCACTCAACGTAATAGGTGGGAGCATGGCGTACATCTCTACCTCTACCACTCCACGCTGGGAAAAAACAAGGAAAACCATACACCAACCTGTGAAAGCACAGGCTCAGACACAACTGTGATGTTACACCCCATATTCTTTATGGAAATATGCTTATGATATGGATATGGCATAACAGATATATTTTATGCAAGATGGGTCTTGTAAGATATAATTGGAAAGGTTATGATTTACTGAATGTGATTATCCAATTTGTATGCATGTATCATTTCTGTATCTGAAGTTAGGAATATTAACTATGTAACAGTTACAACTGTGTGTGTATTTGGGAGACACCCATCAGACAACAGGCCCCATCAGGCTTGATGGGTCATTAGGAAGAAACAATAAGACTTTGAAGATATTAATCTCTCTCCTTCCTGTGAGGTGTCCTGGGACGTAGCTGTGACACTAATAGGTCAGGTGGTCCTGTCACCTGGTACTAAACACCATCTTGGACTTCTAGTAATTTTCCTCTAAAAGGACGGGGAGGTCAAGACTGGGAAACAAAAGATTGCCACCGCATGTAAATCTTATTTAAGGCTGGGGATTAAGGCAAACAGGGCTCTTCTCCATTGCCTTCTTGCCCAATAAGAAAGACTGATGAAAGTACCTGAACAGACAAAGGAACTGAGCTGTGTGAAAGGCAAGGGCTGAGTCCAGACTGAGACAGAGAAGTCTAGCCTGTGAAGAGAAATACCTGGAACTTTAAGCTACAGAAACTCTGCAACTTGCCTAAAACAACATTTAGGGTGAGAAATTACTTCTTGAAACCAGTCTCGAAGATCTTAAGCTTAGTATGCGTGTTTTGTTTTATTTGCTTAGTAATCTGCTTTGGTCTGTTTGCTATCCCTTATAATCACTTAAAATCTGCCTTTTATAGTTAATAAACTTCTTTTGGTTAATTATTAACAAGTTTGTGCAATTCCTAACGGGGGGAGAAGTTGTGCATATCTTCCTCCACATTGAGGGAGGGAGCGAGCGAATTTATGAGCTTACGTTGTATAGATTTCTCTACAGTGCAAGACAATATTATTTTGGGTGTACTTTCCAGAGGGGAGCTGCACTTGAGTGCTGGGAGATTTCCTAGCAGTCTTCTCAGAGAGCTTTTTGCAGACTGTGTGATTCTACAGCTGGGGTGTCCCTACCTGTGTGTGTGTGCTGCCAGAGGCCGGAGAGCCTGATTCAGCAAAATGGAGAGGAAGCTAATGGAGCAGGCAGGTTCAATGAAATCCCAATATATCAGGTGGCATCCCAGAAAGGGGGAAGCAGGGTGGTCCAACCCGTCACAACAATTACTGTTTACTTCAAATTTGAATGTGAGGATTTAAATCATGGTTCATGTTGGCACGCTGTTTTTATCTTGTATGTTTGTTTGCATTTTACTTTTGTTGCCCTGCTTCTTTGTACATTGAGGAATTCATTGCAGGGCCCAATAACCCACCCAGATTTCCTAGTTTGTACCATACATTACAGAATTTACAGCAGCAGACAATAACAGACACATGAACTGTTTCATAACATGTTCATCAGAAAACATTTAAATGTGCCTAACTATTAAAATGGTCGTTTAAGGCCTCCTTGAGCTGTAGAGTTTCATGATAGGTTCTTCTGATAGCCCTTGTGTATAGTTGTTCAAATTCAGCAGACAGCTACTTCAGCTCACTCCTCTACCCTGGCAGTAGCTTTTTACCTTTTGCCTCATAGATATTGTGGAGCATACAACATGCAGCAATAACAATGGGGCTATTTCCCTCACTGAGATCCAATCTGGTGAGCAGATAGCGACAGCATCCCTTCAGTTTACCAAAAGCATAATTCCAGTCATTCTGCACTTGCTAAACCAGTAGTTGAATCTTTCCTTGATGCTGTTGAGGTGGCCAATTACAGCTACCTAAGCCAGGGAAACAAGGGATAGGCTGGATCCCACAGAATCAGTAACTGGCATTTCAACTTCGTGGATGATAATGCACCAGCTGAGGAGATGTATCCATGCTTGCAAAGTCCTGTATTCTTAAAGATGCAGATGTCATGCACCTTCCCTGACTGGCCCACGCTGATAATAGTGACATCTCCGGCGATACAGGGTTTGCAAAACCACAGGAAAGTATGCCTTTCTGTTGATATTCTCAATGGCAAGGTGGGCTGGTGCCAGAATAGGGATATGCATGCCATCTATCATGCAGTTTGGAAGCCCTAATCCATTCAATAACTCCTGCATTTTACAGAGAGTCACAATCCTGTATAGCAGGAGACAATTAAGAGCCTTATCCTCTTGGATAACGATAGCCCTTACTGTGAATTTTCCAAAGCCGAATTGATTACCCATTGACTGGTAGCAATACGTCGGTGTCACAAGTATTCAGAGCATAATCCCCCCTTGCTTCTCCACTACCAATGTAGCTGTCATTCTGGTGTGCATGCGCTGGAGGGTCGGGTGAGCTCAGCACAGAGATCCTGGAACGTGGCCTTTTGCATTCAAAAGTGTTGCAGCCCCTGCTTGTTATCGCAAACCCCCGATATGATGCAATCCCACCAATCAGTGCTCATTTTTCTGGGCCAGAAGCGGTGGTGTGGAGCTGTTCCATGAATACCAGCAACAGCCTCGTTTTTGTTTGTTTGTTTGTTTTTGCTGTGCCCATCAGAATCCAGTTATTGTGCTCTAACATCTCTGCATCTTCCTCATCACACACACACACAGTTCTGCAAATAAAGGGCAATTTTGTGTCCTGTATCAGCAACACTCATGAGAATTATGCTGAACTATGTAGGGTCCACACTTCTGCCAGAAAGATGGCAGAGACTGAAAAGCATAATGCAGGACTGTGGGAGGTTGTTGTTTTGGGATGGGATAAGCATTATTGGATGGAGAAAGTGGCATGGTGGGAACTTGATCCCTAGCTCTCAGAAATCCATGGGCAAATGGATGGTATCCCACAAAGCACTACGAAAATGTCCCACAAGGCATTGAGCTGGATGGCAGTTCGGGGCCCACTGGGATCCCTATCCATGGTGTAATATATTTTACATCAATGCAACCACTCATGCATACACACAACACCAACCAAGCATTCAAGGTGCAGGTGCCCAAGCAATATACAACAGCTGATGGCTGTACACCGAGGCAACTTGTGTCAACAAAAGTCTGTACTATAGAGTTGGCCTAAGGGATCTTTATACTGGTGTAAGTACGTACACAACAGGGGTCTTGCAGTGGTTTAACTAGGGTTATGTCTTCATTGCCAAAAAAGGAAAGGTTTTTTTTTTTTGGTTTAGGTTTTTGTTTGTTTGTTTTTTTACAGTAAGATAGCTACCTCGCTCTAAAAGCCCAGTGAAGACAAGTTGCAGGTGATTTTTACTGCGCTGTTATTAGGAGAGGTCAACAACATACCCCAACTTATGGTTGACCTTTCTTAGTTACATCACAGTTTAAAAAAATATAAATCCACCTTGCTTTGTCTTCACTAGGATTTTACAGCAAGACAGACAATATGCATTAATTCTTCTTCTCATGTGGTATCTCCATTACTAGAAGTTCGCAAACCTGGTATCACATTCTGTACAATCCTCTGCTAATCTCCTTTGTGGATGGAGAAGTTATTTTGATCCAACCAAGATACCACATCATTCATCCAAGTTCTTCTTTTTCTGTCTCATTTTCTGCCATCAACCTTCTCCTCCAGTGCCTAAACATGCATCACCCATGGAACCTCTTAAAATGTGTCCTGCAAATCAAATCTCTTTTCATAAGATCTATAACAAGTGTTAGATTTCCAATAATCTCAGATACTTTTTCTTTGGTTATGTGGCCTACTCATGATATTTTCAGAATTCTTCTATAACAACATACTTCAAAAATTGTAGTTTCTTTATTATACATTATTTGAAGGTCCATGTTTCACAGCCATAATTTAAACACAGACCAAATGCAAGTTTTTAGGAGAAGTGACAAATCTGAAGACTAAATTTTGACTCAGATGTTTATTCTTCCACAACGTCCCTTTTGCTCTTGATATTATGGTGTTGCATTCAATTTTTGATCTTCCATAATGCTGCTTCCTAAGTAGTAGTAATTTCTCACTTGATGTATACTTGTGTCACTCACTGGAATCTTGTAGATCTCAATATATTGAGCAATTTGTAGTGGTAGATTCTGTCAAATGCTTTTTGGAAGTCAATGAAACACAAGTCCCCGTACATACTCGATCATAAGCCGGTTCGTTTATAAGCTGACCCCCCAAGATAGATAAATAAAAATGGAAAATTTTTATAACCCATTCATAAGCCACCCTATAATTCAGGGGTCAGCAAACTTTGGCTCCCGGGCCATCAGGATAAGCCACTAGTGGGCCGAGATGGTTTGTTTACCTCAAGCATCTGCAGGCACGGAGATAAACCTAAGTAAATAAAGTGTCCCGGCGCGCCAGCTGCTTACCCTGACGGGCCAGGACAGATGAAGATGCTGGGGGTCAGGGGAGTAACCCCTGTGACCACCCCCCACATGACCCCACCCCTAGCCCGGGACCCCCACACTCTCCCCATCCCATCCCTTCCCACCTTATCTGGGGAGGGCCAGGGGAGGATGTCTCTGGCCTGGCTGGAGCTGCTCCAGCAGGCTGGGCAGCGTGGCCGTAGCCTGCTCCGGCAGGCCAGAGTGGGTGGCACGGCCACAGCATGTTCCAGCGGGCTAGGCTGGGTGGCACGGTCGCAGCATTCTCCGGCATGTTTCAGCGGGCTGGGCCGGGAGGCGTGGCCACGGCCTGCTCTGGGGGGTGGGGCCGAGTGGCACAGCTGCAGCCTGCCGGTCCCGAAGCTGCAGCTGCTTCGGAGGCTGGGGAGAGAGCAGTGTGGCCAGAAGTGGAGAGACTCTGGCCCAGCCTCTTCCCTTCTGGCTCTGCTGGCTGTATGCCTCTCCTTGCTCCCTCTGTTGGGGGGAGGGGCTGTGTCCCACCTCTCCCTCTCTGTACGTGTTCTAAGCCGACCCCCGTCTCTGGTGCTTCCCTTTTCTACTAAAAAAATTCGGCTTATGAATGAGTATATAGGGTATACTGTTTTCCCCATTTCAAATGATCTTTCTAATATGAGCTTTACGTTCATGAAGTCATTTATCGTGGCTTTCCACGTTTGAAGCTGTATTGCTGTTCATTTATTTCATTATCAATCTTTTCTTTTATACAGCCTTGAACAACTCGCAAGAGTATCTTAGAGACATGTGACATGAAGCTGATTGTTCTGTATTCTTTACAATCCGTCGCATTGTTCTTTTGGGGGATTTGGATACAAAGTGAGATTGTAAAATCTTCTGGCAATTCTCCTGTCTCAAACATTCATTACCTCTGTCAGGGCTTCAAAGCCTTCATCCCCTATTCTTTCCAACAATTCACCTGGTATCACATGACAAGCTATGCTTTTCCATTCAGAAGTCCTTTTATTGATGCTATGATTTCTTCACCCATTTTTGGTGGGCTTATTTGACTGGTCTCTAGTTGAGGTTTTTCAGGTCTATCATCACAATATAGTTCCTTGATATATTCTCCCCATCTCTCATTCTTGTCTTTAGGGTCTGTCATATATTGCCCACTTTTTTCCTTAAGGGACATATTGATTAGTTTTCTTCTGTAATCAAAGACTTATCTTTTGATATATCTCATTTTATTTGTTCTCTTTATCCAACTGTTCAATTTCTGTGCATTTCTCATTCAACCATTTAGACTTTGCTAATCTGCATTTATTCTTTATCATTTTATTTAGTCTTTGATGTTCCTCTTTTTCTGATGTCTATCTTTGTGCTTTTACTTTCCTTCTTTCACCCATCAGAGCAATGGTTTCATCTGTTATCCAAGGGTTTTTCTTAGCAAGTAACTTCTTTCCTACATGTTTATCTCATTAATTATCTTGCTGTAAAAAACACACCTTTTCAGCTGTTCAAACAGCCTATTTTGTTCAAAACAATCATACCCATGTTGGTACAAAAACTGTACATAGACCAAGGCCTCGATACAGCTGCTGAGCCTAAGATAACACCTTCCCTCAGAGTTAGGTATTATGAACCAAATGAAAGCATCATAATCATTAAGTCGAGTGGTAGCCATGCCACCTACCCTGCATAAAATAAACCCATCTACAGAAAGTGAAACTGCATCAGAAGCCAGTTGTAGAGTCTACCAGTCCTTCAAATTAGTTTGATACTGGCCCTTGCATTCTAATGGCAAAAAGAATTACAAACTATTTGAATTAATGCACTGTACTGTCATTAAATTGGCAATTTAAATAAGTTCTGGATTTATGTGATCTGAGTCACCAACATCTGCAAGTATCTTTACGTCTTGCATAATAGCTGGCTTTATATCTTCACTCACCAAAGTAGAAAAGGGGATTTTTATTTTTATTTTTTTGGTATGGCTCCCATGATATTTTGGACTCAGCACATCATGAAAACACAGCAATTCTCCAAAACAGCCCATTAATCACATTTATTATCCAGTTCATATTATGGGGTTTCTTAATCCTGAGCCAATAGAACAACAAAACAAGGTCATTGTTTATGGGGAGCCGGTACGGATTAACCACCTGCTCATCAAACTCTCCACCCTGTTGGTACTAAAATGCATGTGGTCTTGGTGACACCACTTACTCTTGTCAAAAGCAACATTCCCAAGTGTGTTCCACTATGCTTTGGGTTGGGTTATCCACCCATAGATATGTTTATTGACAGACATGCTGTTCTAAGAGGTCTCTCTCCCTTGCACCGTACCTTAACTTCTGAAATCCATACGGTCTTGGGACCACTGACAACACTAGTAAGTATACATACAAGAATAATCCAATTGCAAGCTTCAAGGTGTATGCTGTTTGCATCAGGAATTAATTTCCTTCCCATGTGTGCCGTTGCCTAACTGACCAGGTCATTGATTCTCAAACATTGGCTTAGTGATAACCCATGCTCCAGGAAGCCCTTTTTGCTCGTCTCCATATTGAATTACTTTCGAATTAACCAGCTGGGGTTAACAGGCACTAGGAGAGAAGGAGGGTCCACAAGAGATTCTCTCACAAAATGGCACGCAGTAAACAAGGAAAGTCTGAGAACCATGCTGGGCAGCTGCATTAAAGTGCAGGTCAGTGTACATTTGCCTCAAACGTCAGGAACTGGACACTACATGAGGCAGGATACTGGTCCAACGATCTAGTCTCATATGACAAATCTTTCACCAGTAAGGTTTAGGGTGCCCATTGCTCAAGCCAAGGGGATACTCAATCATACACACACACTTACTTACCTTTAAAGTTTCTCTTTGAAAGAAGAACCTAAGGGATTACTGCAAATGACTTAAGGTGATAGATAGCAAGCACTGCTATAGCTGGTGAGCTAGTCCTAGTTCAACCCCAGCTATCTCCCTCTCTGACAGAAGCATGCACCTATTGTACAGAATACCTCTTTGATTCGTTTCACTAGAGCATTCTGATCAAAGGCAACAGCTTCTGCACACTGATGAAGGTGATCTTGGTATCGGAGGCACAGCTGTAACACTTGTTGAGAGTCCAGCTTCTCCAATTTGCTGTTTGTAGGGGAAGTCTGCCCACTGAGCAGTCCTAGAAGAGATGGGAAATAATGGAATTAATCTGACTGCTTAAACAACTAATAATACACAACTGAGCTGTGAAAGATCAGCATTGGAACAAACCTGCCAAAAAGAAGGAAATCTTTAAGAGGTAATTAAAATTAATTCAGGATTAAAAACTACTAGATGGCCTTGGATGATGTAAAATAGTCATGAGAGAAGAAAGAGGGAGGGAAACCAAAAGCGTGTACTGAAAAGATGCAGCTAAAATAAATAATACTGTTTTAGCACTCCTTGCTACTGCATCTTTGACATAACTTAAACACATTCTAAGTGCAGCAGCACAATTTCAGATAACATGATTTGCTGGTGGTGGGTTACCTAAGAATTTAAATCCCCTTCCTTCCTCCTCAAACAATTTCCCATTTTTAATAATTCCCCCAACGTTTTCAAATTTTGGAAGGCGAGGAAAGAGGTAAGCCTTGAAACATTCTCAAAAGGTCATCAGATTCGGGCTATTTTGGACCAAAAAGATAATACTGCCAACCACAAGAGTTCCCACATCACTAGTCAGGCCTCCACAAAGAAAATAATGAGTTGAAATCGTCTTTAAAAAAGGGAGGCGGGGGCCTGTATTTTTTGTTTGCTTTCTGCTTTTGAGACTCCAGAATGCTATTGAGTCGTGTTTTCAAGCTTTCCTCCACAATCCTGAGGATTGGACATTCACTTTTTTCTTTAAATGAAAGCTGAGATTCTCACCTAATCACATGACTCGAGGGACTGAGACTCATGATAAAAATATGAGTTGGCAACTTCCAGAGTTGTGGGGCCCTCACAGAGAATGCTCTTCTTAGCAATCCCATATTATTTGTATCAAAAGGAGTCTAACTTGAGATCCTCTTCTGATTTCAACCGCGGCAATTTGCTATAAACTTTTTTTTAAGTTATAAGGAAGAAATTATACTAGTACTACTAAGCTCCTCCTCGTACTATTTCCTACTGTTTTGTTCTAGTTTTTCTGCTGGTTTAGTTAAACCTTTTCCTTGTTCAGGCTAAGCACAATCTGAACCTTCTAGCACTAGAGCTGGGATAGGCAAATACCACAAAAAGTTTTCCAATAATATCTGTCAGAGCTGCTAAATAAATTTAGTTTGACTGCACTTGCATCCCTTTTGTGCTCATTGCCTGTGAATATTCATAGGCATTCTAGTTTACTGGCAGGAATATCCATTGAAAAAAGCAAACAGAGAAGGCAGATTTCAAATTGATAATTAATGAGTATTTTGAATCAGAAACTGCTTCTAAGAGTCCACCCAGCCAGGAAATTGAAACAATGCTATATGACCAATATGCCTATTAGAAATAGCTGGAATTTCAAATATCAAATACTTGCCAGAAAATGGTTTATGAACAAGCTACAGATCAAGAATCAACTTGTTTGACAAATAAACTTGAGAAAAAATAAATACATCTGGTTACAGATCAGTCACAATCAGAAATAAAAGAATTATTTATTCTACTAAATTAGCCATCAGTTATTTACTTAGCTCTACTTAGCAGTATCTATTAGAGAAAAAGTTCCACAACAGAGGTTCCCTCAACAGAGTCTAGTTTCTCTCCTCCCAAAATCATCCTTCCCTCACCTCATTGCCTGTCAGAATTCATCTTTTTGCCCCAACTTTGTGCCCAATACAGTTGCTTGGGTTGATAAAAACTAAATGTTTGTCACTGAAGCCATATTAACACAGTGAGTAATGGTTTTTGTCATTTACATTCTGAAAGACAAACCAACCTTAGGTGAAATCCTGGTTCCACTGAATGTAATGGAAAAACTCCCATAGACTTCAGTGGACCCAGGAGGATTTCACCCTTGATTCTCGAATAATCTCACTGAAGCGGATAGGATTCCTTATGTGCGTGACTTCAAGCATGTTTTAGGATTTTGCTGGATCTGTTTAACTCCAAACTTCTCAAAAGTAATGAGAGCAAACATCTCATGACACAGAACCAGGATAAAGTCTGACTAGCACGGTCAGCTTGTGTCTTACGGGATTTTCACATAGGCACAACATAGCATTCCCCATCCTAGATCAGACCACTGGTCACTGAGGTGCCATCCTGCTCTTGGAAGCAGCCAAAAACCTAACGCCCCGGCCAAATAATTTCATTTACATTTATTATTACTCACTCACCAATCTTCAACCAGCAGAGGAGAAGCTACATATCATTTAGGATATTGAAGTTTAACCTTAAAGTTTTGTATAGGTATTTGGGGAACTTTTCAAGTTGTTTGTTGGAATTTGCAAAGATAGCTAGGATAAAGACTGCAACATGGATAACATGTTCCTTTTATGGCTCTTACGCTTATAGACATAAAATCTTGTACCGGTTCTGTACTGTGAAAAGCAATTAAAAAAGACACTTAAAATATAAGAAAGAGCCTGTAACTCACTATCCAGGATATCTGAAGTGAAAGAGGAGGAATGTTAAATAAACTCTATCTGAACAGTTATTAAAACAATGCATCACAGAATCATAGTGTTAGAAGGGACTGCAAGGATCATCTAGTCTACCCCCCAGTTTTTCATCACTGGTTGAAATACAATCCAGCACCAATTTATGAGGTAGCAATAAAAAACAAGTAGTGTAAATCAATTCAAGAGCTGGATGCTATTTTTTGAGGGGGGGTGGGGATGGGATTCAGAGCCTCTCTAGGATTTCTGGACTCAGGTTGATGATGTGTGCCATTATAGGCAAATTTAACTCACATGATAATCTTCCATCCATCTGAAAAACAATCAGAGTTAGTACCAACAGGCTGAAATGGGCATGTGATGTTCTCTTTTGGACTAGCTGCTCCAAGTCTCCATCAGCTATAAAATGATCAGTTATTTATTGTTTTTAAAAAACTTATCGACTACTGCTATGGAATTTGTGCTATGAATATTAAGGTTTCATTAATTCACTGCATTTTCAGCAAGTTATTAATCTGCTCTCTTGAAGCAATTTAGAAGTTATGTTGACAGTAAGTCATCTTAATTCTTCATGGAAGAGACCGTAAACACTCCGGTTTTAGAAGGGTTTTGCATGGGTGAAGGAGGAATACTGGGAGTTCCAAGGCCAAGATTTTCCAGAAGTGACTAGTGATCTGGGTACCCAATTTGAGACATCTTAATTTTCAAAGGGGAGGGATGCTCTGAACTTTCTAAAAGGCAAGCCTCTTTTAAGGTCTCTCTTAAATCACTAGTTACTTTTTAAAGCCTTGGCCCAAGCTTTGAACTCCCCACTAAATAGGCCCCTTCCTATTATAAAATTTGGGTTCTGATGACTAGCAATGGACGGTGTACACACAGTTTGCCATAAGGCTTCCAAGTAGGGAAGCTCATAGGTTTTAATACAGCTTGGGCCCCAACAGATAGGATGTTTGGCACATGAAGTGCTGCAGCTTGTCCTGAAAGACAGGTAGGGGCAAGGCATATGGAAAGTGCGTTATGACTAAAGCTACGATTTAGTCACAGGATCTGTGACTTCCAGTGACCTCCATGACTTCAGCCTGCGACAGTCAGGAGCTGCAGGGTCCCCCGCCACCTCACAGCTCCTGGCCACTGCGGCTGGCAGGGGGACCCCGGCAGCCGCGAGCGGCAGGAACACCTCACAGAGCTCCCAGCCCTGGGCAGCATGGGACCCTGGAGGTCCAACACCCAACTTGTGGTGGGGGCCCCCAGAGCTCCAAGCCGCCACGCAGCTGCCCCGCTGCAGGTGGTGCGGGCATCCGCAGATCCCCATTTTGTCACAGATATTTTTAGTAAAAGTCAGGGACAAGTCACGGCTTCTGTGCATTTTTCTTTACTGCCCGTGTATAAAAATATCCGTGACAAAATCTTAGCCTTAGTCATGACTAACTGCAAAGAAAGGGAGAAGTGGGTTACAGAGAAGCAAGGAGCAAAATACTGGGGTGAGGGGAAAGGACTACTGCAGGGTTGAGGAGCTGTAGTGATGGACGCAAAATGTCTTGGAAATTGCTAGCTGTCCACATTCCTAGCTTTTCAAACTGTACTGCAAAATAATTAAATAACGGCAGACCGCACTACACGCCTGCCACAGAGGACCAAGGGGAGTCAGCTTCTATGTTACTCAGGATGTGTCCGATCACTAAACAACACACAACCATGAAGGTGATGTTCAGCAGTTGTTGGGGCAAACAGATGGGAAATCACATTTCAGCTGCTAAACGGCACTTTAAAAAAAAAAAAAGCAAAATGTGGCATGCTTACAAAAACACCATATATCACTACTAGGCTAGTTGACCCACAGACTTGACAAAGCTCTCATTGTTTTCATATTCCTTGGCAAAGCAGAGGCATGTTAAAACCATTTCCCCCCTAGTTAGTCATCATCTTGCTGGTTCCAGTTTATAGTTTTACAGTTTACAGTTACAACAAATCACATCCTACTGAGCAGAAGAAAACTGTTAATATGAAGCCATTTCTATGAAGCCAGAGGGACAACGAAGGAGTGTCTTGAAGAGATCCTTATAACACCAGTACTGTAAATGTATGTGCATAACACATTAACCAATTACAGTAACATTCAACTGATTTAAATACACGATCCTGAGACGTGTCAGCTCACTTTGCAGGCTGAAAAGCAACATGAATTACTGGATTTTCACTTAGTTACGTATCCTGGCATTTTGTTAATCCCAGTCCCAAGCAGACATGACACAAAAAGGAATCAACACATCTGCTGCTGACGTTTTATATATTACAGAATACACAAGATTAGGGACAGTACACGAGGGTGTGGTCTTATTATGAAGATTTTAAATCAGCATGAGAGTTCGAGATGCTCACATTACTCACAAAAGTATAGCTCCCGAGGAGCTTTCTTCAAGGCATTCCAACAAGTGCCAGATATTTTACAGAAAAGCTACGTTAGAAGCATTTTGTGGCGTTCTCTTTTCTAACATTAATGGCACTATTTGTTCTCTCCCTCCACAAGTTAAGCTAGCCTTCTTTCACGTCACGAGTCCAACTGCACGAACCTCAAGAGTCAGAAAAATTCAAAGCAACACACTAGAAATAAGTTATCTAAAACTAGCATAACGTCACTGTCTTAAAGTTCATTATCTCAATATTTATCAGAACTAGAAACAAGAGGCTGCATCTCATTGGAAAGGGCAAATCCCAGTTGTACCTATTTCTAGCCATGGTGGTACACAAAATACTTTATTGATAACCTGTTATTGGCCTAGTATTGAAGACTGGTGGCAGGCTCCATAATCATTTGGTTTGTGCAACAAGCAATAGCAGGCTTTTCTAAAAATTCACCCCTTTGCAGAGGGCCACACAGTATATGCCCCACTTATGCCTTTGAGAAGCAGGCTTCAAGCATTGCATAGGCCTTTTGTTAAGTCCTCTGAATTTCACCCTCTGAGCACAATTAGGCAAGACCTGCTACAGTTGAGGACATTGCTGCACAAATTAAATGGCTATGGATCCTACCGCCTAGAGTCAATTCCTAGCACACAGCCCCACAAACACCCCTTCTCTTCCTGCTTAGCTGCTTCAAACTGCTCCTTCATAGCAATTTCTCCCTGTGTACAGGTGAGCAAACCAGCTTTGATGGACCCATTCAGTATGTCCCCAGCAGCCTTGAGTCCCATTTCTTGATCAATATGACCTGGACTAGATTGGAAACAGTGGACTTGCTGGTAAGTGGGAATATTGAAGCCTTTTTGTCTCTACTTTAAATTATTTTAAAGCCTAACTAAGTGAAAGAAATAGTCCTGTGGGGGGGGAGAGGGACAGGGGAGTCGGTTGTTTTTAAATACTTCCAAACAGAGAAGAAGTCTGGTTTGCAGAACTTATAAATACTGTGAATTTAAATAGTATTCTTCATCCATAAAAGGTTCTCTGAATGGAAGTGCCTCTTTATAGCCTCAAAATGCTAGGTTTTAACCAGTTTTAGAGTCAGGAGAAATGGCCAGACTGTCCAACTTCTTTAACTTCAATAACTGTTGCAGACACAGGTATAATGCACCAAAACTTGTCTCACTATGCTTTGGAAATCCCTGTGTTCCTTCCAGCTCTCAGGCACACTACAGACCCTGGACAGATGAACATTCATGTAGCGATGGAAAAAATTATACATATTGAACATTAAAATGCTACCACTTTCAGTAGGATATGAGAATCTACTGATCATTACTTACCTTGAAAACCAAGTTAGTAAAATGTCTACACTACAAAATTATGTCAACCTAACCTTACATCAGCATACAGCCACCAGAGTTATTAAATCACAGACGCGTGCTTGTCTCCTTGTGGTGGTGGTGCACAACCTCACCAGAAGCACTTGTATTGACTGTATTTTCAGCATCGGCCATTGTGGGATGGTTCTTGAAAGCCAGTAACAATCGATGTAAGCAATTGACCTAATTACATTACCTCCCCAAGTGGCATAGCGTTGTGGTCAGTGTTACTAAATCAGCGTAGAGAGGCGCTTAAGTTGGCAGGAGCCAAATTTCAGTGAAGACGCTTTCACAGCTAGGTTGACGCAAGGCAGCTTACATTGACCTAACCATGTAGTGTAGACCAGACCAAAGGCACTAAGAATTGCAAGATATCACACTTTAACCCACTGCTGATTGTGTAGAAATCTGTAAACTCAAATATAGATAATGCAAACTCTTGTTACCAACAAATTTATCTTAAAAGTGTAATTTTAAGAGATCTTGTAATAAAATATGCATTCGGTCATGATCGCACAGGTTTTGAACCTGGGTCCTCAGCCAACTGTTGCTTCCCTGCTCTCAGCCAGCAGCTCATTATTAACCAACTGAGCAGGACAGACCATGAAACCTGAAATTACATCAGGAAGGGCTTCTTCCCTCGGCCTGACCGAAGGAACACCGTGAACGCCAATTGGTCAGAGCTTCCTATTTAAACCCAAAGAGAGGCACAGGAATTTGTCCGCACAAGTGGGCTGCTACATTGGACCTTGCCTTCTTGCCAGATTCCTCGCCCGTGGTCTCGGACTCTAATTCTGACTGTTGGCTCAACTCCCTGATTCTGATTCCAGCTCCAACCACTAGACCTGGCAGCCTGCATCTCGCCCCTGACACATCCATTCTAAAATAAAATTTGGCTTTATACTCCATGTATTTTAAAATGCTTTGCAGTTGGATGAGGTAGTGCAATGACTATAGGCAAACTGTGCAGCCATTATGTGAGCGACAACAGCTTATATGCAGCCAGGAACATTTAACATGTTTTTACTGTGACCAGGAATGTTGGCTGAAACAGCAGTTTCTAGCCCTCTCCAGGGCAGCTTTAGCATGGTTCAATTGCACCTACAGAAATCTTGACATCAATAAACAGGAAAATATACATTTCTCTCAGCTGGGTGCAGAGGGGAGGCCCCGGGGTGGAGGCAAAGAGGGACTGGAGAGTGATCCCCCTCCGCATTCGCCACGCAGTGGTAGCTCCTGTCCCACAGGGCTGGGCTTAACTTCCTGCTCCGGGTGTGGTGACCTGGCACAAAGGGTCGCAACGCCACTCAGGTTTGGCCCCGTTGCCTTTCTACACTGGGATGGGATTAGGGTTGCAGTGCTGGGGCAGCTGGTGCTGTTGTAGATGTTCAGTGACAAGGTTAGCATAGTGCACCCATTGAAACAGGAGGCTGCATCTGCCCCAGCCCTCTCGTTGAAAAAGCACCTTGTGATGTTTAAATTCTGCAGTTGTAGCCCCCCAAAGATGAGCAGAAGGGAAATCTCCTCATGTCCCTTTTTTCTTTTCTTTGTTAAACAGGTGACAGCTCTAACAGTGGAGCACCAACACCAGCTCACTATCAACGCTATGCTTCAATTCTGAGACTGTAATGTCTAAACCTAAGACCACATCCTGGTACACTGTGAGAACACAAGTCCTTTCAGTTCAGCAGCAAAAGCATTACCATTGAGGAACTCTGCCTTTCCCCAAATATTTCCAAAGTCTCTAACTCCCCCTTTCCTGGGCAGATTTGAGACTAATTCCTCCCCCCCAAGTCCTTACACCCCTTTTCCTGGGTGAAAGGAAAGGCTTGAGAGTATGCCCTCACCAATTAGTCCTGGTGAACACAGATCCAAAACCCTCGGATTTTAAAACAATGAAAAAAAAAATCTATCGGGTTCTTAAAAGAAGAATTTTAATTAAAGAAAGGGTAAAAAATCATCTCTGTAAAATCAGGATGGAAAATAACTTTACAGGGTAATCAGATTCAAAGAACCCAGAGGACCCCCCTCTAGCCTTAGGTTCAAAGTTACAGCAAACAGAGGTAAACCTTCTAGCAAAAGGAACATTTACAAGTTGAGAAAACAAAGATAAAACTAACACGCCTTGCCTGGCTGTTACTTACAAGTTTGAAATATGAGAGACTTGTGCAGGAAGATTTGGAGAGCATGGATTGATGTCCGGTCCCTCTTAGTCCCAAGAGCAAACAACCCCCCCAAAAAAGAGCACAAGATTTAAAAGTATCTTGTTCCCTTATTGGTCCTTTGGGTCAGGTGTCAGCCAGGTTACCTGAGCTTCTTAACCCTTTACAGGTAAAAGGATTTTGGTGTCTCTGGCCAAGAGGGGTTTTATAGTATTGTACACAGGAGGGTTGTTACCCTTCCCTTTATAGTTATGACAGCCCCAATCCTGCAAAGCTTTGTATGTGATTAATGTTATCCACCTAGGTAAATAGGCCTACAGTAGAGCTAATTAATGTAAAATTAAGCATATGCATAATCTTTGCAGGATCAAGGCCCTAGCTTTTCAGTTCCTTGAAGCAAGGACTACTGTCTCTTATTTTATGTTTGTAGAGTGTTTAGCACAATGGGACTCCCAACTCATTACTATAAACCAAAAGTATTTTAGTGATGCTGTAGATGTACAGAATTTTAAACTCCCACATTTAAACAATAGTAACACTTCAGCATTTGCATTATTGGAATCCTTGTACTCTATAATGATTAGAAAAACAAAAAACATGAATAACGAGACTGAATACTTCACAAGTCCAGTATACCGTCTTTATATACGTCTCTGTGTGCGTGCAGATTGTTGAATGGTTTGCACCATGGAAAAGTCATCAGCAGTTGCCAGAACTTTGGAAAATGTTGTGTCAGCCAATACCTTTCTTTAAAAGCTACAGGTAAGAAAAAAACCCAACACACAATAGTCTGATGGCACAAACATAGCTGTGTTAAGCCAGCCACACACAGCCAAACTGCTGTCCAGTCCAGCTCCATGTTGATTCGCCACTTCTGGGGCTCAGAGGTGGTTTACAAAGGGTGCTTTCTTCTACATATTTGCATCACTGTATGTCCCACTTCCTGCCACAGACTTGAAAATATAAAAATAAATCTAACACTGAAAAAAATGGTTGAGAGAGCCACATGGAAAAGTGTCAAGATGTGCAAGTGATATAAACAGAACCAACAAGCTGCTTTTATTATTCAGGAAAGTGTCTTTAAAACACATCAAAATTGATCAAAGATCTATTATTATTATTTGTATTATAGTAGCACTTAGAAGGCCGCAGCCAAGACCAGAGCCCCATTATTCTAAGTACCATATAAATACACAGAGAAGAAGAAAGAAAACATGACTATCCTCGTAAAAAGGAATTGAGATACGGTGACTTATCCAGTGTTGCACAGGAATAGCTGTAGCAGAGCCAGGAACAGAATCCAGATTTCAAAGTCCCTGTCCAATGCCTTAACCACAAGACCATCCCCTTTCCCTCTCCAATACTTGGGGGGAAAAGAAAAAAACAAACAAACAGCTAATTTGTCTTATTATCAAACTACCAATATGGCACCAAGTCACGAGCCTGGGTCAACTGACTCAGGCTTACAGCCTCAAGGCTAAAAATTGCAGTGTAGATGCTCAGGCTGGAGCCTCGGATCTGTGGCCCTCCTCTCTCACAGGGCCTCAGAGACCAGGTTCCATCCCAAGGCCAAACGTCTATACTGTAATTTTTAGCCCCACAGTTCAAGCCCCACGAACCTGGGTCAATTGATCCGGGCCAGCCGCAGCCATGCCAACTGGTCTTTTATTGCAGTGTAGTTATACCCTACGAGCCCACCTGTCCCCCTTGAGGTACATCCATGCTTATGCAGCCCAGACTGAAGTCCACATCACTGCATTTTCACTGATATTTTTAGCAAGCTACCTAGAGTACAGTTAGCACAAATATGTCTGCAGGAACTACAAATTACAGTGCGGACGTAGCTTAAGACAAAGATATGATTGTTAGGGATAAATGGGACAGAACAGTTTAAAAAATGGAGGGAAGTGACTTGCCTGAGGTCACCCAGCAGGAGAGTGGCAGAGCCAGGAGCTGAACCCAAGTCTCTCAAGCCCCAGACCAGTCCCTTATCACTCTGCCACTCCATCAAGTCTCTGAAGACTTCCTGGATGCAGTCGAGGTGAATGGAGAGGTGAAAAACCTCCAACTTTAAGTGTAATGGCCAAACCTGCTAAAATGCCACAAAGTTCTTAGATTTATCCTCATTGGGGTGAGAGGGAGGAGGAGAGGGAGGGGATTATTAGCATTCATTCTCAAAACCATCTAGGAATTCTTATGGGAAGTTCATTCAGTTTGCAAGTCCAATTATTTCCCTCACCAACTGCGGGCAGGTGAGCAACACAGGCCTTGAATCTGGATAGCAATGTAAAAAGTGCATGTAAAAAAGTCTTATCAAGACCAGCTTGTTACGTAAGGTGCAGGGCCAGATAACTGGGTTTGGTCATGGTACTTGCTCATTTGGCTGCACTGACATAAATCAGTCGACAGAGTTGATGATCCCATCCCATTGTCCTGCATGTCAATTCCTGTGTTTAGCAGTTGCTCAGACTTGATGCTTCAGAGAATAACAGAAATACCCATTAAGGTACCTCACAATAATTGTGGGGTACATGAGTGGAGAAAGATCTCTACATTGTTTTCTTATCATCCGTTTAGAATGGTTTACCTTATATGTCTAGGTTTCTCTTTTCTATTAGGGGTCTGTCAAAAATGTTTCTGCCCTGCCCCCATAAATTTGCTATGCAGTAGTCTCTTATCTATCGTATCAGATTCTCCTCATTTAGGGTTAGATTGTGGATCTGTCACTAGCCGTGAATAGGGAGCAGTGTGTAGTTTCAGTGCCCCAGGATCAACCAGAGACTGAAATATGAAAATCACAATTCTGTCTCTGGTTATGTCATAGTCTGGACAGGGGGGAATTAGCACCAGTCCTTTACCTGGGGCAGATTACTTCTCCCTCGACATCAGCTCACTTTTGGATAGGGGCCCTGTAAACGTCCGGTGCGGGGGTCGGGCCCTCTCAGGGGCCGTCGGGGGCCAGGCCGCCTCACTACACGGCCTGGATCGGTCTCAGGGTTCCGCCCCTCTGGCAGGGACTAGGCCAAAGGTACACGGCCTCTGCAATGAGCTCCTGCTCTCCGTCAGGGTCCGGCAGTAACTCAGGCCCGGGCTCCGGTCCTCACTGCCGGAGCTGGGGATTACAAAGTCAGTCAAGCCCCCGCGCTAGCTCAGGGCGGGGCAATAAACAATAGTTCGGGCGCTCAGCTCCGTGGATCAGGAGCTGAGCCCTGACAAACTCAGGACGTCCTAGGCCCTTATTCAGGGGAGGGCAACCCCCCCCCCCAATAGTCCAGGGCGCTCAGAACCTTCCTTCAGGCTGAGCAGTAAAGTCAGGGGTTCAGGCCCGGCCCTCAATCAGGGCGGGGCAGCACACAATAGTCCAGGGGGCTCAGAACCTTCCTTCAGGCTGAGCAGTAAAGTCAGGAGTTAAGGCCCGGCCCTCAGTCAGGGCGGGGCAACAAACAATAGTCCAGGGGCTCAGGACCTTCCTGCAGGCTGAGCCCAGGCAGAGTTAGTAGGCCCAGGCCCTCAGTCAGGGCGGGGCAACAAACAATAGTCCAGGGGCTCAGGACCTTCCTGCAGGCTGAGCCCAGGCAGAGTTAGTAGGCCCAGGCCCTCAGTCAGGGCGGGGCAACCACCAATAGTTCAGGGGCTCAGGACCTTCCTGCAGGCTGAGCCCCAAACAGAGTTAGTAGGCCCTGGCCCTCAGTCAGGGCAGGGCAACAAATAATAGTTCAGGGGTTCGGGCTCAGGTCTGGGTATCAGGAGCTGAGCACGGACAAACTCGGGACGCCCCAGACCCTCAGTCAGGGTGGGGCAACAAGCACTCCTTCAGGGCAGCAAACAATAGCTCAGTTGCGGTGCCAGAGCGCTGGCTGGAGGGGGAGGCTGCCACCCGTTAAGTGGGGTGGCAGGGGGGACACAGGCCCACCCACTCCACTGTGTCCCAGCCCGGGGCCCTAAGAGCGGCAGTCAGTCTGCCGCTGTGTCGGTGGGGTCCTGACCGCAACACACCGACATTGGTTCGCTCTCTGTTGTAGCTAGACTGGGGTCAGCTACCCCCGGGCTGCTTTCCATTTCCCCCTCCATTGGTACCTGCTCCTCGCCGGGCTCGACAGCGGGGTCCCACACCATGGGTTCCTCAGCTCGCAGAGGGTCGTCTGGGTCGGGTCGCTCCTCCGGTCTCCGGTCAGGGGGGCGCTCGGGCCCCTCCTCGGGGTACCGTGCTCGGGGCAAGTGCGGCCAGTCTACGTCAGGGTACCTTGCTTGGGGAAGGCTTGGCCAATTCGCGTCGGGATACCTGGCTCTGGGGAGGTCCAGTCGGCCGGCGTCCGGGTATCTGGCTCTGGGGAGGCTCGGTCCGTCCGCGTCGGGGTACCTGGCTCTGGAAAGGCTCGGTCTAGCCGGAGCTCGCACCGGCACGTCTGGCCTCTCCGGCCGCTGGGCTCTAACTGAGGGCTGGGGCCTGGCTCTTATACTTCCTGTCCCGCCCCTTGACTTCCGGGGGGCGGGAACAGGTGGCGGTGGCTCCGCCCACTTGGGTGCCAATTCAGGCTCCTCTCCCTCAGGGGCCGTTGGGGCCCAGGCCGCCTCACTACAGGCCCCCCCAGAGCAAAGGCTCCACACACTCTCTGTGAAGGAAGCTGCGTAGCAGCCCCATGGAGGTTACTGTCCCCACAGCAATACTATACACAATGCAGGTAGCCTGCATAGAGGAGTGTTTTGTGCATGTTAATTCCCTGGCACTGGGAGACCCAAAATCTTGCCCATGGTGCTGGGAAGGTTTAGAATTTATCATTTTCAAATGTCTTTCATTGTTTCATTTGTTTTAATATATGTATTACAGAAGACATTTTAAAAGTCTTTTACAGCTACAGATCATGGCCACTCTCCTCTGTTGCCTATCCTACAAGCTTTATTCCGCACTCCTGACTTTATTTTGTAAGTGCCCCCATTTTCCAATCTCAATAAACTTCATCATGCTTGACTTCCTGTGAATCATTGTCTGCGTTCCTCTGTTTCTTTCCATTATTCACACACATACTCACCCGGGCTCTTACTCCGACTTCTCTTTCTTAGGTTCTCTAACAAGATTATTTAAAAGAATCGGGCCATTACCTCAGGAGGTTCATTTCTCCACATAGCCTATAACCAACTTAACCAAGATTCAATAGATGTTGCCCCCTTTGGGAAAAGACAAGGATGCAGTCAGACTTGATGGCTTAGAAGTTACCTGTCTGCTTTAGTTTGATGATATGTAACCTGCCACTTAGCTTTCGTATGCGTATTGAAATATAGCTTCGTTTTCTCTATTTAGTAATATTTTCCTAGATGGTCACCCGGTAGGTCTGTTAATGGAATCAGAGACAGTGGAAATTAGAGTACTGGCAGTTTGCACAGTGAGTACTAGGAAGAGTAATTTAAGCCTATTACTGGTACATTACCTGTATTCAGTAAAATACAAAGAAGAGCAGCAGCAATTTGTAAATGCTACAAGCCTAGCTGGCATTTTCCATTTGAAACCCTTTTCCCTCTGCAGCAATTTAACACTCAACCACTTTCATTTGTGTCATGGGCTACAGCTTCCATTCGGATGACAGTCTATTTCTTAACAAAAATTGGTTAAAACCATTGTTTTTAGAGGATTTGCTATATTATGACATTTTGGTTGTCTCCATCTTCTATTTTTAAAACGCAGATTTGTTTTAAAAGCCAAAGAATGAAACCTTTTAGCAGTGCAACACCACATCACCATGAGCTCTATATATGCCCTGGCCCATATTTCACAGAAATGAAGAAAGGAATGTTCTGGACAGGATATATTTATTATCAGAATATTTGTCTTTTTCCATCACCAAGTTACCAAAGCACCTTACAAATTTTCAAGTCTATATGAATGGTCTACAAGGTGACTTGATTTTTCACTTCTCTCACAAGTAGAAAGGGTTAGAATTTCCTTTCTTTGTTCATCTCCGCATTCTGAAAGTGAGCAGAGTAGTAGGTGGTGATTAAGGTGCACACCAGTGGGTAGGAGCTATGCTGTGCTATGAGAAAGCAATGTGAAGAGGCACATTTCATATTGTCTTGAACCTCGTTGAGTTCCTGGTCAAAAATCAACCCTTTCTGAAGCAAGTTCCTCAGCTTTCAGCCAGCTGCTGAAAAGGCTCAAATCTCATTGTTCCCCAGGACTGCAGCCAGCTACTTCCAAGCAGCAAGCAGGATTTTAAATTCAAAGTTCTGGAAGGACTGTGCTAAAACTGAGCTCTTCCAAAAGACCAGAACTTTGAATACCACCAAAATCAACTGATCTGAAGAGCATCCTGAATTCTATGTGGCAGGGCCACACACCATCATATTTGAAAATATGCACCGCAATAGAAGTATACTGAATTGGCACCAGAGACAAAGTAGATGTTGCAATGCAGCTGCTTTAAGCTTCACCAGGAGAGCAAGGTGGCCATAAAGCCACCATAGATGGCAATGGGGGAAATCCCTCCACTGTAGGAGAGGTCTGGTGTTTGAGTCAGTGTAACATGTAGGTGGAGAAAAGATGGCACAGCTGGTGCCTCCCTAAGCTTAGCTGTCACATCAGCCCCTTGGAGGCATTCTCTTTCTATCTACTTATATGCCACTCATCACAATACTATTTGAAAGCTTAACAATCATTACTAGATTTTATTTTACCAACACCACCTCAGGTGGTAGAGAAGTAGCATCCCCATTTTACAAATGGGGAACTGAGGCATAAAATGGATTAAGTGACCTGCCCAAGGAAGTCTGCGGCTGTGCCAGAAACTGCACCCAGGGCTCTGAGTCCCAGCTCAGTACCCTACCCACAAAACTATCCCACTGACAGTTACTACAAATTAGAACAGCCCTCTTAAATAGCCTTGCTGCTACAATGTATGCCAAAGAACCATACTGGTTCACAGACAAGCCAGGAGTGCAGAACTGTGTGCCTTAAAACCACCTTTGCACCACCTTTGAACTGTACAGCTCCACAAGATCTGGACCATTATTATCTAGTTCTCTCTTTTTTTTTAAAGTTATTCAAATTAAAATATGGTTGATTGCACCCTTTTCCCTCCTCTTGATATTGAAGAGGAGACAAGAGCCACTGCAGAGCTCCCACAAGAATGATTCGTCTGATCACAGCAGGTGGTCTGATACTAAAGGTCCCTTCATGCTAGACGATAAAATGTTGGCAGACTTCTAATGTAAAAGGTTAACAGAGATAGTAATGCTTTGTTATTGCCTTTAATACCACAGTGAAAGGGATATTGTCCTGAAGTTCGTGTCCAGAATTTGACCTACCTTAACACTTTTTATGTGATGGGAATCTCAGCCAGGTTCACAATAAATATTTAAAGAAAAAGAAAAAAAAACTTGCCTCCCCTGAGATTTTTCGGTAACAATCCAGTGACAGCTCCTCAGCTAGTTTAAGTCTTCACAGAACTTCAAATGGATTTGCCTCCCCCCTTGTTTAGGTTGGATGCAATTTTGTTTTGTACTGAGCTAGTGCTTCACTAACAGAGAGAGCACAGGTTCATTGCAAGAACTCTGCTGGTGCACAAGAAAGGAATTAAAAAAACAAACCATGGTTGGGATCAGAGAGGAGAACCAATGTTTGCCAGAAAGAAAAGTGACAACACTAGAAAAAGGATAAAAACAGATTTTAATAGAGAAAAGAACAGAAATGGCATTTTGTGTTTCTAGTTTGCAGTGTTGTAGCTGTGTTGGTCCCAGGACACTAGAGACACAAAAGTACATCGTCTATTGGACCAACTTCCACTGGTGAAAGAGACGAGCTTTCGAGAGCTCTCAGCTCCCCACCAGCACTTCCTTCGTCTCAATTTATATCCTCCCAGCTCCTGAGGCCTGGTCCCCACTAAGCCCCACTTCGGACTAAGGTACGCAAATTCAGCTACGTTAATAACGTAGCTGAATTCGAAGTACCTTAGTCCGAACTTACCGCGGGTCCAGACGCGGCAGGAAGGCTCCCCTGTCGATGCTGCGTACTTCTCTCGCCGAGCTGGAGTACCGGCGTCGACGGCGAGCACTTCCGGGATCGATCCGGGATCGATTTATCGCATCTTAACCAGACGCGATAATCGATCCCAGAACATCGATTGCCTGCCGCCGGACCCTCCGGTAAGTGAAGACGTACCCTAAGGTTGCTTGCCCCTCAGATGTAGCTCTGCTCAGTTAATTGACCTTCTAGTTAGGACCCACTCAATCTATGTTGGTGCTATTAGAGTTACAGGGTGTTGAGTCAGCTGCTAACTCTACACACCCTGTTACATGACCCTTTAAGACAGACTAGATGTACTGGCTTCTTTTAAACAAAAATGCAGTTGATACAAGCTAAGGGAGAGATAAAGATATTAATTCCACCTAAAGTAAGGGAAGTGGGAGCCCAACAAACAAACAAAGAAAAAACACACCCCAAGGCATTTTTGCTTTCTTCTGATGACACAAAAAGCTATAGTAGACAGGTATCTACATAGGAATGAATGGGGGGCAGGGGTGGAGAGAAACAGTACCTGGAGCAGATATGCTTACCAAACCAACACAGAAAATGTCTTGGTTACTAAAAATGATTTTGCTAAGAAAATATTCAAAAAACAAATCACATTAGTAAGTACAGATCTACAATATGTGGTGATTCCCTTAAATAATGATTTAGAACTTGGATGGGAGAAAGGGAGCTCCTGCTGTTTACACATGGACCACAAAGCAGAGCTCCCCGCAGGGGAACGGGCTTGTGGAGGAAAGGCACATGCATGAGGCGGGAGGAGACAGTGACAGCGCTCCGCATTCCCAGGAGGGCTCGAAGCACGGTGAGGTTTCACACACCTTGCCCCCTTCCAGCAAACCCCACCCATGCAGACATTTACCAAAACGCTCACTACCCACAAATTTAGATCGTTCATGGGATGAATGAGTAAGCACATAATGTTCCATGGAACACGTAAAACAAGTATTTATTAATCAATAGTCCTAAAATCAGAAAGATTGTGAAGATGGGAATTATTAGGCTGCATATTGTAGGCCTGGCTTGACATGAGTAATTAGACATGAACGAAGCTTCATTTTTTGGGAGACAGGATTAGGAGGTAAATGAACTAGCAGGGTGGAAACAGAATGTCTGTGCTAACTAAAATAGCTTACTGACCAATTTACCTAAGAGACAGAATGCCTGTACTAGCTAAGATAAGGGGGAACAATACTCAAGGAACCATTTACAGTGGACAAAACAACAGTGGACAAGATAAGCCTGGAACATAAGATGAGATAAAGAGTAAGTCATGCGTGGACAGAGCATACTGTACAGGGATTGGTTCCTACAAAGTAACCAAGTCAATCTCAAAATGTGTAATGCAATATATAGTGAAAGCAACATAATGTGTAAATGTATATAAAGGAAGAGCTCTTCTGTGCTGTCTGGTACGCCCTATACACGCCTTCTACGCTCGAGTCTGATCAATTCAGAGTTGCTTTGCTACATGCCAAATAAAGATATCTAAGTGACGAAATCCGGAGTCAAACTGAGTTCTTGGGAAGCCAAGTTGAAAGAGGTCTCAGAGGGAATCCCAACCTAGTGGTGCTGTAACTCGGGTTCCATTTGTCTGGAATATGTGTGTAGCTTTGCTATCAAAAATTGCAACCAAACAGCTTAGCAATGGCATTGGAAGGGTTCAAATTTAAGAAGGTTTCCAGGGCACTGGAGAAGTGTATTGGACCTAAAGGAGATCCCCATGGACTCCCTGGGAAGTGATAAGGGCAGATTGGGACCAGGTGAAACAGGAACTCCAGCAAATAGTATTAAACAAGAAATGAAAGCCCTTCTAAAATATTAAATTATATTATAAAATTCTCTCCTAAAGAAAAATTCAACAACATAAGGGAAATAAAAAAAAATATGTAGAATACCTAGGTAAAAGAATGCTTGGCAAAGCCCAGCAAAAAGATCTGTTAAATGCCACTAAAGCTTAAAAAAAAAAAAAAAAAAAAAAAACAAAGACTGCGGGACGATCAGAGAAAAAACAGTAATTGTAGCTAAAGACTGAGTGCATAAAAGCACAAAGATAATCTCAGAACCCCCGACAGAAAAATCAGTTGAGAAATGTGTCAGTTTGGAAAATAAGTAAGTAATTTAAAGAGAGAGAGTGAAGAATTAAAGGGAGTATTTATGCAGACGTTAAGAACTTTACAAAGTGCTGAAGCGATTAAGCAGGCTAGTGTAGTAAAAGTATTAAATGTAACATTAAATAAGAAAGGAAAAATAATGCTTAGTTTAATAATAAAACCTGGTTATGGCAGTACAACTCAATGCACTCTCGCCCAGTGAAACCTTGATAGTCAAACAAATTATGCAATGGAGATCAGGTTGTGACAACCACTACGCTTTTGTCCCTAAAACCTTTTACAGTCATTCTGAAGGAAAATGGGCCCTTTTCCCAAAGCAGCAGTCTGTAAATAACCATTTGTAAATGACCGCTGTAGGCAGAGAGACAATCTGATTTGGATTATTTGACTGTGGACAATCTAGTCAAAATTACTCAAATAGAAACTCCTTGTTTCCTTTTAATTTGTCTGCCTCTAAATGTATACGTAGGAAATGTAATCTAAGGACAGCTGTGTAAAAAATAATTAGAGCAACACAAGGAGTGTTGAGCAAAATATTTAAAGAAATGCAAATATAGTTGTGTAATTATGCAAAGTGGCAAGGACCTAAACACAGATTCCTGGCTTGCAAAACCCCATTTTAGATGTTTAAAATGAATTGGCTTTTAAAAAATTCCACTAAAAATTAATTTGTCTTTCACTCAAAGTTGCAAAAACTGACAGATACTTTTTGAGCAGCTGATGATATTTCCTGGTAGTCTTTGCTAAATTCTTTTTTTAACCCCTCTCAAGCCAAACACAAGTAGGTGGTGTTATCTGGCTTTGTTATTTAGCATTTGTTAATTTGAGTACCTCACTATTATTATGAAGTTCAACATCTTTTTAAATAAGGACTAGACTGTAGTTGTGGCTGTGGCAGGGACAGCATAGCAGGGGAAAAAAAAAAACAACTCGAAATCCTCTTGTATTAATACAAAGCAGCTAAAAGAGCTGCAAGAGGAAAATAAAGAGATAGTGTACCTCTGAAGTAACTGCAAGAGAGTGTTGGTGGTGAGGGGGAAGGCGGGGGTCACAAGATTAGCAATATTAGGAACACTGAGCCTTACCATGGCTCTAAGTAATCAATCAATCACTTTGATAGAGGTACCTGAAAAAAACTCTGTAATCACAAAACAGTTACACTTCATGTAAAAATTAATATAGCTAACAATTTTACAGCAACTAAAGTGTAAGGATTGCACTACCGAAGAAAAGTTCATTCCCATGAAACATGTAGTGTATACCATAAAAAGGGTCAAACAAATGTGAATAAAACATGCTATTTAATTAAAATCCTACAGAAGCTCCAAAGAGGAGCCACAATAGGTTGTATTTTCTTTTTCAGATGGCTGTGTGCTTTAAAAGCAAAAACCAACCCAGTACCGAGAAAGATCTGTGAACATAAAAAATGGACCTTAACCATTATCAATTTTATCCAAAAGTCCTATTTAACTGTAGTGTACGGTAAATGTTATTAAAAAGTAAAAACCTATATGGTAGCATTTTGTAAATGGAAAAAGAATAATTGTATTAAAACTAAGCAACTTAGGGTTGCCACCTTTGTAATTCCTAGTAACCGGACTCCTTCACCACCTCTTCCAAAGCGCTACCCCCTTTGTCACCTCTTCCAAGGTCCCGCCCCCTTCGCCCGCTCCTCTTCCCCCAACACTTGCTGGATCATCTCAAGGAGCCTACCTGCAGGTAGGAGACAGCCCCAGCTGAGCAAGGACTGGTGTTGGTTAATGACCCAGCACCTTCCCGTGCCCTGCGGGAACCATGCTTTTGGTTCCGGTGCCATTTAGGGTTGCCAGGTCCCCGAAAACTGGGCACCTGGCAACCCTAACTGGCACCCAGACACAAGCCAAAAACTGTCTGGCTAAAAACTGGACAGGTGGAAACTCTAAAGCAGCTGCATAAAAAACTGAAATGCCCTAAATTAAAAACTAATCCAACTGATGACAGCAGTAAATCTATTAAAATGTTGTTCAATGATATTAATGTGCTAAGAATTATTAAAATTTCACCAACTCTGCAGTCACTGGGCTTTGGTCAAAAATTATTAAAAACTATGAAAAGGACTTTATAGATAAAAAAAGTAAAACTTTAAAAATGCTTAAGCCTGATAAGGTGAGGCAGCGATGAAACTGGAGGGAGTTGACGGAACTGGCATGGGAGTTGAGCTTTTCAGGAGTGGTATATTGCACTAAAACGAAGCTCACAGAGATGCTGTAGGAACACCAATATACAAAATAAAGTTACTTTTATAGCATAAAAAGGTAAAAGGCAAAAATAATAATGAGTGAAATATATGCTGCATAAAGTAAAAGAGTAACATAGAACAAGAAAGGTTGCCTTCCTGTATCACGATAGAAAAGTTAAAAAATTGGTACAAGAGAGTGAATACTATTGGCACAGGGTAATAAAAATTAACAAGGGTCCAATACCACAAAGTTTGGGGGTGGGTGGAAACAACAAAAACACCTTGGTCAGAGTGTTACCAGTAAAAGTACTGGAAATCACCGCAATTCATATGGTGTGGAAGAAATTGCTTTTCCTCCTCAAATACTCCAATTCAAGGTCTGGAAAGCCTGACACTTGAAATGTTATTTGCACCTGGGAGACTCTTACCTGTGCAGGTGTAATGTCTATAGAGTTACCAGCATATGAGTTCACTCTGGGGGAACTTTTTCCAAATTGCACAGTGTGGTTGAGACACTGGAATGTTGGTAAAGTATCCCAACACATATTAGGCACAAGCAGGAGTGCAAGTATGGCGGTACCCTCCAGTACCCTGTACCTGGAAGAGTTCTAGCCGGTATGGGGTACCGGAAAGATGTTGGGCCGGCAGACGGCCCCATGCCGGCAGCTCCACCCCCTCCTGTGCCCTCCCAGAACTGCATAGCCCCATCAGAGGACACGGCTGGAGGGGCGGGGCTGCGCTCTGCTCCTTTCCTTGCTGCCACAGTGAGGAAAGGAGCAGAACGAGGCTAGGACATTTGATGGGAAGGAAGTGGCTTCCCCAGCATCTGTGAATAAGCACATGAATGGGAAGAGGGAGAGTCTCCACCCAACCATTCCCACAGGGGAGGTGTGAATCACACTGGCTCAAGCGTAATCTCCCTGAGGCCAGATTCGGTCCCCAAGGAAGCCAGTTCACTGCCTGCTCTTATCAAGAAAATTCAGGCATATCTGAGGCATGCTGTGTATCACCTTCCATCCAAGATGGTGAAACTGAGGCAGTTAATGAGTAATGCCAAATGTATGACACCTGTCCAGCTGCCCAATGTAGGAGTAAAGTGGATGCTTGGGAGAATGCTTGTAGGCCTGTCACTTGAAAGATGTTGCATATGGAAAGACTGGGAGAAAGAGAGGGCAATGGGACAGCTCACCCCGGAGCCACAACAACATTGATTAGAAACATGTTGACTGCATGACTCTGAGATTTCAAATTCTGAGTCAGAAATGTGGCTTCTCAGTTTTTCGGTGTTGGCGGAACATACAGACTAAGTTCCATGCCATTTCACAATCTGTGGGTCTGCAAAACTCTCGAATGTAAAATAAATGTTATGCTAATTTATATATAGGCGTAAATCAAAAACAAATTAAGTACCTTAAATATTAGAAGAATAATTATCAAATTACTAGTCATCATCCTAGTAATTTATGGGTAAACACTAGGGACTCTATCCACTGGTGCAGATCCTGGCAGAAGGCTCCCAATAGCATAAAAACTAGCTGGGGAGGGGGCGGTTGTAAGCATTCTGTTGAAGGGGTTGGGAGGGCTGGAGCAGGGGAGCAGTGACTCAGTAGCTGGCCGTGCTTACCAGAGAAGGAGAATGACCAGTCTGACTAGGAAATGTTCACTGAATCCTATTCATTCTTAACAGCACAACACATATGCTAACCAACTTAAACAAAGGCTTTGTTTAAGTTAGTTAGCATATGTATTTTTGTTTTACCAAATCAGGACCAAGTCAAAGGCACAGGAGTTGGTCCTTAGTGTCCTCCTCAAACAATGCTATGAAGAAGCTGACTGTATGGGCAGAGAAGCATAGTTTGGACATAAGGGAGGTACTGATAGTGTGTTAAGGGAAAGTGAGGTGATTGTCCTTCCTAGCTTTCTTTCATTTAAGAAGTTTTTAATTTGGGGTGCTGCTGGATCCTCAATGATCCCTGGAAGTACAGGTGGCACCAGGGGCCCAAAGCACCGTTTTACAACTGCATCTGTTTAACAAATGGAGCTGTAAAATTTTAGACAGGTAAGGGGGATGTTGGAGGGGACAGGGAGAGCATGGTGGCCCCAGGCTGGGTGCAGGGCAGTGAGGAATCACATGGAGGGTCACGTGGGGAGGTAACGTGCCTCCCATTTGTGTCCCTCCCATGAGTGCAGTACCAGCAAGAAATTATTTCTACTTGCACCACTAGGTGCTAGTTGGTCAAGAGTTTTAGTGTAAATTCAGCTCAAGATGGACTTCACATTTGTGTTGATTATTGAATGTTCCTCTAATGTGAGCATCTTCATGAGAAATCCACTTAAAGGTATTCTATTTATGTAAGCTCATGATGTTTTGGAGCACATGCAGTGTGTCTGTCTACACTATTACTGCCTTCTGAAGCACTATTATCAAATTGTCTCTTTTTTTTTAAATAAAGTTATGAAATACATGACCATTGTTCACTATATCAAATATAGAAGTTGGAGCAGTATATGAGAAATAGAAGTCTATTTTGAAATATAAGTCTTCATCTGCACATAACATGTAGCAGAAGCACAAGCCTAAACTTGTGTGTCAAATCTCCCCTAAATTCTTCCAGCATACAATAACCTCCAACGATACTGTGACTATGGCACTGTACCAAATCAGTTAGCAGAAAAACCCCTTACAAAACAATATTAAGGGCCTTTTAAAAAAAATTCAGAGCGTGCTACTGCTATTTAAGGAAAGACCATATTTTGTTTTTAAAAATTAGTTAAGAAAAATCCAAGTTGACAGTGTTCCTTTAACGTCTTGAATGCTTTGCACTCTGCATGTTAGCCTTAGGAGCATTAAATATTATATTTTATATAGGTTCTTATACCACACTCATCATCTTAGTATCCAAGCGCTCTCCAGTAGTGCATTAAGCAACACGACTATACATCTGTAACGTGTTTGTTCTCTCACCCACTCCCCAGAGGAGAAGCATGGGTAATGGAGTGTCTTGTTTTGGTAGGTTTTGCATGCAGGCAGGCAGAGAGACAGAGAAACAGAGAGAGGGCAAGGTCCATAAATAATGGACTTGCTTATGATGTTGCATCTCAGTGGGGAGAAGTCAAGACAGTTTTCATGTTTAACATGAAATCTACCACCAGGCCTATCACTTGGTGTGTCTTTGGCCTGGTCTACACTATGACTTTAATTCGGATTTAGCAGAGTTAAATCGAATTAACCCTGCACCCGTCCACACAACGAAGCCATTTAATTCGAAATAAAGGGCTCTTTAAATCGATTTCTGTACTCCACCCCGACGAGCGGAGTAGCGCCAAAATCGATTTTATCATTTTGAATTAGGGTTAGTGTGGCCGCAATTCGATGGAATTGGCCTCCGGGAGCTATCCCACAGTGCACCATTGTGACCGCTCTGGACAGCAATCTGAACTCGGATGCACTGGCCAGGTAGATAGGAAAAGCCCCGCGAACATTTGAATTTCATTTCCTGTTTGCCCAGCGTGGAGAGCACAGGTGACCACAGATAGCTCATCAGCACAGGTAACCATGCAGTCCGATAATCAAAAAAGAGCACCAGCATGGACCGTACGGGAGGTACTGGATCTGATCGCTATATGGGGAGAGGATTCAGTGCTAGCAGAACTTCGTTCAAAAAGACGAAATGCCAAAACTTTTGAAAAAATCTCCAAGGGCATGATGGAGAGAGGCCATAATAGGGACTCAGATCAGTGCCGCGTGAAAGTCAAGGAGCTCAGACAAGCCTATCAAAAAAGAAAAGGAGGCAAACGGTCGCTCCGGGTCAGATCCGCAGACATGCCGCTTCTACGACGAGCTGCATGCAGTTCTAGGGGGGGCCGCCACCACTACCCCACCTCTGACCGTGGATTCTGGGGGGGGGGCGGGAGATCATCTCATCAGCTACACATGAGGATTCTGCGGACGGGGAAGAGGAGGAGGAGGATGAGCTTGCAGAGAGCACCCAGCACTCCGTTCTCCCCAACAGCCAGGATCTTTTTCTCAGCCTGACTCAAGTACCCTCCCAACCCACCCAACCAAGACCACGACCCCATGGAAGGGACCTCAAGTGAGTTTACCTTTTAAAATATAAAACTTGTTTTAAAAGCAAGCGTTTTTTAATGATTACTTTGCCCTGAGGACTTGGAATGCATTCGCAGCCAGTACAGCTACTGGAAAAGTCTGTTAACGTGTCTGGGGATGGAGCGGAAATCCTCCAGGGACATCTCCATGAAGCTCTCCTGGAGATACTCCAAAAGCCTTACCACAAGGTTTCTGGGCAGTGCAGCCTTATTCCGTCCTCCATGGTAGGACACTTGACCGCGCCATGCTTGCAGCAAGTAATCTGGTTTCATTGCATGACAAAGCCTGGCAGCGTATGGTCCCGGTGTTTGCTGGCATTCAAACAACATCCGTTCTTTATCTTGCTGTGTAATCCTCAGGAGAGTGATATCGCTCATGGTAACCTGGTTGAAATACGGGAATTTAATTAAGGGGACAGAGGTGGCAGTTCCTACTGGACTGTTTGCCTGTGGCTGAAAAGAAATCCTTCCCTGCAGTTAGCCAAGAGCGGGGGGGGGGGGGGGGGGGGCAGGGGAATTGGCCCAGAGCTTTTCGTGTTTGGCTAGCAGGGATCTTCCCTGATACCAGCCACGCGGTGGGGGGAGGGATAAAGCGATCATCCAGAGAATTGGATGGGGGTGGGGGTGGGGGGGGGGTTAGTTTGTTTTCTGCTGCTGCTGAATGTTAACAGGAAAACCGCAGCACTCAACGGGCTTTGCTTGGTATGTGGGAAAGGAGGGCGCAGAAACCGAAAGACAATGGCTTACCAAGGCCGCATGCAAGCCGAATTCTGTTGCCCGGACCTGCATCTGTGATCTCTAGCAGCAAAGCCACAGGCACTCAATATTAAGAGGTAAAATGCGACCTTGCACAGAAATCACATGTGCTATGTAATGTGAATAGTGTTGGTCACTGTGAAAGAGTATAAGCATTGTTCTGCAAAATGTATCTTTTTAAAAAATTCTCTCCTTTTTTCCCTCCCTCCAGCAGCTGCAAATTCTTCAAGCCTCCCTCCTCCGTCCTGAAGGCTATCGCAGATAAGGCGTCGGAAAAAGAAGACGCGAGACAAGATGTTCGCAGAAATCATGGAATCCACCCACAGTGACAGAGCTCATCTGAATGAGTGGAAGGACATGGTTTCAAAGTATAGGAAAGAAGACAGTGAACGTGAGGACAGGAGGGACCAACGTGAGGACAGGAGGGACGCTCGAGATGAGAGGTGGCAGCAGGAAGATCAGAGGAGGCAGGATGCAACGCTGGGGCTGCTGCGTGAGCGAACAGACATGCTCCGGCATCTGGTGGAGCTTCATGAATGGCAGCAGGATAACAGAGTGCCGTTACAGCTCCTGTATAACCCTCCTCTCCCCTCACCTTGTTCCATAGCCTCCTCACCCAGACGTGTAAGAATGCGGGGGGGAGGCTCCGTACATCTTCCCATTCCACCCCAGTGGACAGCCCAAGCAAAAGGCTGTCATTTTTTTAACCTTTTTTTAGTGGCCTTTTCCTTCCCGCCGATCCTCCGCCCACACCCCACCCGGGTTCCCTCCCTCTTTTTATAATGTATTAATAAAGAATAAATGATTTTTAAACAATAGTGACTTTATTTGGTTTGAAAGCAAGCTGGGGGAAGGGGGAGGGTGGGTTCCTTACAGAGAATGAGTCAATAAAAGGGGGCGGGTTTTCAAGAAGGAGAAACAAACAGATATTTCACACTGTAGCCTGGCCAGTCATGAAATTGGTTTTCAAAGCTTCTCTGATGCACAGCGCTTCCTGGTGTGCTCTTCTAATCGCCCTGGTGTCTGGCTGCACGTAATCAGCAGCCAGGCAATTTGCCTCAGCCTCCCACCCCGCCATAAAGGTCTCCCCCTTACTTTCACAGAGATTGTGGAGCACACAGCAAGCAGAAATAACAATGGGGAGATTGGTTTGGCTGAGGTCAGAGCGAGTCAGTAACGATCGCCAGCGACCTTTTAAACGGCCAAATGCACATTCTACCACCATTCTGCACTTGCTCAGCCTGTAGTTGAACAGCTCCTGACTCCTGTCCAGGCTGCCTGTGTATGGCTTCATGAGCCATGGCATTAAGAGGTAGGCTGGGTCCCCAAGAATAACTATTGGCATTTCAACAACTCCAACGGTTATTTTCTGGTCCGGAAAGTAAGTCCCTTGCTGCAGCCCTTTAAACAGAGTAGCGTTCCTGAAGACGCGAGCGTCATGAACCCTTCCCGGCCAGCTCACGTTGATGTTGATGAAACATCCCTTGTGATCCACAAGTGCTTGCAGCAACATTGAAAAGTACCCCTTGTGGTTTACGTACTGGGTACCCTGGTGCTCCGGTGCCAAGATGGGGATATGGGTTCCATCTATCGCCCCACCACAGTTAGGGAATCCCATTGCAGAAAAGCCATCCACTATGGCCTGCACATTTCCCAGAGTCACTATCTTTCGTAGCAGCACCTGAGTGATTGCTTTGGCTACTTGCATCACAGCAGCCCCCACAGTAGATTTTCCCACTCCAAATTGATTCCCGACTGACCGGTAGCTGTCTGGCGTTGCAAGCTTCCACAGGGCTATCGCCACTCGCTTCTCAACTGTGAGGGCTGCTCTCATCTTGGTATTCTGGTGCTTCAGGGCAGGGGACAGCAAGTCACAAAGTTCCATGAAAGTGCCTTTACGCATGCGAAAGTTCCGCAGCCACTGGGAATCATCCCACACCTGCAACACTATGCGGTCCCACCAGTCTGTGCTTGTTTCCCTTGCCCAGAATCGGCATTCCATGGATAGAACCTGCCCCATTAACAACATGATCTCCAAAGCACCGGGGCCCGCGGTTTGACAGAATTCTGTGTCCGTGTCCATGTCCTCATCACGCTTGTTGCTGCGCTGCCGGCGCCGCCGCTGCCTCCTCGCCTCGTTTTTCTGGTCCTGGCTCAGCATAAACTCCACGAGAACGCGCGAGGTGTTTACAATGTTCATGACTGCTGTCTTGAGCTGAGCGGGCTCCATGCTTGCCGTGGTATGGAGTTTGCAGTGTTCACCCAGGAAAAAAGGCGCGAAATGGTGGTCTGCCATCCGTTGCTTTCATGCAGTGAGGGAGGGAGGGGTGAGGCTGTACCCAGAACCACCTGCGACAATGTTTTTTGTCCCATCAGGCACTGGGCGTGCCAGAATTCCAATGGGCGGGGGAGACTGCAGAATTCCAATGGGCGGGGGAGACTGCGGGAACTATGGGATAGCTACCCACAGTGCAACGCTCCAGAAATCGATGCTAGCCCCGGAACATGGACACACACCGCCGAATTAATGTGCTTAGTGTGGCCGCATACATTCGACTTTATACAATCTGTTTCCCAAATTCGAATTCTATACATTCAGATTAATCCCGTAGTGTAGACATACTTAAACCAAAAATGTCAACATTAAGGGTAATTAATCTTTTAGTTCATCTGGCCCTACAGTGCCACCTTTATTCTCCTGGAGTAGTGCCTTACTGTACTATGGGGTTACTCACAGAACTAAGTACTACTTGATGTGAGTAAGGTGGAGAATTTGGCCCATTGCAGTTAAGGATCTCTGATTTGATTTAATGTCTGAGAATATATTTCTTTTTAGTGGAAACAGTAACGATATTTAGTTATTTCAACAAAAGTCACCTTCTCAGTGTTACAAAGTCAATTTGGAAACTCAAGTCCGGGAGGTAGGGACCATATGAATGGCTTAAATATGGAAAGAGAAAACATATGAGGAAAGTGCTAGCAGTTCAGCAATGAAATGTACTGTGGGGTTCTCCGGCAGTCCCATAAGCTATTTCCAGTCGTTTACTATCATAAGCCCCAATTCAGTAAAGTAGGAGAGTTACTCACCTTGTGAAGTAACTGAAGTTCTTCAAGAACTATCTCCCTGTGGGTGCTTCTCTTCAGGTACCCGTGCACCTTTGACTGGAGATTTTTGGTAGCACTGCCTGTATGGCCCATGCATGTGCCCTGCACATCCCCATGCCCCATACCAAGGCTCTATAGGGTTGCTAGTGTGAACTGCCCTCTGTTCCTTCTGCACCACAAAGCCTGTACAGGAAAACTCTGAAGCAGAGGGGAAGCATTCACAGGGGAACCAGAGGGGAAGACACATCTCAACAGTTGGTCTTTACTGCACAAGGTGAGTAACCTCTCCTTCCTCTTTGAGTAGTGTCCTTTGGGTACCCCACTTCAGGTGACTGCCCAGCAGTATCCCCAACAGGAAGAGGAAGCTTCAGAACAGAGTCTTGTCTTTAAGACAGAACTACGTTCCAACTACAGCGTTGGATCTAAAGGCATGAACCAGAATATAATGGTTGGAGAAAGTATGTACAGAAGTCCAAGTTACAGTTCTGCAGACTTCAGTAAATGCTGCATTACTTAAATATGTTCCAAATGAAGATTGTGACTTTGCAGAATGAGCTACTCCAGAAGGAGGGTGAATATCAGCAGACTTATAATATGAAATAATAAACCTCAAGTCATCTCTGGGTGGAGACTGCAGACCCCTTGGACCTGT
Organism: Chrysemys picta bellii; assembly: GCF_011386835.1. Classification (NCBI taxonomy): domain Eukaryota; kingdom Metazoa; phylum Chordata; order Testudines; family Emydidae; genus Chrysemys; species Chrysemys picta. Next base: position 129,372,431 of record NC_088791.1, on the reverse strand, counting down.
CCACAACTGAAATAAGTAGTCTAGGAGACTTTTGGAAAGATTTGGTTCTGTCCAGGTAGAAGGCTAATACTTTTCTGACATCTAAATTATGGAAGGCAGATTCCTGCCTAGAGTGATGTGGTTTAAGGAGAAGGTGAATAGTCTTGTTTATGAGAATTTCAGAGGACACCTGAAATGTGGGATATAACCACAATGGTACCTTGTCCTTAAAAAAAAAAAAAACCAACGACACTATGAAAGGAGGATCCACCATGAAAACCCCCAGTTCTCCGACCCTCTGGATGGAAGCGATGGTCACCATGGAAACTGTTTTCATAGAGAAGTGAAGCAATTAACACATACTTAGTGACTCAAAGAGGTGTTTCATAAGGCTACTAAGAAAAAGGTTCAAGTCCCATACAGGGGAGATTCTCTAATCTGTGGGGAAAAGTTCCCAGGTCCTGTGATAAGCCTTGAAGTTATGGGGGGAGGGGGAAAAAAATCAATCTTCTATCAGTGAGTGAAAGACTGGCCAAGTGAACTTGTGACAAGATCTGATCTTTTTAATTTCAACAGGTAGTCAAGGGCGGCGGAAAGAGAAGAGTGAACTGGAGAAACTTGTCGATGCGTAAATCGGTGATGAAATCTCTTCTATTTCTGGAGGTAATTATCTCTCGCAGATGTCTTTCTGCTGTTAAATAATACCTGTTGTACCTCTATTTTACAGGAGGCCTCCATTCACAAAAACCATCTATCCAAGAACTCTGCCTGGAGTCACAGAATCTGCAGATTGGAGTGAAGTGTCTGACCGGAATGCTAAAACAACAGAGTGCAACTGGTTGGAAGTTTCAATGGTGGACAAGAAGCAGCTGAATGAGGTAAGGATTCCAAATCTGTGTCAGCCAGATCAGTACAATTAGAATGATCCTGGACTTGTCTTGCTTGATCTTGTTCAGTACTTTCAAATGTAATGGTGTTGGTGGATACATGTAGAGATGACCTCTTGTCCATGAGATGAGGAAGGCATCCCTCTTGATTGAGGACCTAGTTCCCATCTCAGCAAAAATTTCTTGTTTTGTGTTGGCTGCAGTGGCAAAAAGGTCCACTTCTGGAAATCCTCAAGTTAAAAATAGGCTGTTGAGGACTCATGAATCCAAATGTCACTTGTAACTCTGGGAGAAGTGTCTGCTGAGGTCATTGGCCATGATGTTCTGTATACCCAGAAGGTAAGAAGCTGAGATGAGTATCTGGTTGGCTGTGTACCAAATTACAGCGTTTTACTGCTTTGGCACAAAGTGAGTAGGCAAATGGTCATTCCAAGACCAGCTTCTCCACATCAAATTTCTAGGAAAACTTGCATGGACTTCCTTCCTCTTATCAGAGCCATGTCTATCAAGATCATGACAGATAACATGGCCTGCAGGGCGCATTCCTACTCACTTTGTGCCAAAGCAGTAAAACGCTGTACTCCTAGTCTCCTGATTGGTAGCCAGAGACTTAGATAATACATCTCTCAGTACCATGGACACTTGGACAGAAGCAGTCTCTCCTAAGGCTTTTGGTGACCGCAACGTGGAGATGGATGGTGCAGTAGCGCTTGTATCCCTCGAGGCTCTCAGTTACCAGAACCCTGAGGTAAAATAGGACACTAGGAGTACTGGAAGACTTGCGGGTGGGGGAAGAGTGGGAGGGAGGGTTCTCAACATCCAGGTCAGAAGCTGGTCTTAACGTTTGCTCCTTCATTAGTCATTTAAAGTTGCTTTCCCTATTTTTTCAAGATCTACTTTTGAAGGAGCTACAGATTTTACACTTGCTAGGGATGCGAATGTCTCCCAAACAGCAGAGGCAGCAAAGAGGCTGGTCACTGACTGGGATAACATCAAGGCAGGAAAGACATCACTTACAGCCCAGGAATCCAGTTATACCCCAGAACAAACTCCACTTAATGGGGTGGAAGTGAAAAGGGTAAACAATGGTGCCAACAACTAACTAACTAGCACCAACAATAATAACTACACTAAACTAAGTTGTGAAGAGAACAGGCATGCGCTGTACTCCATTTCAGGCTGAAGGTGGTTAAGAAGAAACTGAGGGTGGGGTCGCCCACACAGCCCTAGATAGTCTCTGGACAGACATCAAGAATACGTAGGGCACATGTGTGGGCCAAACAGGCACTGCTACCAAAAAATCTCTAATCAAAACATGCATAGGCACATATGTATCTGAAAGGGAGCACCCATCAGGGCCCTATTCAAAGAAGAACTTAAATGTACTCTTCAGCACACAAACTAATTCCTTTCCTGTGATCCTAAGGATGCGCGTCTCAGCACTCCAAAACCCCCTGCAAGCTTGAAAAATACGAGAAAGAATGGAAAATTATCTTGCATCTTCCATTCAGAAATGCAAAGCACCAGCCTCTACACTGCTGGGATGGTGGCTCTTCTCTTCCTCTTGTAGAATACAGGATGGAGAAGCCGGACTTGCCTGTGCACGTTAATTTCTGTCTTTGGCAACATGATTGTCCAAACAGAACAAAATGATTAAAATAGCTCAGATCAATCTGTATTAAAAGATACTACCACTGCCTAACTCATTGGCTTGAGGAATGCCAGCAGTTATACTTGGCACTAGTAATTGTAAAAATATCTACTTTTGTTGTTCTTACCTTCATGACTTGAAGTAACAAAACTAAACCACTATTTCCCATTTCTTCCTCAATCTGTTTTGAATTCGTTTTTCACATCCATTAGAACAACTGATTTTAAAATCACTTAAAGGATTCAATATATGCCTTTCTCCCTCCCCGCTCCCCAAGAGGTGTATGTTCTAGCAGCTGCTATTTTTCTCAGTTTTGTATTGCAACATTCTGGGCACTTTCTTTGAGGCAAGAGGGATACATGGGGAATGGAGTTGACCTGGAAGTGAAATTAGCAAATGTGGCAAATGGATGTTAAATTCAGCCACAGATTGAGATGGAAAGTTGTGAAGGAGAGTACAAAATATACTTTTGAAAATGGTTTTTAAAAAAATCATTTGGCTTTTTGTGGCTTATTACAACACCCAAGATATGCAACAATTACTCAGAAATAAGTGACCTGTTTTGCTTTGTAGCACTTCAATATTTACCCTCTGCTGTCATTTACATTAAGTGGCAAAGCACCTTGAGGAAAGAGAGGAATCCATGTCATGCAATGTTTTAAAATCTTTGAAAAACAAATCAAATATTCCCTCTCCCCATAGTAAATGGTTTACATTCCATTCAGACCTCTTCAGTAAGTGAACTCATTGGTATGATCTATGTTATAAGATAGCGTCATCCAAGTTTTAAAAGCAGATTTACTTATGCAGGTACTGAATAATCCCTTAAGAAAACACTTGATTGTATTCTTAGAGAATGATATATATTTGCAAAGGACTCTATCATTTGGACCCATGGCATCTATTAATTTTCTCCCAGACCCTGCAATTTCTTCCATTATACACTAGTTTCACTTCTAAGAGTACCACTTTATCAGTCATACGTACCACAACTGACATCATGCATTAAGCAAGCATAAGAGTTTCCTGAACCCTGGCTTCCAACATTGTCAGATGTCTCTGAATCTCAGGATGGTCATCACACATCCAATGGAGTGAATTTACACATTCCAGCTCTGCCAAGCATGTGCGTCACTGCCTTTGTGGTTAGAGATACCCAGATAATAAAAATTCATTTTTCTCCAACTGCCCCCAAAGAAAACAGCTGTAAAAACATGCCCATTTTCTGATAAAAACGCTACCCATGATACACTCAAAACATAGCATAGAACTACTTCCTAAAACCTAAAATGGAAAGCATCAGTAATTTTACAGTCCCTTTTCCGGATCTCATTCCTCACAGTACAATTTTTAAGTAGATACCCTACTACCTATGTGTGGCAGAGTTTATTTTTCCTACACCACTTCTGTGTCCATCTGTTTATCTTAGGTACTTACAAGGCTCCCCTGACCCTGGCTCCTTTCAACCCCCTGCATTTATTGACACAATACCTCTTTGTGGTAGGGAGGTACCCTTATCCCCATTTTACACATTGGGACTGGAGACACAGAAAGACAAGGGTATATGTACACTTTGAACTGGGGTATATTTCTAGTGTGCTAGAAATAGAGCATCGCTGCGGCAGCGCAAGTGGCAGGAGGGGCTAGTCGTCCCATGTACATGCCCAGCATCTCGGATGGATTCAGAGTGGCTAGCCTTTCTCGCCACTTGCACTTTCACGGCTACACTCTAATTTTAGCGCACCAGCTTGAGCAGAGCTAGCGTGGGTGTGCCTCCTTGCGCTGGGATTACACCCCCTGCTTGAAGCATAGACATACCTAGTGTGACTTACCCAAAGTCACACAGGAAGTCTGTGGCAGAGCAGGATACTGAGTCCAGATCTCCCTTGTCCCAGGTTAGGGCTTTAACTATTGGACAATCCTTCCTCCCGCATCAATGATATTTAACCATTCAAGCGAGTCAATCTTGTCAACACACCAGTATTAAGGAATATACATAGCTGCACCCACAACTACACTAGATACAATTGTAACATATTACTGCCTGTATTATTAGAAAATATGCACCATGTGCCACACAAAAGATTTTGTATTTGATTGAATAGCTACTCAGTTACTTAGCATTAATCTGGTGTGGCTTTAAAAAAATGTCAGATGTGTGCTATAACTGAAGCATACTGTATTTCACTGAATAGTCTTCCTTTGGGTAGTGCTATACATGCAATGCTATTAGAAATAGTGCACCAGACTCTGTCCCCCTCTCCCATAGCACAAAGAATCTATAAATCCAGCTGAGAACAGGCTTTGCATATGGGAATCCCCCAAAACTTGGCACAACTGTCTCCACATCACCCCTTAGCAACTTCATTCACCCAGCAATCACTAGCTAGCAGAAGGACTCTGGGGGACAACTTCGGTCTCCACCTCCATCCCCCACTGCATCAAATGGAGGCCAGGCTGAGTAGAGGATTGAGCTTAATGTGTGAGATAAAATATAAACAAAATATAAAAAAGTTCACACACACACACACACACACACACACACACATATTCATATACAATTTCCCCTGCTGCTTACTCCACTTCTGAAGCTATGATGCTGTGTCTGTGACATTGACAGCAATTAATTTTGATATTGTATGCAGAGGGTTGTGACTTCAGATAAGGAACAGAACAGCAGGAAGGGATGAGCTCGGAAGCCAAAGACATTCTTGTTGCCCTCAGTAATTAAAAAAAAAAAAAAAAGAGCAGAGGGAGAATCTTGTAATAAATAAAGAGAACATATAAGCAGAATTGCTTCCAAATAGATTTTTCAAGGTTGTCAGTGTCAACAGTCAGAGTCAGATGTAGAACTGAAACTTTTAGCTTCTAGTCCCAAATGTAATAAAGCCAGCTTCACTCGCAGTATTCTTAAAGCTTGAAACTGTTTTACCAATAACTTTATCCTTTTGGCATGGGACTTGATATTTTCTCGGTTTCTTACTGAAATTGAAATTAACAGACTTTATCGTTTATTTCACTGGGCACAGGCATCATCAAGGATGGTCATCGCAGCCCTGAGAACAGCATTTGGTAACAGGAGCTGCTCGTACTGCTGGTTTGGTTTAGGTACTACATAAACTTATTTCCATAAGACTTTTCAAAAAACAGTGGAGTAGAACTTAAAAAGCTAGAGGCATTGAATTCTGGACTCTCTTTAAAATTTACTCCAGCTCAAATTTTAGGCATAAAACTACAAGACAGTGTTGTGAAATCCTATTGTACATTCACCTCTTCATGCAGTCAGAGGTGCTGGAACAATTTGTATAGTGGGGGTGCTGAGAGCCATTGAACCAAACTGTAAACGCTGTATTTGATGGAATCCACTTCAAGCCAGGGGGTGCAGCAGCGCCCCTAGTTCCAACACCTATGCATGCAATATACAGTGTTTATTTTCTTTCTCTCTTTTAGCCATGATAATGGGGTCAAGGAGATCCATGTAGAGCAATTGCTCGGTGAAGAATTTTAACTTTGATAATCCTTATAATTATGGAAATAGAAAACATGACAAACTTGACCATTCTCTGGAAGATACACAGCCTTCTTTTTTAACTGCCCCGAGTCTGAATGCCACTGCTGGCCTCTGTCTAGCCAGTGTACACTGAAGTGATGTATTACTCTGTGCCTATACCCACAAATGAATCATTGCAGGTTAAAAGAAGCATAAATATTTCTAATAAGGTCGCTCAGCATAACAAAGTGCTCATTTCTACTCAACCCATCACACATCAGCAGAACCTTTTGAATGATATAATTTGTGCCTGTCAGGAAGTCATCAAATCAAAAACATTTCCAGATAGGAGAGAACTATAAAGCTAAGGGGTCAGATGTAGAGTTATGCCTGCTTATACTAGCATAAAATTTAACTAATGCTTTTAAAGGCGAAGTGACAATTTGATGAAAATAAGTTTAAGATCCCCAAATTGCTTACAAATCATTTACAATTTTAAAACAAGCTGCCCAATTTGTAGGAGTGCTAAGCATCCATAAATCCCATTGGAGGTGCTCAGCTTTGAAAAAAAAATCTGACCAAAAATGTTTGAAAAGCATCTCGTCCCAATAAATAAATGAAGAGTCCTCTGAGTGGGTGACTATACTCTTAACCATTAGAGGGAAAACACACTCAAATGCCTTGAACAGACCAGAGAATGTTTCCTTGCACTCCTTGCTGTATTATAGGTTGTATGATGACATCATCTGCTATGGGACAATAAACAAGGAAGGAGGAAGAGTTGGGGTTTTTTTAGACACACTGTAATTATATTTGTAATGTCTATGGGTCCAGATTTTAATGGCAACTCAAATAACCTCTCTGTTGCAGGCACAATTTGCAACCTTATCAAAGAAGACACCTACGTGACATTAACTGATCTGTCAGTTAAAGAAAGACAGATTTTAAAAATCTGGCACTGTGGGCTTGTTTACATGGGAAACTTACCAAAATAATTATATTGGTAAAACTATAATGGCATAACTCCCTACATGGATATTCTGGAATAAGAGTTCCTTTTTCTGATTTAGTTTGTGTCACTTTGGAAGTGGCATAAACTAAACTAGAAAAAAGGCGCTCTTATTCTGGAATAAGGGTGTCCATTTAGGGAGTTAGGCCAGTACATTTCCAAATAGATAAATCCTTAGATTATATGTTAACAATCCATTTATGTTCTTCTAGGAGAAGGGAGGTTAGGCTAACAAAGGGGAGCAAGTTACGACTTGCAATTAGAATACAGCAAAGAGTCCTGTGGCACCTTATAGACTAACAGACGTATAGGAGCATGAGCTTTCATGGGTGAATACCCACTTCTTCGGATACATGCATGCATGTGGGTATTCACCCATGAAAGCTCATGCTCCTATACGTCTGTTAGTCTATAAGGTGCCACAGGACTCTTTGCTGCTTTTACAGATCCAGACTAACATGGCTACCCCTTTGCTAATTAGAATACAGACCATCTTGTTGTTATGTGTTTGTACAACACCTTGCACAATGGAGTCCTGCTCCATGACTAGGGCTCCTATATGCTACAGTAGTACAATTAATAATAAACCACCCCTAAATTCACTCAGCAAATCTACCCCATTTCTAAGGACATTTAAAATCCACTGCTGTCTGTCAGATTCACATACAGTACTGTCTGTACGCTTGTGAAGAATACACCAATTACTGCTACTTCCTAGCTTTCAGATGTTATACATTAGATGGCATGCTTTTTGTTTCATTGTACATCTTAGCATCTCTTTTTATAGTTAAAATTGTGTTACTTATGTTCTATAACATGCAATGACATTTTAACACAAGAAGCACATGCAAGTTACACAGAGTGCATCATATAAATTTTCAAAGCACCGAAGTTACCAAAGGTCACACAAGCAAAAACTCCCATTAAAATCCATTAAAGGTTTGCTTGAGTAAGGATTTGAGGATTTGAGTCCATAGCACTCTTTACTGGAAAAGATTCAAAGCAGTTATGCAACATTCTGCAGGGATCTGTGTACAGTTCTTCATAGCTGCAGTGTAGGAGGGGCCCGCATGCATCCTTAACCTTTGTCTATTTATGTCCTAGGACTCAAGACTCCTTCCAACAAAACAAACAAAGCTTTTCTATATTTTTTATTAGTTCAGTTTACAGCAAACAGCTCTCTCTCCCCTTTCCTCTTTCCCCTCCCTTTTCCCCCTGGCCATGTTGTGCTGTTTGAATGGCGGGTGGGGGGGAGGGGGAATGAGCTCCCAATCTTGCCAAGTGTGACCTCAACTCATTCTTATTCAGTGATGTCCAGTAGAATCTCACTCTGACAAAAACATTTGCTCTGTTCCAACGCCACAAGGTTACTGGCTGCGTTTTGTTTTCACTGTTTGTTTTCTGATACTTTCCTGTTGTTTGTGCAAGTCACAATACGTTAAACCCACCACATTTCCTAGACCTGGGACCACCGTAGCATTGCAAATAAAATAAAATAAAATAAAATAAAAAAATTAAAAGATTCCACTGTGCTCACATTAGAGCAAGGAAAACACTTTGTAACAGGAGTCAGTTTGCTTCTCTTTCAGCAGTGAAAGAGCGATACTGGGGGCAGGCAGAAAGTCTACAAAACAAGAATGAAGAGCAATTCTGAGTTCAACCCTATACACCTCTTGATACTTTCTGAATTTCTTTGAGATTGCTTAGCATAGCCAAAAACGAATAGGCCTGTAACTTCCCGCATCCCATGCCTCCTACTCAGAGTAGGAGTGTGTGGGGAAAGGCTCCATTCAGAGGCAGTGGTAGGAGGAAGCGGGGAGAGAAGAGGGGAGACACAAATCCCAAATGTTATTCCTTTCGCTGGGGCATTTCTCCACCAGCACCCCAGATTTTTCTCATCCATAAATGCTCCTTCCCCTCTACCTTCCTTGCTGTCTCTTTCCCTTCTTAAGGGTGGGGTTTTGTTTCTCCCTGGTCACTCCACACAAACTGCCCCAATTATTAGGACAGAAGGAACAAGATGTTCCTTTCTCTCCCTCAGCATTTTAGGCTGCTCCTGGTAGAAATCTGAGGCACCCATCAGCCAGTTGCCTTCAGGCAACCAGTGCTTCCCTAGGTATTTCAGCTGCTTGGCCTGACCTCTGCTGAGAAAGGGATTTAGGGGTTCCCAGCTGGCCTAATCATCAACCAACAGACCAAGAGTAGCCATTTACTCTCCCTGACTTGTGACAGCACTGTGTCTAAGCCCACTTTAAGCAAAAGGAATTTTATGAGCCTCCATACTCCAGAAGAACTAGTGTATTCAGAGTGCACCTGAATCATTGATTTTCTTCAGCCAGTGTGGAGAGTGAAAAAAATCAATTTATATAACTCTCCAAAAGGGAAAGAAAGAATCTAGATTGTTGTAATTAAAGGGAGAAGTCCTGGTAGCATCCACCTACAGGCTTCCTCTCTTGCAGGAAACAAACCCTGCAGATTCCTCTGGTGATCATGAAAAGGTTGCAGCTGGTCAAAACAGCTTTTAACAACAAACAACATCCTTTTAGCTTAATCCGGGGCAGAAGTTAATTACCTTTAAAATGCAACAGAGGGTCCTGTGGCACCTTTGAGACTAACAGAATACCTTTAAAATGAGAGTGAGGAGCAATCACTGTCAAGTATCATCATTAACACATACCACCTGTACTGATGTCTGTAAGTACTGAGAAAGTCTATATTGCAAGGAAGATTATTTGTTCCCCATCTATAACACAGACCATAAAAAAAAATGTTTTCCTCCCTTTTCTACTATGTCAAAATATTTTAGGGACCTGATTTTCAGACTGGCTTCAACAGCCCATCCTCTTTATTTTTTTTTAACACCCACAATTCTTAGCAGATGCAGTTAATATCATTTCGACATCTAAGTAAGTACCTGATTGTGCCTGCACATTTACAAATAAGGCCCTTTGCATCTGCCATTGCAGGAAAGAACAGATTTTTAAAAGCTGGCCTAAGTGTTCTTGGCATCTCCTCTGTAACATTGATAATGCAACCAAAAGCGTTTCCTGAACTCATTACCTGATTTTTTAACGTACTGAATCCCTTGCTGCTCCCACTTAAGTCAATGGAAGCAGCAGTACTTTAGACTATCAGGCAGAAAATGCTTAGTACAGGTAACAACTACAATCAAGGCCAGGCAGGAGTATGTTCCAAAGCAAGCCCCGAACAAGGCTGCTGCATAAGGCATATGCAAGATCTCACTGAACAGCAAAATGATACCAATTTTATCACACACACAGTTTCTGGTGGGAAGAATGTTCATTTTTCAGGCAGAAGCACAGGAATTACCAGATATAAATCTTCAGAATCTCATATGCTCTACATCAGCGTCTCTTAACCTTTTTGATACCAGGGACCAGCATGCTGCCTTCCTAAACTGTGTCAGGGAGATGTCAGGGACTGGCGCCGGTCCATGGTCTGGTCATTGAGAACCACTGCTCTACATCACATTCTATTTGAAATTGTAAAAATAAATGTTTTTGTTTTATTTAAAACAAGAGCCACCAGCTAGTTTGGCAGAAACACATTTGTACAGCACCCAGCACAATGGTGGTCCATGACTGGAACTATGGCAATACAAATAAATAATCTTGAGCAGAAGGCCCAGTAAATTAATCTATTTGATTCTTCAGAAAGACAATGGGGATACACTAGTAGGCAGCCATCTAAGTGATGGAACATTCTCTCTCCCTCCTCCACTCTCAAATGGCTGCTCCCGTAAATCTCAGCTCCACAAACAAACACTTCATGAATTGTCCTTTGGTATTTTTATGCTGCTTGTCCCCAAGTACTGTCAGGTTATAGACAATATGGGGAACCAGTACCACATTGGGCTGCCATGGAAAGGACAATGTGATGCCGTAACTGGACATGCAACACTACGGCCTTGGCTACACTGGCAATTCACAGCGCTGCACTTGCTGCGCTCAAGGGTGTGAAAAAACACCCCCCCTGAGCGCAGCGAGTGCAGTGCTGTAAAGCGCCAGTGTAATCAGCACCTGCAGTGCTGCACGCTCGCTCGCAGCGCTGCAAGCTATTCCCCTCGGAGAGAGCTCTCGCAGCGCTGGCGGTGTGACTACACTCGCGCTTCACAGCGCTGCCGCGGCAGCGCTGTGAATCCACGAGTGTAGCCAAGGCCTACTTCAGGGATGCAGCTATGCACATAAGCTCCCCGGGGAAGGGGAGGGGGGAATTGATCCAAGAACAGGTCTTTAAATCTGTTAATGGAAGAAATGCCTCCGGAAATTTATTTATTTTTAAAACACAGAGTGCATTAATTGTTACCACTGAATTCTTACATGAAAGCCATGAGACTCAGATAGGGAAGTTTTTCCCACACACAAAACAGCCTTATAAGAGTTCAGTTTGGAGGAAAATGTTTTTAAGATTACAGGAGCACAAAAATACATCTGAAACTAGCAATCTCAACTTGTTGCATTGGGGCTAGTGTAATTTAATTTTAAAAAAAAGGGAGAGAACAGATCTATTTTACATTTTGCAAAAGGGAAGGCAGTGGAGAAAATACACATCTTATCCCCGACAGAAATTCAGGCAATTTTCACAGCTTTATTCATTTCCGGGCTTAAACCTTTTCCCACCAAATTGTAGTTCACAGCATATTTTTACATGTGTTTCAAACATCTCGAAATAGGATGTTTCGTCACAAAAATATGAAACAGAGAAATAATGAAATGAGCTTAACTATAACAGGCTAAATGCCACTATAATTAGATTGCTTACCAATACATCTTAGCAGCCTTGGGTTGTTTTGTCTCAGTTTATGCAGACAACAGAATTTGTCGGAGCTGCCCGTTTAGCCAGATAAAACTCCAGTGTAATAGGAGAAGTGATGAATTATTTTACTGCAGCTATCTATACTGTATACTCATGGACAAAACAAACACTTATTCAGGACATATAGTAACACATACACTGCAACACTGTCTAAAGGGGCTAATTAGCTCAGCAGGAACACTGATAAAACATCTTATCACCAGTTTTTGCCTTCCACAAAGCCGATGACTATCAATTTAAACAGAACAAGCTGTGATAAAAACATGAACATAACATGGATGACCTTCATAGGACAAAACTGACATTTCTTCATATACCTTTCTTGTAAATATTCAAATCCGTTGGGAAGTTTAGGTTCACAGTGCTTAATTTTTAAGGACTGGATCGCTTCCTTCTTGGTCAGAAAGAAGACTTTTAAAACAATAACCAAATTAAAATTTGAAAATTCTCCTCTAAGCAATAACAAGGTTTATAATTCAACACACCAATTTCTGCCAATCCTCATAATAAGCAAAAGTTATGAGGGAAGGAATGGACCTCAGGTATGTTGTGGGATCTCAAAATTAGTTCAAATTACTGAACTTTTTTCTCCTGTAACTGTAAATCTTTTCAATATCAATCCAAATTTTTAAAGAGACTCATGTTTTCTAGCTGGGGAGAAATCTGTGGGGACAAAGGAGAACAGCACCCTTTGAGTTCAATTGACCTGGGAGGCAAGAACAGCTGGAATCTGACTATAGTTGAGAAACCTGCTTAGATAAAGACTGTAACTTGCTGAAATTAAGGTTTAGTCACTAGAAAGGGTGTTTTGTTTTAATTTTAACCACACCCGTCTCTTTCATCCTTACCTATTATCACTTAAATCTCTGTTCTTTGTTAAACCAAGAATAAGTTTATTAGTACAAAATCATCTCAGTGCTGTGTATTAAACTGGAGAGTGAATACTCAGCTAGCCTAACAGATTGATGTGCATGCTATCTCTAAGGAGGCAGCGAACTTAATAACCCCTGCAAGTGTCCAGGGAGAAGGACTGGACACTGCAGAGAGACACTTCTCTGGAGACCTCAGGAATTGGGGTTCACTGGTTGTTACCTGCAAGACAAATGTTTGGGCTGCCAGAGTCCTGTAGGTTCTCAACTAGGAGTCCAGGGCCCTCTAGGGGGCCGCGAGCAGGTTTTAGGGCCGCCTCCAAGCAGGGCCAGTGTTAGCCTTGCTGGGGCCCAGGGTAGAAAGCTGAAGCCTCACAGGGTGGGGCTGAAGCCCAGGACTCCCAGCCCTGCCACCTGGGGCTGAAGCCGAAGCAACTTAGCTTTGTGAGTACCCCTGTGATATGGGGCCCCGGGTAATTGTCCTGCTTGCTACCCCATAATGCCAGCCCTGGCAGAAAAACAGTTGTGATACTGGTGGGTCATGGAGATTTTATAGCACGTTGTGGGGGCCTCAGAAAGAAAAAGGTTGAGAATCCCTGCTGTAGAGTTTGCTAGCCAGGCAGATAAGCTGGAGTGTCAGAAAGCTGGCACATAGCTTAGCAGCAGCAAAACTCTCATTTACTGAGATTGAGAGGGTAACAGTGGCTCACAGTTCTTGGTACCCGAAGAGAAGTGTCACAATATTTAAAGACAAAGAACTTTTAACATGGTATTTATTTGCATTTGCCACTTTAAGCCAAACTATCATCTAATGCAATGGTTCTCAACCCATGGCCTAATTAGCACACAGCTGCGGCCCAGCTGTGTGCTAAAGGGCGGACCCCCTGCAGCAAGCTCAGGGCTGCAGACCAGCCCCACACAGCAAGGTTCCGAGTCAGGGCTGCCGCTCGGCCCCGCATGGCGGGGGTCAGTGGCGAAGGTTGGGTCAAGGCTGCCACTCAGCCCCCTGCAGCAGGGTCCAGGGTCAGGGCTGCCACTCGGTCTCCAGAAGCAAGTCGGGTAGGGTTGCCAACTGTCTAATCGCACAATCCCAAATTCCATTGCCTCTGCACTGTTCCACCCCTTCCCTCAAGGCCACACCCGTGCCCCTTCTCTGAGGCCCCACCCCCCGCTCACTCAGGGCCCCCTTCTTCCCTCCGTCACTCGCTCTCCCCCACCCTCACTTTCACCAGGCTGGGGCAGGGGGTTGAGGTGCGGGAGGGGGTGCAGTCTCTGGGCTTGGGAGGTGGGGGGGGCCCCGAGGGGTTCAGAGTGTGGGAGGGGGCTCTGGGCTGAGTCTGGGGCAGGGGGTTGGGGTGCAGGAGGGGGTGTGGGCTCTGGGAGGGAGTTTGGGTGCAAGGTGAGAGGTGTGAGCTCTGGGCTGGGCAAGGGGGTTAGGGTGTGGGAGGGGTGCGGGAGGGGTGCAGCGCTTACCTCGGGCGGCTCCCGAAAACGACCGACATCCCTCTAGCAGCAGCTCCCAGGCAGAGGGGTCAGGGGTGTCCTCATGCTGCCCTTGCCCGCAGGCACTGCCCCCGCAGCTCCCACTGGCCCTAGTTCCCGGCCAATGGGAGCTGCGGAGTCGGCACTCAAGGCAGGGGCAGTGTGCGGAGACCCCGTCCTCCCCTCAGGGGCCGTAGGTACATGCCAGCCGTTTCCGGGAACTGCACAGGGCCAGGGGAGGCAGGAAGCCTGCCTTAGCCCCGCCGGACTTTTAGCACCTAATATCTCCCAATTTGGCATCAGTAGCCTCCGGGAGATCGGGCCTGATTCCAGGAAACTCCCAGTGAAACTGGGAGGGTTGACAACCTTAGGGTCAGGGTCGCCGCTCGGCCACGCACAGCGGGAGTGGGAGTCAGGACTGGCGGCGGGGTTGGATCGAGGCTGCTGCCCGGCCCCACACAACAAGATCCAGAGTCCTTGCCACCCAGCCCTATCACTGGGGCTCCGCTCCTGGCACCACTCTGTGTACGGGTCTCTGGGCTGGGGGAACTGGGCATAGCAGTATGTGTGTGGGGTTGCTGATTCTCAACCTGTGGCCTAGGTAACACATGTGGGCCGCAATGATTAATAGGTTGAGAACCACTCATCTAATGTAATTTTTAAGACGTTCCAAAATATTGGCCAATAAGCCTGCATGTGCGCTCAGTCATTTATACAACAACAGAAACAGATGCGTTTTTAGATATCTTTGGGTCCTGCTACACAGTCTGGAAGTTTAACCCTGTAGACTTCAATTCAGACAAAGTTTTGGGATCTCAGCTGGGCACCACACTGCAAATCAAACCCTGATATGTTGCCTCATGTGTCCAAAAATTTTGAAATTACTACTGATCTACACATTCAGTAAGTAGGTTTAGGAACATAAGAACTACAAATACTGGATCAAACCTGAGAGCCATCTTAGTCCAGATGCCCTGCCTCCAACAATAGCCAGTATCAGATGCTTCAGAAGAAGGTGAAACAACCCCACAGTAGGCAGATCTAGGATAATCTATCCCCAACTCTATGTTAGGTCTCAGCCTGATTTCTAATCATTAAAGACTGGCATAAGGCCCAAAGCATGAGGTTTATTTTCCCTTCCAAACTTCGTTATCACAAATGATGACAACTCTGGATAGTCTTGCTATCCACATAATTGTCCCTTCCCTTTTTTAATCTTGCAAAATTATTGGCCTCAGTTTCCTGTGGCAATCAGTTCCACAGTCTAATTAGGTTGATCAAACTATGGAGCAATGCAACAGTCACTTTCCTCGCTTAAGTATTGAGCCTCTGTGTTTTTATTAAAAAAAGTTACTGTCTAATCCTTTTGAACATGTTTACATTTGTCAAGAGTAACTGGTGTGACCAGAGGGCCTGAAATCTCATTTAGCAGCCCAGTAAACAGATGTGAAAAGAGAATGTGCAAGACTGATTGCCCCCTGAAGCAATTAACTTATTCTGCTGGCCAAAGAAAATGCAGATGAAGGGACCAGGAAAGCTATTCAGTGTCCACATCCTACTCTTAAACACTCACTGCGAGTAGACAATCTTGTAGATTTTTCTAGTGTTTGCCTGAATTCATGGCACACTCTCTCACAGTTGAACATTCCCTAACCATTTGATATTAATCAAGTAACATGCATATGATGTGAACCAGTGCTAGCTCTCCCCTTTCATGCAATTGTGCATCAATGAGCCATACTGTCCTGGCAAATGTCAAGAATAAAAATCTCACAGTCTGCTATTCAACACAATGAGCTTGTATCCCAAAAAATACCACACTGGTGTCATAGCCTGAAAGTAATTAAAATCGATAATTTCTCATTAATGAGAATGTCAAGTTGCATACCTATCTGGGGAATAAAAATCTGTTAACAATAAACAGGATACTTAATGACCTGGGAAAATAATCAGTAATACATATTATAGCCTTTGACATTCAGAACAGTTGCAGCTATAGCTAAAAAAAAAAGTCTAATTTTGTTTTTCTACATACACTACAAAAAAACAGCCAGTGAAAATGTATTTTGCTTGATTTTATGATCAGGCAGTTCAGCTGAGGTGGCTAATATACACTGCAAGAGTATCACCTAAAACTGAGACGAATTATGCTTTACAAGTGCTGCCAGTAGACAGAGGGCATTATTTCATCTAAAGCAATATGACTAGCTTGTTGGGCACACATTGCAGAATTCACCCAAACCCCAGCTACAGTGCAGAAGGTCCTATTTTTCCCTTGGAAAACACATCAAACTGTCCCCATCGCCTCTCTGTTAAAAGATTCCATCCAAATGGAAAGCTACTTGATTTTGGCAACATCTCGATCAGCAGCAAAGGTCAAATGTAGATCAATCTCTGATAATTTTCATATGTCTTTACATTGTGCCTCTTCATATAACCTTGTGGTAGGTCTACCCACGTGTGACCTCTGTTTTCATGGAACTTTGTATCAAAGCCTCATTTAGAAACTTTGCATTGCCCTTGGTATAATATTATAGCCCCTAAGGATAGAATAAGATAGAAAAAACATTTCTTTTTGCTAGCAGTAGAACAAGAGCTCTTCTCCCCCCCCCCCCCCACTCTTAATCAATTGCCCTGTTGAATGAATGAGGTGTGGATGAGCAAGGCATGGAAGGCAGACAGCCTCAATTGTTGGAGAGGGGCTGGGAGCCAGACCCAAGGACAATAAAACGTGTCAAGTGGGCTCATTAAAGACAAGCAGACATACTGACAGCCTCGGGGGTTAGAAGCAAGCACCTTCTTTTGGAAACACCCTCTTTGCAGCATTGGGACAACACTCAAAAGAAAGCAGCACAAAGGACCAATGGACACAGACACAGAGTTTAAATCTGGTATAGATTTGCATAAGAGAAAAGCTGCTATAAAAGTTAGGTGTCTTGCAGAGGACCCCGGGTCTCGTCTTGTCAACATGGGAGCATCGATCCGGATCGGCAGAAGCCCGGCTCCACCCCCTCCCCCATCTAACTCACCTGACCAGTGAAGTTAAGGGGAGCAACTAATTGGTAACAAGAAGACGGAATGGGTTTGTGTGTGTGTGTGTGTGTGTGTGTGTGTGTGAGTGTAAGTGTAATATATTATATGCATATAATACAGTGTTAATGAATACATGTATTACTAATAAATGTGGCGTTCTGCCTTATTCCCCCTGAAAAGATCCTGTGCAGTACTTTAAGTACAACACAAATACATACTGAACACCCTAAACAGAGCAAATAAGAACCATACAATTATTCTTCAAGGGATCAATCCTGCAGTCCTAGCACAAACCAAACTCTCATTGCACTTCACTAGTATTTTGCCTTCTTAAAGCTTTCACGGTGAGGCTCTCATTAACTGCAATTTGTCATGCTTTACTCGTTTTATTAGAACAGGAATATAATATTCAAATGCATATTAAAAAAACCCAGAGCATATTTCCTTACCATGTTATTTTCCCCTAACCATACTGGAGGTACAAGTTTACTATCAGTGGCCAAAATCAAACTTAACTATTGGATGCAGTTTCTTAATAGAGGGACTGAAAGGAAAGTTTAGTGAACTGCATTCCAGAAGAGCTGTCCGAGGGGAAAATAGCAGTTCAGTGATGCACTGATTCATGTCTCTTATGACAGAGAGGCTATCCACTCTGTGAAAGCAGCATTATTCCAAAGTAGTGGTTTTCAACCTGTTGTTGGTGTAACTCTGGGGGGTCTGCAGACTATGTCTAAGATTTCCAAAGGGAGCTGCACCTCCATTTGAAATTTTTTAGGGGTCCACAAATGAAAAAAAGGTTGAAACCCATTGCTCTAAAGGCCTGGATCAGAACATGACTAAGCAACTAAGCCTTTTATTTGTATTTAAAATTGTGGGACAACTAAGAATGAAAATGATGGCCAAGATTTTCGGCAGCGACTAGTGGTTTGGGGGTATTTCCATTATGGGACATCCAATGAGACACCTTATAGAGTTCCAATTTCTGAAAAGCATTAGGCCCCTGTAAAGGTATCTCAAGTTGAGTACGCAAAATCGCTAGCCACTTTTGGAAATCTTGTCTTTTATTTAAACTTGTCATCTCATAGAGGGAAAATCTGTCCCGTATCAGTCTGACTCTAAGAGTTTGATACCTTTAGTACAATCAAAGAAGAAGCCTAGAAGGCCTACTAATAGGATTAAAATAAATAACCCAAGGCGGCTTGTTCAACTTACTCTATGCAATGGAGTCAGATTTTTATACCGATGTCCCGTAAGCATTTTATCTACCCTACTCAAAGTATTCAAAATAAAAATTTTAAAAGTCAAGTTAAATGTAGGTGCTAATGTCCTGAAATAAGAGAGTAATATTACAACCACAGCAGAACCAGCCTATAGCAGGTGGTGCTTATTTTACTATAAATCATCATTCTGTATAAGGTTTTATTACTACTTTGTTCCAAAATGTATTAAATTATGTTCAAGCAGGGTTCTAGGGCAATCACCCTGGACACTGAGGGACAGTCAAGCACATGATCCTGCATTAAGATTTTGAAAAACACCACCGCCTCCATATACCTTTGGAGAGTTAACAGTGCATCAAGAACATTACCAGGCACATCATCACTTAGGTCCCAATCCTGCAATGTACAAAGCACAGGCAGACTGCTTCACCTTCATGAAGGGCCACTGAAAATAACAGCCTACTCTCATATTGTACATTTCAGGATTGGGGCTTTAAACTCACCATACTTTCTTTTTTAGTTTCAGCTGTTGCACCTTGAGACACTAGAGTCAGACAGAGTAAGTGATCCCACCCCACCTTTATATTACCCTTTCACACATATATAAGAACAATTTTATGCCCTCACCAACTGTCTATATTTGATTTCAGCATTTATTCAGAAGGCTAGTATTTTTCATATCTCTTGATCAGTTTTGTCGCCTCCCTTGGATTCTTCGTAATTGGAGATTTGTCCTAGGGTTAGCTACAATCCTTGGACTGTGGTCAGCTAACTATTCTTCACAACCCAAACTTGGTGAAATTTTGTGGTGTGGACAAGTCCCTTCAGGTAGATAAGATCTGAACCGCTAATGTAAAGAACAAATAGGAAACAACAACCAGGAACAAACACAAGCATTTCAGACCTTTGCTATACATGATAAAGCAGCAGAAAACATGACAAGAGTCCATGTTTTTTCCCTTTCTTTTTGTGGTAATTTGGCTGCCTTAATTGATTTCCATCCTTTTATTTCTTTGATTTTCTTTTAAATTTTAATCTTAACCGACCATTAGAAATTCAGGTTTTTTTTTTTTTTACAATAACTATTTAAGAAATAAAATAATAAATTACCCATATTTGTTCTTAACCTTAATTCCACATTAAGGACTTTTTCCCTGGTGAAATACTGAACAAATTAAAAAGCCTTAATTAAATTTTCTGATCTCTCCTTTGCATGATTAAACACATTTGTTGAACCTACTCTGCCATATTAAACAAAACAGAAAAATACTAGCTACAGGGAATTCCAGATTTGCAGCAGAGTGAGGCTCATAGGCGCGAAAGACACCTGTAAAGAAGCTCTACATGAATGACCAAGTGATGGCTTAACCTCAAGAGAACATGTCTCACAGCTGAGAATGTAAACTGGCGAAGCAATGGCTCTGGGCAAACTACTACATTCTAATCAATGTAGCTTAATCTAAGTTCTTACCAGCAGGATGGCTTTTTTCACCTTAAAGCAAGAAATGTATAAAAACAGATATCCAGAAATTAGAGGGGTAGATTTGTCCTTGAGGATTGCGATGACATTTCATCCAACTGAAATAGTTCTTATCTCACTATCACAGTGAATGCAAGTGCACTTTAAAATATAACAGACTACTAGGCCAAGATACACTGCAGTAGGACTTTTTGGCATAAGTCCTCTCTTTTGGGCTCAGGAACAGAATTCAAATTTCTGGCCTTTTATTTATTTATTTAAAGTGTTCTGTTTTGCTGACATGTAGTGCTTACAGAATAGCAGCATCCAAGAAGCCAACTGCGTGGTCTCAATCCCTGTAACCTATCTATTTCTCAACGGCTTTGCAGAAGACAGCACCCATTTAGCTGTTGAGTCACCTGTAACAAGGACATGTGTCAGCAAATACTACAGCGAATGACACCGGTGAAGAAAGGTAAGGGGCAAAATTGCAAAGTAAATATTATTCCTTACATAAGTGCAGTCAAAGGAACAAACAGAAGATTGAGCCCATTTAAACACATACCCACACCCACATAGAGAAGAGCTGGTCAAAAATTTTCCAGGGGAACCGTTTTCCATCAGAAAAATGCCAGTTCAACAAAAACATTTTATTTAAACTATCATTTTGACTAGCGTTATGATAGAATAGAACACACAAGTCCAAATGTTTCCAGTAGCAGCTGCTTCAAAGGAAGGTGCAAGAATTTCCACATCGGACAACTATTGAATAACCTGCCCATAGCAGAAGTTAGTAGGTGGTTTATATGTAGAAATATTAGGGTTTACCTGTTTTAAAAATCTTTTTATTTAATCTAGTGTAACTGTGGATGTTCTCATTATTCATATAAAAAAATCTAATTTTTTTAAACCTATTGAGATCTTGGCTTCAAAGATCTCTAATGAAAGTGAGTAAAATATTTAAGTTCATTGTCTTTCAATACAGTCAGTCAATCTCCCCTTGTTCTCATATTATGAGAAATGGTAAGTAGGGAGAATTTGATTTATCTTCACTATATTCTTCATTATACCTCTATCATATCCCTCTCTTATTCATCTCATATCTGAACAATTCCAGTATAAAGAAATCTTTACATCTCTCAAAACATTTTTGTCACTCAACTCTGAGCCATCCCTTCTAGTCCATGTGTGTGCATGTTCACACCTGTACATATTAGAGATAAAATGATCAGCTGAAGAACACTGACAGAAATAAGTTTACTTTGTCAGTATAGGCAGAAAGAGTGGACATAGGCAGCACTAAACTGTCAACAAACATACACAGCTGAGTATCATTTTAAATCTGGTAGCACAGGCTAAGGGCTTTGTCTACATATGAACATCAATCTGGAATAACTCACCGTGTGGATGCTCTTATTTCAGAATAAGAGCACCTTATTCCAAATTAACCTAATCTACTGGATTAAGCTAAATGTAGAGGGTAGAGCGGATTAAAGTTAATTCAGAATAAGGTGCTTTTATTCCAAAATAAGAGCATCCACACACCGAGGCTAGGTCTACACTACGGGGGGTGGGGAGTAATATATAAGAAAAAGCCCCAAATACCAGGACTGTCCCTATAATATCAGGACATCTGGTCACCCTACTTTGGGGTCACACATCTCATTCCTTTAGGACCCACCTCCTCAGCATTTTTGAAATCCTAAAACAATTAGTAAAGTGGGCACATCTGCCTTGAAGGCTAAGTCACCCAATAAATTCTGTGATGGTGCAGAACTTCTTCTTCCACTTCTGGAGGCCTGAATCTAGTTTGGTAACATATTTACTGAAGAACCATTAAGGTAAGTGTTTCATTAATTTTAAACACGGTGCTAGCATGACTCCTATTGCAAAGGTTCTGACTAATAACCAGCACAGTGCCAGAATCGGAGCAGATGTTTTCTTTTAAGTTTTTATGATACCAATACATAAGGAAAAATCATAGTAACAGTCAGTGAACTGAAAAATCTGTCAAGAACACTCAGGACCAAACAATGATTCTTAAAGTTGAACAGCTTGGCCTTAATTTCAAGGCTGTCCATCCTATGTTGCAGCTGGTGGCAGTCTCCGATAGGGGTGGTAGGCAGAGTGCTATCAGATTATCAAGATATTACGACCCAATTCCACAACTTGCATTTTTCCAGCCAAAAATACATTTTTATGGGCTCATCAACAAACTATTTATGAAAAATGACTTTTAGAAAATGATGCCTTAAGTTTGCATACTTAAATCTGAGTCTATGGTCTGAGGTAACTCAGATTTATATAAAATATTTGAGCTGGAAAAGGCCGTAGTAGGTCATCTAGGCTGCTCCTGCCAGTGCAGCAATTGTCCCCTAAAAGAATTACTGTATTTTTTGTTCTTCTGGTGAGACAGTTATCCTATTTCTTCTTCCTATCACCTTAAAATTGTACCAGTAGTCAGTCATATTAGTATCAACTTCTTATTGTCTGCTGTTTTTCTGATGGAGTTTAAATTGGTTGGTGCTTTAAGATGTTCTAGGTTGTTGGGTTTTTGGTTTTGGTTGTGTCTTTGTTTTTTGTTTTTTTAAGAAATACATCTGAGTTGATATTTCAATGATTTTTGTGTTACTCTTTGTCCTGAATGCACAAATGTGAATTACATTTTCCCATAATTCCTTGTTGAGGTTGACCCCCTTAAGTCAATGTTATGAGCAGTACATTCAAAAGAAAAACTGCCTTATTTAAGATGTGTATAATGATCTTATTACAATTAAAAATCGAGTGGACCATCATCTGCCTGGATTCTACTGAACTTGTTTGCAGCATTTGACACAATGGATCAAAAGATGCTTTTATCTCAACTTCTTCTCAGTATCTGGTATCCAAGACAGTCTCTTGATTGAAGTCCTATCTTTCTAAACATTTGTTGCCTGTGGTTTGTAGCTTCCATCTAACTTTTTCTCATGATTGGTTTGGTGAATGTTCCTGGCTTAGGTCCTTTTTTTTTCCCCCCTCAAACACATAGGATGCTAACACTTACCGTTTTGAGTACCACTTGTACTCAGATGGCATGTTTTTCACATACATTCCAAGGTGCACAACCTCAGCTGGTGTAAATTGTTTCAGCTCCATTGATGCCCAGAGTTAAGACAATCTATAAGAGCCAAGCATCGACCCTGTAGTCTCTCCATTCTTGTACTTCGTGCTATCTGAATATTATTGCTAGATGAATCTATTCCCCTATCCACTTCAGAATCTCTCTCTTTGGAGATTACTTTATTCATATCACTCCTGTTACTGTGGGATGACATTTAAGTGCTATCTTTGACTGACCTACAGTCTATCCCATGCACCTTTGTTGATTCATTGTGCAGGTCTGCTGATGTGTAGTAGGGGCTGGTTTATTTTATTTTTTATTATTATTGATGCAACAAAATTGGCGCAACTTCAGCACATGGACTGGTTCTTGCCAGGCTAGCCTTTCATAAGAACCTCCTTGCTAGCCTACTGATGTCTATCACATGCAAAATGTAATTACTCCAGAGACATGAAACTGCTCTGATCTTTTGATGCTCCAGTTAGTCCTACGTGACTATATTAAGTGTTCGTTGATAAAAAATAAATTGACAGAGTAGTTAGCACTAGCATGCAAAGCCATTCATTTTTACATTGCCATCTTCTTTACATGATTTGCCACACTTTCCATTCAACTTGGACACAATATTCTGTGTTTTTTGTCACTCAGATATAGACTCTATAGCATTATATAGAAATACTTTCCCCGTGTATGATACTTGTGACCATGGAGTCAATTCTTATGTTGACCAACCACCTTGCATTAGTGACAGTCCTGATTCTTTTACTTCTACCTTTAAATTAAATGCAAAATTTTAACAGTGAGGATAGTTAAACCACTGGAAGAAATTACTAAGAGATGTGGTAAAATTTTCATCGCTTAGAGTCTTTAAAGCAAGAATGGATGTCTTTCTAAAAAAGACACACTCTAGCTTCGCCACGAGTTAAAGTGAACCATTTAAGTCACCAGACACAGAATGAAATCTATGGCTTGTGCTCTGCAGGGGGTTAGACTACAACTACATAATCATAATGATACCCTTATGGTCCCCCTTTCTTCACTTGCAGTAGTGGTCCTGCAAGTTTTAGATTATCTGGAAAAGTATATCCAGGGTAAAGGACTCCAGTTGCTTCTTTAACCTGACAGTTTGGTTAGAGCTAGTCAGAAATTTTCTGATAGAACTCCCACCATTCCACCCCTCAGAAAATGGTGATTTGTCAAAAGCAAAATGTTTAGTGAAAATGCATCAATTTCAACAAAAGTTCATTTCAAAAGTAAAACAGAAAAAGTGACAAGGTCAAGACAGCCTGTTTCAACTTTTTCAGAATGGAATCTCTCAATTTTCCATTTGAAATTACTTTTCATTTCAATTTAATTTATTGTACATAACATAAAATACAAACCATTTTGATTATATTGAAACAAAACGTTTCAGTCGTCCTGAAATTACTTTGGGGGGGATTGGAAGTGGGAGGGAGGGGATTGGAAGTGGGAGGGGAGAAGGTCAGCTTTTGTTTTGCAGGGTATTGAAGAAATTTTTGGTTTTGCTACATTTCAGAACAGGAAATATTAAAAATCACCACAGATTCTTCTATGAAAAGGAAATCCGATTTCTTCCCCGCTCCAAGCTTGGTGCTACACTGAAGGCAATATTGTTAGTATAAAAGAAGGTTGCAACTTTCCCATCATCAAGTTCAAGCCTTTCCCATTCAGTTCTTTCTATAGCATAACTGGTGACTAATTATTGCCATTTCTTGGGTGTCAAAATGAGCAGCACCTGCTCCTGAATTAAGCTGATGCTGAGGACTTATTATAGTCCTCAGCAAGCAACTTTGATAGTATAAAAAATGTCACACCTGCAGGATTATTAAACTCAATGTCTTCCTTTCCATTCCAGAAAAGACAGTTTCATTCAATCACATATTTGATCTTGAAGAATAAAAGAAATAGATTTTCTTCACTTTTGAAAGGAGCATGAATCCTTTCTATCTTGCTACTTAACAACACTTGACTCTTATGTTAGAAGAATGTATCTGTTTTCATTACTTCACTCTATTCAATTGCTTGTTTCCTATCACTGCCTTCAAATTTAGGCATATTGACTCTGACAGTCAGACACCGATACTTGATAATTACCAAATACTAAGTCACCCATTTGCAATATTGATCAGCAACTTTTGTATTTTCTACAATTAGAATGAGAAACAACCTATATGCAATGCAACACTACAAAGCCAGAAAACATAAGATGGAGTTAGCCAGCTTCAACAGAACCATGTTTTCAAATACCCTGCCCACTTTCCACAAATTTCTAGATTCTAGCAAATTAAGCCTCCATACCACTTTATAATCCTGACTAGTCATCTTCCCAATATCCAGTGACAGTTGATTCCACAACTCTTTCCAGTCAGTGACTCCATCTATTTCCCACTAGGCTTCTAGAAAGTTCTGTAGTATTCTTATTGCTTCCTACTAGTTATAACAAGACACTGGATGTTCTCATCAATTTCCCCTTAATTTTATTAATTTTTTTAAAGAAAAAAAAGTTAGAATTGTCATTTAGATTAACTCTTCTTTCAGTGTTTCGAGCATAACTCGACCCCCCCACACAGACATACACATCTTTCAAGTATATTCACGCAAATTTCAGAATTACAGATGCCCAAAAGTGACAAAACCGTCAAAATCCCTCTGACTTATAATAAAGATTCTTTAAACTCCTACAGTAACATCTGATGAGGACAACTGTTTCTACAATCTCTCCAAAATGGGATTAAATACAACAGTGTTGCAAAAGACTTTGTTACTGTGATTCATAGTTTGGTTAATGTCTACAGAGGTTCCCAAACTGTGGTCCACAGACCACCAGTGGTCCGCGAGCTCCATTCAGGTGGTCCGCGAATAGTTCCCTCTAAGATGCATGCCTGGGCGGCCACACACAAGAGAATGAAGGGCCACCCACCTAATTAGTGGAGCTCCACTAATTAGGTGCCTGGATCCTGGAGAAGACACACATATAAGGTCAGGTGGTGGCCTTGGGGGGAAGAGGCGATAGTTGGGAGGGGACAGTGGGGTGAGAAGAGGGGGTGGGGGGAATTTGGGATGTGCAGGGGTGCGGCAGCCAGAGAAAGAGGTGACTTTCCCCAGCTCCAGGGCTGCGGCTGCCAGGGAGAGAGAGCCTTCCTTCCCAGCCTCAGCTCTGTGGGGGCTGCTGCGGTGGGGGAGAGAGGGAGACACTCCCCCTCCTTACCAGCCTCAGCTCAGGGGCTGCCATGGCAGGGGAGAGAGGATATATCCATCGCATTAGAAAGGTAAGACAACTGATATTAAAATATGAGTTCTGTACTTTTATTTGTAGGGAAAAAAAACGTTAATTATTATTAAGGGTTTTTTTTATATAGCACTTTTATCCAAAGTGCTTTACAATAGTCAGCTAATGGTATAAAAACATTTGGAAAGATTATTAAGTGGTCCACCGAGACCCTCAGCAATTTTCAAGTGGTCTACGGAAAAAAAAGTTTGAGAACCACTGGTCTACACTGATATCAACAGATGCGGTACTATCCAGATCTTAAAAATAGAGAATACTATTAGACTAATCCAAGAGGTACAGCCAGAAGCAGACAGATGTCTTCTACTTACCATATATACTAATCTACCGACTCATCAATACTCAATACCACATTACAGTCAGTGAGTTATGAAAGACTAAATAAGTTAATTTTAAGACATGAACTGAACTCTTCTCTTTTGTTAACTATCAAGATATGCTGTGTCTCAGTCAAAATGCCTGCATGACAATGTGTCTTTACAGGGATCACAGTTAATTTAATTAGATTCACAGTGTGAAAAATTCATTTATCAAAATAGCCATCTGTATCCTTGAAATGATTTGTGGTTCATATATTAAATTGGTCCCAAGTCTAATTCTCATCCCCAGTTGTCTTTATTAGGAAATTACGCAAGCCAAAACCTGCTGCAGGCAGTGAAGATTAACCTATGATCTTGTGTTTGTTATTGTGTTTAGTTATATTGATAAAATGTCAAATAAATGATTGGAGGAACCGGGAATAGCAGTCCAAGGGCTTGCACTTTATGTAACTTCAGTGTAGCTGAAGTTCAGCCCATAAACCAAATGCAGTCCAGAATTCCAAAATACAGCCCAATTTCCTGCTCATCTTTAATACAGGTCCCAGTATGCAATGCTCCACCTTGATCAAAGTGACTGCATGCTGGGAATCCACCTCTGTGCTGAAGAAGAGGATATGTGCAATCAATACTATTTTGTACTAATCTGGGCATCTGACAAGTTGCAAGCATGACCCTAGGTTGGGCAAAGCTTGGGTATCGCTGATACAGTGACCTGTTCCCTCTTGCCACCAAAACATCCACATGCTTCGGAGCTTGGGAAAGATTTCAATGAACACAACCTACACAGATTTGGGGAAGAACTTAAGAACAACACCACCACCTCCATCTTCACCACTCAGCTCAATATCCAACGTAAGGTCTCATTTAGTGGTGGGACACTAAAGAGACAGACCTGTAGCAGAGGGAATGCAAAACAATGGAAAATTTCAAATAGACTAATGAGAGTAATTTTAATAGCACCCTGCCAGACATCCAAGGCTCCAGCTTTGCAATAAATTCTGAATTCACAGCTGTGACACTGTCTACCCTGGTGCCAGCTCAGGACAAAGTCGCAGGCTAATTCACTCATCTCAAAGGAGCGTCAAAAGATATTGTAATGTAATCAGGCCAATTCACTTGTGTGTTAGTTTAGTTCAAAGGAAATGTTAATGGTATTGTCTTCACTCAGCTATAACCTGTTGATTGCAGTCACATTATATTATGTATATCCCTTTAACTAGTTAACTCTAGACCAAAAGTGTGAGAGAGTGTTAAGATGAGAATCTACTCGATGTGTAAACTTCAAGAAAACTAATGAAGGATTGTTGTTTGCTATTACATTACCTTTTACACTGTATATATCCCTGTAATTAAATTACCCATCAAACATGACTGGAACCTTGGAAACGTAAATAAAGAAGAGTGCTACCTGTGATGGGTTCCCCCTGGGGTGCCACCTGGAACTGGGGTACCACTGAGCCTTCTGACTGACCAGTCTGGGCTCCCTCTCACACTGCTGCTGTGACAAGCTGCAGACCGGTTCCCAGGCCTACACTTCCACCAGCATTCACACAGATAGGGACACACCCAGTGTTGCAGTTACAGGTCTGTCGCATCTTACGCGCATTTAACATGCGCAATTTCAGCTTTACGCGGTCGGCAAAAACAAAACAAAAAACAAAAAAAGAGAAAAATAACAATTTTAATACTGTACCTGTACTGCGGGCGATTCCGCCCGCCATTACGCTCAATGTAATTTTGACTATATGCGATTTTCGGTTTACGCACTGACTGCAGAACGTAACCCCAGCGTAAGATGCAACAGGCCTGTACATGCAGGCTCTCTAACCAGCTACTGCATGAACCAACAATAGAGAGGCTACAGCCAAGATAGCCCCCAGCTTCCCAGGCACACATTCCCCCCCAAAATTGTACCATCTTGCACTGCACAGGGATTTATACAGTATAAACTCATAGAGTTCGCCCCTCCCTCAACATGGAGAGGAAATGCAACAGCCCCAGCCCCTTGAGCTAAGATTCCCAAGCATTTCACTCTAAACTTACTGGTTTAGATTAAAATATAAAATAATTTGATTAACTACAAAAGATAGATTTTAAGTGAATATAAGTGATAGCAAACAGATCAAAGCAGATCACCTAGTAAATAAACAAAAATGCAAACTAAACTTAATATACTAGAAGGACAGGAGTTGAATTAACAATCTCTCACCCTGACTGAGGATGCAAGCAGGCTTGCAGATTCTCAAGGCACAAAATACACTTGCTTTGCAGCTTGTGATCCCTATCCCTGTTCCAAGTCCTTTTCTTTTGAAGCTTTTCTAAAGTGTTCAGGTGTGGCATCATCTTCATTATGGTGTAAGATCCAGAGTACCAAATTGATCTGGGGTAAGTGACTAATCAATGGGATTGAGAGTAACCTGATGTGGTGTGATTTCTGGTTTATGTGACCATTACTTATTAAGTCCAATTTGTCTGGGAAACAGGATAGGCTGGAGTGCGTAAGGGAACTGTTTGAGGCTCCATGGTAAGACAGGTATAGTGATCCAGGAGTGCACATTTATTACTTGGTGAAATTTAAGTATAGAATATACCACCAGTTTGGGGAGTCTGCCTTATTTTCTGACCGTCTGACCTGACATTGTCACACACAGTTGTGAGCCACTCTAGACAGCGTGACAATAGCAACATCTCCAGACAACAGGTAATAAAAACAAACAGTGTAGGTATTCTACTCAATCTCCTGTTTGGAGATGAAGCTTGTATTTGAATATACAATCTAACCATTTATGTGATTAACTGCTTACTGTTGGTTATATATTTTGAGATATAAGAATAAGGCTTAATATACAGTGGGAAATGGAAGAGGCATATGCTCTTATCAAAGCATCTGTTTTGGTAGAGCTTTTGTCACTCTTAAAAATAAAATTCTGCCTCAACTTATCAGAGTGATTTTGAAAGGCAGAATTTGGCCCTCTGTCTTAGTTATCTTACTAGAGAACATATAGAAGTGAATGGTTTTTTTCCCCCACTTTCTGCTTAAATTTAAGTTTTGCCACTGCTAGATAATGATGGAAACCTGTCAAGAATACTGTATGGAAAGGATATTACAAAAGATAAACCCCTGAAGAATATTCAGCCACTCTCTTTCTTCAGTTAGATGAACATTCTGACATGTCTTCTTAGCAAGAAGCCAGCATGAGCTACTAACGAATCTCCACCAACAAATCTCCAGCATTTATTGGTTGGGGTTTGTGTTATTTAAGAGAAAAAAGAGCAGTGGAGGTGCAGGTTTTTGCCTGGAGCTGGAGCGGAGCCGGAGCACAGCTCCAAAGCCCTGGAAAAAATAAAGCAATGTTTTAAATGCCTAACTGATTTTTATTTAAAACTCATTATAAAAATGAGATAACATGTACAGCAATATCTGTCTCTTGTTATTGGTGTGACTGAGTTCTTATCACAATCCTTTCAGGTGCACCCAAGCTGATTAACAGCAGAGGGCTAGCCACTGCAGCACATCTGAGTGAATATTACTACAGCGTTTCTACAGTCTCTTCAAATTAAAGGTGCTTCTTTCCCATACTGGCCACAATGAAGCCAACCTTATAATGGTTCAACATACAAGCAGATCACATTGGGAAAAGAATGCTTGAAAAAAATCCAGTATATACTACAGTAGTTGTGAATGGCACTCCTCAGATTTTGTAGGACTTTATATAGGAATGTCACCTGCTTTATCACTGTCAAATTATTATTGTTCTTTGTTTATTTCAAAGCAGCCCTTTAGATTGGCATGTCTGTGGTGATAACAGGCCATTTAAATTTTATTAGAGATTTCATCGGTTCTGCACGATATATTTTCATACTGGCTCAAGACTTATGAGGTCCAGTGGTAGAAATGCATAAAGAGATCAAATTACACGGTAGTGGACTAACACCAGTGCTATACTACTATCGTTCATTGTATGTTTCTGACTGGCTTGGAAGGTGTAGCATTTTGTGAAATGCGTGGGTCAAATGTCATGCAGATCTGCAGCACTGCTCTTTTAGTATAAATTTCAAACCAATCTAGTCCACTAAACAAAGCCTTTGCAACTTTAAAAGGCTGCAGTATTGACATCAATAAATGGGTCAGCAAACTTTGGCTACAGGGCTATCAGGGTAAGCCACTGGCGGGTCGGGATGTTTTGTTTACCTGGAGCGTCCGCAGGCATGGAGCCCCTCAGCTCCCTGTGGTCACGGTTCGCCGTTCCCAGCCAATGGGAGCTGCAGGAAGTGGCTGGGAACGGCGAACCGCAGCTACAGGGAGCTGAGGGGCTCCATGCCTGTGGATGTTCCAGATAAACAAAATGACAATGTATTAGATATTCAATTCAATGATTCCATAGAGTTTAAAATCATCAAATTTTGGTGTAGACCTGTTTAAAGCCGACCCCCGCTCTTTGATGGGTCACTTTTTTACCAAAAATATTCGGCTTATGAATGAGTATATACATTCTGAGGTGGTCAGAATTGAGTTTAAAAAAAGAAAAAAATCTATATGACATAAGACTGAAAGGGACCTCTCCTTGGTCATCAAATCCAGTCCCCTGCTATTGCAGGCAACCTTCCACAAGGGCTTGTACTCTAAGTTAAATCAAGACACAAAGGATAACTCCTTGGAAGAGAGATAGCAGGAAAGACAGGAGGAAGAGGAGATTACTGCTCTTGGGAAGCTCAGGTCAACTCAGAAAGAGAGACTGGGTGTTTTGTTGAAGGGATTTGGCTTTTTTTTTTGTTTTTGTTTTGTTTTTGTTTCATTTTGGAAAGGGGATGAGGGGGAAGAGGTGTTAACATTAAACAGAACTTCCCTCCTGCCCCTAACTTGTGAATTAGTTTAGAAAGGCTTTGCAGAAGTAGTGAGTTTTAAGGAGGGACCTGAGCAAATCTAGTCAGATTATACCAAAAGCAGGAATTCTTAAAAAGCAAAACCTGCAAGTCAACCAATTGCACATTGTGAACACACACACACACACACAATATTTCCGTTAATGTCTCACTGAAGACAAGTCTAAGCAAGTATTAAGGTTTTGCATATGTATATCAAGCAGTTATATGAAATTAGGTATAACCTCAAATTCTTGCTAAATTGTCAATCCAGCTATTGGTGGCGCAAAGTTTGGACAGCCTGTAATAAAGAGCATCTCCAGTTGATGCCTGAATGTTCTAGTATACACCTCCCACTAACATGTTAATGAAAGATAGGCATATAAATCTCTTGTGAAGTAGAAGGGCTTCTGCTGGGTATTACAGATTTTGGATAAAAATGTCCTTATGACATCTCTAAGGCAACAGAGATGAAGATTCTTGACATTACACACATGCGCGCGCACACGTAAATGACAGGAATTAGCAGAGCACTGGACTTCAAGCTGACTAGGTGTGTCTGATGACTAGAGATGGAGGAACATTTTATTCAGTTAGAATAGCCTTAGAAAAAAAGGCTGAGGTCTTATATTCTGATTCTGCAAAGATTTATGCATTTGCCTATTTCTACACCCTGCAAGTAGACTTACAGAAGTGAATGGGATGACTCACAGCATGTAA
Source organism: Chrysemys picta bellii (assembly GCF_011386835.1). Lineage (NCBI taxonomy): Eukaryota > Metazoa > Chordata > Testudines > Emydidae > Chrysemys > Chrysemys picta. Next base: position 129,340,203 of record NC_088791.1, on the reverse strand, counting down.
AACTACAGGCGTAAGTCTTTGCAAGAGCTATTATCTAATCTAAGGTACTTACATAACCCTCATTACCATAGTACTTGTGTACCTCAAACTTTAATGTACTTATGTTCACAATATGCCTGTGAAGTAGGGAAATATTATCCCCATTTTACAGACGGGGAAGCGACACAGAAAGTTAAAGCAACTTTGCCCTAAGTCACACAGGAACTCTGAAGTGGAGACAGAAACTGAACTCAAGTTTCCTGAATGCCTTAAGCACCAATTATCTTCTGTATCATTATATTAAAACACCAGTATGATTAATAAACAAAAATAAGAAGGGTATCAACAATGGAAGAGAAAATTAATGCAAAGTCTTCTGTCTGAGACTCCTATATTGAACACTGCAGATTCCAATTTCTGAACAACTGTCACAGAGAGTACTGTTTTCATACCATTCCCCCTTGACTGATCCTAAAATCAGTCATGTCTTGGTTATATGCAGCAGGCTCAGCCTATGTAAAAAGTCTTAGACATAGGAGGAACTAACTTGTATCAAAGCCAGTTACCAACCTGGCTGCACAGGCCAAGGTAGCTTAGTAAAAATAATATAAACTTGCAAACTGTTAAAGACACACTTTCATTTTCTCCTAAAAGAGAAAGTTTTCATGTATAATTTCAAGAATACTTCCAGATGTTTTCATATTCCATCTTTTTGTATTATAGTGACATCTGCTGGTTGAATGTTTGCTAAATAATATCAATTTGAATTACTGTACTAGTATTTGCAGGGCCGGCTCTGGCTTTTTTGCCGCCCCAGGCAAAAAAGCCTCCTGCTGCCCCCCGCCCCCCGGCGGGGAGCGTGGCAGGGGAGGGTGCCAAGCCTGGCCGCGGCCCCGTTCTCCCCAGCTGGCCGGAGCGCCGGGGGGAGGGCGGCGAGCCCGGCCGCGGCCCCGATCTCCCCGACCGGCCGGAGCGCTGGGGGGAGGGCGGCGAGCCCGCTGCGGCTCTGCTCTGCCCCTGAGTGAGCGCCGCCCCAAACACATGCTTGGTAAGCTGGTGCCTGGAGCCGGCCCTGAGTATTGGACATGGATGTCAGAACAAAATGAAGAGACAGGAAATGTAGGAGCAAAGCTGAAATGCTGCACCTAAACAGCCCTGATGTATTTCATTAGTGAAGCATGAAATATACATGCCTTCCCTAATAGAAGAGATTAGAGGGTGCTTGGGATGTGTTGTCCAAATCACAGCACAGAATATAGACCGATTCAAAGGCAATAAATGCAGCTGTTGAAATATCATACCATTTTATTGTGGCTTTCACATGGGTGGGCCAAGCCTTTCAAAGTTGATATAGAAGGGTGAAAAATTAAACACGCTTCACTACCGATTCTCAAGTAATTCATTGCAAGGCGGAAATGCAGGTCTGCAGTCCCTTATTTCTGTCTGATTGTTAGTGATATCCCTATTCTGTCAAGGATTTAATCAGCCTTAAAAACAGAACTGCAGCCTTCATTCTGAAAACCTTGCTTTTTGTTGAATTAGAATATACCTAACATTTTCTAGAGGTAGGGTGTCTTAATACAGGCCAGCTATTAAAAAAAAAAAAAAAAAAAAAAAAAAAAAAAGCACTGAACAACACATCCAAGAGTGTAGATTAGTGTTTCGGTGCTTTGCTCTGAAACATGTGTCTCATTTTTGACTGATAAAATGGAAGAAAGACTCAGATTTCCCTGCATCATTAACCCTTCTTTCTGTCTTCTATCTGTATAGGGCCTTAAAATCTACTCCAAATGCTACTCCAGTACAATAGGCAATTGGAAGACATTACATTATGTTCCATTTTGTACTTTATAACCAAGTCATTGTGAAACAGGTGCTCTCACGTCACTGTTCTTTGTGGAATAATGCTCTGGTTGTGCACTCACTGTGTAGACAAGTGAAGCAGCCAAGTGAAGCTGCTATTATGCACTCTGTAACAATAGCTGACAGGTAGCCTTGAGTATGCAAGGCTTTTTTCTATAGAAATAGAAAGGCAACAGTACCCAAAAATCCAGTGTTATCTCCACAGTCTTTTCCAGAAGCATTTTGGGTTCTTTAGATCAAAGTGTCTTTTGCCTGTTTCTTGTGCAGTTTGCCACTGCAACCTCCCTCTCCCATTCCAAAACCCTGCTATTTCTCAAATGACATCCATTACCTGCAAGCCTCAGGCAGACATGGAATTTGCCCCCGATGCCCAGCCCCGTTGGCCTGACTGGAGCTGCCCCCACAAATATAGAAGTCAAGTTACGCCTATTCATAAAAGTCCAATGGAAGTTCAATGTCACAGCTGAAGGACTGCATCTTAAACAGAGCCCACAATGTTGCATCAGCACTAGGTATAAACCCAAGACACAGCACGAGTTCTGAACCTATGACCCTCTGGCAAGAGAGCTAGCAACTGAGACATGTAGTCCAGGATCAAGCCTTTACAAAGAGATGTTCCACTTACAGAATTCATTATCTCAGACTTCAATATTCAAATCAAATGCACACAAAACATTTTAACTACGGCTGTCAATTAATCGCAGTTAACTCACGTGATTACTCAAAAAAAAAAGAATTGCGATTAAAAAATTAATCACAATTAACTGCAGTTTTAAATTGCACTGTTAAACAATAGAATACCAATTGAAATTTATTAACTATTTTTGGATGTTTTTCTACATTTTCAAATATATTGATTTCAATTACAACACAGAATACAAAGTGTACAGTACTCACTTTATAATAGTTTTATTACAAATATTTGCACTGTAAAAACAACAAAAGAAATAGTATTTTTCAATTTACCTCATAAAAGTACTGTAATTCAAGCTCCTTATCATCGTGAAAGTGCAATTTACAAATGTAGATATTTTTTTTGTTACATAACTGCACTCAAAAACAAAACACTATAAAACTTTAGAGCCTATAAGTCCACTCAGTTGTACACTGGAACCCCGCTATAACGCACCCCGTGATAACGCGAATTCGTTTATAACGCAAGGCAAGTCTGGCCCCGGCGGCTGCAGCAGGCGTGGGGCTAGTCTGGCAGGCGCGGGGCGTTTGGGATCCATGCCCCAGCGGCTGCAGCAGGAGCGACTCTCCCTGCAGCCCCGTCCCGTCCCTGGGGTTCTCACCTCTGTCCCCGGCAGGGCCGGCTCCAGCCCGTGTCCTTCCCTCCGCGGACCGATGTAGGGGGCGGCAGTGCGGAGGAGGGAAGCGTCCTGCTGGGAGCGGGCCGCAGAGTGGCACGGAGCCCTCCAGGCCATCGGCGCAGCAGGCTGACGGCGGTAGTCTTCAGGGGCCCCGTTCCCCTGGCCAGAGCACCGGCCGGAGCGCAGCAAGCCCCACGGCCACCCATCCCCCAGCCGGCAATCCCAAGTGCTGCCCCAGGAATTGGGCCCCGCCGGCCCTAGCGGCAGGAGAGGCCGAGTGGCCAGCGCCCCAGCTGAAGGAAGCCCTGGCCGCCCCCCTTCTCTCTTTCTCCCCCCCTCCCTCCCTTCCCCTAGCCAGGGCGCTGAAGCTGAACACAAGTACAGTGGAACCCCGCTGTAACGCGACCCCGCATTTACCGCGATTGAATTTTTTGGACCCCAATGATCGCCTTATAGCGGGGTTCCACTGTACTTGTGTTCAGCCAATCGCTAAGACAAACAAGTTTGTTTACATTTACGGGAGATAATGCTGCCCACTTCTTATTTATGTCACCTGAAAGTGAGAACAGGCGTTCGCATGGCACTTTTCTAGCTGGCATAGCAAGGTATTTACATGCCAGATACAAATGTTTAGCATATTCCCCTTCATGCTTTGACCACCATCCCAGAGGACATGCATCTGTGCTGTTGACGCTCATTAAAAAAAAATTATGCATTAATTACATTTGTGACTGAACACCTTGGGGGAGAATTGTATGTCTCCAGTTCTGTTTTACCCATATACTGCCATATACTTCATGTTATAGTAGTCTCGGATGATGATCCAACACATATTGTTCGTTTTAAGAAAACTTTCACTGCAGATCTGACAAAACGCAAAGAATGTACCAATATGAGATTTCTAAAGATAGCTACAGCACTGGACCCAAGGTTTAAGAAACTCAAGTGCCCTCCAAAATCTGAGAGGGCCAAGGTGTGGAGCATACTTTCAGAAGTGTTAAAAGAGCAACACTCCAATTCAGAAACTACAGAACCCGAACTACCAAAAAAGAAAATCAATCTTCTGCTGGTGGTATCTGACTCAGATGATGAAAATGAACATACGTCAGTCCACACTGCTTTGGATCATTATCAGCATGGATGCATGTCCTCTGGAATGGTGGTTGAAGCATGAAGGGACATATGAATTTTTAGCACATTTGGCACATAACTATCTTGTGACACTGGCTACAACAGTGCCATGCAAATACCTGTTCTCAATTTCAAGAAGCACTACTCCTGGGGGAGTTCTGCGCCACTGCATGTGCCCAGAATTCATGTCCCTTGCAGATTTATTTGCTTCCCTGCAGAAAAATGACTTTCTGACAAGGAAGCAAAGAGAATCTACAAGAGCAGTCACACACCACTCCATAGCAGCGCAGGTACATCATTTCAGGCACCCAGAGCAGCCACCGGAGAGGTAAATCACTGTGGTGGCTCCTACCCTGAGCAGGGATCAGCTGCCAGCCTCACACCTGGTGCGCCTGGCACAGAGGGGCAGGTTCCCAAGGTGTTCCTGGGGAGGCCCAAGCCTTGTGCTGTGTCTGGGTCAGGTACAACCTCACCACTGAGTCTGTGTTCCACAGGCAGGGGGTGGTGGGGCTGCCGGGTGATCTCCCACCTTTGTGCAGCCAGTGGCCTGTGCTCCCCACTGCTATGCTGGAGCCTCTTTATTTATTGACAAATAAAATTCTCAGAATTTTGCAGCATTTTTAAATATTGTGTGCAGAATTTTTAATTTTTTGGCACAGAATGACCTCAGGAGTAAAGCGCCTGGCCTGAGGCCAAAGGCAGAGAGGTCCTTGGCATGTCGCACAGTTTTTCCTTTTGTTAGGAGCCTAAATCAAATACAGCATCCCCAGGAAGGGGAGAGACCTTTTCATTAACTCAAGTGTTCACTGTCTCTTACCATGGGGAAATCTGGGCTCTATTACAATATAATTTATAACCTGACCGTGTCCCCGTTAAATCTTGCTCCAAACACTATTACAACACATTGTGTTGCTCATCCAGCACTACAGACATTTATTATTAGAAAGTCTCCTAGTTTATTGCTCTTCGGAATTTGAGACACTTACTCATATATATCTGGGCACCTATGCATCCCTCTTCACTGTAGTATTCGAGTGCCTGTCTGAAGCAACATTCTCACCCGAGAGACTCCCTCAGGGGCCAAGTCATGTTCTGAAAGGCCCAGCACTTCAGGCCTTTCAGTGAGATATAAGTCACCCTTTGCTGGTGGATGTGTCTGGAATCCTCTTGTTAGTACTAATGCACATTTACATCATGTCTAGAAATACTTCAAAGTATTATGGACTAGCTACTGCACACGTGCATACACACACCCTTCATGATATTACTGGTGAGACAAAACAATAAAAGTAATAGGAGCAATGACTACAGAATGGCCAATTACTGGAAGAAGCCAGCCCTGCTGCCACTGACATCATAGCCCAGCTTCTACTGCTCAACCCTTCTTCATACCCCCAACCTCCAAATTCCATCCCCAGCACTTACCTGCTGCTTTTCAAGCTGCAAGGGAATTGCATAGCTCAGGACTAGGAAATACTTTTCCTGCTTTCCATTCAGTCACCAAAGCCATGGGACATAACATCAACAGTCCAGAACCTCAGTTAACTAACTCGAGTGATGCTTTCTAACTGATTTATCCTTACTGATTCCAGCTGTGTATCCAATTCTGTTGCACTGCTGATTGTGCTCCCTCCTATCACTGCCATTTTTTGGATTATGATGCCATTTAATTGTGTTCAATTCCTCCTAATTAATTCCATTAACTATGTTTACAATTTGAGTAATTTAATGGATTGGCTTCTAATCTGCTCACTCCTTTCTAAACCTGATTGACAGGAATGTGGCAAGGCATCTCCTGGCTATTGATTTATGCCCCCTTAACTCTCCCCTTCTCCTCCACAACCCCACTTTCCCAGCTCACCCGCCTCCCAACTACACCTCTACCCCAATATAACGCGACCTGATACAACACAAATTCGGATATAACACAGTAAAGCAGCGCTCTGGGGGGGCAGGGCTGCCCGCACTCCAGTGGATGCGGTAAGATTTTTTGGCTCCCAAGGACACCATTATATCAGGGTAGAGGTGTACTATGTCTCTTGTTACTATAAATTCTCTTTACACTTCCACCTCTTCCCTTTGGAGTCATTTGCTCTGTCATCATACACACGTCTTTGGCTCCTCCCACAATCTCCATCATATTTTCCCTCCCTCAAACTCAGACCATATCTCCAAAAAAATGGCTACTACTCATGATCTTTTCCATTTCCTGCTCTTTCTATCTCCTTGCTTCCTCAGAGACTTGGCTCTCTCACTCCAATGCCATATCTGCCTTCCTGCACCATACCATGAGATCACCTTGCTCCCACTACCACGAATTCCAACTTCTCCTGCCTCGGTCTTTTCAGAATACCTGGCTATTATCTTCCTCCTCTCCTTCTGCATAGCAGCTGTTTGCTAATCTCCCAGCTCTTCCTCTTACATTCCTAGTTTCATCCATCTGCTTCTTCCAGTTCTCCAGCATCCTTTTCTGTAACTTCCACTTCCATGCAGATAACCCCTCATGTCCTCTCACTTTCTGGGCCTCACTTTCTCATCTGACCTACATGTCTGGACCAGTACCTCACTCATGTGGTCACTTGACCTAGTACTAACCCAAAACTGCTCTTTCACTAACCTTCTCACCAAATTCCCTCTCTCCCTTCAATATCTCTAACCCCCCCAACACCCTAGTCCTCTAATGACCTACAAGCCACCAATACCTTTAACATCCTCCACCAACTCCTTCCTCTCTTTAGCAATCTGTACTTAAAGCTCTAACTCCAACCACACTTCTATCTGACCCCTTTGCCCCTAGTCTTTTGGGGGGTGGGGGCGGAGGGAGTCTCCGCTGTCCTGCCAACACCCAGCCCTTGTATCTATTCTTCTCTTCTTGTGACCCTGATCCTCTTCAATAGAGAGGTGTGAGGCAAGCACTAATACAGCAGATAAATTTAAACTGTAAAGCATGAAAAAAGGAATAGTTTAGTGAAATAGATTGCTTTAAAGGACACTATGTAATAAGATCCCAGGAATGTCTCTCACAAGCCTAACATGTCCATTGAGTCCGTGTGAAGTGATGGAACAACCACATACATAGCTGAGAGCTTGTTTTGTTCAGACTGTCATGAGGTTGAATCACTGTTACCATCCAATTTCTAAGTTCTTGGTCATTTTGACTTTATGAATTACACCCAGTTGGCATACAGCTACAGTAAGATATGTATCTATGCAACGCCAAAATCCTAGATCACAGTGATATAGGTAACTCAATCACCACACTTACTCTATAACTAATTTGCATGCAACAATTTCATTGGTTGGATGGGCGAGACTGCACAGACGGTGGATTACTGCCATCCGCACAAATCTCTCATCACAACCCCCCAGACACAAATCAACACAACCACCCACAATAATCCCAAACACCATTTATCTGTTAAGTCTGTGTGAAGCAATGGAAACAGCTACAAGCATGGTTGAAAACTTTTTGTTAAGAATAGTATCAAGTTCAGTCATCACACAGTTCATGGAAACAAGCGTTCCCATTCCCCCCCTCCCACAAACACACATGGCTTTAGAAATTACACCTCCATGACAGCACGGGTTTCAGCTACAAGCCTCAAATATTTAAAAGTCACAAATGTGTCCTGATTTTGCCAGACTTTGCATTTTGCACAGTAATTCACCATCAGGCAATCAATTTATTAGGTCTTGCCTTCACAAAGGAGTTCCACCTCTTAATCAATTTAAGTTAAACCAATACAATACTCTATATACACGCTTATTTTGTATTAAGGCTTAGTTCAGTTTAGGTTAAACTTATTCCAAACTGACTTCAGCTACAGTGATATATGCCAGGTTTATATCAATTTAAGAGTGTCCACACAGCCTTTGGAATTGATCAGACTATACTGATTTAAAAAAAAAAAAAAAATAGATATCACCCCTTTCATTAAGCCAGTACAACTCTGAACAGTCGAGTTCTTAGTCTCACATGAACGCCTCAGTTTCATTCAATGGAAGGGCCAATGTGAAGGGTTTTATTTTGAAATTTTATTTGCAAAAGGAAGCAGGTGAAAGTTAATATGACCCTCCCACGCCACAGCCTTTTTTAAGGTTATATTTTATAAAGACGAACTCAGTGATTGCAAAAGGCGCCTGACTAGTCAAACATGAACAAAAATTCCAAAGTTGTTTCCATTTTGCAAGGTTCAAAAATTACCCATTTGCATTTTTTCCAAAAGGTTTTGGGAATTTTTTTAAATCATCATACTCAAAAGTTACCAAATTTTCATTTACAAAAACACCCGGCTTTTGGTAAACTAAAATACATAGATTTCAATAAGGTTTGGGGTTTTTTTTATTTAAATAAAAAAGCCACCTTATTGAAATGGATATATACTTAATATTTTAAAAATAAGTAGCATCAAAGCATTGCACACAAGCAAAATAAAAGGAAAAATGAAGTTTTTCTTTACACATTTTATTTTCAATAAAAAGTCCGTTTTCAACAAAAGAATTTTTGTCTGAAAAATTTCAATCACTTCTCATGTCAGTTTGACATCTCTGGAGGCCAAAGATCAACAAGTACACTCAGGACAGGTATAAGAATGGTGACAGCAGTATGAAGCTCTCCATGTTTCCCCATCATTGGGATTCTCTCAGCCCTTTATTTGGCTGCTCTGCTAAAAATGCCAACAAAGATACTAGTTTTGACAGACACACTTTATTGCTAAGTTTTCCCAGCAGGTCAGTTTATGGCAAAACCAGCACTAACCACACTGTATCTACCCTTCAGATACAGACCTTGAGTCTCCTTCTTGCCACAAACTATTTAAGTTCCTTCTGTTCCCCCCGGCCCTTTCTCACCCCAACTTTTGAGTCTGTTACTAACCCTTATGTTAAGTTAAAACTTTAGATTGTAGATATTATGGGGCAAGGACTGAGTGTTCTGCTTGTAAGAAATGCCACCCACATTTAGAACACCATCCTAATTATTTGTATTGGGGTAGCATCTAGAGGCCAGGATCCCATTGTGTGAGGCAACGTGCAAACATAAAGATGGTCCCTGCCCTACTCTAAGATTATAGACAGCAGATGGATACAACAGAGATGGGGGAGCACAAGAAGACAGTAAAGGGATATTGATCTGCATGATAAGCGGTCAGCAGCAGTTCCATCAATCCAGCATATTTCACTACCATGAGGGGCGGAGGGAGTACATTTAAAGTTCAGCTTTGCACCACACCTAGCACGGAACATTAAGAAGGCTACTCAAATAGCTCTGCGCAGAGTTAGAATGTTCCCCATCAGACTTGGGCACCTGGTTCAGCAGAAGCCACTCACTCATTCACATATAGAGCAAACACTATATTGGAAACTGCCATTACAGCAACTGGAGAGTTGAATTTAGTATTGGAGGAAATGAGAGGAAAATACCAGCACAAACCTGCCAAAATTAACACGGTAATGGCTCCCATCACTTTGTTTTGAATTATTAACAATGTTGTTTTTAGTGATGAGTGTTTCAATTGAAATAGACAAGTACATGCATCTAGAAGAGAGCCATAATACTCCACACATGTTTGCCATTCTCACACAACAAGCAGCCCTGATGGAACACAGCACAGGACTTTAAAACGAACACATCATAAAGGTATTCACTACTAGATCATCCATGAAACTGGATCAGCTAAAGAGCCAGCTGGTGTCTGCCAAACACATACAACCCATCCTGGTTTTCATTTTTAAAGTGTCTGTGTTCACTCATCTAAGTTACTGGCTGGGGATTTTATTTGTTCTTTGAAGCTGAGAAAACATTTTCTTTAATACAATACAATTACCACCAGTAGACAGTAATCCATTACCAATCCAAAAACACTAACAAAAAGAAATACAGCACAACCATACTACAGATACAGGGCTCCCTTTCTGCAAAGCTAGTCCTTTAACAAATCCAGATTCAAACAAAAGAGACAAGTTCAGGAACATACAATTAATCGTCTGTCCAGAAGGTATTTTACGAAACACAATAGCCACTTCATGGCCTACAATAAGGACATTCAGATGAGTCTGGCTAAAAATAGTAAGATAGCAAATATCATGCAGTACTATTCATTATTGCCCATGCATTGAATGAACAAAACCTAGGGCAATTCTTCTGATATCAGTAGCACAATGGCAGAATCGGCAGTTGAGAAGGTACTGCTCACTGCAAGTCCTTGTTTTCAGGTGCTTACAATTTTTTTAGGCTGATATTTTTCATACTTGTTCTCACTGGAAAGAGAATTTTGGGAGAGCAGTTCTGTGAAAATCTGGTTTAGCAGAACTAGGAAAGTAGTCCTGGGTGGGACGGGTGGATTGGGACACGGGGCAAGGATAAAAGTTTGGGTACAAATAGGCACAAAAAAAAAAAGTCAGACCTAGTACAAGCAGACACAACTATGCTAACGTTAATGGGGTTGCGCCCATTTGTAATTGATCTGAACTTGGTTCATCATGTTAGCCCAATGAGATACGCAGTGCTAAAAAAGAGTAATTAACTGATTTCTCGGTTCCATATACTAATGCTAACTCTTATCTATCCTTACTTATGTCTAGTCTTTCCCCCACCCACACTCTAAGGCTATGTCTACACTACTGTGGTAAGTCGACCTACACTACGCAACTCCAGCTTCGTGAATAACGTATCTGGACTCGACATACCTTAGGTTGAGTTACCTCGGGGTCTACACCATGGTGTGGGCGGGGAGTCAATAGGAGAAACTCTGTCGTTTACTTACCTTAATCTTCTCGTCAGGAGTTGAGTACAGGGGTCGACTGGAGAGCGATCTAACTAAATCGACCCACTAAATCGACCGCCAGTGGATCGATCTCAGAGCATCGATCTCGGCTGTAGTGTAGATATAGCCTAAGTTCTTATTGATGCACTGTATCATCTATTGTTGTAGCTACTATGCAGGGAGATATTTGTACAAATGACATTCAAAATTAGACTGCAATGTCCCAGTAAAGAAGCAAATAGTGCCACCTTGTGGTAACTCAAAAAATTCATCTAGTAGACTGGACAAGATTTTCAAGTGATATGGGTCTCAAGTTGGTTGCCCAAAATGACTTATCAGGACCTGATTTTCAGGGGTTGGGAGTTCAGCACTTTCTGAAAATCAGGCCCCTTCACGGTTTTTCAAGTTGAGTACCCAAGCATTCACACATAAGGCCAGAGGGAACAGTTATGATCATCTAGTCCAGAGGTCAGCAACCTGCGGTTCCAGAGCCAAATACGGCTCTTTGGCTGCCCCCTTGTAGTTTTTGGCTGCCCCCGTGAAGGCAGCCATTTTTTGAGGGGGTGCAAGGTGCAGGCTCTGCCGGGAGGCGCTTACCACTCATTGGCAACGAGAAACTATTCAACAATAAGAAATCAAACCTAGAAAGACATTTTGGAAAGAAACATTGGACGTTTGCTGAAACCTCTCCAGCTGGTGATGTGAGGAAAAAAGTAGTAGAGGAGCTCTGACGCAAAGCAGAGCAAGATGTATGTTTGCTAAATGGATGAAGGCACCAAACGGAACCACTACTGCTAGTTTTGTGGCAGCTCAAGAAATCATCAAACGGGGGAAGCCATCCACAGATGGAGAATATGTGAAAGAATGTTTCATTACAACATCTGAGCACCTCTTCGGCGATTTTAAAAACAAAGATGAAATACTTAAAAAAATTAGAGAAATGTCATTATCTGCGACGACTGTAAGGGACAGAACTATTAAGATGGCCACAGACGTAAACAGCCAGCAGGTTAGTGACATTAGATCAGCACCAGGTTTTTCTATTGCCTGCGATGAGACATTGCTCAGATTGCCTTACTCGGCAGATACGCTAATGATCAAGGTAATGATATTGTTATTGCCACTCAAAGGACAAACTCGGGGCAAAGATATTGCATCTGCTGTCACTGAACGTCTGATACAAAAAGATATTGACATCAACAGAATAATTTCTGTAAAAAGCAACAGAGGGTCCTGTGGCACCTTTAAGACTAACAGAGGTATTGGAGCATAAGCTTTCGTGGGTGAATGCCCACTTCATCAGACGCAAGACTTCATCAGACGCAGACCTCTGTTAGTCTTAAAGGTGCCACAGGACCCTCTGTTGCTTTTTACAGATTCAGACTAACACGGCTACCCCTCTGATACCAGAGTAATTTCTACTGCTACAGATGGAGCACCAAGCATGAAGGGGGCACACAAAGGTTTCGTTTCTTTACTTAAAAAAGAAGTATGGAGCATGATGTAATTTCATTTCACTGCATAATCCACCAGAGGGCACTGTGTGCACAAACCTTTTCCAGAGGAAATCTCAAAAGTAATGGAAATGGTCATGTAGATTGTTAACAAAATAATGGCAAGTGCTCTCAACAGGCATACGCAGCATATGCACCCAAAAATTTGGTGCACCCTCACTGGCAGTGGCTTGGACTCCTCTCCTCTCCAGCCCCTCCCTCGTGCTGGGCCAGCAGGCTTCTCCCCAACCCAACTCCCTGACCCCTCCCCTCTGCCCACTTCCTCCTCAGCCAGCCAGCTGAGGGCTCTGGGAAAAGAGCAGGGGGAGAAGGCGAATACCCAGAGGCTGGGAAGAGAGGCGGGGAGCTGAGCTGGGGTGGGGGTAGAGGTAGGCACAGGACTTCGGGGAGTGGGAGGAGGAGGAACCGGGCTGGGGATGGTTGGGGGGAGCCAGGCAAAGCTGGGAACAGAGCGGGGGGAAACCTGGAGGCTGAGAAGAGAGGGAGCAGCCAAGCTCATGGGGATAGAATAGTGCACTGGACTTCAGGGAACAGGGTGACGGAGGAGGAAGTGGGCTGGGGATTGCTGCGGGAAGCTGGGCTGGGAAGGGAAGAGAGCAGGGGTGGGGGCTTCTTTGTCTGGCAAGCAGCAAACACGCTAGGACCTCCTGGGGAGCAAGCTGGTGGGCCCTGGGGAGAGCAGCTGTTCCGAGCAGCCCCACACTGTACCTGCACCTCTCCCCTCTTCTGCCCCGCCAGCAACTCCCTGCAATCTCTCTCCTAGTCTCCTTTTCACTCTGCCTCCCTCTCTGAAGTTTAAGACCAGACACCGAGGATCCCCTTTGGACCGTCACCTTTTCCTCTCCTCCCGTGCCCAGCAGGGATCAGCAGTAGCGGGCTGGGAGGAGGGAGAGGCGCCCACACAACCTGGCTGGGAAGGAGGGAAAGTTAAAAGAAGGTGGTATTTGCTTTTCCTGGCTATTCGCAATATTCCAGTGTCAACAGGAGGAAACTGACACTAAAACAAGAGGAGGAGGGGGGTGTACCTGGAGCAGAAAAGCAGCAATCAGGGCTGCAGAATGCAAGGGAGGGAGCGACCTCGTAGCTGGGCAGGAAGATGAACTCGCACTTGACAAGGCTGGAGTAGCTGAAAACTTTTATTTAGGGAAAAGGGACAGGATTTTTTTTCCTTGTGGCTCCAAGTATCTCCGGGGCTCTCTCTCAAGCTGGTAGCATTTTGAATGAGGGAGAGTTCTAAACAGTGCCGAGTTGAGTGGGATTTTAAAGGTCCCTTCAAGAATGCAGCACCTTCTTCCTCACCCATGGGAAAGACCTTTAAAAACAGCCTTAAATAATCCAAAACAAGAGCCACTGTTCAAATGAGACTTGGCAGTTTATGGCTCCAGCCCCACTGTTGAAGCACTGTTGAAACTGTGTGCTGAATTATACCCAGTACAATCCCACTGAGCTGTGTGTGACAACCAGGTGTGTAAATCAGGGGAAAAGACTGGTGCCTGACTATAATTCCTTTTCTTATTAAACTGCACATCCCAAGCACCCCTTTACTTTTCAGGATTAGAGGGAATTGCTCTGTTATAGGGAGAATGAAAGGCAATTTGGGAGTTGATGGCCCAGAGCAGTGGCAGGCAAGGGCCTGGATGAAGGCTGGACTCAGCCATAAGTATCAGCTATTTCTTTTTTGTCATTCAAAAGGGTTTTGGGTCATGGCTGACATCCCGGCCTTACCAACTCTTACCATGTGGCACCTTAGAGACTAACAAATTTATTAGAGCATAAGCTTTCGTGGACTACAGCCCACTTCTTCGGATGCATATAGAATGGAACATATATTGAGGAGATATATATACACACATACAGAGAGCATAAACAGGTGGGAGTTGTCTTACCAACTCTGAGAGGCCAATTAATTAGGAGAAAAAAAGCCAAGCTCTAAGATATAACCGTATTTGCTCCAATCCCTCGGATAGAGACAAGCACCTACAAGATCTCTATCAAGCATTCTTAAAACTACAATACCCACCTGCTGAAGTGAAAAAACAGATTGACAGAGCCAGACGAGTACCCAGAAGTCACCTCCTACAAGACAGGCCCAACAAAGAAAATAACAGACCACCACTAGCTGTCACCTTCAGCCCCCAACTTAAACCTCTCCAGCGCATCATCAGAGATCTACAACCTATCCTGAAAGATGATCCTTTACTCTCACAGATCTTGGGAGACAGACCTGTCCTCGCTTACAGACAACCCCCCAACCTAAAGCAAATACTCACCAGCAACCACACATCACTGAACAAAACCACTAACCCAGGAACCTATCCTTGTAACAAACCCTGATACCAACTCTGTCCACATATCTATTCAAGTGACATCATCATAGGACCTAATCACATCAGCCATACTATCAGGGGCTCGTTCACCTGCACATCTACCAATGTGATATATGCCATCATGTGCCAGCAATGCCCCTCTGCCATGTACATTGGCCAAACCGGACAGTCTCTACGCAAAAGAATTAATGGACACAAATCTGACATCAGGAATCAAAATACTCAAAAACCAGTGGGAGAACACTTTAACCTGTCTGGTCATTCAGTGACAGACCTGCGGGTGGCTATATTACAACAGAAAAACTTCAAAAACAGACTCCAACGAGAGACTGCTGAGCTGGAATTGATATGCAAACTAGACACAATCAACTCCGGATTGAATAAGGACTGGGAATGGCTGAGCCATTACAAACACTGAATCTATCTCCCCTTGTAAGTATTCTCACACTTCTTATCAAACTGTCTGTACTGGGCTATCTTGATTATCACTTCAAAAGTTTTTTTTTCCTCCTAATTAATTGGCCTCTCAGAGTTGGTAAGACAACTCCCACCTGTTTATGCTCTCTGTATGTGTGTATATATATATATATATATATATATATATATATATATATATATATATATATATCTCCTCAATATATGTTCCATTCTATATGCATCCGAAGAAGTGGGCTGTAGTCCACAAAAGCTTATGCTCTAATAAATTTGTTAGTCTCTAAGGTGCCACAAGTACTCCTGTTCTTTAAACAAATGACTGTGACATTGACGTTAGGTTCGTTGCAGAAACATCATCAAAATGCAAGCTGCATTTGCTGACTGATTTCACAAGTTCAGAAGGGAAAAAGCCACTTTGTCATTTCTGTTGAAACCACTTGAAGCTGAAACTTCTGCATTGAATTTTTCAGCATTTGTGGGACTCAATCGAGCAGAATTTGAACTTGAATTAGCGGACTTGCAAGACAAGGATTTATGGAATTCAAAACTGAAAGAACTTGTCACTGATCTTGTCCACTGAAAATCTGGAAAGGCAGAAATCCACCCTAAGGCTACAACACAAGTCATCTGAAATAGATGACCTTAAACGGCAAAACCAGATTATATTCAACATTTGGAATTGCCTACCGGATACATACAGTCTGCTGAAGAAATATGCCATTTGGCCGCTCTCAATCTTCAGTTCAACGTACTTCTGTGAACAAGTGTTTTCCAACATGAATTTCATCAAAAACAAACTGAGGAGCCAAATACAAGATGTTAGTCTTGAGTCCTGCTTGAAAATGAAAATCACGACATATTCACCAAACATTGAGCAACTCTCTAAAGATGTCCAACAGCAGAAGTCACATTAAAAGTATTGGTGAGTTATAATAACTTTAATATGTTCCATTATTATTAGTTGATAAATTCTAACTCTACAAGTAGCTTTGTGTGTGATGCAGTTCTCAAAATATTTTGGTCAAAAACAAAAAAATGGCTCCTCTTCTTTGAAAATTGCCAACCCCTGATCTAGTCTGACCTCCTGCATAACACACAACAGAGCACTTCCATATTGCTTCCTGTTTGAGCGAGATTTTCTAAAAGATACAAACATCCACTCTTGATTTTAAAATATCCAATAATGGGGCAATCCACCACAACCCTTGGTGAACTATTCCACTGGTTAATTACCCTCACCATTAAAAATGTGTACCTTATTTTGGGTATTAAGGCACCTAAAAAACAATCACTTTTGAAAATCTTGACCACTATTTAAGCACTTACAACGCATTGTAGTCCCTAAGCAGACGGGTACAAGACATGTTAATAGACCCAGAGGTGGTTCTGTGTCACACTATTTGGGTTTAAGTAGTTTTTTTAGTGGGTGACATTTTCACTGATGTATATCAGTGTTTTGGGCCTCAGTGAAGATATTGAATGTAAAGAATCTTCTCTGCAATTAGGAAGAGAAAATAAAGCACAGAATGGTTAATTCTCTTCTTCTGCTATGAAGGACTCAGCATTGTGTGTGCTATGAATTGGTTTAACAGTACAGCTTTGCCATAGAAAACTCAATATAGTAACATTCCTGGTATGGACTATTTTCCTAATTCTGTCAGCTGGATTTTCACAGAGTTACAATGCAATAAACTCAAATACTGGAACAGAAGAAAGGGAAATGTACACATTCTGTCAAGAATTGTTTTCTAAAATGAAACGCAACACTGACAGAATGCAGGGGACTCAGAAGAAATATAGCCAAGCCCTCTGAGCCAACATTACATTCTGAAAAGAAGGGGCCAAAACCAAGGGAAGGGATACCAGTGGTATAGAGAAGTTCAAACTCGGATCCAAGCCCTGGATAAGATGGCTCAAGATATTTAAGTATGAACTGTATAGTTATTGAGCACATTAATATCCAGGAGTGGAAGCGCTGATGGCAATACAAGTTTTACCTGATTAAGGACTGGAAGATTTGACCCTCCAACTTTAAAAAAAAAAAAAAATAAGAGGAAGAGCTGCCCAGAGCTCCTGTACCTGTTTATTTTCCTTTCTTGCCTGCAGTGGCCCTGATATACTTCAGAAGTCTAAGTTTTTTCTCAACTTAGAATGTGGAATTTTCTTTGTGTTTGGTTTTAAATAACCTCATGTAAGAGCTGCAACTCAACCGATAGTGCAGTGGTCCCCAACCTTTTTGTGTGGCGGGCGCTGGACAACTAGCTGCCGAGGTTAGTGGTTGCTGGACAAGCAGCCGCCGAGAAGCGGCAACGCCAGGAAGCATTGCCGCCGAAATGCCGCTGATTTTCGGCAGCTGCTTGTCCGGCAGCCAGTAGGCGGATGCACATAGATGCCCCGGCACGCGCCATGGCACCGCCTTGGGGACCACTGCCGTAGTGTTTTTCTTAAAAGCCTTCTGGAAAGTAACTGGTCTTTAAATAGAAATGAAAGCAGTATTGCTAACTCATAATTTTGTCATGACTCTCATAAACTGTTTTTCTTAAGACCCCCAGCTCCCAGAGTCAAGTGGCTATGTGATGATTTCAGCTGTCATTCTTAAAGAAAAAGTTAGTTTCTAGCTGTTGTGGCTTTGGAGAAAACTTCAAAATGTGACCCCAGTGCACCATAAAGGCTCAAAAAGCAGAAGGCAAATAAAAAGAACATCAAATGTATTACTTTTACATAATCTCATGATTTTTGGTGAGTCTGACTCATGATTTTTGAACATCTGGGGTTGGCAATACTGTGAAAGTAACTTAAAAGTGTCAGTTTCTAGTCTATTATTTGTAGTGGGGTAACACCCCTAGAGCCCCAGGCAAGTGCAGTATAAACTCACGGGGCCTTGCCCTAGTAGGAGGTTTCCAAAAGTTAAATGATCTATTCTAAGCTTGGTGAACTACATAAAGTAAATAGCCTAAATCTAGATTTCTTTCTACATTTGTTTCAATTGTTGTATTCAAGAGTAAGAATATACTTTAAAATTTTAAACCTAACCAGTGTCCCTTAAGTGACATGATACAAGATGTCAGAACACGTTAGAGTACTAGAGATTCTTATGTATACATAGTCAGCTAATTTCTATATTTTCTTCACACACACCAAAAAAAAAAAACACTAGAGTTTTCAGTTGCCTAAGTAGCCCCTGAATCACAGTTAAAGTTGCATCCTCCAACCAAAATCTGAAATGGTGCCCCTCGTCATGGGCCCATGCTGCTATACTTACTCCAGTTGACGGTCTCATTTTAATTGCTTCACATGACACATGTAAAACAAAAACAAACAAAAAAGACAACCCACATCCCTTTTATTTTTGCTCAGTCTAGGAGGAATCAAGAAGGGAGAAGAGCCTGGCCTGATGTGCTAATATCGCTGCTACATGGGGTATATGGGTTTAGGTCTTTAGCTCTCCAGGCCAGCAATGCATGAATGAAGGGGCAGTAGCTTAGCTCCTAAAGAAAGGCCATCTCAAGCATCCTCCTTTTACCTGATTCAGGAATGAGATCTTTGTAGTGGGGAATGTAGAGGGGAAAACGGTCATCTTGAATTGGCTAATCTCCCCACTGAAAATAAAGTTGCATAGCCAATTAGAATACCTAAGGGAGTAAAGGCTCTGAAGGTTACTTGTATTTTGTCAGCCAAGCACTCAAAGGAAATTCCTTGGAGTTTCCTTCAAGTAGTTTTGAAGTGACATCATAGGTTATAAGTAATATTAGTGACTTCCCAGCAGCCTTTTGTCTATATCTTAAGTTGTTGAAACACACACTGAAGAAATAAATCATATACACTCATTCTATAGTGTGGGGGGGGGGGGGGTGAGAGAGAAATATAGAATACAATCTTGGCCAATAGGGGGAGTACTTCTGGAGCAATGCTTCCCTTTTCCACGTTTTTCAGCTGCAATCATTGAATCAAAATCCCTAGCAGTGCCTGCAGAGCTCCTGACATTAAACGACTTAATATACTAATGAAGATAGATGAATGTCTATAACTTCAAAGTGAATTTTGTGTGTTGGTGCAGGGCTAATAAACAGTGGAAATGAAGCCTTCTGTTTATCCATAGCACAGGTACAATCTGGGCAGTGCAAGTTTCCACACAGTGCCCTGCCTCAAAACCCCTTACCCAGAGGGATCACTGATCTCTAGGGCCTACTGGATAGCGTGGTCCCCATACTGACTTGATGACTCTTCCAACAAGGATGCCAGTTGGTGTAATATTTAATGTGAATACCTGCCCACTAGCCACTGAGAAGCAGTTGTTAAATGGCAATGACTTTCAGCCTCTGCTGACCAAGCTTTTTGTGAACACACTAATTTGGGGTGCAGATCCCATGACTAATTCCACACTAATCAGTTCCATTAACTTGATTGGGACCAATCATGTGAGTTAAGGGTTTGCAGAATCTGCATTAGATTTTGAAAGTGGCATAAAATTTAGGGAATGACCTTTATACTTGTATTTAGTGGCATTTATGGAAAAACTGAAAAAGAGAAATCTTAGGGGTCTGTTAGCTAACTCTGAAAATGTCAGCCACTTTGAGTTGCCTGTATTTGGTCCTAATTAAAATTCCATTTGCTACATACTGAGCATGGAGCACAGTGAGCATTTAGGTGAGAATCACATGCAAGATCAGGTCAGGCAATGGCTAAAGGACAAATTCTGTGTACACAACTTCTAAAGACTTCAGTCTCCTGGGTTGTCGAATAGATCTTTGCTCTTGGGCACAGGGATTGTCTTTTTGTTCTGTGTTTGTACAGAACCTAGCACAGAGGGGTCCTGGTCTGCCACTAGGGCTCTTAGGTGCTAGCATGAATACAAAGAGAGAATCATATTTCACCAGCACTACATTCACACAAACAGAAGATGGAGAGTGCACCACATACTGGGTCAGCAAGGCAGTCTAGTGGCAACATGCTGCATTACCATTTCAGAGATGCAAGTTCATGTCCCACTTCCTCCCCCCTCAGCTGGCAGCACTGAAGAGTATGTTCGGTCCCAGGAACAAGCCCCGCTGCAATTCCTCTAACTGCCTCAGAGGGGCATTGTCTTGTACCTGAGGAAGCCATTTCCAGCTCTCCTCACAGAGGATGCCTACTGAAGACAAGAAGTTTGGTTCTGCCAGTTTAAAGAATTAGTACATACATTTCATCAACTGGTGCAACAGAAACTGATTTTAAATGGGAGTGGAGGGTAAATTGGGTGTGTTAAAAGAAGTCACAACCCAAAAATATATTTGAAAATGGCGAAGTGATTCCACAACAGAATGTAGAGAGCTACCGCCACCTCGGGATAGAAACTGACAAGCATGTTACATAGAGACCACTCTGCTAACTGTACAATAGAACACATTTTCTGTATTTTAATTCCCTGTATTTATTACTAGGGGTATTTGTATGCAAACAGGATCTCTGCCTCTTAAGAGTCCACTAGAGCTTGCTGCTCATTCCCCCCTTGAAATAATAACTGGCAATGTGCAAAATCAAAGTCTTCTCCTCAAAAGACTAATGGGAGTCACAAGTATAGAACATTAGGATTTCAGGTGAGGATTAAGCAGCAGAAGCACGGCTCTTACATAAGTGAAATCCTGGTTTTCCATGTAAATTTTACTAGCAATTAAAGAAGATGGGGGAGGGGAGGAGTGGACATTAATCTCCCTAGACATTTCACAGAAATACACCTCATTTTATTTTTTATGTTGAAAGACTGAATGGTTATCAGCGTTCTCCAGAAAACATTCAAGAGAGGCCAGATGTTTTCCTTGCAACAGATATGTGGGTTGTTTTTTTGTTTTTAAAGGAAAAAAAAAAGAAGAGGTAAAGATTTGCTTGCACAGAGAGCTTATGATGGATGTCAGTTATATGGGATAAGTTGTTCAAGGACTAGTCATCCAAGTAGAATTATAACTTCTACAATGCACCAAGGTCAGCAAACTGTAAGGCAAATGGCAAAGGAGATATCGGCTGACTACATTAAGCATTTCTTAAATTTTTCTAAGATTTAATAAAAGTGAATTTTAATAAAAAAATTAATTCCCAGTTTCCTATTCTTCACTGATTTGAGCTAGGTTTCAAATCTGTTCTTCCCTCCATGTAAACCACACACACAGAGCAAGATTTCCCCAGATGCATGCCTAGTAGTAATACCTAGTTCCTATATAGCACTTTTCATCTGTAGTTCTCAAAGCGCATTGCAGAGGAGGTCAGTATCATTATCCCCATTTTACCCAGGGGAAGCGACTTCCCAAGGTCACCCTGCAGGCTAGTGGCAGAACCATAAATAGAACCCAGGTCTCCCAAGTCCCAGTCCAGTGGTCTATCCTAGGCCATGCTGCTTTCAGTGATTTCAATGCCAGAATCACACACATTTTGTTTTACAAATACAACACTTGGGCTGCAAAGACAGGATATAATTATTTATTCAGTGCAATATAGTCTAGTTTGCAGCTCTGCCCAAGAGCTAACAGATGTCAGCATGACCTACATGGTCGCACCAATTAAATGGCTAAAGACTTCCTAGCAAACAACTGTATAATATTTTTTTAAAGGGGAGGAAGGGTCTGGTCACCAGTGATCTAGTGTTCAGTTCTCTGCATGGCCTTATGTGGGATCCAGGTTCCATTTCCTCATCTCTGGATTCTTGGGCTGGCCCAGGTAGAGTGCACCAAGCTGGTAACACTTCAGCCCTTTGATGGCATTCTCTCTCACCATTCAGCAACATTGTAGCCACCAGTTATGAAGCAGTGCTGATAGGCTTTGAAGCAAGTCACAAACATGGATTATTTGGAGCACAGCGGTCTCTTTTCTCCCCCTGGGAATACCAATCCAAATGAAGTGTCCTCACTTATCCCTTTCCCTCACCTCCACCCATCTGCTTCCCTTCCTTACCTCCCTTTTGCTGGAAAGGATCCTTCCAAGGTCACTTCTGTTGCATTCATCCACTTGCCTCACCTAAGAGCTCAAAGCATAACCATACAGAGCTCTGAGGGGCTTCCCCAGCTCAGAGGCACCCCAGCACCGCGAAACTCAGAGACTGGTCTATGACACTCGCAATCTCTATAGCGGGGTGGCCAAACTTACTGACCCGCATAAGACAATCTTCAGAAGTTCAGGAGCCAGAGCTTGGGGCTTCAGCCCAGCTGGAGGCACCTGCCGGGGCTCAGAGCTTCAGCCCTGGCTGGTAGATGGAAATTAGAGGAGTCGGTGGGGGGGAGGGGGGGGGGGGCTCCACAAGTCGCACTTTAACTATAAAAGAGCTCGCAAGCCATGGTTTGGCCACCCCTGCTATATAGCATGCAGGCAACTCCAAGGTAACAGACAGACACGGTGCTCCTATCAGCAACACACTCAGACAGGAGAGATGTGGAGTATCACTTTCATACAAAATACCGGAAAAGCAACTGAGCGGCAGGGACAAAGGAAGAGTCAGCTCAGAAGGGGAATAGAACAAGCAAAAGAATAAGGATGGGGTGAAGGGAAGGAAGAAGATGTGGTGGGAATAAAGGTTTTGAACTGATACTAAGGGACACTATTACATTCCATAGGCCCCAAAGGGTACTTTCTTTCTCTCTACCCATTTTATTTTCCAATAGCCTCCAATAACAAAAAGTCCAAAACAGTTTTAACATATCCACACCAGGCTGGGCAAACTAACAACTAAACCAGGTCTCTAGATCTCTTGTAAACACAGAAGCGTGCCCACGGCCTTTGGGAGAGGCAGAACTTCCACCATTCCCATTACGCCACTGCCCCTGCTCACCACTCCTCAGGATAGCCCAGCGGGGTAGGGCTTATGGGTGAAAGGCATAAAACATAGATTGGGGAAAGAAGGGCAGTGATTAGATCATCAGGAACCTGGACTCTGACAGAGATGGGGTTGTGTCCCCTATTGAGTTTCCAAAGGGTGAAAAGTGCCAGGAAGTGGGGGGGGGGGGGGGGGGGAAGAGAGATTCTCTCTTACCTGTCAAAAGGGGCTGGAAAGTTGGAATCTCTTGCAATTTTATCACATCAGGATCGTTGCTTACATTCCGTGAGGTCTGTGTTCCCGGAGCCACCACCACAATATCATCCATTTTAGCTCGTTGCTTGGCTGGAGAAGGAGATGCTGTAGGGAAAAATAAGTAAATCAAACATTTAAATGAATAAAGGAGGTACAGTGCTAACACTATCACTACTGATCTGCTTCCTCCTTTGCCAAGAAAGCATGACTGTGGTGTGTGCAGTCTGCCTATAATAAGGTTTTCTGTAGCAGCCACCACTGGAGTACCTAGATGTCTCCCAGGTAAGTGAAATGGACTTCACTGTGCTCTTCTACTTTCCCTGGTTATAAGAGGTTCTGTTTGATAGATATAGATCACATACACACACACTTTTATATTGGGTTATATCACATTCAGCATTATTCCAGGGTTTTTTAATGCTGAACAAAGAATATTTGTTACTTAAAAATAGATTGAGCTATCAGAAAGTAACTGCTGTGGGCCATTTCAAACCTTCACTTAGACCCAGAAATGCTACACTTCTTAAAATTTTAGAGCATTACCATCAACTTAAATTTGGCCCAAAATTTTAATGTTATTAAAAACAAGCCAAAGAACAACAAATATTTTCATTAACACATACCGCGCCCCCGCTCTTCCCCCCCTAGACAGTTGAGGACTTTGTTTCAAACAAGTGAACAATCCCCTGCACCATTTGAAACTCAAAATATTGTAGCCTAAAGAATCTTACAGTGGCATGAACAAAAGTGAAACTGACTTGTTAATGTTCACTCCCTAAAGAAATGTAAAAAAGTACATATAAAACACACACACAGGCAAATACAGCATTTTTATATTTCTTTCATTTTTAATAATCTAAAGGGCTTATTAGTAATACAAGTAAAGATATTTTTGACAACACATGATTTTGAAGGCGACACTATCCCAGTACATTTAGGGCTTTTTAAAATCCTCAAAATATTTCCTGCTACAGTCACTTTCTGCAGTTAACTGGATGTACATGGTGTTTCAGCTATTTGTTTTAAATTAATGCTGTTACTCATTGTGATGAAAATTAGATAAAACAAACTCTACTGAAGTCTCTCTCTCCAGGAATCTTGGCTGGGGCTAAAGCTCCTCCATCCTCCCATGGCCATCTGATTAGCATGCAACACAGCTAGAGAGATGAAGTGTGCAAACAAGACACTCTGTAGCCATGTTGCCTGCAGTATTCCCCCACTCTCCTGAGACACATCTGCCAGTATACACAATATGATTACTAACATGCAGGGATAAAGTTAGACAGATGTTTCTCTCCCTCTGGTCAGACCACAAAATTTCCTCTTCACTGACCCTCCACTCATTTAATCTTTTGCAGCATGAATGTAATGCTGATCCTCACCTTCAAGACTCTGAACAACATCTCTGCTTCTCTTCCCATATTTTAGCCCTAACAAATATTTTAGTATTCTTCTGCCTTGCCACCCCTGGGGATCAAACAGTCTCCCACCTCTTGTCTACAAGTTACCCACGCTCTCATCATCCTGATCCTTCCATACACAGACGCGTCTTCACAATCACCCACTACAACAGGAATAAGAGGAAGAACTAGAGCAACATATACAAGCTGCTTTCTGCAGGGAAAAAACCTGCACACAGACCCATAAGGCTCCACCATCAAATGCTATTTTCCCTTACTATAGAAATTGTGTCTTGTCCCCCTTGCTGTCAATTTGTTGCATCCCTGAGACATGTATAAGCAGGGGCTGTCATTTTAGTCTCCTGTAAAACACCATGCAAACACGTAGGGCTCAGTAATACATACAATCATCCAGCCACGTATTCACAATGAATACACAAAAATCCCTGCCACTCCTAACCACCAGCACTGCCCAACTCACCCCAGAAATCCAGACTGCACACAAGAGCTCATGCTGCTGCCACCCCCTCCCCCCCTGACTGGTGGGTTATGACGGTAGCAGAGGGGTGAGAGATGGCGGTGAGGGGGGGACACAGAGAGACCGACCTGAAGTGCTCAGATCATTTGGCCGGTTCTCAGCTTCTGCACTTTGCTCAGCTCCCATGGTGGCTGGTGCTGCGCTGGAGGATTCTCCCTAGGACCTCTTCGCTGCTGGAAATCCCCCACCCACTCCTTTCCCCGGGGGGAAGCAAGGGCAGCAACCTGCCCTGGAAACCAAGCACCTGCCACTGCACTGCAAGCCAGCCTCCCCCCGCCCGCGGGCCTTTAACTGCTGTAGCCACAGGGCTCTCCCTCTGGGCCTGCTGACTAGGGAGAAGGGGATGCAGTGCATACACAGCCCCTTAGACTCCACACCCAACAGAAAGCGCCTCCCAACTCCCTCCTGCTGCAGCTGGTGCCGCCTGTGTGGGAATAAATGTATGCAGGCTGCAGAGAGATGGCTTCCGGGCTCCAGCAGCCAGCCAGCTAAGAGGATGTTTCTGTTCCTGGGTCAGGAGGAGGCCTCGCCCATGCAGTAGATGGGAGGAGGGAGATCTCAGTGGCTCAGTTTTAAAGGGCCAGCTTCATTGCCTCATATCATACAGCAGCGATATTATTATCCTTACCCTCGGCTGGGGTTTTGTTTGTTTGTTTGTTTTTGAGTGAGGGGCTTTTGAGCAGGAAAATAGTGATAACAAGCATCTCGCCTGCCACATGCACTGAGAGAGAAAAGGGAAGGCGTTAGGAGAGAAGACTGGAAAAGGAAAATAAAGGAGCCTTTTAAACTGCTAACTAAAATGAGAAAGGAAAGGGGTGGGGGAGCGAGAGTATACTGGAGTATTGAACATCCCTGGGCCCTGTTTTCGGCCCTCCCAAGTGGGGAAAAAAAAAAAAAAAAAGGTGGGGGGAAGGGATAGCTCAGTGGTTTGAGCATTGGCCTGCTAAACCCAGGGTTGTGAGTTCAATCCTTGACGGGCCACTTAGGGATCTGGGACAAAATCATTACTTGGTCCTGCTAGTGAAGGCAGGGGGCTGGACTTGATGACCTTTCAAGGTCCCTTCCAGTTCTAGGAGATAGGATATCTCCATTAATTAAAATTATTAATTAAAAATTAAATCAGCAGCACCTAAATTGCACCAATCCACTCTTCAGCAGCAGGTCCTTCACTCCCCTCCTCTTCAGCAGCACCTCAAAGAGAAGAGAGGGACTGAGGGACCTGCCACCAAATTCCCACAGAAGACCCAGACATGCCACCCCAATAGCAGACAGAGTGCCTCCCCTTTGCATTGGCCACCCCAAGCACCTGCTTCCTTAGCTGGTGCCTAGAGCCAGCCCTGCTGATCCTGCAGACATTTATTCATAAAACATCAGGGTTAGAAGGGACTTCATCTAGTCCAACCCCCTGCTCAAAGGAGGACCAATCCCCAGATAGATTTTTGCCCCAGATCCCTAAATGGCCCCCTCAAGGATTGAACTCTAGCAGGCTAATGCTCAAACCACTGAGCTATCCCTGCATATGCATTCTGCAGACATTTATGTATATGCTTCTCGGCTCCTTGGAGCTAAGATCAAGTGTAAGTAGTTTCTCAGCCTATTAAAGACTATGATCAAGTGTGTTGATGTGTTTAGTCTTTTGGCCCCAAGATGAAAACCTTGTCTGTGTCTCTTGGACTGTGAAGTGCAAACATTATCTCCTAAGCGAATATCTAACCTAGCTGATCTCTCTAAGGATTTTATTCTGCCACCCACCCACCACCTTACACCTTACTGAGCACATCCATGTGAAATAGATTAGCAATAGCAAAGTCCCTGCTAGACCTCATGGCATCTTCCTTTGAGGGGTATAAACACTTTCCATGGGAGCAGGGTAGTTGTTGGTTTGTGTGGTCTGTTTGTTCATTTGGGGTCTGTTTCAGGAGGGATGAGTAGTAAGGGGTATTGGTGTTGTGACTGCCATTCTTGTTATATGGGAAGTCTTTATCAAAGAGGAAGATTTTGAAATGTTTCCGAAATATGGGAAGACTCTGGATTCATTTAATCTGGAGATTGAGTCCACAGGCCTCTGTGGGGTTACTCCTATGAGTAAACTTACACATGTGAGTATGCGTTTGCAGGATCAGAGCCTAAATCTTCCATCATATGCCCCAATCCTGGAAACACATACTGAACTCCTAACCAGTCCCATCAATACTAGTCAAGTTAAACACATGCATAAGTGATCAGCACCTTATAATGAATTTGTTATTTGTAAAAAGAACAGGAGTACTTGTGGCACCTTAGAGACTAACAAATTTATTAATAAATTTGTTAGTCTCTAAGGTGCCACAAGTACTCCTGTTCTTTTTGCGGATACAGACTAACACGGCTGCTACTCTGAAACCTTTGTTATTTGTGTGTTTCAATGAAACATTTTAAATGTGATTCAAACATCATTTAAATTGTCCCATTTCTGAGACAGCAAAGAATATGCCCACCTGATTTTTCAGGAAAAAACCCTAAAGTAGCATTAATCCATGTGCAATTTGTCAGTGATTTGTATTTATTAATTTTTCAATGTATACAAACGTTTTTTGGGAAATCACCTGCAAACATTTTTCTTATTTTAAAATCATTGGTCACAATGATGGGATTAGAACCTAAATGTGTATCCTGAACACCTTAATAACAAAAAACTAAATAGAAAATCACCTTATTTTTCTGATTTTATATTTTTAATTATTTTTGTTGAAACTATGAAATTTAGCACCCATCTCTTAAAAAACAAGAAATATCTTTCTGTGATAAATAACTAATCAGCTTCAACATGCAGGAAGCAGCACTCCATATTTATCATTGTGACAGAGCTGAGATAATAACAGCCAGATAGAAAGTTCATAGGAGGCTTAGGGTAAGCAAAACGAAAAAAAATCCTCTTTGAAGGTTTCAGGTTTATTGGTTTTGTATCTAACACAACTAAAACAGCAGCAAAACCCCCTCAGTGTCTCTGGACACATTCCCTTCATAAAACTTGAAAAACAGGACTATCTATAAACACAAAATAATATACACAGACCAACTCTTCAGGGCTGGCCTTACCATGAGGCAAACTGAAGCGGCTGCCTCAGGTGCCAGACTGTGTGGGGGCGCCACTAGGACCCAGAGTGTAGAAAATTGTGTCTGCTGCTGGTGCATATGGATTCTCTCTGCTCTAGATGCACAGAGATGGTGGAGTGCTGTGCTGGAGGAAGGAGGGCACAAGAGACATAACATGCAGGCAGGAGAAAAGATGAGAGGGAATAACAGAAAGCAGCAGGAGCTGCAGGGAGAGAGAGGAGGAGGAGCCTCTTATGTACCTCTCTAGCACCCCCAGGAGCCTGGACTGATTAACACCAGCTTCTCAGGGAGCTTCCTGTTTCCTGCTGCTTCCCTGAACCCACTTGAGGAGAACAGGCAGTCAACTGAAGTAGTAGGAGGCTGTTAGTCCCTTAAGACGCTGATATCTTCCCTCACTCAGGCCCTGCTACCAGCCTATTTATTTGACCCCTTCAATTGAGTGTTGAGAGCCACTAGAGCTGGCACAGAACAGCAGTCATGAGTGAAAGAAGAAAACGCCCCTCTGGGGCAGCATTCAGAAAAAGAAAGAAAGAAAGCAAAGGAAGCTTTTCTATCTAAGCAGGAAGGAGCTCTCCTGAGATATATAGACACAAATGTTCACGGTGAGCCTTCCGGCCCCAGTGAGGATGTGAGTGGTGAGGAGATGCCTGATCTTAGAGTTAGTCAGAGTGCAGGTGACCTGGCAGCTACTTCAGCATCCGTATCTCCATCTCAAATGGATGTAACCATGCACATTCCTGAAGAAAAGTGTAGATCGGAAAAGAGTGTGGTGGAGGCACAAGAAACAGCTGCTGCTGAGTTTAGTTCCTTAAGTCTAGATGATCCAGGACTGTGGACCCACTTGAGCAGTAGCCTGAGGGACTTCCTTGTACTGCATGGGCCACAGCAAGTGAAAAACTTCATGTTCCCCAAAGACAATAAAAATAGAAGTTTCCATTCAACACATTACTGGCGTGAAATCCCCAATGGTGACAAAGTGGAGAGGCCATGGCTTATGTACTCAAAATCCCAGAATGCTGCATACTGTTTTTATTGCAAACTCTTCCAGTCTAATGTTCCAGCCACACTGGGTTCTACAGGAACAAAGGACTGGAAAAATCTGGCTAGAAATCTGGCATGCCATGAGAAGGCAGTAAATCACCAGAGAACATTCCATAGGTGGAAAGAGCTTGAGATGAGACTAAGGTTAAAGGCCACCATAGATGATCAGCATCAAGAGAAGATTACATCAGAGTCCCTTTACTGGCAAAATGTTCTGAAAAGGCTCATTGCCATTGTGAGAATGCTTGCTACCCAAAACCTAGCGTGGCACTTCAGATCAGCTGTATGTGCCAAACAATGTAAATTTCCTTAACATTGTGGAGCTGATGGCTGAGTTTGACGCTGTACTCCAGGAGCATCTAAGAAGAGTCACCAGCCAAGAAATGTACACACACACCACTACCCTGGAAAAACAATTCAAAATGAGATCATACAGTTACTGGCAGCAAAAGTCAAACAGAAGATTGTGGCAGATCTGAAGTCAGCAAGATATTACTCTATTATTCTGGACTGCACACCTGACATCAACCATACGGAATAAATGACTTTAATGGTGCGTTTTGTAACAACAACAGAACCAGGTGAAAATGTCTCTGCAATGGTGACTGTCAGAGAGCATTTTCTAGAATTTATTGACGTTGATGATACTACAGGAGCTGGTATGACAAATGTGCTTCTTAAAAAGCTGGAAGATACAGGAATTGCGATAGCTGACATGAGAGGTCAGGGCTACGATAATGGTGCCAACATGAGAGGAAAGAACAGAGGAGTGCAGACATTGATCTGAGAGTTAAACCCTCAAGCTTTTTTTGTCCCGTGCAGTTCTCATTCATTGAACTTGGTGCTCAGTGATGCAGCATTAGCTTCTAGTGAGGCTGCTGAATTTTTTAATGTAATTCAAAGCATCTATGTATTTTTCTCTGCATCAACTCATCTATGGCAAATTTTGAAGCAACATCTGGGAACATCTTCTCTGACACTGAAACCACTGAGTGCCACATGACAGGAAAGTCGAGTGGAGGCAATAAAGCCTATCAAACACCAAATTGGGAAGATAGATGATGCCAAAGTTGCCATTATGGAGGATAATGCTATGACAGGAACTGTTCACGGGAGAACAGTGGCAGAGGGAAATGGAATCACCAGAAACATACATAACTTCAAATTTCTGTGTGGCTTAGTGTTGTGGCAAGACATACTGTTTGAAATAAATGTTGTAAGCAAGAGACTCCAAGGTGTTGACCTTGATATATCTGGAGCAATGGAACAACTGGACAAAGCAAAGTCATACTTCCAGTCTTACAGGTCAGATGAGGGATTTCAAAATGTTCTGAAGAGTGCACAGAAGTTGGCAGAGGAACTTCACACTGATGCTATTTTCCCACCCATTCAAGAGTCACCAAAGAAGACATTTTGATTATGAGGCATGGGATAATCCCATAAAAGACCCCAAACAACAATTCAAAGTTGAATTCTTTAACCAGGTGCTAGATTGTGCAATACAGTCAGTTGAAGAACATTTCATGCAGCTTAAGGAACACAGCAGTATATTTGGGATGTTGTATGATATTCCAAAACTCTTAATTATACCTGAAGAAGACCTACACCAGCAATGCAGGGCACTAGAGACAGTGTTAACACATGATGACATGCATGATATTGATGTGAGTGATTTAGGTGATGAACTGAAAGCCCTTTCAAGATACATTTCAGCAGGATCAACTCCAAAGGCTGTTCTGGAATATATGTGCACAAATAAGATGACCACCCTCTTTCCAAATGCTTTTGTTGCTCTGCGCATACTTCTAACACTTCCTGTAACAGTTGCCAGTGGAGAACACACTGTCTCCAAGCTGAAGTTAATAAAAACACATCTACACTCCACAATGACACAGGAGAGGCTGGTCGGGCCTTGCAACCATCTCAATAGAGCATGAGC
Source organism: Chrysemys picta bellii (assembly GCF_011386835.1). Classification (NCBI taxonomy): domain Eukaryota; kingdom Metazoa; phylum Chordata; order Testudines; family Emydidae; genus Chrysemys; species Chrysemys picta. Next base: position 129,308,831 of record NC_088791.1, on the reverse strand, counting down.
TGGCCCAGACTGTGGACCTTCAGGAAGCAGTTCAAATCTTTGAAACCAAGAAGGCATGGAAAGCACCACTTTGATTATTCAACCAGATAAAAATGCCAGTGTTTACTATGCAGACAAGAAAAGTTACATTTGCTGTTCAGGCGTTTGAAAGTTAAGTGTTACTTAAAATTTTTGAACAAGGCATTTTAAGTTGTTAGTTCTCCTTTATTGGGGTAGGTAGCAGAGCAGTAGCATGAGAGGAGTAGAACAGGAAGAAGGCAGGAGGTCAGACTAGACGATCATAATGGTCCCTTCTGACCTTAAAGTCTATGATTCTATTAATTGTTTTATTTCATAGGAGCAACGTTGCTTAAGAAGACTGGCCAATTTTTAGTTCTTCATCAGGATTTTTATTAACAAATAGCTAGACATTTCTGCCTCAGCAGTACCCTATTGCAAACAGGGAGTTTCGCAAGGGAATTCTCCAGGTGAAGGAGAAGCAAATACAGCACCCTTGGGGTAAGTGACTGTCTGTAGTGTGTGTTTGTTTGTGTTTGGGGGTTACTCGCTGTGTGCTGAGCTTGTGTTTGTCCATCTGTTTGTTTGGTTGTTTGAATGACCATGTGCTGTCGCTGCCAGTTGGAAGCTGTGAGCTTCAAAGGAAGGTTTGAAAGCTAGACACCTCTGTTAATTGGCTGAGCCTTAGTCAGTGGGCAGGGCTATCAAGCAGGCCAGGGCTTTATAAAGCAGTGCACAAGCGACCAGGGGCTGCTAACAGGGAGTTTCGCAAGGGAGTTGGGAAGGGGGCAAGAGCCCCTTGCTGTTTTCTTTAAAACTATAAACTAAACTACATTCAAAACTTCTTGATTTAAACAAAACCCTTTCATTAACTAGGAGACTATGCAGGCAGAAGCCCAGCAGCAGAGTGGGGGCTATCCAGTTTATTGCGTTGAGTGCAGCATGTATGATAGGGTTACCATATTTCAGCAAGCAAAAAAGAGGATGGGAGGAGCCCCGCCCCTGTCCTGCCCTAGCCCCGCCCCTGCCCCACCCACTTCCCACCCCCCTCAGAACCCCCAACCCTCCCCCCTGCTCCTTGTCCCCTGACTGCCCCCTCCTGGGACCCCTGCCCCTAACTGCCCCCCCAAGACTTCACCCCCTATTTATGTACAGGCGTGACTACCTGCCCTTTCCTGGTTACTATACGCGGCCAGTCCGCATCCACATCCAGTAGTTAAAATAAATAAATAAACTAATGATTTAAATTGGAATTTCATCCATTAATAAGTATTTATTATATAGTTAAAACCATTCTATTGAAGGGCAGATATTAAATAACACTAAATATGTTAATGTTCAAAACAATATTAATAATTTGAAAATTTAGAGCATGGAAACCAAAATAGCTAAAATTTAGTTTTGGCAAGATACACGGAATGGAAACTCCGGGATCTTTACCTGTCACTGAATATAGCCATCATACCAATAGTGGAATATAAAACAAGTCTACATATACTCTCCTTAAAATTTTTACTTCTGTCCATTCCCAATAATTGTAACAAATCATTATTACCTTCACTCCACTTGCCACGCGCCCCAAGCACAAAACCAAAGAAGTGGATATTTTTACCTCCCGTTAAGTTTTTAATTTCTTCCTCTAACTCAAGATAATAAGCCACCTTCTCACTGTGGGCTTGTTCCAAACTTCCGGCATTATCCTCCCATCGCACTGTAACATCAACCACCACTGCTGTATCTCCTTTTATAAATATAATATCCGGCTTTCTTAACTCACCCTTACTATTTCTCAAATGGGGCTCTATCATTGCCTTCCACCCTAATTTACCAACCTTATCCACAACTGCAGACACTACTCTATTATGCCTTTTTATCCTAGCATTCTTAGTCTTATAACATTGTCCTGAGATATGGGGAACAGTCTCCCGCACTTTACCGCACCATCTACAAAGAGCATTCACACCTCCTCTTCCTCTTGCTAATGTCTCCCTAGTAGGATAAATATTTGCCCTAAGCTGCAATGCTGCGATATACGCTGACGATTTAACTTTACTAGAGTTTCTAAAAATCGAATTACTAATTAAATCATTTTTAAAATATTTTATCCCTATTCCCTGACATCTCAGTTCCGACCATCTTAAAAATTCCTCTTCCCTCCATTTCTTGGGATGAGATGTTACTGCACTAAATGACAATATTTTATCCACAAGATTTTCTCCTGCATATAGATAAGATAGGTCCATCCAATCATCTCTCGAGACAATATGTCTCCTCCATTTACGAATTAACATATTTGGGATTTGCACACTAAACTTAGTGAGAGCTAAACCACCATCCCTACCTCTAGAATAAAATATCCCATCTGTGGTACACTGAGGTAAATGTAAAATCTCTTTAACTATTTTTCTAACTAACACATCAAGATCATCTAAAAGATTAAAAGGGGGTTCTATTAAAAGAAGATTATAAAATAGCTTCGGTAAGATGTATGTCTGTAAAATTAATATTTTTTGGGCCGGTTTTAATGGGGCCTTAATTAAATTCTCACTCCAATCTTTCAATTTTTCTTTAAGTACCGGTCCCCCTACACCTATCCAGGGATCTATTCTAGCCCCTAAATATTTTTCAAAATCCCCTGGTTGAACATATTCAATCTTCTCTGACCCTATCTGCCAATTATCCTTAGGATTAACTACATAGGTTTTATGTTTAGTTAAAATATGAAAGCCTTTCGTTTTCTTCACATTAACAGAGAGATTAGTATTTTTACAAAACTCCTCTAAGATACCCAAATTTTTGATCATTCCTTTATATGAGCTACTTAAAATTGCCACATCATCGGCAAAAGCCAATGACGTGACACTATTACCCTTAACATAAAAACCACTTCCTTCTACTTCTAATCTAGTTAAAAGGGGATCCATAGCAATATTAAACAAAATTGGGGACAACGGGTCACCCTGCTTGACCCCCCTCCTAATTAAAATAGACTCAGTAGCTTCATCACCCACCCATACCCTAGTTGTGCAATTATCATAAAGGTCCCTAATAATATCTATAAAATGTTCATCTATACCAAATCTTCTCAACCCGGCTATTATATGTCCGTGTCCCACAGAATCAAATGCTTTAGCCAAATCTACGAACACTATTGCAATTTCATTCCCATTTCGTTTAGCCCCTTTAATCAAATTATCTAATATAGCAATATTTTCCTCACACCCAGGGGCGGATATAAACCCTTTTTGTCTACTACATATCTTAACTGTTTCCACCAGTCTTTTTGCTAATATTTTGGTATAGATTCTAATCCAAACTGACCCAATTGTCAATGGTCTCCAAGATGTTAACTTCTTCATTTCCTCCTCATCTTGTGTCTTTGGTATTAAAATCGTTCTATTTTTCTTAAATTCATCTGGTACCTGTCTATTTAGAAACCATATATTAAAAATTTTTGTAAGTATTAAGGAGTCTAAATTAAAAATATCCCACAAATTGCTCACTTTTACTTTATCTGGGCCAGGAGCACTATCTTTTCTTATTTCTGTTAAAGCTATTCTAATCTCATCCACAGAGATCGGACTCATTAATATATCATTATCCGCATTCTCTGTGGATGATGGCCACCCTATCATATTACCATGTCCAATTGTTCCCAAAATATTTACATAGTATTCCTCAATTTCTTTCATAGGGATAGCACACTTAGCCTTATCTGGCTCTCCCATTATAATGCGAGTCAATCTTCTTCTATCCTTATCAAATAATTGTTGATAGAATTTATACTTAGCTTTCTTTGTAGCATATCTCCTAATTGCATTAAATTGCTTCCTTCTCCCCTCCTTTCTAATCTTCCCTTTTCCTTTATTCCTCAACTCTATTTGACTTTCATTTCTAGGGTCCTGTCCCTCTACTAATGAATAACATAATTTTTCCAACATTGCCCATCCGAGAGCTTTTGTTAAATCCTCCTTTAATAATCCTTCAATTTCCCCTAAACTATTTATTATTTCTCTTCCCTCCCTACTTTGTTTTCCCCGTTTACATATTTTCTCCACTAAATCCACTTCTGGATGTCCTTTTAGTGGGAAAATCCTCTCTCTTGGGGGCGGAATTTCTAATATATTTACTCTAATGTCCTCTACCTCAGTCACTTCCTCCCTATCTCCTGTTACCACTAACTTCTTCTTTGCTAATTCTCGTCTTTTATCTGATATTTGTTTATTCGTTTTGGTCCTCATCTCGCTCTCAATACATTTATTTATATTCCTTTTCCCAATATATTTCCTTTCCAACTGTATAAGCTGCGCAACCTCATCTTTAGTCCATATACGAGATCTAGTCGATCCCTCTTTGATCTTACTTTTAGCAGCCATATCTTCTTTTCTTTGCTCATTCCTCACAGCAGGGTGTCTATGTCTACAGTGTTGGCTCAATCCAGATCTAGTATGAAAACCAAGCCCACAGACCGAGCACGTATGGCTCTTCATTGGGGTATCCACCTTCTTGGGTATGCACTTGGGGTAGTGGCAAGCTATATTACGATATTGAGAAGATTTTCCACATTTACTACATACAACTCGTATGGCTTTACTTTTATGAACCACATTAATGTGTTTGGCCCATTTACCAAATGTTGGTAATATCTGGGGACATATTGGACAATTAAAACTATCAACGGGATACTCTAAATAAAAAACCCCATCCTTCCACGAACTACTTTCTAATATATTTATATTACTACCAGTACTGTTAAGATCCTTATTACGATCCCTATTAAAATCAGTACTTGGTCTAAAACTATTTAATAAACTAGACCCATTAACTAAATGAGCATTAAGATATCCCGATTCCCTAACATATGGATCATCAAATGTACTTAAATACTTAAAATCTGGATTAAAACTGTCCATAGTTAAATCATTAAAAGTGTCCCTTGTAAAAACCATCGGTAAGATAGATAAAATCTCCTCACCACGATCATCACAAACATTCTCCTCTACCTCCTCTCCATGCTCCACTGGGAGGACTTGATTCTCACTCTCATTCTCATGAGACTTCATTATAGTCCACACCATTTTATCCATTGGTCCAGCGACCCTGATCACACCCCTAATATATTTAACACTGTCGGACGGGGCATCAAAGCCAACAGCGGGGGCGTTATTAACCCGGTCCAGCGCCAATCCGGTATAAAAATATAAATTACTTTTTTCCATAGCTAAAAGATTTACCCTTCTCAGGGGGAAACTAACCCTTTCCAGGGGGAAACTAACCCGTACCTGGGGGAAACTTACCCTTACCAGGGGGAGTCAACCCGTACCTGGGGGAGGCTACCCTTACCAGGGGGGCATCCATGTGGCACCATATGGGGCTGCCCAACCCCGTCCCACACCCCACTGAATGTGGGATGTGGGTTCGTCCTCCGCAATCCGCCTGGCTATCCAAGCCAGTTACCGACTCTCACCACGAGGAGGTAGCGGTTGGACTTGCAATCCAGAGGCTTTCCTCAAAGAGGGGTCCCAAACAGCATAATGTCGAGCTCTAATGGGCGTGTGAGAAAAGGCTCAGATCTTGGTAGGGGTTGCCCCTATTGACCGGGCTCATGCCCACCCCCACCTCACCGATAACCCATTCTCTCACTACCCTCAGGCAATGTTTCCGTCCAAGCCCGACAGCTGAGAGGGTCCAGAGACGCATGGAGAGCCATTAAGAGAGCCAAGCCTCCCTGTTCCTTGTCCCCTAACTGCCCCCTCCTAACCCCCCCCAAAACTGCCCCCCAGGACCGTACCCCCTACCTGTACCCTGACTGCCCAAAACCTTATCCACACCTCCCAGAAAGCCCCCCCCCGAACTCCCGACCCCCCCCCCTTGACTGCCCCCTCCAGAACCTCCCTGCCCCTTCTCCGACCCCCTGGCTCCCTTGTCGTTGGCCTTCGGTTCGCCTAAAGTCTCTCTGGGAGCTTGCTGAGTCTGAGCCGTTCTCCCCGCACGCTGGCCAGCAGCGGGGGAGGAGCTCCAGATTGCCGGAGGCGAATGCAGGGAGTGAGTGAGTGAGTGAGTGAGTGAGCTATGTTGCACGGGGAGGAGGGGGAAGTGGAGGAGGGACTCTCTCTCGCTGTCGGAGCCCCATGTAAGTGGTACCATTCGGCTGCCCTGTTAGCCGCGAGTGCGCTGCATGGGGCGGGAGGGAGGGAAGTCCGGACATTAACAAATTCCCCCCGGACGCTATTTTTAGTTCAAAAATCCGGACATGTCCGGGGGAATCCGGACGAATGGTAACCCTAATGTATGATTACCTGCCCTGTGGGCAGGTGGCGTATGTGTGCATTCGGTGCAAGGAGCTCCTGGCCCTCAGGGACTGCGTACGGGCTTTGGAGGCCAGGGTGGCAGAACTGGAGGAGCTAAGGGAGGCAGAGAGGTATGTTGATGAGGCTTTCCGAGACACTGTAGTATTGTCCCACCTCCGGTCAGACAGCCCCTGTGCTGTTGAGGAGGATGAAAGGCCCAGGGAAGCAGAGCAGTTAACAGGAACAGAGGGAAACCTTCCCATAGTTGGGACCCTCCTTCCAGATGGTGTTGGGGTATCCTCTCGCACTGAGATTACCTCTCCGGGGGAGGGAACTCCAGTCACTAGGAAAAGACAGGTGTTAGTAATGGGAGATTTGATCATTAGAAACATAGATAGCTGGGTTTGTGATGACTGGGAGAACCGTATGGTGACTTGCCTGCCTGGTGCGAAGGTTGCGGATCTCTCGAGGCATCTAGACAGACTTATGTGTAGTGCTGGGGAGGAGCCGGTGGTCGTGGTACATGTAGGTACCAATGACATAGGGAAGGGTAGGAGAGACGTCCTGGAGGCCAAATTTAGGCTCCTAGGGAAGAGACTGAAATCCAGGACCTCTATGGTGGCATTCTCAGAAATGCTCCCAGTTCCACACGCAGGGCCAGGTAGGCAGGCAGAGCTTCAGAGTCTCAATGCGTGGATGAAACGATGGTGTAGAGAGGAGGGGTTTAGATTCATTAGGAATTGGGGAAACTTTTGGGATGGGGGAGCCTATACAGGAAGGATGGGCTCCACCTAAACCAAAGTGGAACCAGACTGCTGGCACTTAACATTAAAAAGGTTGCAGAGCAGTTTTTAAACTAGGAGATGGGGGAAAGTCGACTGCTGCAGAGGAGCATGTGGATCGGACAGAGACTTCTCTTAGAGGAGAGTCTATTGATAGAGATTCTCTAGGTTCTAGTCAGGAGCAGAGGATGGAAGAGGATAATGTAAGGGCCAGATCAGACGAAAAACATTCACATAAAGAATCGGACACATCAGAAAAGGGCAGACAAATAAACAGTGACAAGTTTTTAAAGTTCTTGTACACAAATGCTAGAAGTCTAAATAATAAGATGAGTGAACTAGAGTGCCTCAGGATAAAGGAGGGTATTGATATAACAGGTATCACAGAAACCTGGTGGACTGAGGACAATCAATGGAACACAATCATTCCGGGATACAAAATATATCGGAAGGACAGAACAGGTCGTGCGGGGGGGAGTGGCACTATATGTGAAAGAAAATGTAGAATCAAATGAAGTAAAAATCTTAAGTGAATCCACATGTTCTATAGAATCTCTATGGATAGTAATTTCATGCTCTAATAAGAATATAACATTAGGGATCTATTATCGACCACCTGACCAGGACAGTTATAGTGATGATGAAATGCTAAGGGAAATTAGAGAGACTATCAAAATTAAGAACTCAATAATAGTGGGGGATTTCAATTATCCACATATTGACTGGGAACATATCACCTCAGGACGAAATGCAGACAAAATTTCTCTATACTTTAAATGACTGCTTCTTGGAGCAGCTGGTACAGGAACCCACAAGGGGAGTGGCAACTCTAGATTTAGTCCTGAGTGGCGTGCAGGAGCTGGTACAAGAGGTAACTATAACAGGACCGCTTGGAAATAGTGACCATAATATAATAACATTTAACATCCCTGTGGTGGGAAGAACAACTCAACAGCCAACACTGGAGCATTTAATTTCAAAAAGGGAAACTATGCAAAAATGAGGGGGTTAGTTAAACAGAAATTAAAAGGTACAGTGACTAAAGTGAAATCCCTGCAAGCTGCATGGGCGCTCTTTAAAGACACCATAATAGAGGCCCAACTTAAATGTATACCCCAAATTAAGAAACACAGTAAAAGAACTAAAAAAGAGCCACTGTGGCTTAACAACCATGTAAAAAAAGCAGTGAGAGATAAAAAGACTTCCTTTAAAAAGTGGAAGTCAAATCCTAGCGAGGTAAATAGAAAGGAGCATAAACACTGCCAAATTAAGAGTAAAAATGTAATAAGAAAAGCCAAAGAGGAGTTTGAAGAACGGCTAGCCAAAAACTCCAAAGGTAATAAAATGTTTTTTAAGTACATCAGAAGCAAGAAGCCTGCTAAACAACCAGTGGGGCCCCCTCGATGATTGAGATACAAAAGGAGCGCTTAAAGACAATAAAGTCGTTGTGGAGAAACTAAATGAATTCTTTGCTTCAGTCTTCACGGCTGAGGATGTTAGGGAGATTCCCAAACCTGAGCCGCCTTTTGTAGGTGACAAATCTGAGGAACTGTCATAGATTGAACTGTCACTAGAGGAGGTTATGGAATTAATTGATAAACTTAACATTAACAAGTCACCAGGACCAGATGGCATTCACCCAAGAGTTCTGAAAGAACTCAAAATGTGAAATTGCGGAACTATTAACTAGGGTTTGTAACCTGTCCTTTAAATCGGCTTCTGTACCCAATGACTGGAAAATAGCTAATGCAACGCCAATATTTAAAAAGGGCTCTAGAGGTGATCCCGGCAACTACAGACCGGTAAGTCTAACATCAGTACCGGGCAAATTAGTCGAAACAATAGTAAAGAATAAAATTGTCAGACACATAGAAGACCATAAATTGTTGGGCAAAAGTCAACATGGTTTCTGTAAAGGGAAATCGTGTCTTACTAATCTATTAGAGTTCTTTGAAGGGGTCAACAAATATATGGACAAGGGGGATCCAGTGGACATAGTGTACTTAGATTTCCAGAAAACCTTTGACAAGGTCCCTCACCAAAGGCTCTTACGTAAATTAAGTTGTCATGGGATAAAAGGGAAGGTCCTTTCATGGATTGAGAACTGGTTAAAAGACCGGGAACAAAGGGTAGGAATTAATGGTAAATTCTCAGAATGGAGACGGGTAACTAGTGGTGTTCCCCAAGGGTCAGTCCTAGGACCAATTCTATTCAACTTATTCATAAATGATCTGGAGAAAGGGGTAAAAAGTGAGGTGGCAAAGTTTGCAGATGATACTAAACTGCTCAAGATAGTTAAGACCAAAGCAGACTGTGAAGACCTTCAAAAAGATCTCACAAAACTAAGTGATTGGGCAACAAAATGGCAAATTAAATTTAATGTGGATAAATGTAAAGTAATGCACATTGGGAAAAATAACGCCAACTATACATACAATATGATGGGGGCTAATTTAGCTACAACAAATCAGGAAAAAGATCTTGGAGTCATCGTGGATAGTTCTCTGAAGATGTCCACACAGTGTGCAGAGGCAGTCAAAAAAACAAACAGGATGTTAGGAATCATTAAAAAGGGGATAGAGAATAAGATGGAGAATATATTATTGCCCTTATATAAATCGATGGTACGCCCACATCTTGAATACTGCGTACAGATGTGGTCTCCTCATCTCAAAAAAGATATACTGGCACTAGAAAAGGTTCAGAGAAGGGCAACTAAAATGATTAGGGGTTTGGAACGGGTCCCATATGAGAAGAGATTAAAGAGGCTAGGACTTTTCAGCTTGGAAAAGAGGAGACTAAGGGGGGATATGATAGAGGTATATAAAATCATGAGTGATGTGGAGAAAGTAGATAAGGAAAAGTTATTTACTTATTCCCATAATACAAGAACTAGGGGTCACCAAATGAAATTAATAGGCAGCAGGTTTAAAACAAACAAAAGGAAGTTCTTCTTCACACAGCGCACAGTCAACCTGTGGAACTCCTTGCCTGAAGAGGTTGTGAAGGCTAGGACTATAACAGCGTTTAAAAGAGAACTAGATAAATTCATGGAGGTTAAGTCCATTAATGGCTATTAGCCAGGATGGGTAAGGATTGGTGTCCCTAGACTCTGTTTGTCAGAGGGTGGTGATGGATGGCAGGAGAGAGATCACTTGATCATTACCTGTTAGGTTCACTCCCTCTGGGGCACCTGGCATTGGCCACTGTTGGTAGACAGGATACTGGGCTGGATGGACCTTTGGTCTGCCCCAGTACGGCCGATCATATGTTCTTATGTTCTATTTTGTCTTCCTTTCAGAGGCAGCCTTGAGTTCAAAGAGGTACCGACAAGTAGTTTAAGTCCCAGATTTTACACCCCGGATCTTTAAAATGGTTAAAGCTGAAAAGTGGAAAACAGAAAATCTGTAGTCTAGTCTTGCTTCTGCTAGAGACTTGCTGTGGGACTTAAACCAAGTAATTTAAACCTCTCTGTACCTCAGTCTCCACATCTACAAAATAAGGATATTATTACTTCCTTCCTTGATATTTGTAGCACACTTTGAGATTCTTGGATGGAGTTAATGCAACACTGGCAGCAGCAATGCAACCTGCCTCATGCTGCCTTACCAAAGTGCCGCATTCCTTGTCATGGATGGAAGGCTAATTTATTCTCTATGCCAGGGGTGGGCACACTTTTTGGCCCGATGGTCACATCTGGGTGGAGAGATTGCATGCAGGGCCGTGAATGTAGGGCTGGGGCAGGAGGTTGGGGTGCGGGAGGGAGTGCGGGGTGTGGGAGAGGCTGCAGTGTGTAGGAAGGGGCTCAGGGCAGGAATGCGGGGTGCAGGAGGAGTGCGGGGTGCAGCAGGGGGCTTGGCAAGGGTTTGGGGTGCAGGAGGGGGATCAGGGCTGGGGGTTGGGGTGCAGAAGGGGTGTGGGGTACAACAGGGGCTCAGGGCAGGGGGTTGGGGGCTCAGAGCAGGAAGTTGGAGTGCAGGAGGGGTGTGGGGTATGGCAGGGGACTCAGGGCAGGGGTTTGGGGTGCAGGAGGGGGCTCAGGGCAGGGGGTGCGGAGTGCGGGAGGGGGCACAGGGCAGGAAGTTGGGGTGCAGGAGGGGTGCAAACACTTATGCTTGCACTTAGCTGTCCTATGATTTCCCTGGGACACTCCTGGTACTAAAATTAAGCACATGTGTAAGTGTTTATAGGATCAGGACCTTAGGCTCTGATTCTGCAACCTGCTTTTCACAGGCAAAGGGGTCCATCTGCATGGAGCAGGTCTACTATTCTGTTGTTGTACAGTAACTAGCACAATGAGGCCCCACTCTTGGTTGGCCCTTAAACCTTACCGTAATAAAGATGATTAGTAATAGTAATAAAAACAGTGACATTTTTATATGATCATCACTTGTCATATAATTCTTGTCATATGTTCTCAATACCGTTTCCAACTGGTGCTGCTCAGTTCACCCCACTTTTACGTTGGTCAATGTGGCATTCAGTTGAATGGATAAAATTCAGAATAACTTGTTTGATTTTTCTTTATTTTCAAAGGTAGGGCATAGCATCTAGCTTTCAACCAGGGAAACCAAGAGAGCCCAGGGAATTATAGATCTGTCAGCCTAACTTTGAAACCTGGAGACACACTGTAACAAATTATTAAACAATCAGTTTGCAAGCACCTAGAGGACAATAGGGTTCTAAGGAATAGCCAGCATAGATTTGTCAAGAATAAATCATGCCAAACCAGCCTACTACACTTAGGAAGGAGAAACCAAATGCACAACTACAAAATGGGGAATAACTGGCCAGATGATAGCACTGCTGAAAAGAAGCTGGGAGGTATAGTGGAAATTGAATATGAGTCAACAATGTGATACAGTTGGGAAAAAGGCTAATATTCTGTCACGCTATCTGGAGTGGTTCATGACCATGAATGCCAAGCTCAGGGCAGACAGTCAAAAGCAGGAAATACACCTCAAACTGGTGGTATGTTCTATAATTAGATTTTACTAACCCAGTAACAAATGTGAACTCCTGAAGTACTATAACAGTCTTACCACGGAGTCACAGATAGTCCTCTTGGGCATGCCAGTCTATCTTGCCACCCAGACAAGCTGGATTTAGTTATAGTGGTTCCCACATATCAAAGATCACAAAAGATTCAGGATGCTTCCAGTTGCAAGAGACCAGTCACTTACCCTACATCAATTTGTACCTTATATCTCACACCAAAGAGAATGCTTGTAGCCAATCCTATAGTAAACTAAGTAAGAATATATTAACTAGGAAAAAGAAATGAGAGCGTTATTTACAGGTTAAAGCAGGCAACATATATATATATATATATATATATATATATATATATATATATATATATATATATATATATATATATATATATATAAATGAGTTACAGTCTATGGTTCCAAAAGATGACAGAATTGTAGTAATTTGTCAGCACTGAATGTCTTTTAGGGCAAACGCTTGACCCTGGGGATCTCTGCTTCTATTTCATAGTTCCAGCCCTGTGAGAGTCCAAACAGCAAAGAGATGAAGAATTTTCATGTCAGCTGTCTTTATTTCCTTCTTCCAGAATTCAAGCTGATGGGACGAGCTTCCTTGCACGTAGCACCTTCATGGATATGAGAGAGCCGTCAACCCAATCTTTATATTGTGATGTTTCACAATGGCCCACTTAGTTTTGATAGTCCTTCTTGATGGACAGGGGAACCACTTCCCCAGCCTTGGTTCACAAGTTAAGAGCAGGCATTTTTACATTTATAAAGCAAAACTTATATCTTACCTTCTGTCAGCGGTTCTCAAACTGTGGGTCAGGACCCCAAAGCGGGTTGTGACCCTGTTTTCATGGGGTTGCCAGGGCTGGCATTAGGCTTGCTGGAACCAGAGGCTGAAGCCAAAGCCTGAGCCCCAAGAGCTTCAGCTTTGGCCCTGGGCAATGGGGCTCAGGCTTTGGCTTCATCCCTGGGTGGCAGAGCTCAAGTGACAGGCCCTCCCACCCAGGGTTGAAGCCCTTCGCTTTGGCCCCCTGCCGCCCCGGGTGGGGGCTTGAGTGGGCTAAGGCTTCAATCCCCCCTCTTGGGGTTATGTAGTAATTTTTGTCATCAGAAGGGGGGTCACGGTGCAATTAAGTTTGAGAACCTCTGCCTTATGGGATACAGACATTACAAGTAAGATTAATGCATGCAGCAATTTACAAGCATTTTACAGAGTCTAGACACTAAACACGTCTTTACAAGTCAAACCCCTATCTTGAATAATACTAACATATAGGTGAGCTGGTCTGGTTTCCAGCTATGAATTTACCAATGCTCGGCTGACACCTACAGCCACGACAAGAGCTGGCAGCATGTCTACCAGTGTCACACATTCGCAGGTGTCAACAGGAGTGTTGTTTGTAAGACATGAGGTAATTGTCCTGCTCTACTTGGCACTGGAGAGGCCTCAGCTGGAGTGCTGTCTCTGAGTGGCACACTTTAGGAAAGATGTGCATAAATTGGAGTGAGTCCAGAGGAGAACAACGGTGTTGAAAGGTTTAGAAAATGTGACCTATGAGGAAAGGTTTAAAAAAAACCTGGGCATGTTAATTTTGGGAACAGAAGACTGATAGGGCATCCTGATAATGTCCAAGAATTTTAAAAGAGCTGGCTGAGGAGCTCAGAGACCGTTAATGTTGATTTCCAATAAGTCTCGGAACACCGGGGAAGTTCTAGAAGACTAGAAGAAAGCTAATATTGTGCCAGTATTTTGAAAGGGTAAACAGGATGATCTGAGTTATTATAGGCCTGCAAGTCTGACATCAATTGCAGGCAATATAAAGGATCAGTTGTTATGGGATTTGATTAATAAAGCATTAAAGGAAGGTAATATAATTAATGTCAATCAACATGGGTTTGTGTCTAACTAACTTGATATCTTTTTTGATGAGATTACAAGTTTGGTTAATACAGGTAATAGTGTTGATGTTATATACTTAGACTTCTGTAAGGTATTTGACTTGGTACTGCATGACATTTTGATTAAAAATCTAGAAATATATAAAATGAACATGGCACACATTAAATGGGTCAAAAGCTGGCTAACTGATATGTCTCAAAATTTAATTATAAATGAGAAATCATCACAGAATGGGTATATTTCTACTGGGGTCCTGCAAGGATCAGTTCTTGGACCTACAGTAGTTAATATTTTTATTAATGACCTGCAGGAAAACATAAAATTCTCACTGATAAAGTTTGCAGAGGACACAAAAACTGGGAGAATGGTAAATAACAAGGAGGACAGCTCACTGATACAGAGGGATCTGGATTGCTTGGTAAACTGGGCGTAAGCAAACAATGTGCTTTTTAATATGGTTGAATGTAAATTATACATCTAGAAACAAAGCATGTAGGCAAGACTTTTACATGATGGGAGACTATCCAGAGAGGCAGTGACTCTGAAAAAGATATGGGGTTCTGGTGGATAATCAGCTGAACACGAGCTCCCAGTGTGACATTGTGGCCAAAAGGACTAATGCAATCCTTAAATAGGGGGATCTCAAGTAAGAATAGAATGGTCCCTTCCAGCCCTATGTTTCTATAATTCCATGATAACTTTACACCTTTTGTATTGCCCCTCATCTGCATTTGTGAGACAGATAATTAGAGCAAATTATAACTTGACTGACCTATGTTGGCATTTAAGTGCCAGGAAGAATTTTCTCTGTTTTCGGAAAGAGGACATTTTTCTTTTTGTGTTATTTGGGAAGTTCAGTGGTTTATGGATCTGGATGTGGTGGTGGTTCAGATACTGTGTAATGACCAAAACGGGGTTGTCCCCATTTATCCATTTATTATAGGATTCCACTTGGTTCCTTCCTTCCCAGTAACTAATAATGCTCTTCAATTATGTATTTAACTAATACACTTTTAAAATCAATGTTCTTAGAGTTGTGTAAAACTTTTGTTACAAAATCTGAAGTTGTGTACAATATGTTTGGTATCAGATTTAATTACGAACTCTGTACTACCCATCTATCTATGGTACTGATATGGCCCCCATTACTGAAGTGTCTGAGCTCTTCATAATCTTGAATGTATTCATTCTCACAACACCCCTGTGAACTGGGTCAATGGAATTATCCCCGTTTTACAGACTGGGAACTGAGATAAAGGGGCCAAGATCCACAAAGGTACTCAAGCACCTAAGACCCATTTTTAGACTCCACTGCAATCCACAAAACTCCCACTCAACCCTGTAAGCACCTAAACTCACTTGGCACCTAAGTTTCTATCTCTGGGCACGTGTAGTGCAGCCCCGCTTTAGATGACCGGATGCCTAAGCCCCAGAGTGATCCACAAACTGGGAAAACCACTTTAGGCATTCGTCCATCTAACTTGTGTGCTGGGCCTGATCAGGTGGGCATGCGCAAGCGATTGCTGGATCAGATCCCGTTAAAAATCTAGCTCCTAAAGGAGGCGAGGGAGATGGCAATGGCCAGTTTTTAACTTTTTGCCCTGTGGTTACAGCACTCACCTGGGTTGTGGGAGACCCAGCTTCAATTCCCCACTCTGCCTGAAGGGGACAGAGGTCTCCCAGCACTGAGGAGAGAGCTCTAACCTAGGGGTCGGCAACATTTAGCACACGGCTCACCAGGGTAAGCACCTTGGCGGGCCGGGCCAGTTTATTTACCTGCTGACGCGGCAGGTTCGGCTGATCGCAGTCCCCACTGGCCGCGGTTCACCGTCCTGGGCCAATGGGGGCGGCGGGAAGCCACAGCCAGCACATCCCTCGCCCGTGTCACTTCTCGCAGCCCCCATTGGCCCAGGACAGCGAACTGCGGTGATCGGCCGAACCTGCCGTGTCAGCAGGTAAATAAACTGGCCTGGCCCACCAGGATGCTTACCCTGGTGAGCCGCGTGCCAAACGTTGCCGACCGCTGCTCTAACCACTACGCTAAAAGTATAACATGGACACAACCACCTCTTCCTCTGACTATTTTGTGTTGAGTGAAGCAGCTGCCTAACTCATTGTCACAAGAAATGATTTAGGTGCCTAAGCTACCTAATTCAAGGAGAGGGGTTTCCTGGCTGTGAATCACTACTAGAGATAGGCACCACCTTGCAGCCAGGAGCTAGATGCCTCACTCTGTGAGAGGGTGGGGTTAAAACACACCCCTTGCCTTGGCATCTCCCATTAGCTAGTTTAGGCAGCTCCCCACCCACTATGCTGGCTTTTGTGGATTGTATTCCAAGGTGTACAGGGAGCCTTGGTGCATAATTCACGCTTGTAGATCACAGTGTTATTCCTGTGATATTCTTTTTAGGCGCCTAAAAGTTAGGTGTTGCAATGTTCAGGTTAATCAGTTCAACTGCTTTTGTGACACAACCAAAAGCTGGGTCCGGTTTGAAGACTATTTAGGGTTTTACATCAAATCCACATGAACTGCAATAGTTTTAGCTGAGATTTTCATTATTTTTCAATTTGTACTCTGATCCTTAAAACAAAACTTTGGGGGACAGTGTGGTTGGACCCCATGTGAACTGACTCGAAAGAAAGCATTTGCATGAAGGACCCTTGCACCAGGCAGCCAGTTTTGCCCAGCTCCATTTATTTTGCTCTGGGCAAACCATTTCCTCCCCTGAACTGAGGCTTTTATGTCTGTTTTATAATCCTGACAACACAAATGCCTTCAGCCCATCTAGCAAAGGTGAGAGGAGCTGAGGAGGATAGAGGCCGTGATCCTGATCAGCATTGTCAAGTCTCTGGAGTTCCTAGATATTTGGTATTTTTCTGAAAGACCCAGATCCTGGATCATAGGTACTGGAACTAGGGGTGCTGCCGCACCCCCTGGCTTGAAGTAGTTTCCATCGTATACAGGGTTTACAGTTTGGTTCAATGGCTTTTCACACCCCCACTATACAAATCGTTCCAGCACCTCTCCCTGGAGTCCAGGGCCGGTGCTACCATTAAGGCAAACTAGGCGGTTGCCTAGGGCGCCAAGATTTGGGGGCACCAAAAAGCGGTGCCCCCAATTTTTTTTTACAGCATTCCTGGGCTGGGCTGCTGGCAGTGCGCTGACCCGTGCGACTCAGACTCCCTCTCCCAGTGCAGCAGCCGCTCCACTTCTCCCGCCTCCCAGGTTTGCGGTGCCAATTAGCTGTTTGGCGCCGCAAGCCTGGGAGGGGAGGAGAATTAGAGTCAGGGCGGCGTGCTCAGGGAGGAGGTGGAGCAGAGGTGAGCTGGGGTGGGGAGCTGCCGCATGGCTCCCCGGGGGGCAGCTGCCACGAGGGGGGGTGCCTCAGGGCAGAGGGGGGGATGTGCCGCGGGAGGGGCACCTCAGGGCGGAGGGGGGGACGGGGAGCTGCCACAGGGCTGCGGGGGGGCACAAGGTGGGCACGAAACTTCCTTACACCGGCCCTCCTGCTGGAGTCATGTTATTAGGTAAGATTGTGAGCTTGAGAGAGAGAGAGAGAGTGTGTTGGGGGAGGGGAAGGAGTAAGTTTTTAACTCTCATGGTTGCAGAGAAAAGCTGGAAGATGTGAACCCTAAAAGCTCAAAACCAGGAGGCAAATGAAAAGACCCCAGAAAGTGTTGCTGGTTTTTTTTTAATCTCATTCTTATGCCAATCATTTTGAGCCTCATTCATGATTTGTGAGCAGGGGGCTGAGTAGCCCCATGGGGATCAATAAAACTAGTCACTGGAGTCAAGCTAAGCACGGGAGTTTGTTTTCAAGCGTCCGGGATCACACAGCCCTCAAAGTCACACAGCTCAGCCCGCCCCTGCCCTCAACAGCTCTGCCTCCTCCCTCCCGGACCCGGAGGCGCCTCCAGAGCCAGGAGACGTGAAAGCAGAGCTCCTTCGTTCGGCTGCTGCAGCTTCCCTGGGCGAGGGACGTCTCTTGCCGGTAAGGGTGTCTGCAGAGAGCAGAGCGAGGGGGGATCTGGGCAGGCTGAGATGCAGGGCACCCTGAGCAGCTGCTACTCCTTGGGGCAGGAGAGAGAGAGCCGGGTTGCAGCCAGTTCCTGTTGGCCGAGCATAGTACATTGGGGAGCCTGACCCTGAGCTGCTAAACTGAAAACAAGCTGCAAGTCATTTAGAACAGTGATTTTGTTAATTGGTGCTTTAATCCTCTCCCCTCCCTTTCCTGTCCCAGCAGCCGTTTCCTCTCCTTTCTGTGTGCATGTGTAATCTCCTTCCCTGCCCACCGGCTTTGATTCAGGACTGGGGCTCCCTGAAAACATAACAGCAAACACAGCTTCTTGTGACGCCCTAGGGATTATTGTGCCCCTCTGCCCCACCCACATATGCGGGATGGGGAACCTGTTTTTCCTGGCAGATGGCCGTGTAAGCAGCGCTGCTCATCCTTCCGTGTAGTTATGTAGTTTTCAACCAGTTGCCCAGTTTGCTTAAAGGGGCAATGAGTGTTCCCTTAAACTAGGGACATGAAAAAAAATCTTGCTCCTTCTTTTGACGGGCGGAACGGACACGTGTGGAGGGTAATGAGGTAGGGGAGGAGGAACTCTGTTGTTTGTTTGTATACAGAGGCTACTTCCCATATCAAAATAATTTAAAGTCTTTATGTTCATGAAAGAACATAAGAATGGCCATACTGGGTCAGACCAAAGGTCCATCTAACCCAGTATCCTGTCTTCAGACAGTGGCCAATGCCAGGTGCTTCAGAGGGAATGAACAGAACAGGTAATCAGGGCTGGCTTTAGCAAGAGCGGGGCCCGATTCCTGGGGGCGGGACTTGCTGCAAGCCCCGCCCCCAGGACCCGAGCCACACCGCGCCGCCGGGGGCCGGGGGGACCCAAGCCACACCGCGCCGCCGGGGGGCCGGGGGGTCCCGAGCCGCGCCGCGCCGCAGGGGGGCCCCGAGCCAAGCCGCGCCGCAGGGGGGCCGGGGGGGACCCGAGCCGCGCCGCGGGGGGGGCCGGGGGGGACCGAGCCGCGGGGACCGGGCCGGAGCCGGGCCACGGGGGCCGTGCTGGGGCCTGCGGGAACGGGCCGCGCCTCCCCGGAGCCCTTCTCCTGCCCCCACCCCAGCTTACCTCGTGCTGCCGGCCGGCCCGCCCCTGCTGCTTAGTCTCAGACTTCCCGCAAGCAGGGGAGGGGGCGGGGCGTGCAGGGGAGGGGAGGAGGGGGAAGTGAGCTGGGGGTGGGGCGGACAGCTGCAGCGCGGGGCCCTCTTGGCGCGGGGCCCAATTCAGCCGAATCGGCTGAATCGGCCTAAAGCCGGCCCTGCAGGTAATCATCAAGTGATCCATCCCCGGTCACCCATTCCCAGCTTCTGGCAAGAGAACCCCTCCCCTTGCCCTCCTAGCTGGTAGACTATTCTCCATGAATTTAACGGGGCTCAAAAAAGAACTAGATATAGTCTTGGCCTTCACAACATCCTCTGGCAAAAGAGTTCCACAGGTTAACCCTGCTTTGTGTGAAGAAATACTTTATTTTGTTTGTTTTAAACCTACTGCCTATTAATTTCATTTGATGACCCCTAATTCTGTTTTATGAGGAGTAAATAACACTTCTTTATTTACTTTCTCTACACCAGTCATGACTTTATAGATCTCTATCATATCCCCCCCTTAGTCATCCCTTTTCCAAGCTGAAAAGTCCCAGTCTTGTTACTCTCCTCATATGGAAGCTGTTTCATACCCCTAATCATTTTTGGTGCCCCTTTCTGAACCTTTTCCAATTCCAATATATCTTTTTTGAGATGGGGTGACCCCATCTGCACGTAGTATTCAAGGTGTGGGCATGCCATGGATTTATATAGAGGCAATATGATATCTTCTGTCTTATTAGCTATCCCTTTCTTAATGATTCCCAACATTTTGTTTGCTTTTTTGACTGCACATTGAGTGGATGATTTCAGAGAACTATCCACAGTGACTCCAAGATGGCTTTCTTGAGTGGGAACAGCTAATGTAGACTCCATCCCAAGGAGGACCCTGAGGCAGGGGGGTGGCTCTAGCCTGGAGGTGGCATTGGAGGACCCCACCCAGCGCTGGGAGAGGGAAAAAAAGAGCAATGGAAGGGGGAGGTGTGGGGCTCTGGGGGGACACCAGTGCTGAGCGATGGGTGAGGGAGACTACTGGCTGGCACGCACCTGTGCTGGGGGCCCCCTGTGCTGGTGGAGGGTCCTGCCGGAAAAGGGAAGGGTCCGTCTGAGGCGGAAGGGCAGGGGCAGGGTCAGCCTGCCCTGGCACTAGTGATGGGGGGGCACTAGGACCCTGCGGCAGCAGGCGACGCCGGGAGCCGGCAGAGCGGTCTGGGGCCAGGTTACTTGCTGCTGCAGAGACTGAGACTGAGCCCAGGGGGGCTGTGGGCAAGAAAAATAAATAAACGCCCGGGCCAGTGAGTGCGGGGCGTGGGCCTGGCCCCTGCTGCCGGCGCCAGGCCCCCCACTAGGTCCCTCGGCCGCCCTGCTCCCCCTTCCAGAGCTCGGGGCCCGTGGCGGTTGCCCCAGTCCCTCCTATGGACAGGATGGCTCTGACCTTGTCAAAGGCTTTCTGAAAATCTAAGAAACTATATCCACTGGCTCACCCTTGTCAACATGTTTGTTGACCCCCTCAAAGAATTGTAGTAGATTGGTGAGGAATGATATCCCTTTGCAAAAACCATGTTGAATCTTCCCCAACAAATCATGTTCATCGATGTGTCTGACAATTCTGTTCTTTACTGTAGTTTCAACCAGTTTGCCCAGTGCTGAAGTTAGGCTAACCGGCCTGTAATTGCTGGGATTGCCTCTGGAGCCTTTTTTTTAAAAATTGGCGTCACATTAGCTATCCTCCAGTCTTAAGGTATAAGACTTAAGTATCCTGAGATCTGTATCCTTCTAATTACTAGACAGATACAGCACAGGCAGTAACATTACAAGCTTCTTCTGTGCTGTCCTGCCCATGGGACCTGGAGGTCATTCAGTCTCCATGATCTATTCAAATCTTAGCCAGACTACTGAGAGTACCAGCAGCACTGCTAGATTTGATGGTACGTTTTGTGTTGTGGATTCATCTCCATTTAAAAAGTTACTGAAACCACTATTTGCTTGACAAAACTGCCAGTGGGGTTGTGGTGGATATTCAGCTGAGTATGAGCTCCCCGTATAATGCCATGGCCAAAAGGTCTAATGCAATCCTTGAACACATAAACGGGAATCTCGAGTAACAGCTGAGAGTTATTTTCCTGCTATATTTGATGCTGGCACAACCATTGCTAGAATACTGTGTCTAATTCTGATGTCCACAATTCAAGAAGATCTTGATAAATTGGAGAGGGTTCAGAGAAGAGCCATGAAAATGATTAAAGGATTAGAAAACCTGCCTTGTAATGATAGACACGCTGAGCTCAGTCTATTTACCTTAACAAAGAAAAAGTTAAGGTGTGACTTGATTACAGTCTGTAAGGACCTACATGGGAAACAAATATTTAATAATGGGCTCTTTAATCTAGAAGAGAAAGGTATAACAATGGCTGGAAGCTAAACCTAGAGAAATTCAGAATGGAAACAAGGCATACATTTTAAACAATGAGAGTAATTAACCATTGGAACAACTTACCAAGAGTCGTGGTGGATTCTCCATCACTGACCATTTTAAAATCAACACTGGATGTTTTTTGAAAAGACACGTTCTAGGAATTATTTTAAGGAAGTTTTGTGGCTTGTGTTATACAGGAGGTCAGATTAGATGATCACAGTGGTCCCTTCTGGCCTTGGAATCTATGTAACCATTTTTACTCTAATGATCCTCTAGGAGAGCTGAGCTGGAACATGGTTATGTAAGGGGGGCTGTGTCTCTTAATAGCAATCCCCCAAATCACCTGTTTCCAGTGTTTGCACCGATCCTCTTTGTTGCCATTTTTATGTCCTTGGGTATCTTGGTTGAAAAAGTAGGGAAGAGGATTCCAATATGTATGTCCAGGGCTGATGTAGACTTCCTGTGTGACTGTGGACAAGTCCCTTATGCCTTCTCTGCCTCCGTTCCCCCTCTGTAAAATGGGGATAATAGCAGTTTCCTACCTTATGGGTATGTAATGAAAATACATTAAAGGTTGAGAGCCACTCAGATATTATGATGATTGGGGCAATATAAATACTCAGAGAGATTCTTGTGTGCTGTATTCACCACCCTTTTTCATTTGAAAAGTGTAGCAATGTTTTTAATTGGATGCCAAGTATGTTGGGAAGTAAGTAACTTTGCATCAAGTATGTAATATAAACTTTAAAAAAAATTACCTACATTTGCTACTTGTACAAAAGGCTCTTAAAAGTTGTTGAAAACTTCACTTTGACTAAAAGAAGCCTTTCCTTATTTTTCCCCACAGATATGCATTCTTCTTAAAATGAGATTATTTTGAAGTTAAACACCAAGAAGTTCATCATTGTTTCTGACTCAAGAAGAAGGCACCTAAGTAAAAATGTCCATCAGCATAACCTGGTGGTCTACTTGCACATTCCTAATCATGTGTTACATGATACCTGGGCCATCCCTCAGTCAAGATTGCTCTCTAGAGAAGATGGAAAATGTTGTAATTGATATGATGCTATCTCTCTCAAAAGGCATCAGAGGGACTGAGCCAATATATACACCAACTCAGGAAACTTGTATTAATGCTTGCTGCTTAGAAAAAAACATATCAGGTAAACTTATACTCCCTTGATTTCTGTTCTTCTCTATCATTGCTTATGACATGCTTGTAATTGGCTGGGATAGGATGAGCTGGTGTCAGCCCTCAAAGAGGAAGAACCAGGACATTCTGCATTTCCTTTCTTCTTTCAGCACTGAATGTGAATATTTCTCTCCTTTCATACCAAGACTAACAAGATACTGTGAATATTGCTCTGTTTTGCTTAACCTATTAGCCAATGAAATGAGACCTTAGTGATTAAGTCCTAGTAATGTGTATTAGTCTGAGCAATTATTGCATATATCTTGAATGTTAGGCATGCCCAATGGTTTTAAGCCCTTCCCCCTCGCCCTCACCATCCACTCCAAGACGTAGAAGCCATAACTTTGTGAGTCCAGCAGACAGAATAAAAAGAGACAATGGATTGTTTTATGTTACATTTGAGTAGCTACAAATAAAATGCTTACACTCTTCTGGGAACTTTGCTTTCCATCAAGACCTTACAAGCAGAATGAACTGTAGCTGCAGATAGCAGCATCACAATGTTAACAGTGAATCACACAGTAGCAACAGTCAGGAGGCTGTGGGGATGGTGAAATCTTCTCTCAGTCATTCAAAGAAATTAGGGGTTTTTCAAATTTATCGGATGCCTTTGAGCCAAAGGCTCATATGAAAAATGATGTCCCAAGATCTGATATGAGGGCAACAGCACCTTGGTAGGAATCTCAGCAGGTGGGTGAGGGGAGGCTTATCCTACTATTTCTGTTAGACCTTGTTGGCACGTAGAAGGAGGGGCCACATCTTGCAGATTGGCTTTTGGCTTGTAGGTATCTAGTGATATATATTTATTAATCCCCATAACTATATTATTTCCTGCAGAATGTGATATATTCATTCTTTTCCCTTCATACTGATCTGGAGGATTTTAGTCAAGCTAAGCAGAGCTTATTGCTATAAAAAAGGCAGATACAACACTTCTTACTGCTAAAGTATATAATATATTATCCTTTTTTAGGAGACAGGCAATGTAATTTGATGATTTTTGATGCTCGAAGGATAAGCCAGCATCCAAACTGCTACCTGTTTTACTGCCCTAGTAAGGAAGCTTGTCCAATGAAACCAGCAAAAGGACTCGTCAGCTACAGGATAAATAGAGGTAAACAATACTAAAATCAACTGATCATTGACTTTGTTTATACTCATGTGTCTTACAGATGTGTGTTTGCATTAGAGTTGGTCATCAATGTTTGATTTATCAGCAAAAAATTTAAAACGGAAAATGATCAGCTGAAAATTGACAATTTCGTTTTGGAAATGCTACCATAGTGCCTCATGGGAGTTATAGTTTTGTGTGCCTTATACCCCCTTTTTTCTTTATGGACCTGGCTTCTCATGTGGACTGCATCTTCAATGATGCATCCTGATTGTCCCCCCCACCCCCCCCGCCCGTTAGACTTCAAAATCTTTTATATTCTTTCCCTCTTTAAAAAAACAAAACAAGCCCACCCTGTCATACCATGACAATGTGAGACATAATTAATATTAATGTGTCAAGAAATTATATCTCCTCTCTAATCTTTCATATGTATGCTTTCTGCTTAGACTGGAAGCTCTTTAGACCAGGGATTTATTCCTAAATAATACAGTTTGTGTGTGCTTAAAAAGCTTCTTCCATTTTGACACATTCTGTGTGTTTTGGAGAAATTCCCTATGAGTATATTGAATATTACTGGAAGCAGTAGAAATTTAGCACCCTTGTAGTACTTTACATGTTTGAAGGGACATATTGTGGTGGCTGAGGGGCATATAAATACCCAGTTATAGAAAGCACTATACAAATATGAATCTTCATAATATCTCTGCAAGGTTAGTAAGTAAACAAAAGTAGTAATAGTCCTCTTTTTTCAGGTAGAGAAACTGAAGCAGAGCTGCAAAGTGACTTACCCAAGGCCAAACTGCATGTCAGTAGCAAGGTTTAGAGAAGACTTAGAACTCAGAAATTTCTTGTCATCTCTAATGTGCTATGCACTTTTTGGTGCTAATACATCAGCTATACTAAGGTCAGCTATTAAGATGTAGCAAGCTTACCAAAATATATTTTGCAGTGTAGTGGTAGCCCTGTCAGTTCCAGCATATTAGAGAGACAAGGTGGTTGAGGTAATGAAGAAGAGCTCTGTGTAGCTCGAAAGCTTGGTTCTTTCACTGACAGAATTTGGTCCATTAAAAGATACCTCACGTACCTTGTCTCTCAAAATATACTTCTATGCTGGCACCTTATCTGACTGAACTCTTCAAAGAACAAATTGACAATTAGACTGTCCTCTCGCAAGGGAGTTTATGTGGTGGTTTCAGTATGGCTCACTTTGCAGAGAACACAAGTATTTTTTTAATATACTGGAGTTGTTCCTATCTCTCAGATATTTCCCAAAGGCTGAGCTTACTGAAGAGGTAACTTTCTCCTGGGAAGGAATTGGTTGGTGAAGAAAAGCATGCTGTCTAGCAGGGTCATCCGCATAACTTGTTCAGAAACTGTTAGGGTGCATTTGTTGTGATAACACCAGGAAACCAGGGCAGGGGAAGGAACAAATGGCTTAAACTCCTAGGGTGCAAAAACAGAAGAGTCAAAGTAATTAATTTATTATCTAACTTTTATCACACTTCTCCCACTCTTTTCTCCCCCAGGAGTATGTAGAGGATTGAAAGAGGGAAGAAAACATGTGACTGTGCTGGGCTCTTGATCTGCCAAAGTACAATTGCTGAGTTATACTCATTGTTTTCAATTGTGCTGTTTTTCTGGCTCCTGTTCATATTGAATTATGGAAATGATGTGTGTGAGCTCGTTTACCTTAAGCCTACATTGCTGATAAGCTTTTCAAAGGTAGTTACCAAGAAGCCTAGCCCACTTCTTGTGACAAACCTTTTAAGTTTGTTTTTTCAGATAGAAATGTGCACAAGGTTACAGTTAAGTTTCAGAGGGGTAGCCGTGTTAGTCTGGATCTGTAAAAAGCAACAGAGAGTCCTGTGGCACCTTTAAGACTAACAGATGTATTGGAGCATAAGCTTTCGTGGGTGAATGCCCACGAAATGGATCTGACGAAGTAAATGCATCCGACGAAGTGGGCATTTACCCACGAAAGCTTATGCTCCAATACATCTGTTAGTCTTAAAGGTGCCACAAGGTTAGTTATTAGTGATAAAGAAAAATACTCACATATTGGAGCAGTTTTATTCAGTGCAAACTTGATTTTTCCAGCTCAACCACCACAGAACCAATTTGTGATTCAGGAGATGTTTTATCTTCTGTTTCCAGCCACAGAAGCTATTGCTGAAAAAGTACTTGGGGTTTCTGCTCTGCCTCTCAGACTCTCATTTGGAACATAGACAACATTCTCCATACAAATAACCAACCGTGATATTGGTGGATATCTACTGAGAATACCCATAGAATCCTATTAGACATTTCCTTTAAGGGTGGATGGCCTCTAGGAGATGACCTCCAAGGTAGTTTAGCATATGGACTATTTGAGAATGGTCCTGTAGAATACTCTTCTTTTATATTTTTTAAATAGTGGTTTGTGTACTGCTTTGTCTGTCTTCCTTCAATAGCAAGACTATCTATTCTATTATAATACCACTAGTGTGCCTAGCACTTGACAATTTCTTAAGGTCCCTGTGGTTGGGAGCTTACAATCTAAAATGAAAATGAGGAAATAAAGCTGACATTTTTTTTAACCTCAAAAATATAGGGTGTGATTAGTCAGACTCTGGCTGCAATAACTGTCTGCTTTCTGATAGTACATCAGTGAGTGTTCAGGTACATCTGTTGGCTTTGTGGAAGAAGGTGAGAAGATTCATGTAGGGTGATGAGATCCTTCTTTGTACCCAACCAAACTGTTTCCCACAGCATAAATTACACACACACTGCAGTTTTCTGACTGTCATTTGAGGGAGTGAATTTGGTAATCTGCAGGTTGCGCAACCCAATTTACATGAATACTGCATCATTGCTCTACTTTGGGTGCTTGTCTAAAAGCATGGCTTCTACAAGTGGGGTTCAGTCCCACACTCCTTTGTTTAGAATGAGAAAGGAATGGTGGTTTAGCTGACCACATCTGCTGTATTGTTGAGCAAATTCCTTGTCTTAGAGGTAATGCACTAGGAACTGAGGAAACTGTTGGTATTTTGACCATCTAGATTTTGACCTTTGAGTTTGTGGTGCACATTAAATAATAAAATATGAAATCATGTAGATTTCCCTTTCTAACTACTGAGTAAAGCCTGCAGAAAAATCAATAATTTGTTCTTGGAAGACTCTATTTGGGTTTTTTTTGCTGTCTGTTGGATAGATTGTGAAAAGGCCATGTGGTAACAAACTGGTATATAATGACAAGGATCTTTCTTTCCCATTCTGATTATGGTTTTAAATGGAAGTTTCTTTAAAAAGTTATTGCATTCCAGTTTACAACATAACTGTTTTTTTGTTCTATGCTGCTTAATGTCCCTTCTAGAAACCTAAAATATATTTCCCAACTTGTAGGACAGCAGCTGCGGTAGGTGGTCTTTCCATTTCAATTAATTGAATTAACTGTGAAGATTTTTTACTTCCTCATGACCCAATATAATGGAAGTTAGCACAGCACCCTGGAAAAAGGGGCTTCCAGTTGAGACAGAAGAAACCATGGATGTGTTTTTGTATATTTTAAATCCACTACTTTTTTTTTTCAAAAGTCCTATATGTATCTAATTATATCAATTTTTAAGGCAGATGAAATCTGAGTGTAAGCTACTTAACAGTGTACTCTCCTTCTAAATTCTCCATATATTCAGTTTCTAGTCTTCTTCCTGTCTGTTCTCTTGCAAAGACCTGTTGCTAAGGAAGGGGGAATAGTACACAGAGTTAGTGCACTAGCCTCAGGTCAAATCCTGACTTACGCCTCAGGTGATCTCAGTCTGGTACCTATTTTGTGTGTATTGCACATTTTTGCTCTTAAGAGCAGAGATGTTGCTGGTCAAAATCAAGATATATTGGGGAAAATTCTGAGGGAAGCATGAGTATACATCTTTCATGTAGTTTTACATTAGGGACAGTAGGGCAATCACTGATGAGGTGAGCCTGTGAGTCAACTTGCTTATCTTAGTTTCTGGCTGCGGTCTGGTGGTAGGGGAAAATTAAAGTTATACAGTGAAGGTCACCCAAATATTTGCATACTTTAATGAGATGGTGATCTTGTAAAGTGGAACCTTAACATGGTCTTCTTATCACTTAACTTTTCTCAGAGAGAAAATCCATTTCTTAGAGATTTTTCAATTGAAGGAAGTGTCAGATTCTTTCACCATTAATTCTAGGTTATCTAAGTGTTGGGTGTGTGTGGTTTCTTGTTTGCTTAGGAATTTCATTACATGGTTAACCCTCCAGTACTTAGAGGTAATACAGTGAATAAGGGTGAAGCACCACACCCAATAGTAAATCCAGCTGGCTATTGGATAATGATAATGTGGACAAAGGAGCTGTGCCAGTTAGTTAGTCTTCCCAAGAACTATTATCCAAAGTGTTAGGTATTTTTTGTTTTGTTTTTTTGTATAGGATCTATATACAGTATCTTAACATAATGGAACCTTTGTCAATAGTGTGAGTTGTATGCAGCTTATATCATGCCAAACTGTGCATATTTTGCTACCAGACTCCAGTTAATAGCTTTAACAGAGCAACAATGCACTGTGCTGCTTAGAAACTGATTCCATTTAACTTCTAGGAAAGGGTGAACATTTTAGTCCACTACTTATGATGGACCCTGCCCCTCCTCACCTCTAACAACTCTTCATCCACTTCCCCTCATAATGGCTCAAGTTCATGCTCCTCCACAGACTTCTGTGAGATTTTTTGCAAGTCACTTAACCTTTTTGTGCCTGTGTAAAATGAAAATAGTGGTACTTCCCTATCTCACAGGATGATTACATTGTGAGGATAATAACATTAAAAGATTGAGGCACCCAGATTCTGCAGCAACAGGGGCTTTATAAGTACCTTAGACAGATATATACCTCTACCCCGATATAACGCGACCTGATATAACACGAATTTGGATATAACGCGGTAAAGCAGTGCTCCGGGGCGGGGCGGGCTGCGCACTCTGGCGGATCAAAGCAAGTTCAATATAACGCAGTTTCACCTATAATGCGGTAAGATTTTTTGGCTCCCGAGTACAGCGTTATATCGGGGTAGAGGTGTATGCAAAATTGACAAATACAAGTGTGACTTGGTAACTTCTGCTTCTCTGGTTGGCAGAGACTAAGAATGTTTTGAAGATGACTGGCCTGATTCTTCACTGCCTTGCATCTCTGTATAAGCATTTAAACATGTGCAATGTGAGTTCAGAACACTACCAAATCAAACGATTTCTTTGCACAGAGATAAATGCTTACATAAGGTGTAAGACAGTGAAGAATCTGGCCTGATACCTTTAGGCTTGGGAGATGGAGTATCAATTTGTGCTATGACAACCGTAATTTTAACATGCCTATTGCCAAACACTTAGTGATTTTTTTTTTTAAAAGAGGAGAAAATCACGATACCCCAGGCAGTTTAGTTGTTTCTTTTCGGGGTGGGCCCCTTTTGTGATTCTCTATTAGATTCAGGAGAAGCAGTAAGCAGAGGAAGCATTTGATTGCTAAAGTGGATTGAATAATTAATTTATATATTTTCTTTCTATTTTTAGGTATACAGATTCTGGACTCACAGCTTGCAAATTACGACTCGAATGGAAACTCTCTTTCTTCACAAGCAGCTCGCTTTGACCTTCCCAATCAGGCAGGTCACCTGAATCATACTGTTGCTTTGCAGAAATCTATTACTTCTCAGATGTCTGAACTCATTGACCATATAGAAGAACATTTAGATAAGATTGAATTGCACACACAGTTTCCTGAAGACCAAGAGAAAAAACATCCTGAGACCTTAGATTCTTTCCCCAAACAAAAAATAACCAAGTTATTGCCTACAAGGGCTGCTCGAACGTCTCAGCTTAGCACCTCCACTCCCCCACCACCTACCATGCTTCCTACCACTATCAGTAGTGCTGTACTCAAAAACACAACCACTAGCACTCAGATTCCTACCACCACTGCTTTTACCACAACTAACCACATGATCTCGAATTTCAGAACTGCTACAGAATTTGCAAGGCTCAGAACATCTGCCACCACTATCAAGCCAATAGCCACCTCTACAGACAGTACTAGCAGCATCGATCTCTTTTCTTTGTCAGTTGTTGCTTTGCTTAATAAGGATTCCTTGGCTCCTTTTCAAAATATGCACCAGGATAATAGGCAGCGTGATTCAGAAGCCTACCTATTAGATGATGTTCCAAAAAGCAAGCATGCCCCTCAATCTGGTGACAAAAGTGGTCTCGTAGCAGCTTTACTTTTTGGGATAGTGTTTTTGCTATTAGTTATTGCGCTAATAGGCAGAAAAATGTCTCAATCGCTGAAAAGAAGACGTTATAATAGGCTAGACTACTTGATCAATGGAATGTACGCTGATGTGTGATGGGAGGGGAAATTGAAACAATACATTGGTAAGAAGTGCAGTCTTTGTTAGAAGCTGCAGTGCTGAAATCCTTGAGGAGGGTGTGTTCTCTCTTAGCTACAGGTGGGAAAGGGGCAAACAGCTGTGGATATGTTCTTCCCCCGCTCCCCTCCCCCAAAAAAGTACACCCTGAATTGTGGAGTAAAATTTATTTAACTGCTAAATCATAAAATAAACAAACACTGTCTAAGTTAAGCAGAGACGTTTTTAGATTTCAAATAAAAAATCAAGATCCTAACATCATAATCTGCACCTTGATTAGGTTGTGAACAAAACTTATTTTGTGCATCTGTACAGCCCATCCTTGTATTCTGTTACTATTTTATACAAAAATATCGTTAAACAGTGTGTAAACACTACTGTTTTTACCTGACAGTCCTATTTAATACATTGCCTCATGCCTTAGAGGGACACTTCAAACTTTAAAAAGAAATCATTCATATGCAAAACTTCACGGTGTAAGAGTAAAGGTTGCTACATACATAAACATACCTGATATAAAATCAAGGAAATGAAAGGTTAAGCCACCTAACACCATATGTCTTCTATTCTACCGCTTGCAGGCATGGGTCTTGCCACTGCCACTAACTCTCCATTACGCACCACAAATTTCACTCTGCCTTTTCATAGAGATACTAATCTCTGACTTCTGATTTTTGCCGTAAATGTCAGAGAGAGAACCTGCTTTGTCATTGCAAAGTAAAGCAAGCTGCATTCAAGTTTCTTCAGGACAAAAGCATGACGTAGTGACTTGGCTTCTGCCTGTAAAAGATTCTGCTGCTGTTAACACCCACAGGCACTCTACACATGGACTTCCTTGCCTCTGGGGATGGGGGCAAGGGATGAGCAAGAGTGTGGGAGTGAACAGCCACATTCAGGGGGCATAGCTGTGGGAAGCAACGGTGTGTGGGATGGGATGACAGGGTTTCTGAGCTGTGGCGCAAATCCAGTTCTTGTTTTTAAGGCTTGTCACAACCATGAAGTCTAAAATCATTTTTTTTTTAAATGAAAGTCTAGATCCTAGAGCATCCATTTGACAGCCAGTATAATCAACAACGGGAAAATGGGATTATCATCAATAAGGGGAAATAATTCATTTTTAAATTCAAAAAGTAACCTATATCCAATCAGTTCTTAGGCTGTGTGTGAAATTTGGTGCTTGAGATGAGGGGTTTTTGGATGGGATTAAACGAGGAGTACAAAAATAATTTCCTTAGAATAAATTTCTTAAAGCATCCATCTTTAATTTTAACTCAAACTAACAGATTTATGAAGAAAAATTAATTGTTCACAGATTAATTTATGCAAAACAAAGAAGTTGAAAACTTGCTCTAAGTGAACTTCATTGTATGGAGGCAAAACCAGCTTCTTCATGATGCTTAAATCTGAAAATGTGTCATTGTAACATTAGGTAACACCTTAGATCTGTGGTTTTCAAACTTTTTTTCTGGCAACCCAGTTGAAGAAAATTGTTGATGCCCGCGACCCAACAGAGCTGGGGATGAGGGGTTTGAGGTGTGGGAGGGGCTCAGGGCTGGGGCAGAGGGCTGGGGTGAAGGCTGCGGGGTGGAGCCGGGAATGAGGGGTTCTTGGTGTAGGAGGGGGCTCTGGGCTGGGATAGGGGGTTGGTGTGCGGCGGGAGGGTCAGAGCTCTGGGATGGGGCTGAGGATGAGGGGTTTGAGGTGCAGGAGGGGGCTCCAGGTTTCGGGGTGGCTCAGGGCTGGGGCAGGTGATTGGGGCACAGGGTTGGGGCGTGGGCTTACCTCCGGCGGCTCCCGGTCAGCAGCACAGCCGGAGTGCAGAAGCAGCCTTCCTGCCTGTCCTGGCACCGCCCCAGAAGCAGCCAACAGCAGGAGGTGTGCAAGTGGCTGTCGCCCGCAGGCACCCCCCAGCACCTATTGGCGGTTTCTGGCCAATGGGAGTGCGCAGCTGGTGCTCGGAGTGGGGGCAGTGTGCAGAGCCCCGTCGCCTCCCTGCCTAGGAGCCGGACCTGCTGCTGGCCGCTTCCGGAGCGCAGCACGGTATCAGAACAGGTAGAGACTACTAGTTTTTCCTGGCTGGCCGCCAGGGTCCCTGGCTGCTGAGCAAGGTGACCCAGTGCCTTGCATTTGTTGCGGCCTGAAGTTTGAAAACCACTGCCTTAGATTATGATAAATGAAAAATATTAGAGAGAGAACAGCATTTCCATTTTATCAGCTCACTTTGTGTAGTTGACAACACTATGTCTGCAATCAGTTTATTTTTTTCCCACTATTTATATGAGACTCTTAGCAAGTAATATGGGGGGAAAACATATTTGGAAAATGTGTTTGTGAAATAATAAATATAGTCAGAGGGACATGGGAGCAGCAGTAGTGCCTGAAACTACTTCTAACTTTCTTCTTAAGATGGCTGACTAGATTTGAAGTTGACTATGTTCCTTTTAAAAGGACAGTCAGTATTTGAAGTCTTGAATATGGTCTGTGTCAACAGACCTTGTTAATACATCATATGTGTTTAATAATAATCCCTATTTGCATATCTCTTAGTGACAGACAATTTACTCATACACATGCTGTGGAAAGAGCTTAGCTTTTACTGTCTGGGCCAGAAGGAGGCTCCCTTTTAGCTCACTTGCTGGAGCGGCTGTCTAAAGCCATGAAGTTCCCAGTGTGAGGCCTGGTCCACCCTAACCCCCCACTTCGAACTAAGATGCGCAACTTCAGCTATGGGAATAACGTAGCTGAAGTTGAAGTACCTTAGTTCGAACTTACTGCGGATCCAGACGCGGCAGGCAGGCTCCCCCGTCGATGCTGCGTACTCCTCTCGCGGAGCAGGAGTACCGGCGTCGACGGCGAGCACTTCCGGGATCGATTGGGATCGATTTATCGTGTTTAGACAAGACGCGATAAATCGAACCCAGAAGATCGATTGCTTACCGCTGGACCCGGAGGTAAGTATAGACGTACCCTGAGTCTCTATTGTAGTAAGGAGATTGTTGGAGACAGGTGGGGAGGGGGTGTTAATTGGGATAGTCTTCTCTTTGGAGGAAGCTGATAGTTGGCAGACACAGTATGCGTTGGGCTCTGGCTCTGGCCCAAGTGGTAGGTTAATGTAACTAAAAATACAATCTTAAAACATTGCATCTAAATGAGATAGTAAACAGACATTTGACATTTTAACAGTAGACGCATGGAAATAAGCTGCATGTTGGCAGTGACCAATATGGTAAGGAAACAGAGTTGAGATTTGAGCATCCACAAGAAGTGGAACAAGTTATTTTAAAAATATTCTTAGTTTCTAAAAACTGCTTGCAGTCTACCAGATTCATTTTGTTCCAGGTACAAAAGAGAAGCCATTGCATAACTTGTATGGATCATTCTTCTATTTCTGAAGTATTTTGAAGCTCCACTTGAACACTAGAGGGCAACATCAGTTTATTAAATAGTTTAATCAACTGAAAAATGTTAATACTTCAAGGGTGAGAGAGGATTTGCTTTAACCACATTTTAATTGCATAAATAACTTATTCATTCTTCTTAGTAATATGCATTTTTCAGACTTAAACTTAATTTATTTTCCTGGACATCAGAAAGAGTAAATGTGTGAGGCAAAGCAGCTGTAAAAAAAAAAAAATCCATTATATATGTGCTTTTTCATAATAGGTTTCTATGGACTACTTTCTTTTTGCACTGCATGCTCATAAAATGTTACATGTGCTCCCCCCCCACTTCTTGTTATGAAATTGCCAACCTGTAACACACTTCAACAGACGGTTCAAGGAATGAACAGATCAGGTAGCAGTAAAAGTCAGTGAGAAAATAAGTTGGGTTTGTCTACAATACATTAATTTTAATATAGGAAAACAATACCACAGCCATATGAAAAGTTATCAGCCAATATGACATGATATTCTGTGTACTTCTGTGACTCTTTAGCACATCTCAGGTTATGTTGCAGCACAAAGTCAAAAACTGATTGGCTTGAATCACATGAGAAATGTAGTAATTACCCTAGTCTCTAGGAGTGTTTCATATTATTATTATTTTTTATTATGCAGAACATAAATAAGATGTATTAAAAAAATCATCAAGTTATATAGACTGGCACACATAGATGTTGTAGGATGCCATATAAAAAGGCAAATAGAAAACCTAGTTGTGTGATAACCAATGCAAACAATCACAAAAAGAAAATGACACTCCAGAAATCCAGGTCTGTTTGGGGGCAGGGAACCTACATTTCAAACTATTGGGAGTTCAATACTGTATGTTTTCATAGGCTAGCAATTCAAGTGCTCATAATTTCAATATGACCTTGTGCCAAGTATGAAACCTTGGTACTTTAGCAATATTGCTGAGTAATAAGAAACTTCCAATCACCAACTAAAAAAGAGTGTAGAATGACATGGAAAGGCAATCAGAAAACTCTCAGTTCACTTCCTTTTTCTGTAATCCGTAATTTTGAGCTTGGTGCAAATACTAGATGTCAGTGATGTAAAGGATTTCCCCCCCCCCCCCAACCAGAAAGAATTATTGATGGTACAGTATTAACACATCCGCGTTCCTGACATTGGTGGTATCTCTTAGAGCATGGAATACAGGCCCTTCAAGCCACTTCTGTGACCATGACACTGCCAGTTTCGTGGATACTTTCTGGTTACTCTTCCTCACATAAGCATAATTTTTCTCATCTCCCAGTTTGTAGCCAGTTGCTCTGGGAAAACCAGCACTTCTCGTCTCCCCAAAGGTCTGCACCTACCCTGAAAGGCAACTATACGCAAAAACAACAAGGAGTCTGGTGGCACCTTAAAGACTAACAGATTTATTTGGGCATAAGCTTTTGTGGGTAAAAACCTCACTTCTTCGCATGCAACCTACGAAAGCTTATGCCCAAATAAATCTGTTAGTCTTTAAGGTGCCAGCAGACTCCTTGTTGTTTTTGTAGATACAGACTAACACGGCTACCCCCGATACTTAACTATATGCAAGTTCATCTGTGTTGCATGCCCCTTGTGGTGTTGGTCTCCCACTATATTATCTTCTGTCTACATTCTTGGAGCATGCCTGAAGTTGTTCTTTCTAGACGCCTCCTTTTTGGCCTTCAGGAAGTCCTTGTCTACAGAAAATCTCTAGCTCATGCTCGAGAGAGGAAATTTTATATCATATATAATTCATAAGGATATTAATATGCAGACCATAAATTCAGGTGTAGCCATCCATCACAATGCCCACGACTGTGTTCTTCATTTATTATCGGATTAAATATTCTTTTCCAGTTTCAGTACATCTATAATGTACTGTATTATCCTCTGTAAAATAGTATATTGGTTCAGTGAGAAAAAAGATTTAAAGCTAGCAAGTTAAAACCACTTGTTCTGCTTTTCCCTCCTTTAACCTTTTGTGATACCATTGACTTCAGTCCCATTGTTCCATATTTACATTGGTGTAAATGACTCAGGCACAGTGTGAACATAACCGCAGGATACTTTGATCATCCACATTTTTTTTTTCTTTTCATTTTATTCATGGAAAATTGACAACCGCATCTGATTGGCAGAAAAAAATCCCTAAATAGCTATTGCTTAATCTTGTGCACTCAGTATTTCCTTAAAATGAAATGGGCAAGAAAATAAAATTTTTGCTGTTAAGCACAAATTGAAGAGATTGGGGGCTAGATTCTGTCATCCATTTGCTCATGCATAGTCCCACAGAAGACAAGTCCTCCGTGTTAAGGATAGGTACTTTTTAATAGGTCTGGAGTGATTCAGATGCCGAGGTACTCTGTTTAACCTGGCTGAAAGATCTGTTGAGATTGGCACAGGAAAGACTTTTGTTATTAGCTGCATGACTTTAGAGTCATTCCAGTTTTACTTTGTCTCTACAGTAATTAATGACTGACTGATTTTTAGCAGATTGGGAGTGGTATCCTTAATGTTAGTAAGCAACCAAAGATGCAGTCTGCCTCTATCAAATTCAACTCATTCCGGTATGTAATTTTGATATCTGCTACTTCACAGTGGCACCTGATCTTTATGGTGGAGGATCTAGTATAATGTTGAAGAGTAACAGGGAAAAGGAACAGCTTTTTTCTGTGCCTACTCCAGCTATTCTGTCTTGAGCGAATTCTTTGATGGACACTGTCCAAACTAACTACTTTCCCACTCTCACAAGGTTCTATCTGTTCTGGGGTTAGAGAGGTGTTAGAAGAAGCTTTATTTAGGGCATTCCTGCCTAATGGCATTAGGAAAGACATTTGGTGTGTGTTTTGAGTGAGTTTTCCTAGTTGCTCTTTCTAATGGGCATGTTGTTTCCATCTACATCCAGCTCCCATTGACACTAAATTCTCTTCTTGCATCACGAGTAGTTATGGATAAGATGGCCCTTTTATTGAAATGGCCATGTGCTGCTCTGTCTTTGTGTATGCATCTTCCGTTTATGTCAGTTGGAGTCCCACGTGCAGATAATTCATGGCCCTAAGCCAAGTCCCTCCACTGTGTGTCATAACTTTTCAAAACGATTGCCTTAAGGAGGACATGATTTCTCAATCCAGCAGTGAAAAGCTTGGAAGACTCCAAAGACAATCTTCCCAACTGTTTCTGATTAGCCAGCTATGTCAGTGTTTCGCTTGTTTTGTTTCAAGGCATGAAATAAATAGTACAGATGCGTTTTATTTTTTCATACTCCAATAACTCAATCACTGTTTTGGAAAACGTTCAGATTTGTCACATGCTATATGTCGTCCTTATTGAGGACTGTTTGTTTTGGAAAAGGTCAAAAATAATTGGCTGTGAAGTATAGTTATAATGGCCAAATCTTGTCTGAACCTGAATTTCTTGTCTCAAATTCAGCTCAGCTGTAAATTTCCCCCCTTGTTCTTTGTATGGAACTCCCTATTGCCTTAAATTTAAACCCTGATTAGGGGGCACATTCACTCTTTTCCTGCACCAGACTCCCATTTACACTGTTGTAAATGAGAGGGTAGTCAGCCCAGCGTGAACATACAGCATGATACTTTGATCACACACCTTGTTTGTTTGTTTGTTTTATTCATGGAAAATTGACAACTGCATCTGATTGGCAGAAAAAAGTCCCTAAATAGTTATTGCTTAATCTTGTGAATATGTCCTTAATTTGCGTTTGGTATTCTTTTTATGGGTTTATCTTGTTTTGAATATTGTACCAAAAGGAGAAGAAGGACTTAGATCACAGGGCTCTAAAATATAGGTCTTCTGAGATGGCTTATATAAGTTATATTTAATGAAGATAGTTAATGGATAATTCACATATAGGGGACTGGGGGGAAGGCTGTAAGATGCTGAGACCCTTCTACTCCCACTGAAGTCAATGGGAGCTAAGGGTGTTTTGCCTCTCAATAATTGCACTCGTAATTTTAATGTCCCAGTGTATTTGCAGCCAAACTCTGGGCCCACTGAAATTAAAGTTCCATTGACTTCAATGAAATCAGGCTTTGTTCCTTATTGGCAGTGCCACTGCAAGTGGTCCACCAACTATGTAGACTCAGACCTCATATGTTTTGTGCTCATTTAAGTTTCTATAATGCAATTGTTCAAGAAAGAGACTTATCAGCTGCATAGTAGATATGTAAATGTTGCACTGAAACAGACTCATGGCAATAGCTGGGTCTGTAACTACACAGGCTGCCATACAATGATCACCCAGTCAGGAAGATCAGATATAGAAAAAGGGAGCAAGCACATGCCTTAATATTTTTTTAACAAAAGCAAATTGGGAGTATATGATATATGTATATGTGAGGGGTAGGCTAGGGCAGTGACTGAATAAAATAAATTTTGTGTGACATTTTACTCATACTTCCTTTTCTCCATTAAAGAGGTTTGGGCCTGGGCCTTCCATTGTTTTTTAACATAATCCCATGGAACCTGACATGTTTTGGTAAACAAGGTAATGATTTATTGCCACAATGTGCCATAGGAAGCCCATAGGTTCATTAACAATTCTGGCAATTTAAAGTGCCAAGATTCATAAACCACAAATGAATATGTGGCTCTAAATCCCAACTTTTTTTTTTTCTTTTGGAGCTTTGCTTAAAAAAATGTTTTGGGGGAAAATAGCATTTTAAATATATTGTTCAAAGAAAAGATCTCTTAATATGCCAAGATTAAACGGGGATTTTGTTCTGTGTAAGCTCTTTTCAGATCATTCTAAAGGTATTAGATTTTTCACAGTTGTAGTAAGGAAAAATTAGTACAAGTTGCATTAACTGCAAAGTCCTGACACTGGAAAAGGCATTGGAAGGAACTTTACAAGTCAAGGCTATTCAGGCATAACTCAGTCTTTTGAATTACAAGGACTCATGTGACCAAGTACTATTTATGGGCTGGGGGAGAGAGACAGAATGGATGTTCTTGCTGTAATAACTTACTTTTCCTTAAAAAAATAAAAAAAAAAATAATAGAATCTATTTATTCCAAAACTGAATGCACCAATCCTATATTAATACCTTTACAGCATGGGTGACTCTTATAATTAATACTTTTGGGGGTCTCTTTTAGTGTCTCCTATGTTACTTGTCTTTGTTTTATCCCCAGCTGTACTTGAACAATCTTCATCAGTGCCCAAGGAAATTATTCAAAGAAACTAATGGACCCCATGGAAAAACAGCAAATGAGTCTTCAACCATATATAATTGCTTCTCCCACCCTCTCATCTTACAAAGAATGAGTTACAGGCTGTAAAACGGTGGAAATCATTATATACACAATCAGTGCAAACTTAAGGGCCCAGCTTAATTCCTGTTGTAAGCAGTTGTAACTGCCTTTGAAGTCAAAGTGCCAGTTTATACCAATGCTGAATTTGTGTGTCTAACTTTTTGCTGTCCTCTGCCTACATGTTGGCTTTCCCTTATGGCATGGAAGAGATGTAGGTTGTAATGGTACGCCCTGCACTTAACACTGCTGCAAGGTTAAGAGGGGAAAATACAGGCTCAGTTTCCATTTCACTCAGCCTCACGAAGGTCCAAAATTATATCAATTAAACAGGGGTTTTCATTAGTTACACTCGGTTAAGATGTGGGCAACAGTAATTTTAAACTTTATCTTTATTATCGGGATTTTGAGTATGTGCTCTTTAGTATAAACAGGAAAAAAAGTTTTAAGGAATTTGCCTTAATGGAACAAATATGAGGTAGCATATAGCCACAATGTACACACTAGCATTTTATATGCCTAAGATAAACTGGGGACATATGTTTCCTATAAGCTGCCCTTACAGGACCTGGGACTCACCAAAATAAATAAAATTAAAACCTATGGTGTTCAGTAGGGGTGGCAACTGGGCATTGCCAAGTCTATAAACTTAGTTTACAAAAATCCCTGTTAATGATAACAGAGGTTCATCGAGAATGCACCATAGTTCGTTCTTTGATTTTTATCACTGGATACAAAGCACTGAGTTGAGGAAGATCTTGGCATCTCTTTAAATATGAATGGCTCTAATATCTTCTCTGTATTGTGATCCTGCCTCACAATCTAAGCAGAAATGGACTGTGTGAGATGTGAGGCACTGCAGATAATGGTGTTGGTGAGCCAGCAGGGGGCACACTTTCCTCCGGTGAATCTGTACTGAACCAAAGACTCAGCTTGATTTTAGGGGGTTCTGTAGTGCTATTGTGAGGGGACTGTTGCCCCCTTACTAACATTCAGTGGGGGTGTTTTGGTTGGCTAGCTCCCAGTACTAAAAGGGAAAGGGTCGATGGGAAATCAGGACCCTGAGACTGACAGTCCCCAGGAACAATGGGGAGAGGCCAATGCTCCAGGTCAGCCTGATTGACAGAGCGGGCAGGCTGATTAGGGAGTCAGGAGGCCAGGGTGGGTCCCCTCCTCCATGTGAGTTGGAAGTGCCTGGGTCAGACAGAGTGGGGCTGAGCTAAGGAGAAAGCAGGGGCCCAAGCTGAGCTGGGGAGCAGAGCTGTGCCAGATCCAGAGGGGCCAGAAAAGCAGCCACAGAGCCAGAGACACAGCCCAGGGAGAGCAGATCCTGTGCTGGGAGCAGAGCTGCAGCCACAGAGCCAGGTGTGGTGAGCAACTGGGGCCAGCCAAGGGGGGACCTTGGGAAAAGGGCCCAGTGCAGAAAGACACTCCTAGCCAAGGGTCCTTGCAGGCCAGACTGGGAGGGGGATCTTAACCCAATGTGGGGCTGACGCTGGGAAGAAGGGTCCCACCACCCAAAGCCCAGAGGTGTGTGGCCACCACCATTGCAAGTGTCCAACCTGCAGCATCCCTGCAAGCACAGCCAGGACCTGAGAAGGAGACCTGGGACCTACAAGGAACAGACTGCAAAGTGCCCTGATGTTCAGAGACACTGTTTGTAATGTTCCCTGCCACAGAGCGGGGTGATGTGTTTTCCTTTAACCTTTCCCATTTTTCCTTATTCTTTTTTTAAATTAATTGTTAATTAAACAACTTGTATTTGCTTTAAATTGTATGAAATAATCAGTGGGTCAGGGAGGTGCCCAGTGCAGAGAGAGTACCCCGGAGTGGGGACACCCTAGCCCCTGTCCTAGGTGACCACAGCAAGGTTGGGGGTTGAGCCCCCCCAGGAATCCTGGGCCCAGCCTTGTCGGGGTTAGAGGACTCTGCCACACAGGAGAGTGGAAGGGGAGCCCTCAAGGTCAGGCAGACCTCTTGGTAAAAGAAGTGGGAGCGAGGACTCAGATGCTTTCACTAGCCCACTTCACCGGGCTAGTGCAGAAGCCAGGAAAGTTCTACACATGATTAGCGGGATCATTCCCCCGCTTACACTACCCTACAGATGTAGAATTGATGTAAAAAGCCCAAGCCTCTGATGAGAAACTGCTACTGAAAATCTCATAGTAATTTTCTTGAGTGGTAAGGTGTTAGCCCTGGTGTCCTGGCTGAATTCCAGTGTGAGTGATTAGATTCTGATTAGCTACATTCCCTCTGCAATTTGAACTGGATAAAACAAGAGTGTTGCTGTGCACAGTTAACTATTGCATTTCATCCCAGAAGTGGCTGGGTTTCTAGGGTTCGATGAGACGTTCCCTGTGTACAGCTTG
This sequence comes from Chrysemys picta bellii, assembly GCF_011386835.1. Lineage (NCBI taxonomy): Eukaryota > Metazoa > Chordata > Testudines > Emydidae > Chrysemys > Chrysemys picta. The sequence continues at coordinate 129,267,520 of NC_088791.1, read as the reverse complement.
TATGTCGTAGTTTTTAAGGCCCATCAGGAATAAAAGCCACCATATGAAAGTTGTTGTCTGTTTGTTAACTACTCCCTGAAATGGTGACCTCCCTTTCTTAACCATAGCCATAAACTTCAGCCACCAATCCCTGTGACTAAAATAGTGTGAACAACATGTACAATGTTTTACCAATAGCTAATTCTTAAGCTTCAAAGGATGCAATGCAACGCTTAATTCATAAATACTGAGGATATGTATTGCAAAATATTGAACTCCATAAAAGTGTTCTGAAAAGGAAGTATTTCAAAATTGTTGTTGCTTTAAAATGCATGCACATTATACTTAATGGGGCCCATATGCTGACTGTTTTTGAAAGTTTTTAGCAAATTAAAACAAAACAGTGCTTCAGTGCACATCAGTGTAAAATGTGATCCCTTTGAAAAGGATGTTTTAACTCATCAATGCAGCATTAAACTACTTAAACATACTAAAACTGTAACTTTCCCAAATGACATTTTTATAATTTGGCTTTGAAATTTAGGCATGTTAAACATTAATAAATATTGGGTCTGCCCTGTGGTCCAATGGGTAGTGTAAATCTGGGATCTGAATCCTTCATAGGGGGAGCTGAAAGCACTACAATGGAAGCATCCTCTGAGGGCGTGGGGCAGAGAATTTTCAAGCTTGAGAGGAGGAGAGGAAAGGAGCAGTGGGGGGCTGGGTAAATCACATGATCTCAGATTCACCCTGGCCACCATTAGAAATATGCTCCTCCTTCCCTCCCGCGGTCCCGCTGCAAGTAAGGTGATGGACAGGTCCTTGAAGGCTTCCATCCCTACTCTCAGGGTATCCCCGTAGAATTTATATTGAAGTGGCTTATATATATATAGGGCTGTGATGGGCTCAGGCACAGCCCAAGCTATTGCTTTGGTTGCAGTGCTTGGCTGTGGGAGGGCACTCGTGGTCTGGTTATCTGGAGATGCAAATAGAGGCTGAGCAACCCGCCACCTCTTCTGGTAATAGGGAAGCATAGGCGCCGACTCCATGGGTGCTCCAGCCCTGGAGCATCCACAGGGAAAAATTAGTGGGTGCTCTGCACCCACCGGCAGCCAAGCTCCCCGCCCCGCCTCACCTCCTCATCCGCCTCCTTCCCTGAGTGCACTGCATCCCAGCTCCTCCACCTACCTCCCAGCGCTTGTTGCTGCCAAACAGCTGTAGCAAGCTCCGGGAGGGAGGGGGGAGGAGTGTGCTCAAGGGAGAAGGCTGGGCCGGGGCGGGGATTTGGGGAAGGAGTTGAATAAGGGCAGGGAGGGGACGAAGTTGGGTGTGGGACTAACCCCCACCGGTGCCGTTAGAGGTCGGAACCTATGTGGGGAAGGGTAAAAAAGAATAGGGAAAAAATAAGATGAGAACAAAAAGGATGGAAGGAGAGAGCAGAAACTTTGATTGCCCCTTCAAGTCCCCATTCACCATATGATCTGCCACAAGGAATGGGTTCTGTAGATGAAAGGAACAATTACTTGCTTTGCTGTGTAAATGGCCCCCTCTGGTAACAGCAGTGGCACTGACGAGCTCTGGAGAGAGAGATGCTTTTAGTTTTTCCATCTCAAGGTTTATTTGAAGAAGAGAGGAGATGAGGAGGATGGCTCTGAGAGGACCTCTGGGGATCACGAGTGGAGGTGGTGCCTTAGAAACAAAGAAAACCAAAATGTTCTCTCAATCCAAAGAAACCTTCCTATTTCTTGCTGAAAATTTGAAGGCACCTCCCCCTGGCATGGGAGAGTTGGTGAGGGACAAAATGTCTCCTGTTAATGTTGACCCTAATTATGGACAAGATAATCTAACCCCTTTCTACCTGGTTGTTGAAGTAGCCCCACTTTAAAGAGCCGTTTCATTTCAGAAGAGAGCCTCATGGCAAACCTCTTCCCAAAGATTTGTCATGAAATGATGGTAAATGCACTTATACTTGAACTGGGGTTGGGCTCAGAGTTAGGGAGGATAAGAATTAAGTCTGTTTCTTTTTAAAAAGTGAGTTTAGGGCTTGTGAAAAGTGTCAGACTGACAGCGCTGAAACCCAGTGTCTTCTGTTAATGCACTGAACAGTATCAGCTACAACACAGGCAATAGCAGCGCAAGCCTTCCCTACATGATGCTCTATCCCCCCAAACTATTGTGCCTCAGCCTTGCCTTCGTGGTCCTACTTCTAGGGGTGAGCTAGAGTCTTGGGGTGAAATCCTGGCCCCACTGAAGTGGATGGGAGTTTTGCCATAGACTTCAATGAGGCAGGATTTCACCCACCGTGCTCATTGAATTCTTGGACTCATTGAGACAATCAGCAAAGAAATCAATTCGGATGGTGGTTTCTGTGATGTGGTAGACACAAACTCATTTGCTGAGCAGTCATAATCCATTAGTTGCTTTTGATCACTACTGACTTGGGCCCCAGTCTTACAAGGATCCCACTGACTTCATCAGGACCTTGTGTTGGTGTAAGAGCCTGCTAGCCTACACAGATCTCACTGCAGGATTGGGGTCTTGGACTGTTTTTGAATCTGTGACCCAGAAATTCTACTTCAAGGCAGCGATTAAATATTAATTAACATGAGGAATCCCTATTAAAATTCAAAATATACCCTCTTCCCACTCCCCTTTATTTTATTCTGACTCAGTTGAAATCAAGTAACATACTACAAACAGTATGAAAGACCTGCAGGTGTAGGGTAGGCCATTTGTCTCACCTACTTCCTTTTGTGGTCCATCTGAAAAACTAATTTCTGTGCATATAAATTGCAAGTAAAGCAGAAAACGTGCCTTGTTTTTTTGTTTGTTTTATTGTCTTTATATTGTTGTAGTAGTCATGTTGGTCCCGAGATATGAGAAAAACACGCTAGGTGAACCAATAACTTTTTCTGAACCAGCTTCCGTTGGTCGAAGGGACAAGTTTTTGAGCTTCACAGAGCTCTTCCTGAGGAAGATTGGAAGCAAGTCCCTTTCACCAACAGAAGTTAGTCCAATAAAAGATTTTACCTCACTCACCTTGCCTTTCTTATATAGTCCTGGTATAATTGCACCTAGAATATTACACACAGTTCTGGCCTCTGCATTATAAGAAGAAGTAGGTTCAGAATAGGACTAGATATGATAGCATTGATTAAAAGAGATTGAAGGGTCTGACTTGATACTTATGGGAAAAGAGGGCTAAGCTGAGGTAGGGGAAGCCAATAACATTAATTAAGTATCTTCAAGGAAATAATATCAGGAAAGGAGAAGACTTGCATTACAAGACATGGTGAAGGGATGGAATACTGTAATGTTCTAATGCTAAAAATAAAACTAGCGTGGACCTCAGGGAAGATGTCTTTAAGAGTGAGGCAATTAGGTAGGGGATCAGACTCCCAAGAGAGGTAGTCAAGACACTGGAGTTTCACCAGCAAAAGATTAGATAAGACACAAGAGGGAATAATGAAGGGAAATGTGTTGCACGCTTTAGGGGGTCAGGCTTGATAGCTCTCAGGTTGAGGGTTTTCTCAGCTCTACTTTATGTGATTATGATAGGGAATTCATCACAGATTCTAGATACTTGTTTAAAAAGGCTAATCACTCTTATACAACATTGATTTTACAATTTACATTATATTGTTAAATTATAGTAATTTTTCTGGAACAGCTTAAATAATGTTATGTTTCCCCTGCAGGCTCTTGCCTCAGTTAACTGTGCTGACTGGGGCTGGATTAAGGGAATTCAGTGCCTAGATACATCATGACATGGGCTGCCTTGTGGGCCCATCCCCCAGATGGAGTGGCAGAAGCAGGGAAGGCCATGTCTCTTAGCTGAGAGGTAGGGAGAGCAACATGAGTCTTCCTTATCTCCCCAGGAGTAGTAATAGGGGCCTCCTCTCCAAGCCCCAAGTAAGCAGAGGACCTCCCAATATTTACACTGGCAGCTGGGGAAATCAACTTGGTGGCTGGGCCACACAGAGTCCACCACTGGGGGTGATGTTGGTGGGGTCCTCCAGAGCAGTGGGTCTTAAACTTCCCTTACCATTGGGATGAATGAGGCAGTTCACATCTCTGAGCTAGTGTTGCAGATGCAGGGAGATATTTATTGCTTTGATTTCACTCTTGTTTAAATATTCAAGCTTTCCTTTGCAACCATATGGACAAGAAACTTACAATGCATTTTTCTTTCTTTTTTTTTTTTAATGAAAGTGGAGATTCTGATGTAATCGCAAGACTCAAGAAACTGGGGCCCTAGGCAAGGGTCTATAAGGCTTATACCCTAGTCTGTCTCCGGTGCTGACATCCTACTATAAATGATCACCAGGAAAGAACAAAGTAAACTATGAAATTAGAAGGGTTATTTTTCTTGTGTTTGTAGTAGATCTGAGAATAATACGACCCTTTAAATTTAATATGGTATTTCTCTCAACTTCTGCCCTAAGCTGTTGCGTATTGTGTCTGTGTGTTATTAAACAGCTGCTGCATTCCTTGGTGGGCAAAGTGGTATGTATGTCTCTTAGTACAAATTATTAAGTGGAGTTTGTAAAGTGGATGAAAGAAGCTATGTAAATGCAAGAAAACTTTCATTCAGTGTTTCCAAGTAGGAAAGAGCAAAATATGTAGGGAAATAAACCTTTTTTAAAAGCTTCTAAGAGTGAATTACTAAATATTTAAAAATCTGTTTATAGTAGTTTGACAGAGAAAGGGGGGTGCTTAAGTGGCTATCATTTGGGAAGTGTTTATTGTTACATTTAAATGTGAAATGTTTACTATGTGTTTTATGTTTGTGGTTTTTTTATTTTTGTTCAAAACTGTTTATTGCATTGATTCAGTGAAGGGGACAAAATACCAAAACCCAGTGACTTTTGGGAAATGAGACATGCATCATTGTACCAATTAAGCAGCAAAGTTCTGTTAAAAAGAATAAATAATCGTTTTGCACTGGGAAAGATTAAAAAAAATTCCTCTAGTAACCCCACACTGTAGCTTCATTTTACAGTGCTGCTCAATTTTTTCTAGTAACCCCACACTGTAGCTTCATTTTACAATGCTGCTCAATTTTTTCTAGTGATACTGATACTTTAATATAACATGACTCAGCCATTCCCCTAGGGGGTTTCTAATTCAATCAGGAGGCCAGATCAGGAAAAGTGTATAAGAGACTGATAAATATTTAAATATCAATATTATTCCACCCTCTTGCGTGACTGACTGGCAGAGATTTTATTTTGGGGGTTGGCTGATGTGGGATTGTAAGGATTTTTTTAAAGGACGCTGCAGTCCTTAGGCAAAACTCTCACTGAAGTCAGTGGAAGTTTTTCTGTATAAGGAGTGCAGGGTTGGTCCCATAACTTTATATTGGAGATCCCTGCATATCTAGCTGGCTCAAGGGCCATTAGTACTGATTCATTCACAGTGTGTGGTTAATGTATTGCTGCAATAGTTAGACAAAGGGAATTAAAAAGGAAAGCGGCATTGGCGCTTCTGCTTGTCTCCCTCAGCTTCTCCCTAGCTGCAAGCACGTAGCTGCCTGAGCCAAGGCTGCCTTCACCTGAAGCAGGAGCAGCAGCTGTAAGTTTCCTTTGTGCTGCTGCTCTTGCTCTGTGGCTGAAAGTAGGTCCGGCGCTCCCAGGTCCAGTGTTGTATCCGCAACCGCCTCGCACCCCCCCTTCCCCAAAAAAGAGGGAGGAGGGAAAGGAAAATAGTCCCATTGGAATGCGATAGTGGCTGCTGGAGTGTCCCTCCCCCTCTCGGGATGGTGCCTGTGCAAAGCGCTGCCTCCCTCCGCGGCCGCCGCGTTGCCTGGCTCGGCTTGGGCTCGCCCCGCCCGCCTTTGTCGGGGAGGCGCGGCGGGCTTTGTGCGAGCGCAGGCACCGGAGGAGGGCGCTGCATTGGGGCGTAGGGAGCCGTCCGGGGGAGGGCAGGGGGAGGAGGCTGCTGCTGAGCAGGGAAGGGGGGGGCGTGTATCCCTGCGCCGCTGTGCCCGGGAGGAGGCGGCTGGCAGAGGAGTTGGATGGGGGAATTGCAGCCGCCTTTGCACGGAGGCGGCAGCAGCAGCATGGAGGGGAGCGTTTGCGCGGCTGGTGCAAAGGAGCCAGGCGCCTGCTAGAGCCAGACAGCGGGGGGGACGGACCTGCAGCTGCTCCCCCCCCCCCGCCTGGAAGTATGAACTGGCAGCAGAGCTGCTGTTGCTGCTCTCCCCCGCCAGCGCCGCCGCCGCCGCCCCCCCGCCGGTGAGCGAGCAGAGAGGGAAGATGGGGCCCGTGCTCCGGAGCCTACTTCTCTGCAGTTTCTGCGCCCTGATGCGAGGTGAGCGGGGAAGGGGGAAAGTTGCGGGGGTCGCTGCCCGTGGCCATGTTCCGCGCGGTGGGGGGAGAGGCCAGGCCTGGCCGCCGGGGAGGGGGAGAGGGGCCCAGGGGAAGGGGCAGCAGCGCTCTTTGCAATGCCATATATCCAGCTTTGCGCCCCGAACTAACTTCCCGCAGCGCAGCGGGCAAGCCCTGCACTGGCCGGGGCGGGTGGGGGCATTGCACGGTCGTGTGCACCCCCAGAGGCGCTTTCAGAGGAAATCACCTGGTGGTGAAATATTCTCTGGGCTTCGTGATGTTTGTGTGGGGGTGGCTGGAGTTATTTTTGTTTATCCAGCGTAATCAGGAGTCATCTTAAAAATATCTAGATATTTTTGTTTTTGCAAACTTAAAAAAAAAGAAAAAAGAAAAGAGACAAACGCTCAGGGTTTGCAGTCCTCGTTGCACGTAATCCAGGATGGGAGGCAGAGGGGTGAGGAGACTCTGGGCAGCGTTTCAAGGAGCAAAGCATTAAAACATCGTGGTGGCTGGGTGGGTTGGATTGTTGTTGTTTTTGTTTTGGTCGCCCCCCTGCGACTGTCCATCTTTAGAGATAATTGAAGTCCTGTACACTTCACTGGAAAAAAAGTGTATGTAATAATCTGGCGTTTCATTGGATTTTATATGAACCAGAATAAGTACACACTTGGCAAAAAGAATCCATGCATCTGAAGAAGTGGGGTTTTTACCCATGAAAGCTTATGTCCAAATAAATCTGTTAGTCTTTAAGGTGCCACAGGGACTCCTCATTGTTTTGGCAAGAAGAATAACACTCTTCTGATCAGTATTGGGTCCATTCTGGGACTTGAGAGAAGTTTGTGTTTTAGAGGGCTGATTGTAAAGGATGTTGATAGACTTGGCTAATATATACTGAATGAATATTGATATATTTTTCAAATAAGGGATTGAAAATAAAGAACTGCCAAACGGCATTCAGTGTTTTTAACACACTAGGCCTGCTAAACCCAGGGTTATGAGCTCAATCCTTGAGGGGGCCATTTAGGGATCTGGGGCAAAAAAATAAATAAAACTGTCAGGGACAGTACTTGGTCCTACTAGTGAAGGCAGGGGGCTGGACTTGATGACCTTTCAAGGTCCCTTCCAGTTCTATGAGATAGGTATAACATTTAATTCCCCCCCTCCCCTCAATTTCCTATCTTGCAGAGAACAAAAAGAAAGCTGAAGATTTTGTATGCTGTACATTTGATTATAGTAACCATTTCTACTTGTTTAAAATCTTATTTTTTGGTGGGACGAGACCTGTGTTTATATCCATCACATCACTGTCCTTTTCCATAGTTAACGAGGGAAGGCATTCTTTGATACATCAGAAAAAAGCAATCACATTCGGATTTAAAAATTGGCTTGCAACCATTAATTTGTTTTGATGGGAGCTTGGGGGAAGGGGATTTGGGTTGGAGGAAGAGCTTGATAGCCAGTTGCTCACTGCTCTGGAAGAGGAAAGATTCCCCCCTCCCCTTCCATGCATCTGTTTGCCATATTGCATCCTGTTGGAGAAATGTAAGTATACTTATTTAAATGGGCTACGTAACATTTCATACCCCACTTGCGGCTGTAAAGTTAAATTTTAAGTAACTGTATTTCAGGCAAGGAGGAGAAATAATGTATTTTGAGCAGTACACTTTATTATTTAATAACCATACATTTTCTTAATAAAAATTCATCTATCACTGTAATTGTTGCCTTAAATGAGATATTCTTCTGTTTTTTTCCCCTTAAGTTGCAATTTGAGCAAGAGTATACAAGTCAGTGGGATATTGGCACCATGACTGTCATTTTTCCAAATCAATCAGCTCTTAGTTATATATTCTTTGCAAGTCTTCACAGACCCGCTGATGCTTTGTAGGAAACTTTGAAAGACATTCAGTTTATAAACCATTCTGGATTGTCATTTTTTTCTCTCTTCTCTTTATATTTTGCAGAGTATATTTTTATCAAAACAGCATCTTTGTTTCTTTAGAGTTCATCTGCTCCTGCTGTTTTTCTCCCACCTGAAATCATAATCTTCTATCTGTGACATTACAGTAATTTCCACTGCAGTTAATTGTTACTTCAGGTAGGGATAAGCAGCAGGAGCAGCAGAACTTGGAAGAAACAAAGATCGTATTTTTATGCATGTCTTTTGTAATAAAGCCTGTACATGATATGCAAGCAGAATTGGTTCTGAAGAGAATATGTTCAATTTCTAGGAGGTGTCAGCAGCCCTTTAATGAGGCAAAGACAAGCATCGCCCACACAGAATATTGTCCGAAGTACGACTATGTTTTTACACGAGTAAGGGTGAAGTTTTTTGTGCATATGTTTACTTCTTGGTTCGTGAATTTGGTGCTGTGAAAGGTGCCAAGCTGACAGTGCTGGAGACTGAAGCCCCTCCTTTAGACCCAGGAATGGAACTGGAGTATATTCTTATTTTGCTATGTCAATTTGCAGCATTCTGTCTTCTAAGAGTATTACTTAGGGATGCCTCTGGAGAGGCCCCACATATTATGTATCAACCTCTGGCTAGTAGGTGCCTAGTAGGTGCCTCCCCCAAGCTGGTATTCATAAGGCGAAGATGTCCCTGGATCCTGCTAAAAGACTCCCATCTTTCATGTTGGCCTCTGACCTATTCTGATGCTAGAAGGGCGTGGGGGAGAGCGGACCCCTATCCCTGTCCCAGAACCTGTCACTGCTAATGTACACCTCCTCCAGCTTCTGGTTTATTTTTGGGATTGGGGCTTCCTCTTTTCTGAACATCAACAATGCCTGCTGTTGCTGCTGCTTGGAGCCTTCCCCAGGGCACAGAGGAGTGAGGTTGACCTGATTCATGTCAGCTTCACTGTTGCCCACAGTATTTTTAATAGTAGCAGTGAAACTGATCAGAATCTTGTTAGAGGCTCTGCTGCTGCTTGGGAGCGGTGGGCAATAGGTCTGTCTGTTAACTAAGGAAAGTGACACCACACAAGTTTACATTTGCAAAGTTACCTCAGTCATAAATTCTGAAACTTAGCTTCTCTTTTACAGAAGAACAAGTTAGATTCTGCAGCAACAGATGACTTGCCTCTTCTTCCCTTCTGGGGGAAAACTTCCTAATTGCATCTGATGAAGTGGGTTCTAGCCCATGAAAGCTTATGCCCAAATAAATTCGTTAGTCTCTAAGGTACCACAAGGACTCCTCATTGTTTTTACTGATAAGTAAGAGAGTTACTCTTTTTTTCAATCCTGCTCATGCAAGGAGTGCATCAAGAATTGATTGACCAGGAAGCTTATAAATTATATTTATGGAAATTTATTATGATGTTGTGTTGGACAGACGTTTAGCTGTCCTGTATTTAGAATCAGTTCTTGAAGGAATGGAAATGCCTGTTGGGTAATTGGTATTTTGACAAACTCCTAATGTGCTCAAAAGACTTGTTTTAAAAAAAAAAAATTGTCCAGTGGTACCATCGTGTAAAGACTCTTGTTTTTAATTTAGAAAGGCTAGCAGGTTCCAGGCTTCTTGGGCTACTAAGGGTGCTGCTCAGACAGCATGCTGGGAGCAGAGGGAGGGGGGCGGGGAAGAGGTATACTGTACCCTGTAATATTCTGAAACAACTAGGTGGGGTCTTATAGCAGCATAGAGGAGTTCCAGTGGGAGCTTCATGGAGTCTTCAGATAAAGGGTTTCTTGAGACCCGGAGCCCCAGTGTTGGAGATCAGACCGTAGAGGATCGTCCCCCAAGTTATCACAATACATTCCCCCTGTCCCTCAATCCAGTATGTATAAAAGATAGCCCATTTTTGATTGGTTCTGTATCATTCCTTAGAGATCAGTCTGGCATTGTTCATGCCATATTTTCCATTTGGTTTGCCTTTGTCATTGCCATATTTCAGCTGAGAGCTTTCTGAAACCAGCATGATCTAAGTTTTGGCAAATGCCATCATTAATACAGTAATTTCCATAGTTGTATCCCTCACCCTCATCAAATCATCACTGAAAGATTTTTTAAATAAAGTATTAGGAAGGTGATTATAGAACCCGTGACAGAGTTTAATGTGACTGGGAGCAAAGATAAAGTAGCATTATGGCAAAGTGTGTTCAAATATGATGGAGTTTGCTGGTATTTTTTTTGGGGTGGGGGGGGATAAAGTTGTAATTTACTTTGTCAGTGGTTCATGAAGGTGATGCAGTATTTGTATTCCCCTGTTACTGTAAAACTAGTCACCTGAAGAACTTATTGTAATCATAATATCTTACAGAAATATTGTTCAGAGTGACATTAATAATTTTCAGGTTTCCCTCCTCTCCTACATCCCAGTAAGTGATCTCTGCTCTTCACTTGTTAAGTTTTAGCTGGAAGTGACAATCTGACTGCAGGGATAGCAGGTTGGGCTGGGGGTTTTGTTGCAGTTGTGCAAATTTTTCAGCTAGAAGATAGCAGCTCAGGAATGGTTCCTGTGTTTGAGTTCTACTCACGTGCTTCTGGGAATCAGAGAATTTCCACCCTTTTTGACAAGTATTTCCACCCTTCTGGTAATATTGCATCCCGTATGTGCCCACTTCAAGCAATCCACCTCACTGCACTCACTGCTATATTTACTTGTTGATTTGAAGTCAAGTAGTGCATAGCACATTCTGTGTGCATATGAGAGAGAGAGAGAGACACACACAGACACTCATCTCCTGATCTGTCACCATCCCTTTTCTCTGGCAGACAGTCTTCAGACTTCAACACTGTCCTCTTTGTCCCCAGCATATTCATCCTCATTAGCTTCCTGGCAAACGTTAATTATGTGGGTTGGCTTGCTGGTGAGTTGTTCTCCAAGAGAGTCCAGTTTCTCATACATGGGAGAGATGATTTTGGAGTGGCACCAGAAATTCAGCTGTTATCCCTGGCCTTCTTGTACAGGACCACTCCCAGTTTGGCAAATTGATACCTTCATGTACAGAGGTGTACTGCACCTGAACAGACTGGTAGTTCTCGGTCCCAGCAGGGGGCCCTCATCGACCTTGGGCCAGCTTGAAGGATTCCACAAATACTGCTCTTGTAAACTGCGGATAACTTGCTAAATTCTATGCTACCATCCGTTTCTGTGAGGTAGTGCATCAGGGACATGCTTTAAGACCCAGCTATTGCTAGGATGACCAGATGTCCTGATTTTATAGGGACGGACACAACTGATATTCGGGGCGCTGCATTATATAGGTGCCTATTACCCCCCCACCCCGTCCTGATTTTTCACACTAGCTATGTGGTCACCCAAGCTATTGCTGCAAGTAAAAATACGGGTAAGGGATTTCCTGTAACCACAGATGTTTACCCCATGGATGCCTGATGCAGGGTGCTTACTGTGAAATGAAGGAATGCTATGGCTTCCTGTTCACATCAGGCAGACTACACTTGTTCATCTAAAGCCCAGCTAAGCCACTTGTCCCAGCCATTGACTTAGGGCACTTCTTCACTGGCAATGTTAAAGCGCTGCCATAGCTCTCCCAGCGCTCTAAAAAACCCACTTCCATGAGGGGCGCAACAACCAGCGCTGGTGCACTGTCTACACTGGAACTCTACAGCGCTGAAACTTGCTGTGCTCAGGGGGGTGTTTTTTCACACCCCTGAGCGAGAAAGTTGCAGCGCTGTAAAGTGCCAGTGTAGACAAGCACCTTGGATGGCTGTTGTATGTGGGACACGAGGGTTTGTACAAGTGTGGCATGGTCCAGTTGTGGCATGTGATGGTTATTTATTATTCTTTTGAGCCAACTGTAAACAAGCCCTTTTGGGATTGTCTCTGTTCTTTACTTGGTTATTACTAATAGTTGATTTGGGTGAAGAGTATTTGTTCTCCTCTTAAATAACTACCAGTATTTACACAACCTATTCCACATATTGGTCTAACCAGAGTTGCATGATCGTTTGCCAGTGTAAATAAAGATACAGCATAGTTCTGTAAAAGCACAATTTTCCAGGAGTTGGGAGGGGAAAGCATTGCATCTACAATTCTATAAATGCTGGGTGATGACTGCCCTAAAAATTAAATAGGAAAAATCTATTTATACTTGGCAGGCAAATTAACACACTAATAAAGACTTAATTTAACTGTCCAAATGTTCTTGTAGTTTATAAATATTTATGGAAAGGAATTCACAGTGTGAGAAGATTAGCTATTTGCTCCAAATGGGCAGAGCTCAGTTTGACTAAAATGGTGGTATTTGCATTAGAAATTAGCTTGTAATAATTATTTTCTCCTTGCCATTATGTCCTTGTGTGTTTTGCTTATTAAAGTTGTTTGTTTCTTTTTAGGGTGATTAATTAGCTACTGTTTAAAATATAAGCCTGTGCATTTCAAGTCAGTTGCAGGACCCCTAAGCAACTTTGAAATGGAGTCAAACCTACAAATCTGAGGGTAGAATGTGAATACTGTATCATTTTTCCCCAACTGGATTAATAATATGCATTTGGGATTATCCCATTTAAACTGTAGTTTAGTTATTAACATTATTTTAGTTAAACTTACTGTATTAATTTTGGGATAAGTCCCCAACGTTTTAACATAGTTTATTATTATTTTATTTTATTTTAAAGATAGAATATTCAGTGGCTTCTGATGCACTAATAATGAATGCTTTTTATATATGTGGGTATGGAAAATGGCTACATCAGCAAAGATTTTTTTGTTTGTTATGGGGTTATATTACCCAAATAGAATTACTCTGTATTACAATGAAATCAGTGTAACAGAAATGATAATATTGTTTTAATTCTGTTTATGAGGGCCATGTGTAAGCACTGTGTGTCAAATTTGAAAATTAATCATCTCTGAGAGAGGAAAGAAGGGAAATCTACAGTCTTAATCAACTAGCTACATGAATAATTCTGCTAATAATAATTCTGTCACTTAGCCAAACTATTTTTCCCATTATTCAAATAGAAATGTTAATTAATAAAAGGAAACACAATTTTCCTCTTTAGCCTCTTCACCTCATTGCCTGCTGCCAAAAAAAAGGGGGGGGGGGAGGAATTTGCTTCATATTATTGTCTTTACTTATACTTTGTTTGCTTTCCAGCAACAAACTTTTTCCCCAGCTGTGCTTAATTGTCAAAGATTCAAAATACTTAGAGGGAGTGTAATGTATTTGCTGTAATCCTGGCCGTTGTTGGCCAAATTCTGGAAACTGACTGCATGTAAAAAGTAGCAAAAACTTATGATTATTCTGAATTTCAGCTTCTCTTCTTTCACTGTGTAGATAGAACAACAATGAATAAATTAATCTGTACTCACAATTATTCTTAGTTCATTGTGGAAATCCAAGAATCCTTTTATGCAAAAATGGATTAATGGAGAAAGTAACACATTCAATAAAGAAATAGCACACAGTTTAATTGGGAAGCCTTGTATCCACTTTATTCAGTCCATGTGGAAAATCAGTGATGTTATAATAAGGCAGCTACTTAACTAAGGCTTAATAATCATACTGTATACCATGCAAAACAGCAAAGCTTATAAATAGATGTAATATTTAAAACTTCTCAAAACTGGGTTTGAACTGTAGTGATAATCTGAAAAGAGACAGATGTGAATTACGTGTTTTACAAAATTGTTTTTGTATGATTATTGCTTATCTGTTAATTTTTTACATATTTTGTCACATATGATGTGTAAACTGATGTGTATGTGTGCACTGGAAATACAGGTGGACCTGCATTACATTGGTTGATCAATAACTTAAAAAAAATAAAATAAAGCTGCTAGTAATCAAAATCGTTAAAGTAGATTCCTCTCTTCCCACTTCCAAAACCTGTATCTGTTCATTTAGAGTAGAAATTCCGTTCCCTAAGTTAACGCCATAGCAAATTTAATGCTTTTGAGGCATTGAAATGTAAACTTTGGATTGGTAATTTACAGTTTTGATTTACCGAAAGCTAATTTTAAACTTGTACATTTAAAATGTACATTTTATTTTGGCAGTGTTTTGTTAATCTACATGCCAGTCTCTGGTCTGTGCTTCAGCAAGTGGTCAAAGATGGTTCTCCTGTGTTGCACAGAAAATATGTAACTGTACAAAAATTAAGAATTGTGATACTGTGAAAATGAATTTCAGTAGCAAAAGAAGTCCAACATTTAAATTCGCACCATTCAGTATGGTGGATGAGCTGGCAAACTTAGTGTACAGCACCTTTTAACTGGTAAGGATACTGAAATGAAGTAACTTTGGATCATTGGATGATTGATACTTTTTTTTCATTACTATTGAATAAAATGCTGAGTTGCAGAGAAGTGGGGATGACAATGTGATGTTACGAAAGCTCTGTATTTTCTCTTTCAGCAAAAGTCAGTTGCAGTCTTGTCCCTCTCAGTTTGTCTTGCAGTGGTCCAATCTATGCTGTCAAGTCAATGACATCTTTCTCTTCTGGGGGGCCATTAGGAGAATAGCTGAACAGCTGGGTTGTACATGCTAACTTCTGAATTTATAGCTCCTGACAGTGTCCTTCAAAATCTGAAAGAAGAGGAAACCACTTTGCACTTGTGAAGACAAACTGTAAAGTTTTCTAATGTGTCCACCCTTAGCATTTAGGCTAAGCATGCCAGGATAAGTCATTGAAAGCCTCTGCAAAGGGAGAGAGCTAAAAATTGAGGGAAACTTGCAGTTTTGTTCATGATTCAAACCTTGTAAGCATTTTCCCCCTTCATGTCAGTATGAAAGAGGAGTTAATGGTAAGGGAATCCCATATCATCACAGAGCAGTGTACAGAAGCACAAATTCATTGGCGGGCCTTTAATTAAATGCATTGCTTTTACAGCTTCATGAAGGATTAGGTGTGGGTTTTCAGTAACTTCCTTGCTGGCAAAAAGCTTGAGTAGGAAACAGTGAAGCCATAAGGCGGTAGGTGTAATGATTTGCATTGATGTGATCGGACCATTATTCTTACCAATCATCGAATGGCTCCAGACAGGCAGATTGCAAAACTGGCTGTACTATCACAAACATTGTTTTTGCACATTAGTTATATTGAACGCTTGCTTTAGCTATCAGAAACGTAACTTGCAAATAATCAAAGCATGCATGCATGCACGCACATACACCGGCTGACTCATCAAGTTGAATTGCTAAGTAGTTGCTGCTATTTCTGTGTTCTGAAAGCAGTTCCTCTTGGACATCTTCAGCCATGTCTCTAATAAAGCACAGAAGAGTGTTGTTTGAATAAAGGCATGCTTTTCAGTGTGATAGCTTCTTCAGATCCTATGTCCCTAAAAGAACCAAACAAACCCCATGTCAGTTACACAGGGAAAGATGAATTTTTTTGCAACAGTTTTCCCTTTCTATTGCTATCTTATTCAAATGGGTACCCAATAAGATGCTTAAAGGGCATTTCCTATTGATGCTGCCAGTTTGAGTGATCAGGTCTTGTTGACGTCTTAAAAGTTTCAAGTTTTCTCAGGGAAAAAAAATCCTCAGATTTATTGTTCGCTGATGGATGCCTGGTTTCTAAATGTCACAACAACTTGGAAGGTTTAATACTCTCACCAGCCAGCCCTACAGAATGCACTACAAGTTGTGGTTTTGAATCAGTCTATGTAAAACTGTGTCTCATGCTTGTAGTCAGATTTCATTCTGAAGTGTAATTCAAATAACTTGAATGACTTTGCGAAAAGGACATCTTTCAGAATCATTCCTCAGCCAGAACTGAGCTCCCCCAAAGAATGAACAACCTATGCAATACAGTTCTGTTAGACTCAGCAGTGCCTTCGTGATTACCCTTGACATGCCTGGTGTTCCAATTCAGTGCATGCTGTGTGCCTGGGTACTCTCACTTCGTGTTGTACATAATAATGGAACTTGTACTTGTTTGTGCCTGGATTTGCCTTATTCAAACGCGGGGCATATTGTCTTATTAGAAACGGTTCTGTCACTCTGCTGTATGCACTTATATACTGCACTGTACCACTTGCTGAATTTCTCAGTTTATGGTAGCATGGTAATCATACAGGAACACATAATTATTTTGTTCATTCCCATTTATCATTTTCAGAGTGTTGAATAACGTTTTTGGAAAATGTGGGCCCCCCCTCCCCCCCTTTTTCTTTTGTATGTGACTTCTTGTGACCTGTCTAAACAACTTTAGACCTAAAGTTTGGGAAACCTTCTTTTAAATCGTTAAAATTAATTTTTTAGACTTTTTTTTTGCGGGAAAGAGGAAGGAAGGTAGAAAGATAAGGTAACAAATTTGTTACTTAAAATGGGATTCCCCTCTCTTTCTGTAAAAATGCCTCCTCTACTTACATAGAAGTACTATGCCTGCACTAAATATTTTGCTGTAAATCAATAATGTGGGTAGATAAAGATGCTAAGTTTGAAATCTGACTTTGTTAGAAAAAAACATTCAATATTATGCGGAGCTCTAAATGACTGGGTGTGAGGGAAATTTTTATGCAGTGTTTGTAAAATGAACCTAAACAAAATTAACAGTTTAAATTTGATTTAATTTTTTTTTTGGGAACACTTAAATACAGTTCCTGACACAAAATAAAAAAAATATTTTCCAGTCTGTCCCCTTCACCCCCCTCCACATATGAGTTTCTGAAGGACATGGTATGGTACAAATGCAATGAGTAGTCTTGAGAAAGCTTAACTTCTGAGGTGACATTTTAAAGTGTAGATCAATTTAACAGGCACTTGGATTTCTAGACTCAGTGTAAGCCTTTTATATAAGAACAGTCTCTTTTCTGGAAACAAAAGTGCTATCTTTGTAAGAATCTGCAGACCTATACAGATGCAGTGGCCGTCATCAAACCATGTGCAATTTTTGACTCCATAAATGCAGGCCTCTCTCTGGTGACCTAACAGGTTTCTTTAGCCTGTAGAGGGAACTTACAGCTATAGGTAAGTCTACAGTTTTTTGTTAAGTTGATAGCAATGTTATAATGGCATGTATATGAATATGTTTAGAGGACCAACCTTGGTGTCTAGCTAGGTATTTTATGTGCCTTCATCACAACAGTACCTGAGCAACCATAGAGAAGGCTAATTGCATTTTGTAATAGCAGTTTAAAAGGGGATTTCGTTTGTGATGTTTCTCTGTTTTAAAAACCTGTTCTTACTAACTTCCATTTCAGTACAAATGTTGCTAGAATGTTCGTGATGCAGTGTGATACTGGTGGTTGAGTATAATTAAATGGATATGTTACATTTAAAACATCTCTTTTCTTGGTTACTTCCTTTCAGTAGTTATATTCGTGGGTTACATATGCAAGTTATACCGACTGTACAGAAACAAGTATGTGGTAGGCAAACTAGGATGCAAAAAAAAAAGACATTTGATCAGATAACTAAACACGGCATGGTGGGCCTCAGTTTGAAAGAAGACTTCACACAGTTTTTGTAGCTCTGCTTTTCCCCCTTGCTTTAGTACTAATTAACATTTTATATAATGTCTTTCATTCCAAGCTGCTTCAGAGTGTGTACGTGCAACACTGTTAAAAAGGAGCCTACTTTAGATTGGAGGGCAGCAGCAAGTGAGCAAATGGTGCACAGCACACTGGCCTCAGTTTCCCCTTCAGATACTGTTTGAACACTACTCTCCTAGGAAAAGGTGTCCATGTGATCTTCAATGAATGTATTGAGACCTGTTTTCTTTTTTGAACATCTTATCTGAACTACACACACCGTAGGATAGTGAGCGGCATGTTAGTAATTTATCTCCTTTGAAAGAGCTGAGAGGATCTTGCTGAGATTTGAAACTGTGACTTCGGGTTATCTAGTTAACTTCCAAAGGCTGCCTTTTCTGGAATCATTGAATTAGCCCTTTTATACCATGTCTGTGAAACTACTAATGCCTTAAATTGTAATAGCCTGACTTACATTAATGTATGTCATTTTTCCCCCCCACCTAAAGCTGCACCGCTGCTGCTGTATGCAAACCGACGTGATCTGCGATTGGTGGATGCTGCAAATGGGAAAGAGAACGCTACAGTTGTAGTGGGTGGTTTGGAAGATGCAGCCGCAGTGGACTTTGTGTTTGTCCGGGGGTTGATATACTGGAGTGATGTAAGCGAAGAAGCCATTAAGCGAACAGAATTTAACAAAACTGGGAGTGTACAGAATGTGGTCATTTCTGGGCTTTTGTCACCTGACGGGTTGGCATGCGATTGGCTGGGAGAGAAACTATACTGGACGGATTCTGAAACAAATCGGATTGAAGTTTCCAATTTAGACGGATCTTTGAGAAAAGTTTTATTTTGGCAAGAATTGGATCAGCCCAGAGCAATAGCCTTAGATCCTGCAAGAGGGTAAGTCTTTGGTTGTTTTTTTTTTTTTTAAATCTTTGGCATGTCTTGGTCATTAATTATTGAAATTCAGCGTGCTTATTAAAGAGATCTGAATATTCCCAGTTATGCTGTGACCTTTAAATATGGTACTGTCCTAAGCCAGTTTGCATACCAGATGGTGGTCTTGTTTTTCTTGCACTTACTGTGAGATGTGAAAATAATAATCTGCAATATTGCTGATATTTTTGTGTATGTGTAGGTGGCTTGCTGTCTAAACAACAACTGTCTCTGTTTAAAAACATCAGATGTGCAAGCAAATATGTGAGAAGAAACTATTCTTGTTGTTCTAGTAGCAGTGCAGAGGATGATAATTCATTTGGTTCTGATTAACATGTGATAACAGATGATGTCTGTTTGTAAAGCCAACACCTGCCTATGGAGCTGTAATATACTGCATTGCTGCTGTAGTCTGAGCAAAGACAAAAAAAAAGTTATTCAGCATTTTTGTTACAATATAGTGGTAACATTGTAATAAGTGAGAAAAACCAAAAATAATAATGTTGAGAGAGAGGTTTCAGCACTCAATTAGAAAATACATTTATTGCAAACATCTGACCCTAGTGCTGTTGGGAAATTCTGTTGTAATAAAAACAGTGATGCAGTAGAACTGGCTAAGGCTAGGCATACTATAAGCTTTCTTCTTCTTAACTCCCATCTCAAGGTCTGGTAGTGGACCTTAGTCATGACTTGCAGTACTCTCTGTTTATTCCCTTTTGAGGGCCTCTCCTAAATGGTGGCCATCAAGCATGCTAAATTCAATGGTAGTTTTGTGATGTAGATGAATGTCCACTGAAATTTAGGATGAGTCCACGAAATGCATGGTTGCTTTGTGGTGATCTTTCTAAAACCTGATGGTCTCCAGAAGTGAAAGACTGGTGCAATAAGCTAGTGGCCCACTTAACCCAACATTCATTTTCTTAAAAATTGAATAAGGTCTATTATGCAGAGTAGCTTACAAATTTGAAAAAGTGTTTATTTTTTATCTGAGCAAGAAAGTTTTGATCTGTATCTGCAATATTAAGAAGACCGACAGAGTGGGTGCTTTTATAAAAGGGTCTCTGCTGCACCTTTCTCAGTTTTAGATGTTTGGGGGTATTGTTGGGTAGAATGTTGGATGCTTTGGTTGCTGGTTTTGAATTTGTTCTTATAGCCATACTACAATTTTAAAGAGAAGCAATCTCATTTTTAGTTTATTTGACGGCATAGTTTGGTTTGCAAGTATAGGAATCTATATAGTAAAATGTGCTGTCATATTTAATTACTAAACTTCATCGATTAAATTGTAATTTTTTTAAAGTTCTTTCCCCATATAATTTTGAGAGGCTTATGGACAAGATATAATAAAAGTACTTTCTCCACATTCCACGCACGCATATATCAACAGGTTTCGAAATAAATGGACACAGTTGTAAACAGCAAAAAGAAGATGGAGTTTTCCTCCCCGCCCACTGATTGCTTTTAAAGTTTTTAAACTGTGACACTGAAATATAAACTTAATACACCAGTTATCTGCAACCCTAAAACAATAAAAATACTGAAGGAAGCAAATAAAAATATAAAGCCCACCCAAAAAAGAGAAGGGGAAAAATAAGGCAAATATGTTTGGGATAGGTTTGCCAGCAGTTGGTTGCACTACATCACATTAGTGTTTTCTTTATAAAAATAGTTAGAATTCATATGCAGAACATCAGGAATGAAATTTTTATAAAAACAGAATTAGGAAGCTTTTGTGGCTTGTCAAGGTTAGTGTGGTTTCTGTTGAGCTAGTCAAAGATAGTGTCTGTGCGGCAATCATGTTTAGCAATTTGTTTTGCAATGGAAGGGAAATTTTGTCCAAAGTAATAGAAACCAAACTTTAGCAACAAATTGGGCTTTGCAAGAGGCATACATATTGTACAAGTATGCACAATAACTTTCTTGGTGGCTAGAATTGGATGAGTACGTAGATTTTCTCACAAGGTTTACATGAGAGTAGAACTGTAAAAAGAAAAATTGAAGGAGCCAAAGATACACTTTTTGCGGGGGTCCATTAGACCAAAAATAAGCAATATCAGGACAAGTCCACTATACATGGGCAGAAGTGCTTTCCATAACCTTTCCGAAAGTCTGACTCCTAAGGGCCTAATTAATAGTTTATTCTCTGATCACAATCTTTCCATTTTTAATTTAAATCTTCACGTAATTGAAAGGCAAGAAAACATTTCCAAATCTTACTACAGTTCTTGTCAGTACAAGTTCAAGACAAGAACCCTTTCAAAGACTGAGTTTTAAATATAAAGGAATATTCTCTCTTCTGACTCTCCAATAAAACTGTTCTTGGTGAGATTTATTGATATACTAGTAACTAAGTTGTAAGTTGTGAAATAAAGGACATGTTTCATGGTGATTTATTTAATATTTTGCAGAGATTGATCAGTCTAAAAATCTGAAAAATACTAGCAGTAATTTTATTCTTTAAAATCTGTTGGAGAGATGCCATTTTTGCAAACTGATCATATGTCAAAACTTCTCGTGAGCATTAAGGATGAGTGGCATCAGCACAGGGATGGGAATATAGAAAGTATGAAAACTATCTTTTCTGTTCAGTAGCATTTATTAATGTATTACTGCATAGATAGAAGTACCAGTGTGCTGTCTGGGAGTTTTATCTTTGTGTCCATCAGCTGGTGTGTGGAATCAGGCTGCTGTTCTTAGTCCTCTTCGCTGCTAACAGTAAAATCTAGAACTTGAAAAACAAAGCAGTCACTTCGCCTTGGAATCCCAGCCTGTGGCTCTTTTTATACACAGCTGTTTCTCACTCCAAATTAAATAATCTGTAAATGTTTGCAATTTAAAAAGAAATGTCTTGGCAATTACATAGGGCTTAATGAAAAAATCAGTTAATGCATAATGACCCTTTTCGTAACATTAATAAATCCATCTAATATAAAGTGGCACATATAACAAGTTTCTGATTTTAGCAAAACCTTTTTTTTTTTTTTTTTTTTAATTTCTCTGGCAGTGTTGCGAACCTTCATGTTAATACCTTGGGAACAGAAAAGTGATATTGACCATTCTGGCTTTCTGGTCAAGCTGAATTAGGTAGTGAAAGGTGTTTATATATTTAAAAAAAAAGGCAAAAAAGGACTAAATTGAATGTTTGTGTGCAGTTAAAGCAATTAAATTGCATTTAGCTGTTGCATCATGACTTCTTGGCAGTGCCCCATTTAATAGAAGTTAAATTGTAATAGGATTTTTGAGTTTTTAAACTACAGTTCTCAAAACAAATCTCCCCTACCCCCAATTGCCCTAGTTTTCATTTCACATGCTGCAATTTATTATTTGACACAGTTATTTTTCATCTTTCTGGCAGTGGAATAAACTGTATGTGTGGTTTGGAGGGAGGGGAAAGGGATATTCTAGTAATTTGGAAATCAGTGGGAGTTTTCAATACTGTTTCAAAAAATTATCTTTGACCAAGTCCCAATCTACCTTTCTGGAATTGTGTATTTTGTTTGACCTGCATTAAAACTTAAGCTGTTCTTAATAGCGGTGCAGTTGATGATAATGTATAAAAATGTTTGTGTAGACAAAATTTTTTTAGTTTTATAACAAAAAAATCAACACCACAAAGTTGGTCATATAGTCTCAAGAAAAGTGTTACCAAGACCAGCTAGCTTTTCTCGCTTCTAGGTATACTGTGAGGTGAAAAGGAACTTTGTGTCCTCTGGAAGCTCTGACTAATGCAGGGGTCTCAAACAAGCTCCCCCCGCCCGTGCGCCCCCCCGCCCCTCTGCCTACCCCATGGCGCCGTGAGCCCCACACTGCTCCCTGAAGCGGCTGGAACTATGTCCCTGCAGCCCCAGGCTGTGGGGGGGTGGGGGGAAGTAGAGGGCTCCGTGCTCTCGCTTCCAGGCACTGCCCCCCGCAGCTCCCATTGGCTGGGAACGGGGAATTGTGGCCAATGGGAGCTTGGGGGGAGGTACCTGGAGGAGCAAGAGTAGCACATGGCGCCGTCCCCCCCGGGGACTCCGGTTGCTTCCTGGAGCGGAGCAGAGCGGAGCGGGGCCAGGGTAGGCAAGCAGGGAGCCTACCCTGGCCACGGTGCGTGGTGCTGCCACCCTGGAGCCGCTCTAGGTAAGCGGTACCGGGCCGGAGCCTGCACCCCAACTCCCTGCCCTGAGCCCCCTGCCACACCCTGCACCCCAACTCCCTGCCCTGAGCCCCCTGCTGCACCCTACATGTCGACCCCCTGCTGCACCCCACACCTCAATTCCCTGCCCTGAGCCCCCATCACACCCCGCACCCCTCCTGCACCCCAGCCCCCTGTCCGGAGCCCCCTGCTGCACCCTGAACCCCAACCCCCTGCTGCACCCCTCACCCTCCTGCACCCCACACCCCAATTCCCTGCCCTGAGCCCCCTGCCATATGCTGCACACCTCCTGCACCTCAACTCCCTGCCCTGAGCCCCCAATCGCACACCGCACCCTTCCTGCACCCCAGCTCCCTGTCTGGAGCCCCCTGCCACATCCCACACCCTCCCGCACCCCAGCTCCTTGTCTGGAGCCCCCTGCTGCACCCTGAACCCCAACCCCCTGCTGCACCCCTCACCACTCCTGCACCCCACACCCCAATTCCCTGCCCTGAGCCCCCTGCAATATGCTGCACACCTCCTGCACCCCAACTCCCTGCCCTGAGCCCCCATCACACCCCACACCCCTCCTGTACTCCCTGGGGGCAGGGAGGGGGCAGAGTTGGGGTGAGGACTTTGGGGAAGGGGTTGGAATGGGGGCAGGGAAGGGACAGGAAGAGGCAGGGCAGGGGCGGGGCCTCATGGAAGGGGTGGAGTGAGGGCTGGGCCGGGGGTAGCAAGGGGTGGGTGTCAGTGATGTGGCCCTCGGGCCAATGCACTAGTCCTCATGTGGCCCTTGTGGTCATTTGAGTTTGAGACCCCTGGACTAATGTCTTACATTTCAGTGGTATTTTTTTAATTCAACTAACTCTAGAGTTAAAATAATTGCTAGTGAATAAACTCTTAAGTAAAACTATGTAATCAGTTCACTTTGTAAAGATTTTTCAATTAATGGGTGACAGAGTACAAAGAGTAATAATATACTGTTTTTCATGACAATGTAGGTTGATTTCTAGATGTAATGTGTTGGGGGAAGCTCTTAAGTTTAAACCTCCTCTGAAGAAAGGGAGTGATTTTTCTCATGCTCCAATTTGCATATGATACTTCTCCAGTTATCGCATGTGTTCCTCTTTATTGACTCAAATTATGTTTGACTACAGTGTCACTCTCTACATATGTTATAGATCATATGCCATAAAAGGTAGTGAGGACTATGATTTTTACTAGTTTCCTTGGGATTGTCTCATCTTGTTAAGTGGCCAGTTACCCATTGGTAATATTTTCTGAACTCTTTTTTTGTGTTGTATCTTCTTTATAACAGTCATTTTGGTGCTGTCACTGAGGTGACAGATCTTGCCAATGAACACGTATGCCAGGTTTACATTAGAGTTATTCCAAAATACCTATTCTGCTTTAAGTTCATACTCTTCCATATTCAGAATAACTTTAAAGGTTTCTCTACTAATTAATGTTTGCAAGATTAGGGTCTTAAATGTTAAAATTTTTGTGGTTTTGTTTTTAGCAGTGCAGTAAATTTCATATAAGATATCCTACCAGTAGGGGCATCGACACACAAAACCTAGTATTTATAAGTTTTAATTTAAAATTGCACATTTTCAAATTAATTTTGTAAAGCCTCATCCTGATTTAAATCAGTTATTTATCTTATTGATTTAAATCTTATTGATTTGGTTATTGGAGTCATTTCCCTGGGGAGAAAAGGGCTACATAAATTTAGTAATATACCAATAGACAGAGGACAGAAGTCAAACCTGAAGAAGAGCTCTGTGTAAAATCAAAAGCTTATCTCTTGCATCAACTGAAGTTGGTCCAATAAAAGGTATTACCTCACCTATCTTGTCTCTCCAGTATCCTGGGACCAACATGGCTAAAACAGCACTACATAATACAGTACAGACCCATTTATGCATGGTAGCGCCATGCCTCCCAGTGCTACCTATTTAACACGCGAGACTCGTTAACGTGCGGTACAGGAACTTGCTATGTAGTGCTACAGATTTGCTCACTAACTCACTGACATAGAAATCGACAGGAAGGGCGGAGCGGAAACGTGTTGTATGTCTTTACCGATTGGGGGGGGAGGGGCAGCAACCTCAAAGCACTGCGACAAAGGACTGTTCTTAAAGCGCTGCCCAGTCGTCGTCTTCCCCCCCCCGGTCGGCGGCCCTGCTGGTAGGGACCTTAAAGCGCTGCAGGGTCCTTTGCCGCAGCAGTGCTGGGTCGCCGATGGGCGTGGAGGGGCGCAGCAACGTTAAAGCGCTGCCGTGGCAAAGGACCCTGCAGCGCTTTAAGGTCCCTGCCCCTTTTGGCCCCCCCTCATCCGCTGACGGGTGGGGGGGGCTAAGGGAGCAGCTGCCCTGGGCCCTTTAAATCGCTACGCGAACCCCGAGTGGCGTGGACCAGGCGCCCTGGAAGGGCGGGCTGGCTGGGGAATGCTGACCCCCTAGCCCCGCCTATTCTACCCGAGACCCTGCCCCTTCTGGGAGCCAGAGCTGCCCCCGCACTGTACCAGTAAGTGTCCTGAGTTACTTTCCCCCCTGCGTAGTAGTAGTAATGTTTTTATTAGATTACACATTTGAATTTATATTCTTGCAAAGCGCCGTTAACAGATAGGCCTGCAGTATTTGGGACACTGTGAATACGTCTGTAATCCTAGATGTATATAGATATCTTAAGATATTTCAGCATGGCCCTCTTAATCCACAGTCCGTTAACACACGGTCGTGACGGCTTGACTCCCGACATCCGCACGTAAACGGGTCTGTACTGTACATGATGTTTCAACATAGTGCTTGCTCAATAAGTTAGAACTAAACATTTTAACTGAAGTAAAAAGAAGAACAGGAGTACTTGTGGCACCTTAGAGACTAACAAATTTATTAGAGCATAAGCTTTCGTGGACTACAGCCCACTTCTTCGGATGCATATACGTTTAACTGAAGTAGTAATTTTTAGTATGCAATTTTTGTATACCATTTGAGGCATTGGTATGCATGAGCAAAGTGTTCTCTAAACCTTGTAATGTCTTTAAGTGGATTCATTTTTCTAGTGAAGACTAGGCATACATGTACATTTTCAAGATATGTCACCTCAGTGATGGGGTAAAGTGACTATTGTAAGAAGGTACAAGTCAAATAAAGTGGAATGAGAGTAACTTTTTCTCATTTAGATTAATCCACTTCCAAGGTGTTGGAGTAAATTAATTTGGAAAAAAGGTGGCCTTAATCTGGAATAAGAATGTCCACATATGGCATTTATTCAGGAATAAATGTGTAGACAAGCCCTTAAGCATGTATGTAAATTTATTTGCATGACTAGTCTCATAGCTTATGTCCTTAAAGTTAAGCATGTATATGAACTTTTTACCTGAGTGGCATAACATTAAACCAATTTTTGTTTTATAGTTTCAAAAATGTTAACAGTGAAAAGTTATTTAGACCTTCAATACAATAACAAACTGAACTTTTTTTATACACATACACAAGCCAAGGTTTTCTACAATAGCTGTGTAAAGTTACAAAAACAACAAAGAGTCTGGTGGCACCTTAAAGACTAACAGATTTATTTGGGCATAAGCTTTCGTGAGTAAAAACCTCACTTCTTCGGATGCAGAGGTTTTTACTCACGAAAGCTTATGCCCAAATAAATCTGTTAGTCTTTAAGGTGCCACCAGACTCTTTGTTGTTTTTGTAGATACAGACTAACACGGCTACCCCCTGATACTTGTGTAAAGTTAGGCTCCTATGTGCATATGAGTAACTGGATGGAGGCTAAAGAGCACAGCCACTCTGAATGAAGGGGCTGGATGATGTCTGAAGTGGGCCTCCCTCCCCCAGCCCCTTATCTGTTGCACCCCACCCCCGTTACTCCTCCCCCACTCTCTACCATCCCCTTCTCCCCAATTGCTGCAGGCAGGAGAATTTCTGGCACCCCCTTCTGCTGCCAACGCTGTCAGCAGCTTCTTATGTGTGTATGTGTCTCTCTCTCTCTCATTGGGTGTGCAGTGGTCTGTGACTCTCTAGTTAGGCAAAGCTGCTAGGTATCTTAGAAACCCAAGTGTGGCCTGGTAGAAGCGCTTCAGTTTTCTTGACTTGTGGAAGTTGAGTATTTTAGAAGGTGATGTGAGTTGCTACTATAGCACACGCTACCTGCTTGTCGATTTTGTGTTGGGGTCTGTGCTGTTCTCATAGAAATAATGTTTAATGAGGTGCTGGATTTGCCTTTTTCAGTACAAATGAGCATTTTAAGTGTGACACTTCTTAGAATTTCAAAGTTCAGAGATTTTCTCTCCCCCCCCCCATACTAACAATTAGGAAACTAATTAAAGAAACAAGCACAAAGCATCCATGTAGCAATCTAACATGAATAAAGTGGAAAGAAAGTAAAGAACTAGTAACGTGTAAATAAAAATTTTGATTTAAATTAGGGCTGTCAATTAATTGCAGTTAATGCCTGTGACTAACTTAAAAACAAAATGTGTTAATTTTTTAACCTTGTTAATCACATACCTCTGGGCAGGGAGGGAGGCATTGGCTGCGGGGGGACCTGATAGCGTCCAGTCAGGCGCAGTAACCCAGTATGCCTTGAGAAGGTGGGAAGAGGCTCCCATCCCGGCTCCGGCAGAGAAGTAGGGATCTTGACCCTGCTGTGCCCCATTGCCCCTGGCCAGCCTCCCTACACCAGTCTCTCCTCCCCTGCCGCATGCCAAGACCCTGAGGTAAAATCCATCCTCCCTTGCGAACAGTGGCTCGCTGGGCTGAAGGGAGCCCATCTAGCTCAGTAAAAGGAGGTGAGCCTGACAAGCCCCGTACCAGAAACCACCTTTCCAAAAGCAGCACCAAGACACCTCCCTCACCCTCCTCCTGCACAAATCTTTGCTGGCTCCCTCCTCTGTCATCACTCCCCGTCCTCCTGGACCCTCCTCCTGTGCTATATAGTTCTACATTTGTAAATTCAACTTACATGATAGAGATTGCACTACAGAACTTGTATGAGGTGAATTTAAATACTATTTCTTTTGTTTCTTTTTTACAGTGCAAATATTTGTAATTAATAATATAAAATGAGTGCTGTATGCTTTATATTCTGTGTTGTAATTGAAATCAGTATTTGAATATGTAGAAAACATCCAAAAATATTTAAATATTGTTATTTAACAGTGCGATTAATCACAATTATTTTTTTTAATCGTGTGATTAATAGTGATTAATTTTTAAAATCCCTTGACAGCCCTAATTTAAATTTAAGAAATCAATTTTATTTTGTAAATCATGATTGTTGTCCACCCTGCCTATAACTGGTTAGAAAAGACTACTTTTTTAACAGGCATAATAACTGATTAAAACTTAACTGGTTGAGCCTGAATTAATTTAGTGTTAGCATGGACACAGAAATTGAAATGGTTCAACTAGTGCTACCACTGCTGTACCATGGCTCACCAGTAGGCAGCTGGTAAATATCCCAGAATGCATTGATTCTGGAAGCCAAGAGAGGAACAGTGAGATACATAGTGAGAATATCTTGCCATCAAAACTGTTAAGGACAATTCTAATGTGGCTATACAGTGGTAAACCAATTCTTCATGGCTGATGCAAGCACACTACTTGAACTGGTTGATTTACCAACGATTCAGCTCTCTAGTGTAGGCAAAGCCACACTACATATTTGGAGTTCAGCAATTTCACACTGATTGTCTTGATAAACTGTATTGAGGGAAGTTGGGTCCTAACATTTCTGTAATTGGTAGAAAATCCATTGATGTCAAACTTGAAAGTATTTTTTTCAGAAGACACTGTGTGGCGCGGGATATGCAATATGTGAATTTGTATTTGCCTCTGATTTCTAGTCAATTGCCAGAATGTTTCTAGGTCGCTGTACACTAAACTCTTAGAAGAAAGAAAACAATTCTATTGTTCAGACCTTGAAGATGGCTTTTTAAAAAGTAACTTAATTTCCCAATATAAAATACAAAGGTGTGTCGATAACTTGCTTTTGTAGTTTTAAAAAATCTGACTTACTAGCAAATCGTTATACACAGTTATAAATCAGTACAATAATAATAATGTAATTTAATACTACTTTAGACATTTTAAGATGAATTCCCTTCTTTATCACCTGCTCAAATCTGCACACATCTCCTCCCAGAAAATGTGCAAGATGATGTAAAGCCCACTCGTTTTGGTTCTAGAAGGCCTTTGGGTTAAGACATGTGGCAGCTATCAAATAAAGTCACCTTCAAAATAACTTGTTTGTTTGAAATGTTTTGCATTCAGTGCACCTAGTTGCTGTGGTGATAAGGATATATAAATTAATAAAATAACTGTCAACTGAACATAAAAGTTAATACAAACTTGAGATGTTTACATGCAGTGTTTGCTCAATAACTTAGGTTAAATATTTAAACCAAAATAGTAATTTCTGTTTTGCATAAATTGCCCCTGGTGATATGCTTATGCTCATGTTTTATTCCTGCTTTCAATCCCTACAATTACAACTAACTTCTGAGGAAAGTCTAGACTATGAAGCCAGGTTGAATTTTTAAAATGGGTTGGTGAACAAGTTATAACTAACATGATTTAGTAAAGAGTACTGACTGAATTAGCTGAAGAAATCTCTGCGCCACTGGTATTAATAGTTACAAATGCGTACATGACAGGAGAGGTCCCAGAAGACTGAAGAAGGGCTAAAGTAGTCCCCATCTTTAAAAAGGGGAAAAAGAAGGAGCCAGGAAACTTATAGACTAGTCAGGCTGACTTTGATACCTGGGAAGCTACTAGAGCAATGTATAAAACATTGAATTTGCGAATATCTGGAAGATGAAGGCATGATCACTAGCAGCCAGCATGGATTTACCAGGAAGAAATCATGCCATGCCAGCTTGATTTCCTTCTTTGACAGGGTAATTGATTTGGTGGATAGGGGGAATGCAGTGGTCATAATATACTGGACTTCAGCAAGCCTTTTGACACAGTCCCACATGACAATCTGTTAAGTAAGCTGGAGAAATGCGGGCTTGACAGAACTACCTTTAAGTGGCTACATAATTAGTTAAACAACCAGAAACAAAAGACTAACTATCAATGGAATGATTTTGGATTGGAGAGAAGTCTCAAGTTGGGTTCCACAGGGATCTGTTTTGGGTTCAGTGTTGTTTAACATCTTTATTAATGATCTGGATGTAGGTAAAGAGAGCATACTGATCAAGTTTGCAGATGACACAAAGCTAGGGGAGGTTACCGATACTTTGGAGGATAGAGCTAAATTTCAGAGGGATCTTGGAAAATTGGAGAACTGGGCTATAGACAACAAAATGAGATTCAACAAAGGCAAATGTAAGGTGCTACTCTTAGAGAAGAAAAAACAAACGCACAAATACAGAATGGGGGGAGCCTGGCTTGGCAGCAGCACTGCTGAGAAGGATCTGGGAGTTCAGGGATCACAGTCTGAACATGAGTCAGCAATGCAATTCTGTTGTAAAAAAAGCAAATGCAATTGTAGGTTGCATTAACAGAGGCATAGCATGCAAGTCATGGGAGGTGATAGTACCACTCTAGTTGGCGCTGGTTAGGCCTCAGCTGGAGTACTGTATCCAATTTTGGTCATTGATTGTATAGAAAAGATGTATAGAAGCTGGAAATGATCCGGAGGTGAGCAACAAAGATGATCAAAGGGATGGAATGCAAGCCCTCTGAGCAAAGGTTGAAGGAACTGAGTATGTTTCATTTGTAAAAGAGGAGATTAAGGTGGGGATATGATAGCAGTCTTCAGATATTTGAAAGGCTGCCACAAAAAAAATGATGAAGAGTTGCTCTCTTTTGCCCTGGAGGGCAGGACAAGAGGCAGTGGGTTCAAACTACAGTATAGCAGATTTAGATTAAATCTCAAGAAAAACTTCCTAACTGTAAGAACAATAGGGGCATGTCTACACTAGAAAACTAAGTAGACCTAACATAGTAATTACCGCAGTGTTTCATGTCCACACTGTCCTCTTATCCGTGGTGCGCATCCTCACCAGGAGTTCTTCCGCTGACTTAAGAGGGACAGTGACTACTCTCAGCTCCACATGCAACTCCCTGCCAGGAGCCTGGCTGCACCCCGGGCTTTCGGCTCCCCGGGAGCCTGGATTCTCTCCCCCTCCCCCCCCCAAGCTCTTGGCTCCCTGCCCGTGGGAGCCTGGCTTCCCTCCCCCCGGGCTCTCAGCTCCCAGCTGTCTTGGGGAAGCCGGGCTCCCGGCAGTGGGGAGCTGAGAACCCACGGTGACATTAAAAAAAAAAAAAAAAAAAAAAAAGTCCCTGTGACCATTGGATTGTTCTGAATTAGCTTGGACAAGTCACTCCCTGGCCCCTTCTCATTGTAAAAAGTTGTGGCCCATGTTGCCATCTTTCCTTCCTCCTAAAACACATGTTCCCTTTAGCAAGGCAAGAGGAGTAGCAAACAGGGATGTTTCAGAGGGAGAAGCTGCAGATCCTGTGCTTGGCGGCAGAGGAACTTGTTGAGTGGTGTGTTTGGCCTGTTGCTTGTTCTCTGTGACAGTGGTGAGGCTGGACTGTGGGTCTGTGGACAGACAGCCAGGTGAGGCAGGTCTGTTTTTTCCACTGAGGGGCACGTGGCTGTGACCTTTGGATATTTGAACAGAAGCAGTGTTTAAAGTCTGAGTGGTTAATCCTTCCCTTTAGTATGGGTGTGGAGCTGAGCAGCAAGTCTGATTAGTATATTAATCAGTTGCCAGATGAACAGGAGCAGCAAATGGGAGTTTTGGAGGGAGTTTAGAGAGAGAATGTAACTGCTGTTTTAGGTATGGCTGTACACCAGGTAACACATATGGATAACAAGGGAACAACTGCTGTGACTTTCCTTCGATGTTCTATGTTGTCCTTTCTGCCAGAATATGGAAAAGATTTCTGATGTATGAAGTGCAAGCTGGTGGCCATAGTGGAGGAGAAGATACGTGGTCTGGAAGCACAGGTTTCAACACTGCTCAGCTACTGAGAAAATGAAGGCTTCTCGTGCAACCAGCTTTGGAAATTCTTGCCATAGGCACTACAACAGAAAGGATCAGCAATAAGGGAATTAGAGAGAGTCGCTATCAAAGAAGTGGACTGGTAATTTGTGTCTGACGGGAAAGAGGGCCAGGAGAGGTGGTCAGCAAGGCTAGAAGTATCAAAACATTATTGGACATTGAGCGAGTCAGGTTTTTCCATACTTATCTCTGGAGGAAGGGAACAGAAAACTACAGGGGACATACCTGACTGGTCGTCCTTGGGGTGTGAAGCAACCAGCCACCGGGACAGGACTGTTGGCTGTGTGACTGGTGTGAGGCTGGGGGTTTGGGATTCTGGAATATTGGGCTGTAATAATGTATCAAACAAGTGAGGTGATGTGGGAAATTATCTTCTTAGTTGGAGGCTAGCTGGAGCAGGTAGGGAGGGCATTACAGTAATGTGGTTCAAGCTCAAATTCATCATGTCACAAATTGAACTAAAGCAGGGGTTTTCAAACTTCATTGCACCGTGACCCACTTCTGACAACAAAAGTTGCTACATGACCCCGGGAGGGGGACCAAAGCCTGAGCCCTCCTAAGCCCTGCCGAAGCCTAAGGGCTTCAGTCCCAGGTGAGGGTCCTGTAACCTGAACCCCAGCACCGAAGCCCTCGGGCTTTGGCTTCAGCCCTGGGTGGTGGGCCTCAGGCTTTGGCTGCATCCCCAGCAAGTCTAATGCCAGCCCTGGCAAACCCTTTAAAATGATATTGCAATCCACTTTGGGGTCCCAACTCACACTTTGAGAATTGCTAAACTAAAGTAACAAAGCATGTGAAGAGAATAAGTTTCTCACTTGCTTATGCCACCAATGCTGGGAGTCTGGGTAACAAGCAAGAGGACTTGGAAGTTTTCAGTGAGGAGAAATTTGATATAATTGTCATTACTGAAACCTGGTGGG
This sequence comes from Chrysemys picta bellii, assembly GCF_011386835.1. Classification (NCBI taxonomy): domain Eukaryota; kingdom Metazoa; phylum Chordata; order Testudines; family Emydidae; genus Chrysemys; species Chrysemys picta. The sequence goes on along the minus strand of NC_088791.1, from coordinate 129,234,821 downwards.
ATGACTCACATAATTGGAATGTTAAAATTATTTGTTATAACTATGGGCGGCACGTGAGCCTGCCCCTTTGGGTAGGCTAGCCACGTGGCCCGGCCCCTTCCGCCCAAGCCCACCCACTGGAGCCCCCTCCCAGCCCCGAGGCCTCCCCATGGCTGAAGAGTCCCGGGCTGCCAGCCAGGTCCCGGCACCCAGCCGACCCCAGCACCAGGCCACCTGCCAGCACCATCCACCTACTGGCCTCTGGCCAGAGCTGAGCTATAGCCAACTTGGAGGAGATGGCGCAGCGTGGGCGGGGCCAGGGCTTGGCTTAGGGGAGGCTTAGTCTTCCCTGGCCTATTATACCTGCTGCCCTGGGTTTATAACTTGTTTAGGAAGAACAGAGTGGGTAAAAGTAGGGTGGTGGTGGCACTCAGCATTAAAGACACCATTATCTGTTTTAGGGTTATTGATAACTCAGGATCTTGAATGCATATAGATCAGTGTGCTAACTAACACCACTCAGGAGAGTATTGGTGAGTGTCTATTACAGACCACTGAATCAAACCAGAGAACAGGATGAGTTACTCATTAAACACCCTGTCTGTAATGTGTGGAAAGAAAAATGATGGTGTCATATGGGAATTCAGTATGAAAAAGACATGCTGGAGGTCTCATGCAGCCAGCAATAAAACATCATTAGAGTTTCTAAAAGGTACAGATGATTTTCTAATCTAAAAGATATTGCACCCAACAGGAGGGTAGCTCTCTCTTTTGGACCTCATGAAGATGAATTAATCACTGGACTGGAAGTTGGTGGTTGACTACAGGCCAATGATCATGAGTAAGTAGGAGGAAACAGAGGACAATCCAAACCAGTAACGTATGTACTTTTAAATTCAGAAGGGCTAATTTCCCAAAGCTGGGCAAAATTATGAGCAAAATTGATTGAGAGGAAAACGTTAAATAGAAAAATGTGAAAGAAGATTGGGAAGACTTAGAGAAGAATTTATTAGATGGCCACAATCGAGAAAGAGGACAACACTGGCTAAAATTGCACCGTGGTTCAGTGGTGAAATGAAGGCAGTGATTAGAAATAATAATAAAGCAATATATAACATATGGAAAAGGAAATAGAATCTGTGTAGAGTAGATATTATGAAATGTGGAAAATTGATAAGAGAATCTACAGTTGTCGGAAAAATTCATGGCTAATAGGGCTAAGGACACCAAGATGGCGTTTTTCATACTAGGAACAAAAGAAATGTTAGCAATGGTAATGGCTTAATACTGGGTGGAGCTGATAAAATTGATAACGATACAGAAAAGAAAATGCCACATCCTGAAATTTTGGGAATGTTCTCGGCATTAGTGACCAAAATCCTCTTGATTTTTGGGTAAAATTGTCAAGCAGAAAGGGAGGGAAATGAGAGAGACATTCTGCCTTGCCAGCTTTTTAACACAGCCACCGTTTTCAAGCAATTGTATATAGATCAAAAAACTGATGGCACCAGTTAACACCTTCCAGCACAACAATGCTTCCATCTCCTCTCTGCTTGTTCTCCTAATACAGTTTATCATGTTGACACCCTCAGTGATTTATCTCCCAAACAGAAAGAAGAAATAGTAGTGGAGGAGGGAAAGGGGTGGGGTGGGGGGGAATGCACACAGTCCCTGGCTGCTTGGAGGGGGGAATGGGGGACCTTGGAATGTGGGGGCACATAGAGCCCCTGCCATGGGCAGAATGAAGAGTTTGAGAGAAGATGGTGGTGCACACAGAATTGCTGAAATGGAGGGGAGAATGGGGGACCCTGGTTTGGGAGGAAAGGGGACACACAAAACCCTGGTAGGTGGGAGAGTGAGGGGAGTTGCAGGCAGTCCCTGATATAGAGGAGGATGGGATGGATCAGAGAGGCAGCTTGTGGGGGCAGGAATGCAGTGGTGCAAAGAGCCCCTGGTGCATGCAGTGAGCTCAGCCTACTCAGCTAAGAAGCATGTGACCCCTTAGCTCAATAAAATTCATAGCAATTATTCGTGTAAGCAGCAGTTTATTAAAGCACAGATGTTGTACATTACAGGGACTACGTTGTTGGGATAACATACAACACAGTGAACCATTTTGTGTGTTTCCATAAACTTGGTCACTTGCATGTCTGTGATGGGGCTTTAGAATTAAAAAGGAAAGGATGGAAGTGGAGATACCCCAACCACAGAGTTCTCCAAATTCCTTGAGAAGGGAAGCGTAATAAGCCACCTTGTTGCTGTTGCTCACAGCAACACTAAAGACCCTGGCTGGTTCAAGTAATTGTAGTGTGTGGGAACAGGCTCGTATCTCTTTAAGTCCTTTGTAGCACACGTGGTGTGCTGTGTTTTTAGAAGCCATCAGAAATGAGGAAAAGCAGCAGTATGCATTAAGCTAGACCTGGCATGTTTGTATATAATTATGTTGGCGCCAACTGTGCTCGTGCTGTTTCTTCATTGTTTTTGTTGTGTAATGAGCAAAAGGCACAACACTATTGATAACTATTTTATTATTTGTAACACAATTTTAAAAAAATTGATAAGTTTAGCTATTTTCCTCTTAATTTGTCCAAGAAGAAACTAGGGTTTCTACAGATATCCTAATTTCTAACCATTCATATAATTTCTCTGAAAATTTCACAGCTGGAGTTGCAACAAATTGGTTGAAGACTGTTATTGGTTGATTTTTACTTATATATTGTAGGTTTCCTAACAAGGAAAATACAAAATAGAAATCAGTACAGTATTTTGCAGAGTTTTGCCCAGTGATTAGGGTTCAGCTCTGGGAGTTGCATAGCCTCGTCTCTCCATAAAGGTCACTGGTATGTCAGTTGGGGTCACCTGAGACACATTTTGTCATTTACAGTCACTCCAAACCCAGTTCCTTATTAAAATTTCATTTACGAAGGAGAAATGGGGTATGGCTATGTGGTTACATGTTGCTCAAGAACTAAGCTTTGAATCAGAAAGTGACATATCCTAGGTACCTCAAACAGTCTCCTGGTTGTAGGGTCATGTCACTTGGGATGACCCCAAGACACATTTTCCTCAGGTACAGCTAGTCAAAACCCAGTTCCTTATTCAAGTGCCATATGCAAAAGCAAAGTGGGGATGGGAGTGAGGTAGCCGTAAATCGTACAGGATTAAACCTGTGGATTAGGAAGTGACTTGTCTCAGCTATATCAGAACAATCTGATTATAGGGATGTGTCACTTGGGATGATCCAAGAAGTATTTTGTCACAGCCAGTGAAAACCCAGGTCCTTATTTGAAAATAAATTAATTTGAATAAACAATAATTAATATAAATTGTTATAAAATCCAGTCACTCATGTATGGTGAAATTTGTAAAAAAAATAATAATCTTACAGTGTTGATTTATTAATATAGATCTAGGAATAAGGGACTAACTTCAGCCTCCTACATTTTCAGCCCCCCCCCCCCCCCCCAAAAAAAAATTGTTTTGGTCAAAAAGCCAGAGTGTATGGTGAGTTTGGGGAGTTTAACAAAAAAAAGTTTTGACCAAAAAGTTCTATTTTTACAGTTCCACCTAGTTGGCTACTATATATGCGTGGGGCTGGCAGCTGGCGCAGACAGCCTGGGCGGTGGGGCTCTGGTTGTGAGCCCTGTGCGGGGCTGACACCTCGGCCTGTAAGTCCCCCACGCTGTCCCACTTAAGTTGGTGCAAGTGTCCCTGGTGAGGACATGCATTCACCTGCAGAAGAAGATTAGCATGGACATGAAAAACTGCAGTAATTACTGTGGTGGCCGTCAACCTAACTTAGGTGGACTTAATTTTGTAGTGTAGACAAGGCCTGAGAATATATCTTCACTGCAGAGTTAGTAGCGGCCACACTGCAAAACTACTGTGTCCTCACTGGTGCTGCGCTCACCTGTGTGTGTGTCATTGGGAGCGCTGAGGTCACGTTCCATGGGTCTGAGCTGCAGTAAGCTTTGATTCTTTCCCAGCGAATTGTGGAAAGGTTTGTCTGTTTTTCAGGGCACACTGGGGGTGGGGGGAAATTTTGGGGTGGCACTGGAGAACTGTCAGCACTCGAGTGATTTAGCTGTGTCCTCATTCCAAAGTGGTGGGTTACCAGCCTGACTAAAAGTGGAACCTGGGCTCTCACCCATACCCCCCTGGCCAGGGCAGGCTAGCCTGGGTTGAAGGAACTACCAAACTTGGAGGAGAAGTTTTCATGTGTGGACAAGAGGGAGATTAGGGGCAGCACCCTGGTGAGAGCCTGCTTTAACTCAGCAGTGAAGACACAGCGAGAAAGTTCTGTTTCTTGCATGTATGAATCTCACATTTCAGTTTAATAGTTCAGTTTTTTCCAGTGAAAAGTAGCTGTTGTGGGAGCTCATGATTACGCAGTGTAAAGTGGCTCTTTCACATAATCTAAACTGTGATTGCATGGAGAGGTTGTAGATGAGGACAGAAATGTTCAGTCTGGCCTGGTGTTCAATAGGGAGGCAACAGAGAGCAAGTGCTGAGGTGCTATGCTTTTCATGGCTATGGAGATGGTCCAAAGCAGCCTAGGTGCAAGGTTGTGTGTGTGTTATTTATTTGTTCATTCCTAGGCACAGAGTGTTAGTCATCAAGTCTGGAGGTTGCACATGCCAACCTTGCTAAGTAAGTGTCTGACATGAGAGGGCAAAGTATTCTTGCCAGCTGTGAATGGAAAGAGGCAACCCTTAAGAGTAGGATTTGTTAGGCCAGGGCTGCACTAGCAGCACTTTGCTGGTATATGCACTTTTTTTGCCGGTATAGTTCATTCAGCTTTCCCCTCCTCCCAAGCATAATAATCTATCCCAGCAAAAGTGCTGTGTAGATAGTATAACTGCATCCGCTGCACTAGGAAGTTTTGTCAGCATAGCTATGTCGATCACACATCACATTTCATTGCAACCCTGCTGACATCTGTACCTGCAAAAGTCTGTATCGTAGGCCTGGCTTTACTTGCAGAGGGAGTTCAGTTGTTTCTGGTGTGTCACAATAAAATGACCATTCCTGCCTTTGTTTCTCGTGTGTGTGTGTGTGTGTGTGTGTATGTGGGGGGTGGGGTGAGTAGGGTGTAATTTGAGTAGTGGGTTTTTAAAATCTTCTCTGGATTTTAAACTTAAAATTACGACTACCAACTAACATATTTAATAGGAGGTAACTGTTCTGCACTGGCCAAACACAAACCTAAACCTCACTTTTGATATGTGCTGTAGAAAATGGACCAGAGAAGGATAAACCACTTTTGTTTTTCTTTGGGGCGAAGTTCATTTGTTTTTAAGGTCTGATGTTGTATCCACCTCAATAAAACCAATATGATGAAAATCCCAGTCTGTTGTCAAGCTCTTCGGGGTGGGATGTGTCTGTGACATGCTTTCTGTAATGCACCTAGCACAGTTGTGGGTGTTCCAAAATAGCAAAAATCCACATGGTCCCTGGGAGCAGAGTTGCTTCCGATAGATCAGTAACTCTATTTTAGGTCAAAGCAGTACCCTAAAGCTTAAATTGTGAGAGCTTAAATTAGCACTAATTCTAAAAGAATCTTAAACCTAAAATGTGCAAAGAACATAACCTATATGTAACCTTAAACCAGAAACATTAAACAATGGAAATGTTTTTCACTAGTATTGTTGAGTAATAACTTAAATAGTAGAGGCACATTGTATGAACCTTAATGCTGTTGTTAAAAAACCCTTTTTCTTCGTTTCCCATATTAAAAACTATCAACAGCATTCTGTGGGACTATGTGATTTCTCCTCCCGCTCTCCCCTTCTCCCTTATTTAACACCTACTTTACATTTTCATTTCCCAGGGGTTTCTTGACACTTTTTACTTTTACATCTTAATTTCTGTGCTTCAGCATAAAGTACCTTTTGTGTGTTGGGGAGGAGGGGAAGAAAGCATTAAGTTTTCTCTCACTGTAAGCAAGGAACAGTAAAGATGTAAGATTGAGCAGCTAAAAGAAGTTAAATCAATGCTAGTTTCCAAATGAAACTGTGTAAGCGTGAAATTACTTTTAAAATTTAACTTAAACGATAAGCATTATCTCAGCTTTTGCATGTTGTTGTTAAAAGTGGTACTGAAGTTAAAGGAAGTGTCTCACTTTCTTGCAGTGCATTCACCAGGCATGTTTTTTCCTGCTTTTTTTTATTGTATTGGTGTACTGAAAGAGCTTGTCTCTGAAAACACAACAGCATAAGAAATTTCCATCTCTTTCTTTATCTCTTTCTGTTACTTAAAATCTATGGAGTGTTTTTTGGAGGGTACAGTTAGAATAAAAGATGCCATCCATCTATCATAATTCTGACACTCGTAATTTGAGCTGATTATTGACCTAGTTTCTTAAATGTTTGTGTTCCCAAAATCTTTATATTCTTCATTACATTTCATGCTTTCTTAATAGAAGATCACTCACAGAAGTTCCATAGTTGCGTAAAATATACATTTCTGTGTTGAACTTCATCGTGTATATACTTGATTAAGCAATTTGCCATCTTACTGTGGCTGTCTGAGACCTTTTAAAACATTAGAAAAGGTGAAAACACAGTAAGTCTCCTTTAAAATAAGCCTCAGAGATTGTTGCTATGCTAGGTGTAGTTCTTCTTTGTATGTACTGGAAACTCTCGTCTTTGTAGGTTCTGAATGGGAATTTCCATTGGCCCCTAAATCATACAAGGGATTACAATTATATGGATGAGAAGAAAATATTGGCATATACAGAGTTCAAGCCAGCACTCGTCATCTTGCTGGCAGACTGAAAACTACTTGGCTAGACAGTCAATGGTGAAATAAGAGATTCGTTTAATTAAAGGTTTGGTCATTATTCATAGCCACTAAAAGCATTAGTACGTAACAAATTACATAGTCCCAATCAATGGTTTATAACTATAGACCAGATTTGTGTTTAAACAGTCTATGGTACTGTAAATATACGGTTTAATAGTGAGATTTGACAGGAATTCATTGTTGGGAAAACAAGAGATACATTTTTCACATAAAAATGAACCAATTACGCATTCCTGGACAGATCCTCAGTTGGTGCAAATTGGTGTAGCTCCATTAAGGTCAACATAGCTATTCCAGTTTACACAATCGAAGGATCTAGCCCACTGTAATTCCACCCTTCTGTAAGCAGGTGTAGGATGGCTTTATGGATAAAGCACAAGTGTGAAAGTCAAGAAAGTTGGGTTCTATTCCCATCTCTACTTGCTGACCTTTGTAACTGAAGGTAGTTCTCTTACGTTCTGTTTTCTCAGCTATAAAACAGAGATGATATCCACCCACCTCACGTGCACATTGAATTCATTACTGAAGTTTGTAAAGAGATCTGATCCTCTGACAGGTAACCAAAAAAAAAAAAAAAAAAAAAAGGTTCAAAAATACTAGTAAATTTTGCTGCATCTGACATGGAGGCAGAAGGTTGATGTGACAAGGGGACATTAGCAACATTAAATTCTGCCAGTGCTTGATACTTATCTGCGCTAGGCATTAAATACCATAGAAGTCAACAGGACTTTCGCCATTTCCTTCAATGAGAGTTGAATTCGGACTATGGAGGCAAAAGAGCAGTCCTTGGAATAGAGTGGGAATATCGACTTTGTAGAGCTCTGGTTCCTATTTAAGTTCTTTGCCTCTGTCAGTCTTCCTCTTTTTGAAGCCTGACCCTGTGCAAACAACTGGTAGTAATCTAAAGTTGAAACAGTTTGAGCTGGAATTCTCATCAGAGGCTGTGAAAAAAATTGGTTGTCGTGTGTGTGTGTGTCTCTAAAATATCAAAATGGGGGACAGATGCACAAATTGGCATACTTTTGGACCCCCTCCCTTTTTCTTTTTTCTTTCCAGATGGTTTGTAAATCTCCCAAACCACTTTGCCCATCTCCTTCATCCCTATTACAAACAGCATTAAAAAAGCTCCCTCAGGAATGTAATGTGTTGACATTCCGAGCTTGGAGTAAGCAGTGTAGTTGTAGCCGTGTTGGTGCACAGACTGAGGGTATGTCTACACTGGCAAGTTTCTGAGCCACAAATTATACCGTTTTTATTAAAATGCTGAAATTAAACTGCTGTTGCATGTCCACATTGTGCTCCTTGTGACGCTGGAGCGCATCCACATTAACAGCTCTTGCAACGGCAAAGACAGCAGTGCATTGTGGTAGCTATCCCAATGTGCAACTGTCCGCAGGGTGCTTTGGGAAGGGTTTGCAGTGCTCCATGGGGCAGGCACAGCATCACGTGATGCAGGTTTCCCAATCCCATTGTTCCATGGGCATCCTACTATGTTGCAGCTGCTTTTCAACTGAAGAGTGTGTGTGTGAGAGAGAGAGAGAATGTAAGAGTGTGTGTGTATTGACGAGGGGAGAGAGACAGTGTGTTTTGGGGGACAGAGAGTGTGCATGCTGTCTGTAAGTTCAGACAGCGGCAGGAAGCAACCAGTCCTGGGGGAGGGGGAAAGCCCCGATCTCTCTCTCTCTCTCTCTCTCTCTCTCTCTCTCTCTCTCGCACGCGCGCCTCTGTGTTCAAGAACACGAGCATTCCACATTAATGGTTTGCTTTGTGTCCTGGAGCACAGCACACAAGGACTGTCAGAAACAGTGCTTTGAAAGGGGAGGGGCGCTAGGGTGGCCAGACAGCAAGCGTGAAAAATCGGGACAGAGGGTGGTGGTGGTGGGGGGGTTTATAGGCACCTATACAAGATAAAACCCCAAATATTGGGACTGTCCCTATAAAATCGGGACATCTGGTCACCCTAAGGGGCGCATGTCTCCAGGGCAGTTGAGTTCAAAACAATGAGCAGAGTGGTCACGTAAGGCATTATGGGACTGCTCCAGAGGCCAATTATTGCGCTGAAAGTTATCAAGTGTCTACACTGGCAATACAGCGCTGGAGCCTCTGTGCAAATAGCCTTATGACTCTCATCGAGGTGGTTTTTTTTGCAGTGCTGCAACTGAGGAGTTTCTGCGCACAAAGTGGCTTGGCAGTGTGTGCATGGCTGCAGTTTGAGCGCAAAAAGCTGCTTTACTGCGTAGAAATGTACTAGTGCAGACGAGCCCTGAGCTAAGGTTTGGACTAGAGAAGTGACTGTATAAGGGTGTTGTATTTAGTGCTTCCCTCCTCTCATCCTATCCCTGCTTCTCTCTTCCTCTTTCCCTTCCCTTTCCTCTTTGGTTTCTGGGTGTTTTGAGGTTTTTGCAGACTCTTCTTTGTGGTTTTTATTTTTGTGTGTGTGAAGTTTACCAGTATAAGTACAAGACCTCTTGTTCCTGCAGATACCTATAATATTATTGATTATTCTGAATACCTGTTACAGAAATGGTTTGGTTTACAACTAGACTAACATTTTATACCTGTTTAAAAAAAAAAGGGGAGGGGAATTTGGTTCATTGCAGGATTGAGCCCATAATATGTAAGACTCTCGGACCCCAATCCAGCAAAGCACTTAAGCCCATGCTTAATTTTGAGCAAACACATTGATTGATTCATTCAGTGGCATTACTCACTTGCTTAAAGTTAAACATGTGCTTAAATGTTATGCTGGAATGAAGCTGGAGTGCTCAGCACCTCTCAGTGCTAATAACTGCCTGCCATGTTAAAACAAACAACTGCTACTTAGATTTTTAGTTTGGATGGGGAGAATCATCAAGGCAAAGATGTGAAAATCCCTGTCTAGATATGGTGGGCACCATATCTAACATAAAAAGAAGAACAGGAGGACTTGTGGCACCTTAGAGACTAACAAATTTATTAGAGCATAAGCTTTCGTGGACTACAGCCCACTTGCGCTCTAATAAATTTGTTAGTCTCTAAGGTGCCACAAGTCCTCCTGTTCTTCTTTTTGCGGATACAGACTAACACGGCTGCTACTCTGAAACATATCTAACATATTGTGTTCAATTCAAAAAGGTATTGGCAAACAAGGGGGAGTTTACAGAAAGACAACAAATCACTTGGGAGCAGGCCTAGGAGGCTGGAAAGGTTGATTGCGTTTAATATAGATTGGTAAGCAGTAATTAAGAGGGAAATAATTATGTATGAATACTTTGAAGGGTGTAAACATGGAGGATGTGGAAAAAAAATTGGTCTCTTATAAGGGAGTAGGTATAAATAGGGAGAAATGAAATTAAACTAAGAAATGAAATGTCATATTACAAAAAGTCTCCGGAGAGTGAGATCAGTTAAATAGTGGTGGGATACTAAAACTTGGCTAGGAAAAAGTGCTAGAAAATATACTAGAGAGAATTTTTCTGAACTAATGGGAGTTGCGGAATGTTCAGCCCTCTCAAAAATCAGGCCGTTTATTTAAGTGCCTTATTGTGGATGAAAGAATTTCACCGTAGGGGCCTGTTCATGGAAGATTGGTCCTCAGTCGTCTCCATCTCTAAACCTAAACATACTGTGTGTGTGTTTTTATTTATTTTGCTAACCTTGCATTCCTAACTTATGCTGGATGTTCATATAAGAATAGTATATTTCTTCTGTGTGCACGCTACTTCTGTGCCAGCTTCAGAATTTATAGAGTCACATTGTGCAAGAGGGAAAACTTGGAAGCTCCTTTTAAGTTTCCACTTGTCCTAAAGTTGTAAACAAGAAATGAAAAAATTAGTTGTATTAACTGTTCACAGGCAGTGGCTTAAAAAAATCCTCTCTTTTCCTAGGAAATATTTTTTTGAAGCTGCAAATGCTTTATTTTGTTTAGCTCTCTATTTAATGTGCAGAAGCTTGTTGGAATCTTTTAAATCTGTTTTTCCTAAATCATCTTGCATACACATCCCTTCCTTCTAGACTAGGGTTACCATATTTCAACACTGAAAAAAGAGGACACTCCACGGCAGCCTCTGCTTGCCGGGGGCTTCGGACGCTCAGTGGCGACCGGGGCGGCGTGGGTCCCTGCAGCCCTGGCACACGCCGCAGCCCCGGCACACGCCGCACTCCCCGCCCCGCACCACAGCCTCCTTCCTGCCACCGCCCAGCATGTTCCCCGGCCTGTCTGTCCCTGCTGGAAACAGCTCCCGCGGCGCTGGGGCCGTAGGAAGGGGCCCCCAGTGGCCGGGGGGGTCCCCACCCGCGAGGGAAGCCTGAGCCGCTGGCTGGGTCTGGCCTCCCCGTGGTCCTGCGGGCTCGGCTGGGGCATGCGGTCCGCCCGGCATGCAGGGGCAGCAGTGGCCCCTCCGCTGCCTTCTGCGGCTGCGCCCTACCTCCCCCCGCCCGAGCTCGCTATAATGTAGCCGGGGCGACTGGGCTGCGCTGCGGATCCGGCGGGTCGTGCTGGGGCCAGGCGGACCCTGGCTTATGCCTCCCTATTTCCCCGGACATGTTTGGCTTTTTGAAAATTCCCCCCGGATGGGGATTTGAGGTCTTAAGTTATATTTTCCAAAGAAGATTAAAGATAATTTTTGGAATGTTGCATCCGAAATCCAGTTTTTTTTCTTTGAGTTTCGTTGTGGCACACCATAAAGCCAAAAAGGACAAAATCACAGTAATAGAAGCAGGTATCTCATTAGAGCAGCTTTGGGGTAACTGAAATTGTTTCCTTAACACAAGATCCAGCTGATTTTAAAAAGTCCTCTTCAGATAGCCATCTGATGTTAATGCTCCAGCAGTGTCTAATCTCCAGCTGGTAAAGAGTATACAAGAGAATTATATATCTATATTTATTTATTTATTTTCTCCCCGGTACATGTTTTTGGTATTAATGTATCTATCTAGATCAATGGTCTCCAACCTTCTTATGCACAAGATCACTTTTTGAATTTAAGATGAACTCAGGATCTGCCCCTTCCCTTCCCTGAGGCCCTGCCTTAGGGGTGCAGGAGGGGGTGAGGGGTGCAGGCTCTGGGAGGGAGTTTGGGTGCGGGTTCAGAGCTAGTGTGGGAGGGGGTGTGGGCTGTGGGAGGGAGTTTGGTGCAGGAGGGGGCTCTGGGCTGGGGCGTAAGAGGGGGTGCGAGGTGCATGCTCCGGATGGGAGGCACTTACTACAGGCAGCTCCCAGCTGGTGGCGCAGTGGGGCTCTGCCTGCCGTGGCCCCACGCTGCTCCCGGAAGTGGCTGGCTGCTGGCATGTCTCAGCGGTCCCTTAGGAGGAGGGGGGAAGCGGGTCTCCGGGCACTGCCTGCGCCAGCAAGTGCCGCCCTGCAGCTCCCAACCAATGGGAGCTGCGGGGGCAGTGCTGGGGGCAGTGCGCGGAGCCATCTCACCACTTCCCCCCCTCTTCCCAGGGGCCAGAGAGAAGTGATTTGACTGCAGTCAAAAGGGTTACATGAAGGGAATAGAGAAAACAGCATGTCCAACACATGTGAAATGGCTGTCTGAAATGACTAACATTTCTCTGGTGGAACAGGATGGGCTCCTTGGTAGAAACAAGTATGGGAACAGTTGGCCTTTTTATGACTGACTTTGAAGATACTCCCGTGACTTGGTTCTTCCGTTTTAGACTCCCCCTCTGGAATTATTACGGCACTAAATTCTGGTACCTATATTCTGGTTTTGTTAATGTTGTTAGAGTTGTGCTTTATTTTTACACACAGTTCAGGGTTTTAAATTGACTAGGTGACTGAACAATTGACAAGCTTTAAATCCACCTGCAATTTTCATTCTCCCAAGCAGAAGAGTAGCACCCAGCATCTGGAGTAAGATTTACTGAGTAGTGATGTCTGCTTTGCCTCAGCTCATTACTTTGGCCAATTAGCTAGTCACATGGAGCTGTCTCAGATCTGTTTCCCAACCCCATACTCTAGCAAGTGGCATAATTGGCTACAGAAATGAGTGGAGTCTCTGACCCCTGAAGCAATTCTAATTTCCCCTACTCTTCTCTTCTCTTCCACCCCCTGAGACTGGTGGCAGTGAGAATGCGTATGTATTGCTGCTTTGAATTCTGGGCATCTTCTACAATTTTATTAATAACTTGCATTACGCTAGCATCTAGAGGTCCCAGCCCCATTGTGATTTGGGCCCCATTGTGCTAGGCATTGTGTAACCACAAAAACGGTAATCCAGTGATACAGAGTACTTGAAGACAGGTTTTTTGGTGTCATTCAGATTTTGACATAAGCTCAAAGCTGCAAGAGATTTGCAGTCCAGTTGAAAGTCATTGGAGATATTCACTCAATGCAGTTACTCACTTCAGGAATCAGGATGGGTTGGTTTAAATCAAAGGGACTCAAATCATGATTTGCATCAGCAAGCAGGAAACCTGGATTTAAATAATCAACCTTAATTATATAGCCTAAATATAGCCTTTGCAGTAAATTGGGTGCTTCTTTTTGCTAACTATGAGGATGCACTGTATGTCTACGTATTTATTTAAGCAATTGCATAACTTAATTTACACTTATTGAGATTCCTAATTTTAACATTTTTTATTACGCTAGTAAATGGTGAATGATGCGTTTATTTACTAAATTAATTTCTTCTTATGGTTTTTGTCAAGTTCTATTTGGATGGAAATTCAAATAAATTAAAAATGGACAAAAACAGTATTATAAATTAGTTTATTCAGTACGTCTACTGAATGTGTGTTGGATACTTTAAAAAGTTTTTTTCAAAAGCGATTTTCATTGTAAACTAGCTAATTTATTAAAAAAAAAAAAAAAGGAAGTATTTTCTATAGTTAGTGAATTGAACTAATTGTTTCTGGCCACCATGTACTCCTATTCCAGGTGCTTAGCCAGTGACTTCCACTAGTTCAGTGGTTTGACTTTCTTTAAAATTTGGCAGCAGATACGTACTGCTTAAAATTATTTTTTGTATTACATTTAAATTAATTTAATATAAGTTTAGGCCTTAACATAGGTTGTCGATTTAAAATTTAATTTTAAATAGATTAATTTAAAAAAACCCATCTTTAATTTAAATAACCCAATTTAAATAAATAAAACCCATCGGTTTTTATCTGCTCTGTTGGGACATTTCACAGAAAAAAGTGAACAACCAAAGTAAATGTATTCATTTTAGACAAATACCTACCTGGAAGACTGAGGACTTCCTACGGCTAAGTGTATTGCACAAATGACACAGCTAAACTGAAAAGAAATATCAAAGATTTTTTGTTGTTGTTGTACAAAAAAATCCCTGGGTACTGATGACTCTGATGTGGCCAAAACAGTGCAGAGTGAACTGAAGACAGTACTTAGTCAAGTTTTAAAGGCGCTTAAGACATTCCATGAAATCTCTGGCCTTGGCTACACTTGCGGATGTAAAGCGCTGTGAGTTAAACCTGACTTTGTGCAGCTGAATAGGGAAAGCGCTGCAATCTGTCCACACTGACCGCTGCCCAGCACACTGTCGTGGCCACATTTGCGGCAATTGCAGCGCCATTGGGAGTGGTGCATTATGGACAGCTATCCCACAGAGCACCTCTTCCCATTCTGGCGCCGTAGGTTGTGGGAAGGTGGCGTGGGTGCGGGGCCTTCTGGGTCCTGTCCCAACGCCCCGTGATGCATCGCTTCGCATCCCAGAAATCCCTTTGTTTCCGTTCACCTTGGGCGCCATCTTTCAACGGTTTCTGTGCAGCGCGATCTGTCTGCGGGAAATGGAGCCCAAACTGCGAGGCATATGCTGACTTATCTCGCCAGCATGTCACGTTTGGTTGTCGAACTATTCCTTAAGATCCAAAGTGACAGTGAGAGTGAGGAGTCCGACGATGCTATCGAGCCGCGTAACGCGTACGACACGAAATTGCTTGTGGCATTCACGGACATGCTCAGCACGTGGAACGCCGCTTTTGGGCTCGGGAAACAAGCACCGAGTGGTGGGATCACATCGTCATGGAAGTCTGGGATGACGAGCAGTGGCTGCAGAACTTTCGGATGAGAAAAGCCACTTTCATGGGACTGTGTGAGGAGCTCACCCCCACCCTGCGGCGCAAGGACACGAGATTGAGAGCTGCCCTGCCAGTGGAGAAGCGGGTGGCTATTGCAATCTGGAAGCTGGCAACTCCAGACAGCTACCGGTCTGTCGCAAACCAGTTTGGAGTGGGAAAGTCGACCGTTGGAATAGTGTTGATGCAAGTTTGCAAGGCCATTAATCGCATCCTACTCAGAAGAACCGTGACTCTGGGTAACGTGCAGGAAATAGTGGATGGCTTTGCACAAATGGGGTTCCCTAACTGTGGAGGGGCGATAGATGGGACGCACATTCCTATTCTGGCACCACCCCACCTAGGATCCGAGTAAGTTAATCGGAAGAGGTATTTCTCTATGGTTCTCCGGGTGCTTGTGGATCACCGTGGGCGTTTCAATGTCATTAACACAGGCTGGCCCGGAAAGGTGCATGACGCACGCATCTTTCGGAACACTTGGCTGTTCAGGAAGATGCAGGCCGGGACTTTTTTCCCAGAGCGGAAGATCACGGTAGGGGAAGTTGAAATGCCCATTGTGATCCTTGGAGATCCCGCTTACCCATTAATGCCGTGGCTCATGAAACCCTATACAGGGAGCCTTGACAGCAGCAAGGAACGGTTCAACTACAGGCTGAGCCGGTGCCGA
This sequence comes from Chrysemys picta bellii, assembly GCF_011386835.1. Taxonomy (NCBI): domain Eukaryota; kingdom Metazoa; phylum Chordata; order Testudines; family Emydidae; genus Chrysemys; species Chrysemys picta. The sequence goes on along the minus strand of NC_088791.1, from coordinate 129,219,346 downwards.
ATGACTGTGGAGTGTGCCTTTGGCCGTTTAAAGGGCCGCTGGCGATCTCTGTATGGGAAGCTGGACTTGGCCGAAAACAGCATCCCTGCAGTTATATCCGCGTGCTGTGCCCTCCATAATATTTGTGAAGGGAAGGGTAAAAGCTTCACTCAGGTATGGACCTCTGAGGTTCAACACCTGGAGGCTGAATTTGCACAGCCAGAGAGCAGGGCTATTACAGGGGCCCAGCGCAGGGCTGCAAGGATTAGGGATGCCTTGAGGGAGCAATTTGAGGCTGAAAACCAGCACTGCTATCTGGTCCCCTGCACGGGAGTGAAGTGCAGTAGTTCCAATCTTTAGGAATCAGTGTTTGCTAAGCAGACATGCAGTGCCTGTTTATTTCCTGGGCTAAGGAGTCTTTTACTTTATGCAATAATAAAGAATGTTTTCAAAGCCAAAAAATACATTTATTCAAAAGAAAAAAATTAATTATTGAAAAGAAACAAGGGGGTGGAGTAGAAACAAGGGGTTGGAGTGGGGAACAGTACAATCACAGATTCGTATATGTCCTGTCTGGTGTGCTGTGCAGTGAGTGGTGCACTGCAGGATAGCTCTACTGCATGGTGATGGGGGTTGAGTGCAGAGGGTAAGGGTCGTGTTTTTCAGGGCTGGGTGGTGAAGATATTGGAGTTGGAGGCAGCGGGTGGCGTGAAGAACACGGAAGTTGGGGAAAGTGGGTTGGAGGTGACAGTGGGGCACAATGGAAAGAGTTTTGGGACAAGGGCTGTAGGGGGGGTGGCGTTTGCGTTTTCAGTACTGCTCCTCTTTCTGCATGGCTACGAGCTCCTGGATAGTGTCTGCTTGGCGCTCCAGGATGCTTATGAGCCTATCAGTGCTTTGCTGCCGGTGCGCGGTGCTTTGCCGCCGGTGCGCTGCGTTTTCCTGGCGGATCCTGCTTTCTCTCTCCCTCCAGTTCTGTGCTTTCTCATTCTCTTTAATAGATTGCCGCATCACTTCTTGCAGCATGTCTTCTTTGCTTTTTCGCAGTCTCTTCCTGAGTCTTTGCAGTCTCTGAGCAGGCAATAAGAGGGACGGCTGAGGTCTCAAGGTTGATGCAGCTGTATAGGCAAAATGCAACATTTAATAGAGGCAGCATTGTTTATACCAGACAGAGTAATGATTCCTCCCGCACTTAAGGAGTAGAAAACACACAGGGTCTACACAATAGCATAATTTTCCCATCCGAAACAGAGCACACATATCCCACGGGAGCCTCAAAATGGTGAGTAAGGGGGATTGATTGTTTCAGGGCTGCACTGTTCTCTGGGTTTCTGTGCCTTGGGGAGAGCCAACAGCTTCAGGGGGCACCTACACTGAACACTGTCCCAACATTTTCCACAGGAATTCGTCCTGGACGATATCTTGCTGCTGAGGGTGACCTGGGAAGCAAGGGAGGGTCTCCTACTGCAATGCGGCTTCCGCCCTGGCCCATATGCAGCTTGCCTGTGTGCAGCAATGGTTCCCCCGCCCCTTGCAGCACAGTGGCGTGGACACGTTAGCCTGGCTGGGACAAGGACCACGGTGGCTCTCCCGATAAACCTGCGCAAGCGCATTGCACGCATTCTGGATGAGACATTCGAGGAGATTACCGAGGCCGATTACCGCGATGTGATAAACCACATCAATGCACTATTCTGCATCTAGGCATGCATGCCGAACCCTCCTCTCTTGAAGAGCCCGCACTGAAAAAATTCATTCCCGAAAAAAAAACTGCTTACCAGGAACCTGCTCTTCTGTTTGTCCTTCACCAAGTACTGGCCGCTGCGACTGGCTACCTTCCTCCTGGCTTGAGAAGAGCTCCTGGCTGCATGGCTCCAGGGATTCCGGGGTGTCTCCATCTGGCCCACCACCATCACTCCCGTTTTCCTCCGGCTCTGAAGTGTCCATGGTGGTGCTCGGAGTGGAGGTGGGGTTAACCCCAAGTATCGCATCCAGCTCTTTGTAGAATCGGCAGGTCGCGGGAGGAGCACCCGAGCGGCCGTTTGCGTCGCGGGCTTTGCGGTAGGCACTCCGCAGCTCCTTCACTTTAATCCTGCACTGCAGGGCGTCCCGGTCATGGCTCCTTTCCATCATGTCCTTTGATACCTTCCCGAAGGTATCATAATTCCTATGGCTGGAGCGCAGCTGGGACTGTACAGCTTCTTCCCCACAAACACTGATGAGGTCCAGCAACTCGCCATTGCTCTATGCTGGGGCTCGCTTGGCGCATGGAGGCATGGTCACCTGGAAAGATTTGCTGATAGCACTCCACGCCACGCCGGGCTGAGCAAACAGGAAGGGGATTTTTAAAATTCCCGGGGAATGTAAAGGGTGGGTCACGTGGTTGGTTACCCGAGGCCAGGGCAGTAGAGTTTGAACTGATGACCAGAGTGGCTAGAACAGGCATTGTGGGACACTGCCGAATAATTCTGGAGGCCATTCACAGCGCATTGGGTGGCCACAGTGGCGCTGCAGCGCTGCAGTGGCAGCGCAATACTTGCTATTCCTCTCGGGGAGGTGGAGTACATGCCGCGCTGCAACCACGGAGATACAGCGCTGCAAATGCCTTGCCAGTGTGGACGGGGAGTGAGTTACAGCGCTGGGGGTGGCTTTACAGCGCTGCAACTCGCAAGTGTAGCCAAGGCCTCTCTCTTCCTTAAGTGAAAAAATAAGGCAGAATTTAGAGCTTGTGGTTACAAAGATGGCCTTTTCTAGGAAAGGTGTGTCTGTGGATTTATGGGCTGAGAGGAGCTAATTGTATTTTTCATATTGGAAAAATCCACTTTTTCTTGAATTTTTTTTTTTTGGACGTGTTAAGTAGATATTTTTGTCCATCTGTGTGCAGACATGTTAAGTACAAGCAATAACTGTTCTGATAACCAAAAACAAGCTATAAATGCTGATATTTAGAAATTTTAGCCTTGTTGAAGACACTAGGATTTCAGGAAACCAGATAGCTCCCATTAGCTGCTGAAGTGGACCTGTATGGAGAAAAATTCAAGACTGAGCTCTTTAGGGTATGAAATGTCTTGCTGTATCCTGATCTGAGGCCTCTGGGCCACTACTGGTTATGAATATAACAATAAACAGTGGTCACTTCTCAATGTTTGAATTTTGGTTTGGACTCTATCATAGCATGTAATAGGCCTTGAATGTTAAGAGATCACATTAATACGTGAATTTGTACAAGCTGTGATGAATTTACACTTCAAGACACAAGAACTAGTTGAGATAAACAAGGACCACATGCTAAATTATGCTGAAACCCCCCTCCCCCGCCCCCCCCAAGATGTGCTGTCAACCACTGGACTAAGTAGGTATGTTTCAAGTAGCAAGCTTGATTCTTTCACTGATTGATTGATTTTTTTTTTTTAAATAGAGTCTGGTAACAGCATGAGAGTAATTTCAAATACATTCATTCTTTCATCTGGCATAATTCCTACTCTGGATGAATCATGGCCTTGCCACAGGCAAGCTATCCCGATGCGAAGGAAAGATAGGAAGAATAGCAAGAAGCCAATATGGCTCCAGCAGGAGCTTTTCAATTACCTGAAAATCAAAACAGAACCCCTCCCTCCCCCCCCCCCTCAAAAAAAAAAAAGTGGAAACATGAAGAAATAGTTAAGGATGAGTACAAAAAATAGCACAAGCATGTAGGGACAGCACGAGTTACACCTAGCAAGGGACATAAAAGGGAATAAGAGGTTCTGTAAATACATTAGGATCAAGAGAAAGATGAAGGAAAGTGTAGGTCCTCTGCTTAATGGGGAAGGAGAGATAATAATGGATGACATCAGGAAAGCTGAGATGTTTAATGCCTGTTTTGTTTCAGTTTTCACTAAAGAGATAAATTGCGACCAGATACTTAACACAATTAATATTAACAACAAGGTGGAAGGAATGCAAACCAAAATAGAGAGAGATTGTGTTAAAGAATATTTAGATAAGGTGGTTTTATTCAAGTGAGCAGGGCCTGATAAAATTCACCCTACGGTACTTAAGGAACAGGCTAAAGCAATCTTGGAACCATTAGTGATTATCTTTGAGAACTCATGGAGGATGGGTGATGTCCCAAAGGACAGGAGAAAAAAACTGTGTTTGCCTAGTTTTCAAAGGAGGAACAAAGAGGACCCAGGAAGTTATAGACCAGTTAGCCTAACTTTAATACTGGAAAGATACTGGAAGAAATTATTTATTAAACAATCCTTTTGTAAGAGCCTAGAGGGAAATAGGGTTATAAGGAATAGCCAGCATGGATTTGTCAAGAACAAATCATGCCAGACCAACCTAATTTCTTTCTTTGAGAGGGTTGCTGGACAAGGGGAGACCCTCTAGACATGATATATCTTGATTTTTATTACCGCTTTTGACACAGTCCCCCATGACAGTCTCATAAGCGAACCAAGGAAATGTGGTCTATAAATTACTATTACTATATTTACTATAAATTGGGTACACAACTGGTTGAAAGATGATACTCAGAGTTATCAATGGTTTGCTGCCCAACTGGGGAGACTTATTTAGTGGGGTTCCTCAGCGAGTCTGTCGTGGGTCCAGTACTAGTAAATATTTTTCATTAATGACTGGATAATCGAGCCAAGAATATGCTTGTAAAATTTACAGATGACAATAAATTGAGAGCAAGCACTTTGGAGGACGGGATTAGAATTCAAAAGGACATATTGCAGCATTGGTCTAAAATCAACAAAATGAAATTCAGTAAAGACAAGTACAAAGTACTTCACTCTGGAAGGAAAAATCAAATTCACAACTACTAAATGGGGATTAACTGGCTAGGCGGTAGAGCTGCTGTAAAGGATCTGGGAGCTGTAGTGCATCACAAATTGAATGAGTCAACAATATGATGCAGTTGTGAAAAGCTAATATTTTAGAATGTATTAACAGAAATGTTTGTATCCAAGACACAGGTAATTGTTCTGCTCAAAGCATTGGTGAGTCCTCCTCAGCTGGAGCACTATGTCCAGTTTTGGGTGCCACAGTTTTAAGAAAGATGTGGACAAATTGGAGGGTATCCAGAGGATACCAACATGAATGATGAAAGATTTAGTAAACATGACCTATGAAGAAACCCAATTTTTAAAAAAATTGGATCTTTAGTTTTGAGAAAAGATGACTGAGGGGGGACCTGATAAGTCTTCAAATATGTTAAGAGCTGTTATGAAGAGAACAGTGATCAATTGTTTTCCATACCTGCTGAATTTAGGATAAAAAGATTTGAATTAGGTTAGATATTGGGGGAAAAACGTTCTAACTACAAGGACAGTTAAGCACTGGAATATGCTTCCGGGGGGTGAGGGGTGGGGGTGAGGGTTGGAATCCCTGTCACAGGAGGTTTTTAATAACAGGTTAGGCAAACATCTGTCAAGGAGGGTCTAGGTATATATGGTCCTGCCTCAGTGCAGGTAACCTCTCATAGTCCCTTCTGTATTGTTGTGTTGGAGCAGACCAGAAGCAGATTGAGCGTTTGTAGTCATTCTTCTTCCCATTCTCTTGCTGTGAGATGGAAGTACCCTTTGTTGGATCAATACGTGGTTTAGTGTACTTTCCCAGCATACGTGTATAGCTGTGCTAGCTAGTGTGGGACACAGAGCTTCGCCCCCTCCATCCTCAACAGGAGAATGTAACAATTCTGCAGTGGCTTCTTTTCTTCCCAAACCGGGACTATGGTGTACTGCTGTGCAAGATGAGTCACGATTTCCCCCTCTGCAACTAAGCTTAGAGCGTAGCTAGCTATGCTTTTTGTATAATGTAATCGAGCTCTGTCTGCTTAACTCTTACTTGGGATTTTATTTAATTTGGCATAAGGTAGAAAAGAAAAAGATGCTGTGTTCCTGATAACCTCAACACAACCAATCCCTGGTGGTGGGTACCTTAGAGAACTTGGATCTCTGAGGTAGCTGAGCTAGAAATGGAATACCAGCTTGAGGCCAGTGCAGGTGTGAGATGAACCATCAGTGTGAAAGATTTCAGGCTTTGTTATATCAAAATACCAGTCTCTTGACACTAAAAACCTATATTCCCTATCCCCCCCCCCACCCCTCCGGGATGCGCACACGCTTCCTCAGAATTATTCTTTTGATGTAAAAAAAGACATTTGCAATCCTATTTTAAAGTATTTGTAGTTCCATGCATTGACAAGAAATCGTGTAAGTAAGTTAATATTAATATGACTTGTAATTTATGATGCACTGCAATCTCCACCTATGCATTTGGAGGTTGAGTTTTGCAATGTACGTGCCCTGTTTGGGAGTCATTTTATTGCAACACCTTGTTTCAATATTTTGGCAGTAGAAACTGTTGGCAAGAATAACCATGCCCAGTGCTATCTCTGTGCTTTTAATGTCTCTCTTTATTTACCCAAGACATTGTGTACTTTAAAAATGACCCATGAAGGAAATGTTGCTAGTTAGAATTTAAAACATTTGGAGTTTATTTCATGAACTAACTTTTGTGTGCAATCAGAACAATTAATTCAGAAAGCAGCACAACTTTGTGTCTAAAATGGGTAACTAGTTTTTTAGCAGAAATAGGTCTGTGGGTCACTGTCTTTCAAAAGTTCGTATCACCTGATTTCAGCTCCTCCTCTTAATATACATCTTACCATTTATTTTCATTTTCACCTTAGTTGCATCCTGTACTATAGTAGCCATCCCCATGTGACTGGAGGGATAACTATGATCTCATCTACACTAGAAAAGTTTTGCTGGAACAACTATTCTGGCAAACCCTTCTAGTGTATATGAAATGTATATTGGCTTAAAAAATGTTTTGCTGGTATGGTTTATACCATTTCACCAAGAGACCTAAGCTATGCTGGTGTATGTTTTAAGTATGGAGCGTGGCCTTTGGTAAAATATGGGAAGACCAGACTTAATAATCCTGATATGTTCAGAGAAATAGAAAAGAAGTAGAACACTGTTTGGTTTTTTTTTTGTTTTGTTTTTGTTGAGGAGGGCCGGAAAGGAAGATATAATCAAGCATCAATCCGTTCTCCACCCCCTCCCCCCCCATGTTGCAGGCCACTTTAAAAAGTTTTTTTCTATTTTGTATCCTGTAATGTAAATACTAAATACTAATTGAATCTATTTCCCCATGTTAAGTATCCTCACACCTTCTATGGGCCATCTTGATTATCATTTCAAAAGTTTTTTTCTCCTGCTGATGATAGCTCATCTCAATTGATTGGCCTCTTACAGTTGGTATGGCTATTTCCACCTTTTCATGTTCTCTGTATGTATAAATATCTTCTTGCTGTGTGTTCCACTCTATGCATCCGATGACATGGGCTGTAGCCCACGAAAGCTTATGCTCAAATAAAATTGTTAGTCTCTAAGGTGCCACAAGTACTCCTGTTCTTTTTGTAAATACTAAGTGCATTCTAATCTTGTGTCCCTTCCTCACTTGGCACACCTTCCATAGTTTATTGAAGAGAAGTTCTATTTAGAGAAAAGAAGAACAGGAGGACTTGTGGCACCTTAGAGACTAACAAATTTATTAGAGCATAAGCTTTCGTGGACTATAGCCCACAGTGGGCTATAGTCCACAAAAGCTTATGCTCTAATAAATTTGTTAGTCTCTAAGGTGCCACAAGTCCTCCTGTTCTTCTTTTTGCGGATACAGACTAACACGGCTGCTACTCTGAAACCTTCTATTTAGAGAAGTACTTCTATTTTTTTTCCTGTACACATCTTGAAAACCATATTCATGGAGGAGTATTTGCAAGAGTGGCCAAAACATATAAATAGAAAGTGAGCTGACTAGTCCCGTCAACATTGTTTTATTTGTGTCTTCAGAAAAATACCTTAAATGACTTCAGATTTCCCTGGTCATGATTAATGTATTTGATTATAAAATTGTTTTCTTTCTAATACTACAGTGGTTTATAGGTGACTGTGAAAGTGTTAATAAAAAATATTTAAATAAGTTGTATCTTTTTTTTATACCTCATGTATTTCTGCAGTACAACAAAGTTCACCCCTTGCTTCAGAATTTCAACTTTTAAAATTTGCTTTTAGCCCTTTTGGTTGTAGAGAGAACCTTGAAAATGTGAACAGAGGGTAGACAACTACTGAGCCTGCGGATAGCTTGAAACAATAGCTCTAGGAGATGCAAACTGATTCTTTGTCTGAATCTGGGCCCCGTGGACTCTGTGATTCTGGGGCTGTGAAACGTGCCCTTTTTTTTTTTTCATGTCACATAATTCAGCATTTGTGCAGTGGAATTTACCATTTTGCTGTAGCTAGACAGCCAACATTTTGGTTTTGTGTCTCAGTTCTACTGAGATGACATCACAGGAACTAAGGCTGAGTAAGGAGAGCTGGGCCACCTGGAGACCATAGTTGAAAAAGCTCTCCTAAAAATCATAAACCATTTAATTTTACAAAGCTGAGTATTTTCTGCAATGGGCTATGTTTGTGGGTGGGATTTGAGGATATTTTATATTAATAAAATACATTATTGATGATGCAGGATTTAGGGCTTGTTGCCATGGAGTACGCAGGACCCTGTTTATAGAGAATAGCATTTGTGTCTCTGTAAGGATTTTGCAGAATGGTGCTATGTCTAAAATGGGCAGTTGCACAGAAGAGGATTTAATTGATGGTTTGCCACCTGTAAGGTCATCAGATGTCCGGTTCTGTTTAATAAAGGTTTAAGTGCACCCTGGAGCAGGGAGCTAGTTACTAGATAATTAAGTTCAGTGTCAAATGGTATTTAATTTAAAGTAAAACCTGTCAAACCACTTTTAGGATCAGAATATAATTGCAAACAGGAGAGCTCTCAAAAGTCAAGTTTCCCTGTGTGACCCTTATTGTAATGAAAACTTAACTCCTGTGTTCAGAAGCAAGTCAGACCATGACACCATGTAATAGGCATATAGACTATACAGTCATTCTTAAAATGTCAATGAATGTTTAATACAGGTAAGATCAAAGTGTGGAACAAAGAGTGCAATTAGGTTTCATTATTTATATACTGTCTTAATATAATCTAATAAAGTTTGACTTTTCAGGCAGGCATTGAAAACAATAATTACATGCAGACTATAGCAGAGAACTTTATACTAGTCAGTTAAGAAATACTGATAGTTCTCTGGGAGTTAGTCTTACTGAACGATTGGTACAATTTTGTATGGTGAGAACGTATTTGCTATAACGTAGAGGTTTTTGTTTTGAGGCAGGCTACATTGCCACCTTAGTTGAGTGGGATGCATGTTTTGTATATTATTGAGCAAACGTTTGCTCTTGCCACAAGTTTTTTAAATGTAGGTGATTGAGGTTCTGTTATTGATTTTGCAGCTGACTGTCTGGATGATCTTAGGCAAATCACTTAACCTGTCTGTTCCTTCCTTTGTTGTAAAATGGAGATAACCCCCAGTCCCCTTTTGTAAAACATGTAAAGGTCTGCTGATGTATAGTATGCAATGTTGTTACATAAGCACAGAACTATGTTTTGTTTTATTTCTTCAACTACAAGTTGAGAGAGGGCCTGGAGTCTTCTCTTCTGTTTGAACAACACCTAAAATGGACCAATGCTGATTCTGCTTTGTTTTTGTGTTTTAAAAGACAAGAAATAGGGGCCACCAAATGAAATTAATAGGCAGTAGGGTTAAAACAAACAAAAGGAAGTATTTCTTCACACAACACACAGTCAACCTGTGGAACTCCTTGCCAGAGGATGTTGTGAAGGCCAAGACTATAACAGGGTTCAAAAAAGAACTAGATAAATTCATGGAGGATAAGTCCATCAATGGCTATTAGCCAGGTTGAAGCTGGGAATGGGTGACGGGATGGATCACTTGATGATTACCTGTTCTGTTCATTCCCTCTGGGGCACCTGTCATTGGCCACTGTTGGAAGACAGGATACTGAACTAGATGGACCTTTGGTCTGACCCAGTATGGCCGTTCCTATGTTCTTACGCTCTTCTTGGTAACAGGGTAAGAAAACTTCCTGATGGAATAGGATTTTAGTTTTGAAAATGTTTGTCTAAATTGTTATCCAGATATATGTCCCTATTCCAAAAGCAAAAATCCCTTCCTGTCAACTCAATTTGAGAAAACCAGAAAGCAGTTCATATTTGTACTTTACATGCATTTTTCTTGCTTTCTTGATTACTTAAAATGTGTAATGTATTCTCTCACTTTGTGATGGGTAAAATATTATTCTTGGAACTTTGAGGATTATTTCATTTTGTATTTCCCTCTTCTTCCTCACCTCCAAATATTTTCAGTCTGCAATGTTAAGCTTGCAGACCATGGGTTTTAAACAAGATTTCAAACTGTGGTTCCAGTGGAGGCTTAGTCAAATGAACAGAGTGGGAGACATTGTCTTCAGCAATACTGCTGTGATTACTGCTTTAGTGTACAAATAGCTTTAGCAAGATTGGTTAGTTATCCAGGGTATGTCTATACTGAAGATGCTATAGCTGTGCGACTGTAGCACTTCAGTGTGGACACTATATATGCTAACAGGAGGGGTTCTCCCATGGGCGTAGGTAATCCACCCCCATGAAAGGTGGTAGCTAGGTCAACTGAAGAATTCTTCTGTTTATCTAGTACAGTAGTTCTTAAAATTATTTGATCACCCTCCTTCCCCTTTCTGTGTGTCTGTAGTAGTTTACATCCGGTCCCTCCTTCCCCCCCGTCACACAAGTATATATACCAATTTTAAAAGATCTACATGCAACTCTCACTAAATATTAAAAACAGTAAGGCATTGATTCAAACAGAGCCATTTAAGTATATATTATATAGCTTTCCAGCCACCCAGCTCTGAAGGCAGCGCTGCCTCCAGCAACAGTGCAGAAGTATGGATGGCAATACCGTACGATGCCACCCTTACTTCTGTGATGCTGCTGGCAATGACGCTGCCTTCGGAGCTGGGTGTCCAGTCAGCAGCTGCCACTCTGCCTTCTCACCTGCCCCTTGGCCTCCCGAATACATTCTGTGCCCACCAAGGGGGTCCTGCCTGCCAGTTTGAGAACCTCTGACCTAGTGCTGTCTACACTGTGGTTTAGGTTGGCATAGCTAAGTCTATCAGGGGTGTGTATTTTTCATGCCCCTGAGTGACGCAGCTGTGCCCATGTAAGTTCCCAATGTAGACCAGCCCCCAGCCTTCCCCATATTCCTCGCCAAAGATGTTCCATATATTTTGCTACTCCTGCTGCGATGATTAAATGTGAAAATCTTGAGTGCAGGGGACTTCGTGGTGGGTGGTGGCAACTTCTGTTCTAGACCTTGGGTCACATGTACAAATGTTGAGGAAAGCAGCCGAGGATTTCACATGGGCCACAGCTCTGTGCTGATCGAGCCGCAGGTTGAGAACCACTGATTTAAATGTTTTCTCGTTATTTATAATTTTCAATTTCAAGCTTATTAGGTTTTCTAAACCCCCCCCCAAAATAAACTTCCTCTTCATATGAAATTTTCATTTATATTTGCTTCTGTTCAGGCTAGGTTTGGAGAAGTAGAAAACTGGGGTGTGACAGAACAGAGCAGTTTTTCTAGAGAAGCTATGGTGGGCCTAAGATTGTGGCATTTGCAGTTCAGAAACCAAGAAGGAAGCAGTCGTCCTACTCAAAAGATTCGAATGTGTCTCAGTTAAATTCTTCTTGTTCCTAAAAAGAGGGAGTGGGACTCAATCTGTCCTAATTCTGAGCCATGTTAAATCCACCATAAAGATCATTGGAGCCATGTGCCATAGCTTCAGCCCATCTGTGTTACATTGGAAACCTCTTGCTACCGGGTGCTAGAGAATATTCTGGGGCTACCCGATAGTTTGTTAGCTGATGACATGGTGACAGTAAGGATGAGGCCCTTATCTGCACAAGGGCTTTTTAGAAGAAAAAAATTCCACTGCTGCTGACCCTGCTAGTATACTAGTGGGAGTCCTGGTTTAGATATGGCTGGGCTGAGGATGAATCCTATTAAGTACAAGGTTTCTCTGCAGAAGACTGTTTAACAGAAGAACAAATGATGTCACCAAAACAAAAATCCAGTTCTTATTGGTGCCCATTGGGAATACTGCTGATTTCATGCATGGACATGCTCCAGTGAACTGGAGTTCATGTGAGCCTTCTCCAGTAATTTCTGTTATCCCTTCCATATCTCACCCTATCTCATCTGTTTGCAGAGCTCAGGTGCCCAATTAGATAGTCTCCCCTCCCTCCACTGGTGAATGCAGAGAATCATATTTCTCTAAGGGATTTACCTGTGATTTTTTAATGTGAGATGCCAGGTGGGAATAATGGGGAGGGCTCCTTCAAGTCCCGGTTCAATCCAGGGAATCGTTAGCAGAAAGAGCGAGAGCGCGGAGCATCCACCTGCTGGAACGCAATGATTTAGGAAGGTCTTGGAGCCCTCTTCTTTTCGTGGAAACCGACTTGTTCTGGGTGTGACAGCCAATGTGTCTGATGGGATTTTCATAAATGAATTAGCAAGAATATAATCACCCTTACTTTAGAAAGAAAATCAATTTCTCCTGTCCTGGGCTGAGCCAAGTTTCCTATCTGTGAGTTCACTGCCCATCAAGGGGAAGATGCACACTAAGGCTTAAATGGCAGAAGTAAGATTAAGCAGAGTATTCATTGTAAATCAGTATGGTGGGCTGGTGATTGACCTCTTTGCATCTGGAAACAGCAAAAAAGTGCTCTGTGTCCTCTCAATGTATGAGGTCCCAGGATGTGAGGCAATTAATGATCTCTTGCAAAGCTGGACAAGGTCTCTATAGTATATTATCATCATCATGTTCAAGAAAATAAAATTTTGCTCAAACCCAGGCATTAAATGCTTCTTTAGATTTCAGGGATAGCTCAGTGGTTTGAGCATTGGCCTGCTAAACCCAGGGTTGTGGACTCGATGACCTTTCAAGGTCCCTTCCAGTTCTAGGAGATGGGATATCTCCAGTTATTTATTTATTTATTTATTTGGCCTCATAAGCATAAACACAACTTGGGATACTCATCCTGGTCCTTACAGCACTACACCCATTGCACTCCTGTGGCAGGTGTCATGTTGCCTAGCCAATAAAGTAGCCTTCCCAATAGCTACTGTCTCCAGTCAGATGAATTAATGAAGTTGGGAGCTTGCTCGGATGAGACCCAGTATTATAGTTTTAATCCAGACGAGTAGTCATAACAAGTATCAGAGCATTCATTCCCAAAATAAATTCAGGAAATATTTTTTCCTTCTGTCAAGCATCAAAGACCAATCTGTAAGAGCACTGACAGACTGAGGACAGAGAAGTTTGTCTACTCTGAGATCTGCAAGGTGGCCATCCGTACATAAATTGACCCAATTCTACGTATTTGTTAGCCAATCTTTAGATGATGCCATTTTTCGGCAGAACCTTTCTCCATGCTTCAGTGCCCCTGGGAAGACAGAGGATACATAGTTTACTTTATTTTGGTTGTCCACATTTAAAGGATGATCCTGCTTTCTCACCTTGGAGGCACGCTTCTTTGAAAATTCCATTGTTATAGGTCTGTGGACCTTAGCACGACAAAGAACAGTAAAATTTGCCTATGCATACCTTGAAAACATCCTTTCTTCGGGTAATAATGTCCACAGATCCGGCTGACTCGGGAGTTAACCAGATAATCCAGAATAGGAATGGAAACTGATATTCAAAGATTCAGTTGTATTTTTTGTTTGGGGGAAATTATCACCATGCTCTGTAGTAGGAAATTTGCTGCGCCTTTTATTCAAAGTATAGTTAACACAATCTGTAATTTAGGAAAGTAGAATGGGATTATGTTGGCTGTGGACGTTCTCAGAGGGAACTTCTGGTAATGGGGAATTCCCTTGTTTCCTGTGACTGACACATCTGGTTCTGCTCACAAGTTCAAGCATGCTTTAGTACCGAATAGATTTGTGGACTGTATTATTTGAAGAAAGGAAATTTTCAAGTAAGTATGGATACATTTTTTCCTAGTCTCCTTTATGAGCAAAATACACCCATTACACAGCTCAGTCCCTCCCCACAAATTTTCCCCTGGTCTGTCGAGTAGTCAACAGACATGCAACAAGTTTTCTCTCCCCCTCCCCCCCTTTATCCCTCTGCCTGCCTGCCCCAGCTCAAAAATCAATATCCCTCTCTCTCAAATTAGTACCCAAAAAGCATATGTGCATAGCGTTCCTAACATCTTCAAAATAAATTGATCCAAACCAACAGAACAAGGAAATAAAGAATTAAGATTTCTAACAGTACATGCCCTCTACTTTTCCACCCCCATGTACACACCTTACCATTACCACATCTATCCTAAATGACAAACTATGTAGTGCATCTTTGCCCTTCTCCATACGTCCCTTTATCAGATTACCCCCTCACAATACAGCTAGTTGTGGGTGTTTGATGTAGTGTGTTGTATTGGGAAGGATTAATGTGGCAAAAGGGGTGAAGAAAACTTTTCTGTACATGTGTTTTATGTAGACCCCTGGCTTATTTTCCACTTACACTAACTGCATATTTCTATCTAACTAGAATAAACCTCAGTATTAAATCACTCCTTTTTTAAAAGTAATTCGCATAACTAAAGATCCATTCTATCACAGTTGTATTCAATTCAGAGGAGAGTAATTTAATACTAATTGTCAATAGATCAGTTAAAAGTCATGGCAAAATTGGATAACTACCATGAAGGGATTACTGTCCATGATTATAGTAAAAGAAAATATTGTCATCTGGAGCAGAGCAGTGGAATGGACAGGCTAAATGTGACCTGATATAAAAGGAATAAATTAAATTGAGAGCAAACTTAGTTAATTGAAAGTGTGTGTGTGTAATTTGCACTAAATATGTTGCTCTTTAAGCTTGCATGATTCCTGTTTGGAAGTAATGTACGCAAACTCAAGTCATGTGTAATTCAATGTAAAAAATTATGTTAATACAGAATTAGGTTTGTTTGGTGGTATGTTGTCTCTTTGTAGAATGTTGAGCTGAGCAAAACTCAAGCTTCTGAAACCCAGGAAATAGAGTTAAGGTTTCCCATGCACCCTTAACTCTGCCCTCGTTCAGCACTGCTCCAATATAGCACATAACAGGTGGAATATGACAGGATTCTAATGCTTTAATGATAGTTAAGTGAATGTGTAGGTTGAGGTAGTATGCTGTGAGTAAGGGCACCGATGCAGCTGTGAGTAAGGGCACCGATGCAGCTGTGCTGCTGTAACACTTCAGTGAAAATACTACCTATGCAGATCCATGCATCTGAAGAGATGAGGTTTTTTACCCACGAAAGCTAATGCCCAAATAAATCTGTTAGTCTTTAAGGTGCCACTGGATATGTTGTTTTCATGCACATATTAGAGCACTTACAAAAGTTGAGCTTTGAAGCTTATAAAATGGTGGGAATGTAAATCCCCTAGCTGTTTCCCTATGTTGGCTCATATACAGCATGACAACGTTCATTTTCTTAAACATTTATTGTCAGTTTGGGTCCCTGAAAGTTTTAGTTGGTGCTGTGCACTACCTTGGGTAAAACTTGACAGACTGAGGTCTGGTCTACACTACAGACTTACGTTGAGTGACATGGTTATACTGACTTGATCACCCGTCTCTCTCTTCCTCCCCCCCCCCCCCCCCCCGTAGAGAGCAGTATGTTGGCAGGAGAGCTTCACCTGGTGACATAACTATCACTTCTTGGTGAAGTGGATTAACTATGCCAATGGGAGAGCTCTCTCCTGTCAGCATAGGAGTATCTTCACTTAAGCAGTGCAGTTAAGCAGCATTTTAAGTGTAGACCTGCCCTGAGACCATTTTGACCTGTATCTGATCTCTAGCTCTGGGCAAAAAATCTCCACCTACA
This sequence comes from Chrysemys picta bellii, assembly GCF_011386835.1. NCBI lineage: Eukaryota > Metazoa > Chordata > Testudines > Emydidae > Chrysemys > Chrysemys picta. The sequence goes on along the minus strand of NC_088791.1, from coordinate 129,203,500 downwards.
ATGTTTTGGTTTTTTTATGACTATTTTTTCAGGGTTTATATCTCTGGAAGCCCTGGCTCAGATTTAGGTCACTAACCCTACCCTGCATCCTCCTGAGGCAGACCAAATTTCAAAGAAATCTGACTAAGCATGTCAATTTTAGAGAACTTTTGACCTTTAAACAGATGTCATGATGCAAGCTAAACTCTAGGAAATGGGTAGTTTGAAATCCATCTAGTCTGAATCTTAAGAATAAGATGGGAAGTCAGCAGTTTACATATCAGTCTTCAGACCAGTCTAAGCACAGTCTTTGTACCAGTTTACTTATATTGATTTAGAAATAGATATAGTTAAGTTGGTGCTGCCCCTAAAATGGATGCAGTTACACTGGTATAAATGTGTTTTTATCTGTATAGCTTATTGAGATGGATTTCTGTAGAGAGGGGTGATTTTTATCTGGAATAATGATAAATGTGACCACATAATATTACCTACATAATATCTCCAAGACTCAGCCTTCTCTATGTCTGGACTCCTGAAGCTCTTATTCAGACCCTCATTCTCATTGATGTTCCATTCTGGTTTTGACTACTGCAGTTTTGCCCACCTGGACTCCATTCAAAATACCATCCTTTTGCTTGCTGCTTCCACCTCGGAATCCTTTCTCTATTACATCAAATTTAAACTTCTTGTTCTCAGTTTTAAGGCATTATCACATCTTCAGCTACCACCTTTGTTCCAGTAGTGCTTCCAGACTACTCTGCCTGTTCCAGTTCTTCCATGAACCCCTTTGTGCTTTTTCCCATGCTGACCCTTATGCATGGGACAAACTCCTCCATAAAGTCTACAGCTTCTTCCTTATTCTCTATGAGATCTTTCCTTATGACTTGGTTCTGCTGTGAAGCCTACAGAACACTGTCAGTTAAGTTGGTGAGTGGTGGGAACTACTTTGTGCACACAAGTCTACATGAAAACTTACTACCTTGTCTTCCCATTCCCTCACCTTCATCCATTTATTTCATCCACCTGTTGGCTCTAATCATTAACCTAAATTATAAACCATTTAGGACAGGATCTTTCACTTTACTATATATTTTACAGCCCTTTCCACAGTACTTTTGAGTCCTCTAGCTTCTGTTGTTATAATAAAGTACTATTAGACTTGTTGAAAGTCTCTGGGTAAAGATAAGAGGTAAAAAACAAGAATGATGTCATTATAGGGGTCTACTACAGACCACCTAACTGTGAAGAAGAGGTGGATGAGCCTTTTTTAAAACAACTAACAAAATCATCCAAAGCACAGGGCTTGGTGGTGTTGGGGGGACTTCTGCTGGGAAAATACGGCAGGGACAGATTATCCAACAAGTTCTTGGAATGTATTGGAGACAATTTTTTATTTCAGAAGGTGGAGAAAGCTACTAGAGGAGAGGCTGTTCAAGATTTGATCTTGACAAATAGGGAAGAACTAGTTGAGAATTTGTCAGTGGAAGGCAGCTTAGGTGAAAGTGATCATGAAATGGTCGAGTTCATGATTCTAAGGAATGATAGGAGGGAAAACAAAACAATAAAGATAATGGATTTCAAGAAGGCAGACTTTAGCAAACTCAGGGAGTTGGTAGGTAAAATCCCATGGGAAGCAAGTCTAAGGGGAAAAACAGTTCAAAAAAGTTGACAGTTTTTCAAAGAGACATTTTTAAGGGCACAAGAGCAAACTATCCCACTGCATAGTAAAGATAGGAAGTATGGGAAGAAACCACCCTGGCTTAACCAGGAGAGTGCCAATGATCTGAAACTCAAGAGTTGTACAAAAAGTGTAAACTAGATCAAATTACAAAGGATGAATATAAATAACACAAATATGTGGGGACAACATTAGAAAGGACAAGGCACAAAACGAGATTAAACTAGCTAGACACACACAGGGTAACAAGAAGACATTCTAGAAGTACGTTAGAAGCAAGGGGAAGACCAAAGACAGGGTAGGCCCATATCTCAATGGGGGCGGGGGCGGGGAGAGGTGGGGGAACAGTAACAGAAAATGTGGAAATGGCAGAGGCGCTAAATGACTTTTTTGTTTCGGTTTTCACCAAAAAGGTTAGTAGCGAGTAGTGAATGGCAGTAAAAATGAGGTAGGATCAGAGGCTAAAATAGGAAATGAACGAGTTAAAAATTACTTAGACAAGATAGAAGTCTTCAAGTCACCAGGACCTGATGAAATACATCCTAGAATACTCGAGGAGCTGACTGAGGAGATACCTGAACCATTAGCAATCATCTTCGAAAAGTCACGGATGATGGGAGAGATTCCAGAGGACTGGAAAAGGGCAAATATAGTGCCAATCTATAAAAAGGGAAATAAGGACAGCCTGAGGAATTACAGACCAGCCAGTTTAACTTCAGTACCCAGAAAGATAATGGAGCAAATAGTTAAGTAATCAATTTGCAAACACCTAGAAGACAATAAAGTGATAACTGATAGCATGGATTTATCAAGAATAAGTTGTGTCAAACCAACCTGTTGGCTTCCTTTGACAGGGTAACAAGCCTTTTGGATAGAGGGGAGGCAGTAGATTGGGAATATCTGGGCTTTTGATACTGTCTTGCATGACCTTCTCATGAACAAACTAGGAAAATACAATCTAGATGGAACTCGTACAAGGTGTCTGCAAAACTGGTTGCAAAACCGTTCCCAGAAAGTAGGTTATCAGTGGTTTACAGTCAAGCTGGAAGGGCATATTGAGTGGGGTCCCATAGGGATCAGTTTTTGGTCTTGTTCTGTTCAATATTTTAATCAATGATTTTTAGACAAAGGCATAGAGAGAGTACACTTATAAAGTTTGTGGACGATACCAAGCTGGGAGGGGTTGCAGGTGCTTTGGAGGATAAGATTAAAATTCAAAATGCTCTGGACAGATTGGAGAAATGGTCTGAAATAAATAGGATGAAAGTCAATAAGGACAAATGCAAAGTACTCCACTTAGGAAGGAACAATCAGTTGCACACATACAAAATGGGAAATGACTGCCTAGGAAGGAGTATTGCGGAAAGGGATCTGGAGTTGCAGTGGATCACAAACTAAATATGAGTGAAAGTGTAACACTGTTGCCAAAAAAAAAAAAATCATCATTCCAGGATGTATTAGCAGGAGTATTGTAAGCAAGACACGAGAAGTAATTCTTTCGCTCTACTCTGCACTGATTAAGCCTCAACTGGAGTATTGTGTCCAGTTCTGGGTGCCACATTTCAGGAAAGATGTGGACAAATTGGAGAAAGTCCAGAGAAGAGCAGCAAAAATTAATTATGTCTAGAAAACAGGACCTATGAGGGAAGATTGAAAAAAATGCATTTGTTCAGTCTGGAGAAGATAATCCCAAGGGGGGACATAATAGTTTTCAAGTACATGAAAAGTTGTTACAAGGAGGAGGGAGAAAAATTGCTCTCCTTAATCTCTGAAGATAGGACAAGAAGCAATGGTCATAAATTGCAGCAAGGCTGGTTTAGGTTGGACATTAGGAAAAACTTCCTAATTTTCAGGGTGATTAAGCATGGGAATAAACTGCCTAAGGAGATTGTGGAATCTCAGTCATTAGAGATGTTTAAGAGCAGGTTGGACAAACACCTGTCAGGAGTGGTCTAGATAATACTTAGTCTTGCCATGAGTGCAGGGGACTAGACTAGATGACCTCTCGAAGTTCCTTCCAGACCTACAATTCTATGTAGCGGTAATTTACAGGAAATGCTGAAGAAATGTCTTGTATCCTTCACCTTAGCTTGGAATTTTCAGTGACCCAGATGTCGGATCTTGTGATTGACCTATTCTAATTCAGGACCACATGTACAAGCCATTTAACTTACTCAGCATCTAATATGTTGATCTTTTGACTTAAAACTCACTGGTGCTGTTGTGTATGAGCACAAAACATTTTCAGTTAGAGCAGGTTGCAGGCATCAGCATGAACATGGGTTTTCCTCACTTCCCCCATCAAAGTGTTATTGGGAAGAGTGGAGGAGACAAACCATAATGGAAACATAAAGATGGCATGGAGAGTGGGGAGGAACCATCCTGGCACTAAAAAGTTTAAAAGAGGAAAGCCACCACCAGTCTACAGATCTAATAAAAATGCTGTTCCCAGCTTCAGATGAGCAGTTACATCATTTGCTCTTTTGTGGCATTGTGCGTTGCAGATTTAAAAGCATTGCAGGCCTGAACTTCTCAATCTTTCCTCTGAATGCTCTGTTCTTTTTCGTGGGAGGCTGGGAGAATATTGAAACATGTAAGTTGAACATTACTTCCAAATTCTTCTGACTATATTGAGTTGCACTGAGTTAAACTATTACATTGGCCCAAGAACAAAACCAAAGCTAAAAATACATTCATGTGTATGAAAGCCACATACACAAAGGCAGCCCTAAGGAAACAGTTATAGCTTCAGATGCTTGGAGCATGTGTGTGCACATGAGGAAGTGGGGGTTGGGTGCAAGAGAACAGGGGTACTCTGCAGTGCTGGTGAAAGGGAGGAGAACAAACCAGTAGGTCTAAGGAAGGGACCGGTTCAGCAATCAGAAGTCCATATTTTCTAGCAAACCATTCTGCATCTGTCAGATACCTGTTTTATGAAGGTAAATGCTAGCCTGGTGACAATGTAGACAAATGTTGTAGCCATTATATACTCAGAATGTGGCAAAAGCTTGCCTGTGATTGCTTACATTTGAACCAGTTTTATTTAGAAAAAGGGTTATTGAGCTGGACACTGGGATTATTTTATTTTAAAAAGTAATCTCCATAAATTGTATTTCTGCAGCTGTGAAAGATGGACTGAAGACATCCAGACCTCATGGTTTATCTGAAGATAATTATTGAACCTTTGAGTCCTTATCCCCTTCAGGAAATTCAGTGGATTGAATATGAGCATAGAGCAGGGACTTGCTGGGTCAGAGAGAAATATGCCACCAGCAGAAACATATTGACAGTATAATATACAAATGTATTGTTTTCTAAATAGTTAAAAGGTCTAGATTGTACCACCATGGAATTTCCCATCAGTTCTTAGCCATCAAATTCTTTGAAGATTTTATTCTTTAGTTAAATCTAGAAGACAAATTTGAAGCATTTTACATTGATGGTTGATGGGGATGGTGGTTCTGATTAATGTGAGGCTGAAGTTTTTAAACAAGATGTGTAAGCTGCATGTGCCAACAATGTATATCTGTGTAGAAACCAGACCTAGGTATTGAAATAGTTCTTTACATTAGTGCTCTGTAAATTAACTCTTCTCATTCTTCACCTATGCTTGATCTTAGGCCATATCTACATTACAAAATTATGTTGACCTAACTTATATCAATATACAGCCACCGCAGTTATTTCCCTTGTGTGTGCACACTTAGCACCTTGTGTTGATGGTGAGCATCCTCACCAGCAACGTTTGTATTGATTTTATGATCAGTGTGGGTCATTATGGAATGGCTCCTGAAAGCCAGTAACAGTTGATGTAAGCAACGCAGTGTCTACTCTGCGTCTGCATCGACCTAATTGCATCAACTGTGACTCTATGCTGCTCGGGGAAGTAGTGTCACTAAATCAGCAAAGAGAGGCACTTGCGTCAGTGGGAGCCAAATTTAAGTGAAGACACTTCCATAGCTGGGTCGGTGCAAGGCAGCTTATGTTGGCTTAACCATGTAGTGTAGACGAGGCCTTACCTAGAGCCTTCATGCCTCTTTCTAGCATTTGTTTTTCTTCACCAATTTGTGATCAAAATTAAAATAAAGTGCTTTGCATTATTTCTGCTCAAATACTGTGTATGTGTCTTGATTCTGTGTTTATTTTCTATATGTAAAATGTATTTACTGAAGGAAAGGAGATGTATGCTTTTTTCTAGTTTAGAAAATGGGCTTTTTTTAATGAAACCGAATGGTTTTATCTAGCGTAAGTTAGTAGCAAATGAGCAGCATTTTTCTAGCTATTCAGTAGCTAGAAACTCAGATTTAAATCTAACAACCTTTTTTGTTTACATGCCATTGGATGCATACGGGATTTTGTTTTCTTCTGTGTAACTTTGTAGAGTTAGAATGTGTCTTGTGAGTGGGGCCTGCCTAGGCTTGGGGAGTGGTGGAGATGAGAGTAGTGAGATTTGTTTCCCCTTCATTGCATTTCTGTCTTTAGAAGTGGATTTGTATGCAATATGCATGGTTAGGTGGTGGTAGAGCTTACTGGAAGAGCGGGTGACTGACCTATGTGACGCTCACAGGGCACTATGATCATGGCTTGGTTTTCAGGTTGTCTGAATTGATTTTAACCTTTGACTCCCAGGTGCACATAAATAATGGAAATGTAGCTATAGTAGAATGTAGTGCCATTCCTAATGTAAGCTTTTTAGTCTGTGTGCAGTGCCCAGTGCTGTTCGCTTTAACCATTTAAAACAAGGAGCAGAAAAGCAAAGAAATTTGTTCCCTTTTTTTAATGCCAACTCCAAATAGTCAAAAATCATGTTTTTAAAATCATGAATTAAAAATAAAATTGACAGTTCTTTTTACATTTGCTTTCTAGTTTTGAGCCTGCTGTGTGCATCTTTTCCGAGTTACATTTTCAAGCTTTTCTCTGCAACAAAGAGGACTAGAAACTTAATTTTATTTAAACGAAAGTTGAGATTATCACATAACCACATGTCTTCAGGAACAAGAGCTTTAAGTATAACAGCAAATATTACGAGTCTTGCAATAAAATCATGAATTGGCAACACTGATTTTTCTCTTAGACTTTTTCTGTTCCTTCTTGGATATCAGATGGCTTTGGATAGGTAATAACAGGGCCTTACTTGTGCTATTATTATAATATGAAAGGACCCAAGGGTCTAGGTCCCATTTCCTAGTGGCTTGTGCGCTACATGATTAAAGAAGAAGAAAACTGTAGTTGAAGAAGGCAACCTTTTGGTTGAAAAAGAGGATTTGGAGCTAGGTTATCTGGATTTTATTCTTGGCCCTGCCAGATGTCTTGGGCAAATCTCTTAAACCTTCTGTTATTCATTATCCTTTTTTTTTTTTTACTAATGGGATAAATACTTAACTTGTACCCGAGGAGCTTAATTAGTTAGTGATATAAAGGGTTTGGATGGAAGTCAATTTAGAAGAAGGAAGTAGAATTTTTCTTTGTTGGTAACTAAACTGCAAACCAAACCAAACATGATGATCTCTTGTGTTAGTGCTTCTCATAAATTGGCTCTTCTTCCAACATTCCTTACATCTGGTTGAGCCTGGTGACCCAGATTTGGCACTGCAGAACTATACTGTGCATATTTCTCCTACTGATGTATGAGTAAATAGTTTACAACCTTCTGTATTTTGGGGAGTAGTCTCTTAAATTTGTGTACCTTGCATATGCACTTGATATTTTAATGTTGAATTTATCAACAAAATTATTTAAGTATTTCCTCTGATTCATTATGAAGACCTTAGTTTTAACTGGATTCAGTGAGGTGAAAAAATACTGGAGGGGATGGAGGGTGGGATCTAGCCATGTTTTGTGTTATGAGTTTTCTCTAGTTTAAACCTGTGTGCTGGTAAGAGCTGGATATTTTTTCCTTTTTAAGGCTTGGTCCACACTACCAACTTATGTCAGTATAACTAGGTCGCTCAGGGGTGTGGATTTTCCACACTCCTGAGCGACGTAGTTAGACTGACCTAACTCCATGTCAACAATGCTATGAGTCAGTGGGCTGGTCTACACTGGGGGGGAGGATCGATCCAAGATACGCAACTTTAGCTATGCGAATAGCGTAGCTGAAGTCGAAGTATCTTGGATCGAATTACCTGGGGTCCAAACGGCGCGGGATCGACGGCCGCGGCTCCCCCGTCGACTGCGCTACCGCCGCTTGCTCTGGTGGACTTCCGGAGTCGACGGTGAGTGCGTTCGGGGATTGATATATCGCATCTTAACGAGATGCGATATATCGATTGCAAGACGTACCCAGTGTCTCAGCAACTCCTCTCTAGTATTGCCATGTTTTTCTAAACAAGGTATCTGTGTGTGTGGTCCATCATTACAGATAAACTCCAGTTTGGAGAAGCAGTTTCTTTGGTCAAAGGATCATGATTCAAGATCCTGACTAAGCTAGTGTGTTTGTGTTCTGATTGAAGTGCTGGGATAAACCAGATACATAGAGCATGAAAGAGAATCTTATTCTGATTCTGCTTTTTGAGGGCAATTGACTGGCTCAACAATGTAGCAAGCCAAAACTGAATCTTATTTTCCAGGGAGCTAATTTTCCAAGGATTTTCCAACACTGCATCATTAGTGCATTACCAGTTCTTCCACGGATTCAGGAACTGAAAAGTTAAATCAAGACAAGGTGTTGACGTGGAGCTGGCTACTTTGTCAACTTCTGTTGCAAATGACCCCGGTTCTGCTCAAAAACACAAACTATGATTCCAGAGCAGGGGGAGAGTCCATTAAACCATACAGCTGAATAATTGCTCAAAAAATCCTTTAAAGCATTAGGATTTTCCTTGTAACCAGCCATATGTGATTGGTGCAGTAGGCATGTTAGTCTGGTAGTGACAGAAACTAGGAAAGTCTTTCTGCAAGTGGGGATGCTAATACAGAGTTACTACAAATGTTGCTAAATGTTGCCAGTTCTCCACTTGCTTAATGAAGACACTAATTGAATTCTCCTTTTGTATCATACCGTACTTATTTTCAACCAAGAAAAGACTCTTGATATAAATGTTAGTTAGCTGTCATGGCATCTAAAGTTCAGCTCACCAGGCTATACTTTATTGGAGAATTGTTATATGTAGAGGAAAGTGGAGATTGTGGAAGAAATACTACAGTCCTTTGAAAATGTCTAAAACCTAGAGTTTGTTCTCTGCCAAATACTTGTAGAGAATTCGTTGGCCTTATCTTAGCAGTTCAGAACGTGGTTGAGGGAAGGACAGTTCTGTTGCCGAGTCAACAGTTCGAACACATAAGACCTAGGTTTGTCTAACAAAGTAATCCCTTCTGGAATATAGAGAGGATTTAGCGGTAGCCAAGAACAACCTTACATTTCCATCAGGCCTCCTTCTAAATCAGCGGTCTCCAACCTTTTTACACCCAAGATCACTTTTTGAATTTAAGGGCAACCCAGGATCTACTTCACCCCTTCCCCAAAGCCCCACCCTCTCATTCCGTCACCCCTCTCTCCATCACTCGCTCTCTCCCACCCTCACTCACTTTCACTGGGCTGGGGCAGGAGGTTGGGGTTCAGGAGGGCATACGGGTTCTGGGCTGAGGCCAAGGGGTTTGCAGTGTGGGAGGAGGTCTGGGCTGAGCCTGGGGAAGGGGTTTGGGGTGCTGGCTCTGGGAGGGGGCTGGGGTTCTGGGTGCAGGAGGAGGTATTGGGTGCTGGTTCTGGGAGGAGGCTCAACGCTGGGGGTTGGGGTGTGGCTTCCCGCCGGGCGGCACTTACTGTGGGCGGCTCCTGGTCCACAACACAGCGAGGCTAAGGCAGGATCCCTGTCTGCCCCGACCCCACGCTGCTCTCGGAAGGGGCCAACGCTCCTCTGTGTGCTGCCCCTCTCTGCAGACGCTGCCCCCAAAGTTCCCATTGGCCACAGTTCCTCATTCCTGGCCAATAGGAGTTGAGGGGGCGTGCTGGCCACTTCCGGGAGTTCTGTGTGGCCACGGCAGGCAGGGAGCCTGTCTTAGCAGCAGCCCTGTTACGCCGCTGGAGATCGTGATCGACTGGGAGAGTCTCCAGGATCGACCAGTTGGTGACCACTGTTCTAAATGAACACAGGCGAAAGCTTGTATTCTGATAAAGGAAAAGACTACATATGCTCTTGTTGGAATAAACCAATACAATTATAAATTCAGAGCAGTGAGTTAAGCACTGGTTCCTCCTTGGAGGTTTCTCTACTGCTTTGGGAAATTTTGTATGTACTGGATATAAAATAATGTATCAGAGAAGGGTAAAATTTCTTTCTTGATTTAGATTCTTGGTGATACCAGACTCCCTCAGAAGGTTTTTAAAATAAAGTTTAACAGGTATTTTACACGTACTGTCTCCCTTACCTGTCAGAGAGATGTGTCAGGTAAATTAGTACTTCAGGAGACCAAATTAACAACTAAGAATTGCTTGTTGCCCTCACCTACCTTTCTTTCCTCTTCCCCCCGTACTGTAGACCCCTGCTGTTCTAGCTCTGAATCTCCCCCAAGGAGATGTTGACCGATACGGTAACACATAACAAAATGTGGCAAAGTTGAAAGCAAACAACTCATTTGTGACCTTGAATTAAGATTTTAAGATGTTGAAATGTTATTACAATTAGGCCAGGTCTACACAGAAACTTTTGCTGGTATAATAAAGCTAGTAATGAATGTGATTTTTTTTCTCTTTTAAATATACAGTATTTCTCATTTGCCGTTAGTGTAAATGTAGAATTGTCTTTCTGGAATAGGTGATTTTATCTGTACATCTGGTATATGCTGTCTTTACACTAGGAGGGTTTGCCATTTGATTCTATATAGGTTCTGATGCTGCACTCATTTCCATAATATCGGAGCAGCTTCCAATAGTTCAGGGGTCGGCAACCTTTCAGAAGTGGTGTGCCGAGTCTTCATTTATTCACTCTAATTTAAGGATTTGCGTGCCAGTAATACATTTTAACGTTTTTAGAAGGTCTCTTTTTATAAGTCTATAATATATAACTAAACTATTGTTGTACGTAAAGTAAATAAGGTTTTTAAAATGTTTAAGAAGCTTCATTTAAAATTAAATTAAAATGCAGAGCCCCATGGACCGGTGGCCAGGACCCGGGCAGTGTGAATGCCACTGAAAATCAGCTTGCGTGCCACCTTTGGCACGCATGCCATAGATTGCTTACCCCTGCAGTAGTTCATTAAGCAACATAAGCTTGCATCTGACACATGCGGCTTCTCTCCTCTCCTCAAAGGGAGCAGCCTATGCAGTGGAATGTCCTGGTTTGGTTGTTTGAATAAATGCATGTTTTGCTATGTGTTTATGTTAGAGAAGGCAAAGTCAAAGAAATGTACCTTGCACCTGGAATGGAAAGTGGTGAAGTTTGTGATGGTCCTGAGTTCTTGGGGGAGTTCCATATTCTTGGACCACCCCCGGATGATGTTTTATCTCCTGCACAAATGAGCTTTAATTTTATTGTTGAGAGTTTCATTGTGCCAGAGGACCTGGTATAACTTATACTGGCAAACTCCTTCTAGTATAAACAAGGCCTATGGTAATTCTCATAGGATAAGTGTAATCAGTAACTTGAAATGCAATGTTGTGGTATAGGAAGGAAAGGCGAAAAGAGAAACACATCAATTTTTATGGCTTTTTTTTTAATGCAGAACTCTCAGCTTCTGCCCCCTGAAGCAGAAGAAACAGATTTGATTATGATTAAATAATGAAGATGATTTTCTATGGAGGAGAGGGATGGAAAAGTTTATGTTGGCTGCTGATTGTGTGCCACGTTCCGGCCCTATACTATTTGAAATGGCAGAATTATATTCCGTTGTTTATAAAGCAGAGTTTTTATATTGGAAATGTTGAAAGACAATTTGAGTTTTTATTTGAAGGATTTGACCAAACTCTAAGTCTACTGTGGACAAAAGAGGGGGAAGGAAAGTGATTTAATTCTCAATTTCAGCTCATATTTCTGTCTCCGTTTCCCAGATGCTTTCCACTTTATCTTCTATGGGGAACGACTGAAAAGCTGGCAAACTTTCTCTTCAGCTCTAAAGCATGTCTGTTGGCTTTTGTTCAGCTCTCAACCACGCACTTAGGCAGCCAACAATTTAGTCCTTTCTGTGTGGTTATTCCCCCCCCCCCCAAATAAATATGCAGATTACTTGATTGGCAGTGTTGAATCTTAAGCATTTGTCAAAGTTTATACAGTATTTCACAAACTGACCTGCCCTCCTCCTCCTTTTTCATCTGTTGTGTCAGGTTATGGCCACCTGTGTAGTGTAATTACTGTATAGATAGTGATTTTATTTTTTGAAAGAGTAATTTACTGCACACTCTAAATTTGTTCTCGTTACGGCCCCAATTCAGGAGTACGTGCTTAAAATTAAACAATTCCTTTCCTGAATTTGGTCATTACTGAAGAGCTGACTTTTCATTATTATTTCAAAAACTATTTGTTTATTTATTTATTTTTACTGATTGCAAAAGTGAACTTCATGTATTTTTGGGGGAGAGATACCTAAGGATAATGCAGACATGATTGTGTATCCTCTCATCTTACAAAAATAAGGAGACAGCAAATAAAATTAGAAAGATAAATTGAAACTGATAATGTGTTGTTACATTATGTATAATTCACCTATTGAACTTATTGTCACATGATATCATTTTGTCCAAGACCATAGCAGGTTCCAGTTTCAGAGCATAAACTAACCACTAATAGATAGGAAGCAGGATGGGCTGCAAAGGAACTCCTATGGGCAGGATTCCCAGGATTTTTACATATGGTTTTGATCACAGTTCAAAATGAGAATGGACTAAATGGACCACTGTCTGGCAGTTAACATGTTAACCTGGTTTCACTTAGTGATGGGCAATTGTAAAGGTGTACGCTATTTCAGGTAACTTGTAAGGTTGGAAGTTTCATCATGAACAGAAGTGTCTTACGTTTCAAAGTTGTGTTTCAACTCCACTGTGTCAGTCTAATTTTGTTTATAAGCCTATTGGGCAAGGCCCTGGTCTTTTATAGCTCCTAGCCTGTTGTTGGTGCTCAGAAAAAGCCAAATAAGAGTAGTATGCTAGAACTGATAAACACCTATTTCTCCCTGCATTCCTTTATCAGTTAATACATTAATGGCGACATATACTTTTTTTAAAAAGTTCTACATTCTGAACAAGATTTAAAAAGTAAAATAAGTAACTAATGAATATGTTAAACACCAACAATCCTACTAGTCACCATTGGAGCTCTCCCAGCTGTTATCAATTTTCAGTGTAGCGAAAGGTTCTTTTATTCCTACTGTTTGCTTTCTGTCCATTATCTACTTCATGAGCCATGACTACTTAGTTTCTTCCACAACCTCTTGTGAGGGACTTTGACAATGTTTTTTGAAGTCTATAGAAATTGCATCAGCTTATTCTCCCTCATTCATTATTTTGTCATGAGGTCAAAGAGTTCTAGTAGATTGGAGAAATACAATTTTCCTTTACAAAAGCTTTGCTAGTTTGTCCCTTTCATGTTTATCTAGGTTTTATTATTTCAGCCAGTTTACCTGCTACTGATATAAACTAAGGTTCACGTTGGCTTTCAGGATCCATTGTATTACATTTGGCGTGATTCCTGTAGAGACAGCTAGTTGTAGTGCTGAGAAGTATGATTGAGACGTGTACATCACCATCATGCAGCTGGTATTCAAATGTAGTGCAGTCGCGGTTAAAAATAATGTAGGTCCACTGTCTAACAGGGAAGGAGAGCTAATAACAGAGAGCACCAAGAAGGCTGAAGTGCTTAATGTCTGTTTTGCTTTGGTCTTCTCTAACTAAGTTAATTGTGACCAGATACTTACCTTGTGTTGTTAATATTGTGTTAAGGAATTCAAGGCAGAATAGGGATAGAACAGGTTAAAAATTTAGATAAATTACATGTATTCTGGTTGGCAGGGTCTGATGAAATTCATCTCAGGACTGTGGTTCACAAACTTTTTACTAAGGCGACCCACCAACTGCATTTTGTCTTTGTTTTTGTGACCCATCTTTACATGTGAGTAACTCCTCACTTAATGTTGTTCCGGTTAACATTGTTTCGTTGATGATTAATTAGAGAACTCGCTCGTTTAAAGTTGCGCAATGCTCCTTTATAACGTTGTTTGGCAGCCACCTGCTTTGTCCATTGCTTGCAGAAAGAGCAGCCCGTTGCAGCTAGCTGGTGAGGGCTTGAAACCAGGGTGGACCGGCAGCTCCCCTAAGTTTCCTGTGCACGCTACCAATTGCCCGGCAGTTCAGCTCTTCCTCCCCCCCCCTGCCCTGTGCTGCTCTTGCCCTTTGATGTGGAGCTGCTCTTGGGAGCCTCCTGCTTGCTGTGCGGGGGGGAAGAGGGGTGCTAATGTGAGGGTGTCCCCCTCCCCCTGCTTCTGCTCCCCGTTCCTGTACCCTATCTTCACAAAGTGGAGGGCTGAGACAGAGGGAGCCCCATGACAGGGCTCAGGACAGAGGGAGCTTGCTGGCAGCAGCTCCTGTCTCAACTTGCTGATCTACTTAAAAAGGCATTGTACTTAGAGTGGGGTCAGCATACTTAAAGGGGCAATGCTTGACACACACACACACACACACACACACACACACACACACACACACACACTCTCTCTCTCTCTCTCATGGTGTGTCTCTGTCTCTCTCTGCCATGCTGTCTCCCCTCCCTCCATTCGTGCTGCCTTGTAGAGTGTGAGGCTACATTAACAACAATGTGTTAACTTTTGAGGGCTCAGCCGAATGCTAGTTCAGCATTTAGCAGTAAGGCATTCCCTGGGAAATATCCCACCCTCTGACTTCACCACCTCAACCAAGCTTCACAATCATCATTGCTGTGTACAGTATTACATTGTTTATTTAAAACTTATAGTGTGTGTGTGTGTGTGTGTGTGTGTGTGTAATATATATATAAAATGTAGTCTTTTGTCTGGTGAAAATTTTTCCCCTGGAACTTAACCCTCCTGATTTTCATTAATTCTTATGGGGAAATTCGATTTGCTTAACATTGTTTCGCTTAAAGTAGCATTTTTCAGAAACATAACTACAACGTTAAGCGAGGAGTTACTGTAATGCACTCTTTCCTCCCAGCATTGCTACCCTAATCTGGGGAGGAGGTGGGGGGAGGAAGGTGATGGGAGGAGTTGGAGAAAGAGACTGCTTCGTATTCACCCTGAAGCAGCAGCAGCTCCTGTCCCATGGGGCTGGGCCCAGCTCTGGGCATTGTAACGTGGCGCACATGGTTGCGGTGACACTCAGGTTTGGCTGAGCCACCCCTCCATCTTGATAAAATTTGAGTGAGAGGCATTGCAAGCTGGAAACATGAGATTTAGGAAATGTGACCTATGAGGAAAGGTTAAAAAATGGGGCATTTTTAGTTTTGAGAAAAGAAGACTGAGGGAGGACCCATAAGAGTCTTCAAATATGTTAAGGGCTGTTACAAAGAGAATAGTGATCCAAATCTGCAGCAAGGAAGACTTAGGTTGGATGTTAGGGACAACTTTCTAATGATAATGGTAGATAAGTACTAGAATAGTCTTCCAAGGGATGTTGTAGAATCACTGTCGTTGGAGGTTTTTAATAACAGGTTAGACAAAGGGATGGTCTAGATCAGGCCTGCACAACATGCGGCCCACGAGGGCTCACTGTGCGGTCCACGGGGGGATTCTAAACCCCACGCACACATGTGTCTCGCATCCCAACTGCACATTGGTCGGGACGCCGTTTAACCGCTAGCTCACCATCAGGCCGAAGTCCTGAGGCTGGCGTGGCGGTGCTTCCTGGGGCAGCTCCCGGTGGCGTGTCGGCCCGCCGGCAGGAGCCAGCAATGCGGGAGGCTGAGTCTAGCCCAATCAGAGCTGCGGGAGCAGGGCTTTCAGGCCCCCCCCCCCCCCGACCCGACGCCGGCGCAAGGATATTTTTGCGCCCTCGTGCGCCACTGCCCCCCCCCGCCCCAAGCAGGACACGGGCACGGAGCCCACGTGTGCTGCTGGCCCCCTCCCCCCGCCCCAAGCGGGACACGGGGATGGAGCCCTTGCGCGCTGCTAGGCCCCAAGTGCACGGCGCCGCCCCTCTCCCCTGCCCCAAGCAGGACACGGGCACAGAGCCCTCACGCACCGCCGCCCCTCCCATCTGCCCCAAGCAGGACATGGGGCTCAGCCACCGCCCCCGTCCTGAGCGCTTTTTGGCCCAACCCCCTACGTTCCTTGATGTCCCCCCTGGAACCCCTGCCCCATCCAATCCCTCCTCTCATTCCTGATGGCCCCCCCGGGACCCCTGCCCCATCCAACCACCCCTTCTCCCTGTCCCCTGACCACCCCTGGAACCCCTACCCCTGACTGTGTCCCACCGCCCCATCCAACCCCTACTCCTTCCTGACTGCCCCGGGACCCTTGCCTCTATTCAGTCCCCCTGTTCCCTGCCCTCTGACCGCCCGGACCCCTATCCACCCCCCAACCCCACTCTCCTGAACTCCCCTGCCCTCTATCCAACACCCCCTCCCTGCTCCCTCATCGCGCTGCCTGGAGGTGGCTGGAGCCGGGCCGTGCCGCCACCGCGCAGTGCCTGGAGCACTGGGTCAGGCTGAGCTTGCAGCCCCCCCGCTTCCCGCAAATCAGCTGTTCGCGCAGGAAGCCTGGGAGGGCTCAGAAGCAAGCGGTGGCTTCGCGCCCGGGCCCAGGGAGGAGGAGCGGAGGTGAGCTGGGGTGGGGAGTGGTTCCCCTGCGCGCCCCTCCCCCCGGGTTACCTGCTGTGGCCCAGGCAGCCCCCCCACCCCAGCTCATCTCTGCTCCGTCTCCGCCTCCCTGGGCTTGAGCGCGGAGCCGTCACACCACTTCTCCGCCCTCCCAGGCTTCCTGCATGAACAGCTGATTCGCAGGAAGCGGGGGGAGAAGTGGGGCGGAGTGTTCAGAGGCGGAGCGGAGGTGAGCTGGGGCCGGGGAGCGGGGCGGAGAGTTGGAGCACCCACGGGGTCGGCTCCTAAGGCGCCACTTTTGGATAATGTGCTTAGGGGGAGCGGCCGCTCCCTCTGCTCCCCCTGCCCCCCCCCCCCCAGCTACGCTCCTGATCACTTCAACTTACCGGTTGTTAAATTTAGAAGCCCTTTTAGAACCGGTTGTCCCATGCAGGACAACTGGTTCTAAAAGGGCTTCTAAATTTAACAGCCAGTTACCGTGAACCGGTGTGAACCGGCTCCAGCTCACCACTGGAGACTCCCCTTGCCGCTCTCACCCTAGGAGTTGGAGACCTCCCAGCAGGGCTGATGAGTGCGGCCAGGGAAGGGGGCAGGGTGTGGTGGAGTGAGTGTCTAGGAGGTGTACGGGGAGGGTGCTGGGCTGTGAAGGTGTGGAGGGCGCTGGGCAGTGGGGGAGGTTTGTGTGTTTTGGGGTGCTAGGCAGTGGGGGCCTGTTGGGGGGTGCTGGGCAGTGGGGGAGTACTGTGTGTGTCAGGGCACTGGGCAGTGGGGGGTCTGTATGGGGCATTGTTTAGTTGTGGTGGTGGGGCTGTGGGGAAGGGCACTGGGAGGGAGGGAGGAGAAATCTGTGTGTATTGGGAAACTTTTTTACTTATGATGTCACTATCTGAAAACCCATATAAATTGACACAACTTGCAAATTAAAACTTTTTAAATGTATAAGCATTTTACTCGGGCGCATTTGCCTCATGGCACACAAATTTGAACTCTGCTTCAAAAATTTGCACAGAAGAAATATTTCTTTTACCTTAATTATACTATCTTAGGAGCCCTTTATAACATAGTACCAAGGTTCAATACAAAGTCATATAGAAGTTATACAAAAATGCATAATGCAGAGATTTATCTGCAACTGCATTGATTGACTGCTGTGTGCAGTAATATAGTGACCCCTGGACCTACAGGCTTCCACACACCGTCAGTGCCTTGCAAGTGTGCCATGCGCCACACTTCTCTTTGTGTGTGACTGTGAGTGTTTCCCTTGTGTGTGAATTTATTCAACAAAATCTTGAGCTTCATAATGGATACCATGAGTGAAAAGAAAAATAGAATCAGAGCACAGAGTTTTCAACATTGAATGGTCGAATAAATACTTATGTACTGTTTCCAAAGACAAAATACTGTGCCTCGTGTGTCGCGAAATGTTAGCCGTTTCGAAAGAATACAACCTTCGGCGGCACTTTGAAACTAAACATCCCAATCTCGCCAAATTGAGTCCAAATGAAAAAATAATTAAAGCAGCCAGTTTAGCGAAAAACCTTAGTAGAGAACAGCAAATTTTCAAGAAAGTAAGCACTGAGAACGATACAGTTACTAAAGTAAGCTTTAAAATTTCTAAGGAAATTGCTAGTGCTGGGAAATGCTTCATAGAAGGTGAGTTTTTAAAAAAGCGTATGTTGATTGCTGTATCTGAGTTATGTCCAGAAAAGGGGAATATTTGAGAATGTCAGTCTATCGCGCATGACGGTACAGAGAAGAATAGCTGACATTTCTACCAATCTAAGTGATCAGATAAAGCAGAGAGTCAGTGAATTCTGCTTTTACTCCCTAGCTATGGATGAAAGCACTGATTTAAAAGACACTGCCCAACTTCTTATTTTTATTAGAGGTATTGATAAAAACTTTGAAATTACTGAAGAACTTGCTGGCATGTGCTCCATGACGGGTCGCACAACCGGAAAAGAAATCTCCAGTGAAGTGATAAAGTGCATGAATGATAAGTCGGGATTAGATTTCACAAACTTGGTGGCCATATGTACTGATGGTGCTCCAGCTATGTGCCGAAAAAATGTTGGAGCAGTTACTCTTCTTGAAGAATTTTTCGGGAGACAAATAACCAAACATCACTGCCTTATACATCAGCAGGTTTTGTGTAGCAAAGTCTTAAAATTTGAGCATGTAATGTCAGTGGTAGTTTCCATTGTAAACTACATCCATTCTAGAGGACTAAAACATAGGACATTTCGAGCCTTTCTTGAAGGGGTAGACACCGAGTGCAATGACTTAATCTACCATACAGAAGTGAGGTGGTTGAGTCGAGGAAGAGTGCTCCAGCGTTTCGTTGCTTTGAAAGAGGAGGTAGCAACATTCCTAGAAAATGGGCCAATAAAATTCCCAGAGCTTGAAAATGAGTCCTAGAATCAAGATCTCTTTTTCTTTTGTGATATTACAGCACACCTGAATGATCTCAACATTCAGCTTCAGGGAAAAAATCAACTTGTATTTCAAATGTGTGCAGCAGTGAAAGCTTTCAAAATGAAATTGAAACTTTTCAGAAGTCAGCTGTCAAAAGGTGAAATGTGTCACTTTCCCACTTGTGCGTCTAAAGAAGAAGACGTCCAGTTGAAGCTGATTGAAGATCCCTTTTCTGTGGATCCAGAGGAAGTGCCACTAGATTTGCAGTTGGAGGTTATTGAACTTCAGTGTTCGGCAGTTTACCGAAATAAGCACAGAGAAAGCAGCTTGCGAGACTTCTACAAAAGTCTGGACAATGAAGTTGCACTGAAAACGTTCAGCATTTTTGGAAGCGCTTACATATGTGAACAAACATTTTCCATCATGAACATGAATAAAAACAAGCAACGTTCTTCTCTGACTGATGACCATTTGGAAGACATTATGAAAATATCCACTTCAAATATGACCCCCGAATACGACAAGCTTGCTGCCGAAAAGAGATGTAATATTTCTCATTAAATTTGCAAGGTAATTATGAAAAGTACAAATGTTTTCTTTCAACGGAACAGATTTTTTTCATTTTTCCATGATTCATAAAAAAAAATTAAAATAATTAAAAAAATTGTTTGGTTTAATTGAAAAATTCTTAATAAAATATCACCCCCTCACACACACACAAACCTTCCTTTTTGGGGGCGGTGCTGGGGAAGGAGGGTTTGTTTCCGCGGGGCTGGGCGGCGCTGGGAGTGGGGGTGTTTCCGTGGGGCCGGGGGGTTTCAGCCCTCAGCTGTTTTCTTTGGAGTAATATGGCCCTCGCCACTTTACAAGTTGTGCAGTCCTGGTCTAGATATATTTGGCCCGTGGGAAGCTGGGCTAGATGCCCTCTCATGGTCCCTTCCAGCCCTACATTACTATGATTCTCTGCTACCCTTTTTTTTGAATGTTGGTACCTTATAATCTCTTTATTGGCTTGGCTACTCACACAGAGGTGGATTTTATTAAAAAAAATTATATAAAATGCTGCAGTTCTGACTAGCTTTATTTCCTACACACTTCAAAATAAACAACAATAAAAAGACATCTTCATGGTTAAAAACCAGGAATTTTTCAGACTGTTAGTATGTGACAAAGCCTTCAGACAGGAAAGGTTAATTTGCAAGTCCTGGGAGCAAAAGCCCTTTCTACCTGCTCAAACGGTGGAGCTGCCCTCTTTGTAAACACTCAGCAAGAACTGGTTCTGCTTCGGTTCAATACACTTCTTTCTTTTTGGCTAATTCCCGGGGATCTGCAACGAAAAGGCCAATCGTGCATGTGCCTCTGCACACTATCAGCATGTTTGCTTATTGTGTCAAATACTGCTTCTCAAGGACTCTCACTAAAGTCTGGATGGGAATGAAAAGCAACCCTTTGTCTCTGTTTTTCTTGTAACACAGCCAGTGAATTTTTTAAGCTAGAGTGATTATATAATACCTGCACATTTGAGTTGTTTTGGATATCCATGGTTTATAGGGGTGGATTTTGCAAGCTTGGTCATTTTTCTGTATAGGAAATGAGACTGGTGTGTTATTTCCTGTTTTCGGGTTGACCTGTTGTAATATTTTAACTTGGATAATGATTATGACAGGTATTTGTTTTGTTTTTTTTAAAAAAAGGAAAAACATTAGCTTGGTATGTTAGCAGTTTAATGTATTAGATTAAATGATTTTTCAAAAGTGGAGTTCCTAGGCTTATAAAATTTTTAAAAGGAAAGTAATTTAATGAAAAATAATGGCTATTTCTTTCACCATACCAATTTTTCAGAGTAAGAAGCTAAGGGCAGGTCAGTACTACAAGGGAAAGTTAGTAGCATAACTCAAGTCGACGTAGCTTACGCTATGTTGACTGGAGAATGATCTGTGGTCGATTTTAGCGGGTCTTCACTAGACCCGCTAAATCAACTCCCGGTGGATTGATCGCCACAGCGTCCTCCACTGGTAAGTGGAGATGAGCCCTAAGACTAGGTTGATACTGCAAGCTCTTGATGATCTAGCAGCGTTGGTTAGGGGTGGATTATGTGATTTGTTGGTTTGTTTTCATTTTTGGGTTTGAGTGATGCTTTTGTACTACTCCGGTGGAAGCCCTAGAGTACATGCAACTATACCAGCATAAAAGTGCTTCTGTCGGTAAGTACAGTGTATTTTATTCAGGAAACTGGAATTAGCTATATTGGCAAAAGCACTTCTTGGCCAGTGTAAGTTGTGCCTACTGACGAACATTTTCTGACTAGACTAGGCCTTAGAGATGTGAAATATCCTCTTTCCCATTGTCGTCTGTACTTTGCTGGCCAAATCTTGTAGTCTTGGTACTACAGCTACAAAGACTGAAAATGGCAGCTTAAAAAAAATCCTACATCTCCAACTGCATCACTTTGGATGACTGTCACATGGTAAGCATGCTGACATCTTCAGCCCTATATGAAATTTCAAGATGAACAGAAGAAGATGACTTGATTTGCCAGAAAAAATCAGTAAACAATTTTTTTTTTTTTGGTTTGGCTTTCATTTTGTCCAATATGTAATTTTTGGGTGGAGAAACTGCAGTTTTTAACCAGCTGTGCCCCTAACTGGTAAGCGTAGTAAGAAGTTGCAGCTTGCCTGGAGCCTTAAAAAAGCTGCACTATTCAGGTAGCTAAAAATGCCTTTTGTGTCTTGAAGGGACTGTTTGTTCTTCCTTCGTTTTTATGGCAATAACTGGGGAAGGAGAATATGTTGACCGTAAGTGCTTTTTGCTGGTTATTTTTTTTCATTTGGGAGCATAAAAGGGTTTCCTGAATCTTATAGTAAGTTGAGAAATTTCACACTGACATTCTTTCTGATGTCTGAAAATAATTTATCCATTGCATATATGCATTTACCACATTCTTTTGGTGCACTATTTCTATGCTTTTTTTAAAATATGTTCTTAGGAAACTCAGATGGATCCTTAAGTTTTTTTTGTTTTTTTTTTTTATTTGATACTCTTGGGTTGTTAATACAATGGCAAATTCAGAATGATCCCCCATTATTTATTTTGTGAAAGCTTGCGGATGAAAATTCCTTCTGCAAAGTCAGTTACTTTACAGGACAATTCCAGTGAGCCACTGCCATCCAGTATCTTAAATAGCCAACATATATTTACTAATGTAATTTTCATACTATTTTTTTTTGAAATCCCGGTCTGCTTTAGTACATTTATCTGGATGGTCCCAGTGTATGGCATGTCATCTTGGCTTCATATTGCTCCATTATTAGGTGAGCTACAGTTGTACCAAATAGAGGGCACTTCTGAGTTTCCTAGGGACTACTCCAGAGTTGATAAGCTCCACAGGGGTTGCTGCAGTTCAGGGCCTGGAATGGTTTTACAAGTTTCTCAGCTGCCTCAGACCCTGCAGAGCTTAGAGGTTCTTAGGGACTGAAACTAGCATAATTGGAAAGTTGAAGCATTCACTGAGAAGGGCAATACCAAATAATTGGCTGTCCCAATCAAGCAGCTGTCTTTTGCATTGAATAACATTGGGGAAGGTAAATGGTTGCCTGGGAGGTGTCCCAATTAACTGGCTTAAAATCAGTTAAGTATCATGTACAGAATCTCCGATCAATGAATGGGACTGTTGTATGTGTCACAGTGTGGGCTGTCATTTTAATGATACTCTGAACAGGGGGGCCTAGTTTCCGCGTGGATAGTAGGGGTGAAAGAATCTGCTGCACCATTGGAAGGCATTACAGATCAGAAAACTACAAAGCTGGTGGAGGATGGTGATGAATTTCCATCCCTGTGTGTCCACTGTCACAAATAACTGTTTGTTTAATTACAGTATTTAATCTTGACATTTGTTTTCAGCATGCGTTCTTATGCATACCTGAAATATTTTTCCTATAGTGTGTATGGTTTGTGAGCTTTTTGGAGTAAGGACTCTGTTACCTATTTTTTCCCCTCCATCTACAGGGACTGAACTGAGAACATCAGTTGATTTTCTGTATCGTTGATTAGTAATCTCTCGTGGTCATTACCACCTTGGGACATATTAAAACTGCTGGGCTACAGCTGAACGGTTTCACACTCCCAACTTCTAGCCAGTCATACTACTTTATAAAGGGATTTCTACTTTCTAGATTTACTTAATCCTGCCCAAGAGGCAATTATTAGTTAGGCTGACATTTTCCCTTAAGAACTGCCTCCTCTGATCTTACTTCCTTTCAAATCTGCAATAGTTAAAACCCTGTGTTTGACTTCATTTAGTTACCTGCAAATGTCATGAGGGTGACATCATCATGACTTCATTTTGAAATTCAATAGAGGAAAAGGGGCTGTGAGCGCAAAAGCTATTTTCATTAAAATAGGTTCAAAATGATCATTGTTAGGAAAGAAAAAAAGAAACAATTAAAAAAGCACAAACGTTAACTTTTTTGTGGTGTAAGAGCTTCTTTGCATTTAGTGTTGCACAATGGAGCAATCATTTTTCCTTTTTTATATTCAGAGACCAAGATTTGATGTGCAAATATAATTTAGTTTTATCTGTGTCATAATTAAAAAATGGCCAAGGAAGTGATTCAGTCTTGATTTTTCTTCACTCAGGCTTCTTGGTTGAAACCACACTTGTATTTGGGGATGAGGCTAACCCTAGTCTGTGTGAAAGCAAGCAAACCGTTGAGAGATTGTGTGTGTGGAGGAGGATGCTTTAGCAGTTTTTTATAAGTGGTTTACTATGTAAACAAGTTTGAGGAAGATTATTATGTTTTCATTACCATTAAATTGTGGTAGTTATGGCATTATCTATACCATTCATCTGGCTGGCCCAATGCAAATATAGCAATTTATATCATGATTTAAACACACAGGCTCAATTCTTTATTCATAGGTGCCTAACTTTAGGTATTTCAAATCCAGACTTGAGCACCTGAAATGAAGTGGCCTGATTTTCAGAGTGCTAAGCACACTCTGCGCCCATTAACTTTAGCGGGAATTGAGTGCTCAGAACCTTGGACAGCCAGGCCACTTTTACTGTTGTCCTCAACTTCAGGCAGATGAGTTTGAAAACTTGATCTTAAATTAATTTCTACCCAAGCCATTACTGCAAATTAGGCTGAGCTGAAGGTGTGCTTGTTTAAAGCAGAACTGGGGCTTGCCACTTGTTTGCATTTTTGCAGGTGATGTAAACTTTCTAAGCTAAAGGTTTTTTTTAATTGGTATCGACAGTCTTTTGGGCCTTAGTCAAGCAAACTACCTAAGTGAATTAGATGGGTCGAAGAACCTTTCTATTTTCCATGGTTCAGATAATCAATCTTCTCTTTTTTCCTTAAAGGGATTTTGGATTAAAATTGAGAGGAAGGGTCTGAGTTTAAAATAAATCTGCCCACAAATTTATGATTTTAGTTAGCGTGTCTGAGTTTTATAGTCTGTTTTGTCTCCATTTCATCTGGCATAGCTAAAATGGTTAAATGATTTTGCTTGGTGTTTGCGTGAGATTTGGGCATAGATTAGAGACAGCAGGCTCAGACTTCATTCTTCAGACTGATGTGATGTTGGTTGGAGGCTAGGAAAGTTGGCATTTTGACATTGATTTCAAGATGTCCAGGATTTCAACTCTTGCTCTAGTGGTTGGTGCTCAAACCTCACACACATTTCTGCAGTGAAATCTGTGCCTGTTGCATCCTCAAAGCACATAAGGCTGCGGTATGTAATTATTTCAGTGAGGAAAGAGTCAACTATGTTACCTGTAATGGTGAGTGGTGTAGTTAGTACCATAGGTCCGAATGAAGGCAAAAAGTTCCAAAGCACGTGAGCAATACTGACCTTTTCAATACTTAAAATTGTTTTCACTTTTTTCATAGGAACTGGAGGCCAGTTCTCAGTGATTACTAGTCTTCTGAATAATAGCTGTACTTTAATTTTTTCCAAGTTATTTATATGCAAAAAGACATAGTCAACATTTTTGTGTAGTTGGAAATCCATCTGTTTTTGCCTCTTGTACAACTCAAAAACGGGCGCAGATTTTATTTAAACTTTTTACAAATGTCCCCCTTTGGGCAGAGGCCAGACGTGAGAAACATCAATCCAAAAGTTGAGTTTTATAGCAAGTTATGAGTAAGGCTAAAATTATGTTACGGGGGTCACAGAAGCCATGGAATCCATGACTTCCATGACACTTTCTGCTTCAGCCCCAGAGCTCTGAGCTGCCACAGGGAGCGGCTCTCCTCCGAGCTGCTGCGGGCAGCTGGGGGACCCCGGAGCTCCTACCCACCATGAGTGTTGGAGAGGGAATCCTGGAGTTGTCAGCTGCAGTGATGGTAGGCACTGGACTCCCCTCCTGCAGCAGGGCTTGGTCTCAGCCCTGTTGTGTCTGTTATTTTTTAGTAAAAGTCAGGGACAGGTCACGGGCTTCTGTGAATTTTTGTTTTTTGCCTGTGACCTGTCTGTGACTTTTACTAAAAAGAACCGTGACAAAATCTTAGTCTTCGTTATGAGCAGTTGGGAAAAGGGATATTGTGCAATGGAAGGTAAGTAGCATATGATAACAAGCAGATGGTATAATTTAACAGAAAATACTCCTTTTGGATTTTCTTTCAGTAGTGAAATAAAAAGCACCTATCCTATACTAGAACAACAACAATAAGGAGTCTGGTGGCACCTTAAAGACTAACAGATTTATTTGGGCATAAGGGTGCATCCGAAGAAGTGAGATTTTTACCCACGAAAGCTTATGCCCAAATAAATCTGTTAGTCTTTAAGGTGCCACCAGACTCCTTGTTGTTTTTGTAGATACAGACTAACACGGCTACCTCCTGATACTATCCTATACTATAGTTGCCTTTTACAGAAATTTAAAAATAATGTCCTAAAAAAGCTCATATAACTGTCTCACCTTCCTCCTATGGTTTATGTTACCAACCACAATTTAATCAAATAAAAATCTTGATTCTGTAAACATTCCAGAAAAATGGAAACGAAATAGTTAAGTGTGTAGCTTGACTTCACCTAGAGATGGAAAAGGGATTTCTGTTAAAGCAGCTATAAAAGATATTAGACTGTAGTCTTGTGAATCATCACGCTTTCTTTTCTTTGATTTTACGTGAGCAAAGTTATTGCGGATATTTCTTCATGGTAGAGTTAATTTGGGTGATGAGCACTGGAGTCTGAGCCATTGTGTTGGCCTAGCATAGAGGTGAGCAGCCTCATTGCAAAGCTGTGCACAAGTATGCCCACTCAACTGCATTCATGCTGGCACTGCACTCACTCATATGAGGTGTCAGGACTTGTGGGGGCTCATCTCCGAGATTTTTGTGGTGCACTAAGCTGGACCACTCCGATTCTTTCCCAGTGAATTGTGGTAGAAATAGTCTGTCCTTCCCAGCACACAGGGGGATTGTGGGAAGAAACTGGAGGACTGTCAGCACTTGACTGTGCAGAGTGAGTTACCAACTCATGTGAATACGGAACCTGGGCTGTGACCAGCTGGCCCAGGTTGAAAGCCCCACCACACTTGGGTGAGAGATTTGTGTGTGTAAACAGAAGGGGAGAAAGATCCTCCGCTAACTCTTTAGTGAAGATAAGTCTCTTAATTTTCCCAAATGAAGCACAGCACTTACATATGTTCTTTCTGTACCATCATCTGGTGTGCTGGATCTGCTGGCTCCACAGAGTTTAACTGGGACTAAAACCCGCAGGCTTCCGACCATAGAGAAGAAAATAAACAAATGACGGTGAAAAAGCTATTGGAGAAACTGAACAAAGGTCAAGGGAATTGGTTTGAAATGTTCTAAAATCTTATTCTGAATTTGTGCGTGCATGGGTGTGTATATATTCTGACAACTTAAATGGGCATGTTCGTGAAGTCTTGGAGGACTTTCCTTTTGTCACTGAGCTTTTCTTACCTGGTTTGCTTGAATAATTGCATTTTATTTAAAAAGTGAGAGAGAGGGAGAAAGAAATGAGCCTGTTATAGCAACTAATGAGCGATCTGTTTCAGCCTGAAGGATTGGTCAGGCAGGGTGGTCAATACCTTGGAACCTATTAACCTTTGGAAAATATTTGACTCAGCTGCGGGAGGGGGAGGGGGTTGTTTCTTTAAAAAACTATTAAATCAACTTTTTCTCTTTGTAGAAGTAGCGCTTGAGTTACTTTTTCAAGTTTCAAATTGCACCTTACCATGCAGTTTGGCCAGATAACCTGCCAAAGGTGCAATTTAGCAATTTTTTTCTAAAGATTAGATTTATTTTCTTCTTGACAGATAACACATTCCCTCATGGTGTTCATTCATGTCTAGAGAAATTTCATGCATTCTCTCTAAACACCCATTCAGTGTGTGAGTTTAAGATAGAAAAATCCCTTTTTAAAGAGTGAGTTACTTGGGACTGAATTGGGCAATATTTGTGTTGCTTGTGGTGCATGTCTGTCTGCAGATATAGCATTGTATTAAACACTCATTTGAGTGTGTAAACATAGATAGGGAAAATATGACTTGGAATTTCCTGACTCTACAGAAATAAATAAATAAAACAAACTTTGCCAAGAATAACTTCATCTGCAAATGTTTCTTAAATGTGTTGCATGTCTGTTTTTGTTTAAAGCATGGGTGGCCAGGTCCTGTTCTCACATGTGGGCACCATACAGCCTCTGGGTGCTACAAGTGTCCAAGAGCTGCAGTTTTTCCTTGTTGACACAATGTTTTGTCTGGCTTTCTTATCCACCTGTTTAAGTTCTTGCCCTATATGTTGTTCCTTCAGGTGCAAAATAGTGTTCATTCCTAAATCCTTTTACCAATCCAGAAGAGTAGAGTTAGTTCTTCGTACCATCAGTAAAAGCAGAATTTTCTGATTATACTCTTTCCCTCTCCCCTATCTAATTTCCATATGTTTCCTCTTAGGGTTAACTATGACCAGGTAACATGCTTTTACATGTCTTTGTTTACACCAGGGGCTCTCAGACTGGGGGTTGGGACCCCTCAGGGGGTCACGAGGTTATTTTACCGGGGGGGGGGGGGGGGGGTCACGAGCTGTCCGCTTCCACCCCAAACCCTGCTTTGCCTCCAGCATTTATAATGGTGTTAAATATATAAAAATGTGTTTTAAATTTATAAGGGGGGGGGTGTCACACTCAGAGGCTTCCTGTGTGAAAGGGTTCACCAGTACAGAAGTTTGAGAGCCACTGATTTACATGATTTCCTAAGTAGTGTTTAAAAATGTATTAATTAACGTGTGTTAATGTGTTTTAAAACAGTTTCCCAGCCTAGACTATCCCTTTAATGTGTAGACAGGGCAAGTTGTGTTTAAAAACGTCAGCTGGTTGTCTCTCTCTAAATCCATTCTTTCACAAAAGCAGTCTCCCTGCCAGAAGTACTCTCTCAGCACAAAAACAAAACACAAACCCCAAAGAAAACAACCCTCCATTATATCTATTTTTCTGCCACTGCATACAATTACTGTCCCCCACAATCCCTGCACTAACACAAACTCTTCTCCTGTGATCCATATTAAAGGAGTTATTTTCTATGACAGCGCACATTGTCTAATTTCCCTGATTAATTTTGATGCTGAAAGGTTATAGGCAATGTGTGTAGAGACCCTGAAAAGAGTAGTATCAAATTACACTATTGACTGATGTTTGAGAGATTTTAGTTAAAAACAGAAGCAAAACCTAGATACACTTGTTCTGCTTCATAGAAGGTTGGTACATTGCCCTGTAGAATATAGCTTCAACGAAAGAGAACTCCGTCTCTTCTAGAAAAATAGCAACGAAGCCTTCATCTTCACTGGACTATAACTCCAGTGATTAGAGTGTAGATTTGAACATAATCTATATCCTTCTCTTTTTTTAAAAAAAATTATAGGTTCATGTATTGGACAGATTGGGGAGAAGTGCCAAAGATAGAACGTGCTGGGATGGATGGTTCAAGCCGCTCCGTTATAATAAACACAGACATTTACTGGCCAAATGGATTGACTTTGGATTATGAGGAATGGAAGCTTTATTGGGCAGATGCTAAACTGAACTTCATTCACAAATCAAACCTGGATGGAACTCATCGGTAAGAAATTTTAATATGACTTATATACAAATCCAATGGTTTTTGAATAGACTCTGTTTAATAAATACATAAGCTCTATAGCGGCTGATTCTAACCAGTCAGACTGCCATGTTAGCACTCATGAAGCTCCAAACAAACTAATAGTAAAATAAAAACAAACACAGGTGGGGTTTGAATGGATACTCAAACTGGGTGATGGTCCTTAATCCGTTGTATTCAGAAGAAAGGCTTTTGTAGCTTTTCTAAGAAGTGATCCTTAAAGGGCCCCCTGTTAATTTATGTGGCTTTACAGTAACAGTTCCCTGGTTTTTTAAAATGGATTTTCTGTCCCTGCTTGCTGTAAGAATTACTTTTTAATGACAAGCATCAGAAGGGTAGCCGTGTTAGTCTGGATCTGTAAAAAGCAACAGAGGGTCCTGTGGCACCTTTAAGACTAACAGAAGTATTGGGAGCATAAGCTTTCATGGGTAAGAACCTCACTTCGAAGTGAGGTTCTTACCCATGAAAGCTTATGCTCCCAATACTTCTGTTAGTCTTAAAGGTGCCACAGGACCCTCTGTTGCTTTTTAATGACAGTACTGTCAGCTCTTGCAATTTTATTGCAAGCCTCACACTATTTGGTCTTTTTCTGATAGCCCCAGGTCCTTGCATCAGGTAAATGTGGCAGAATCTCAACTTGCATTTTTCTAAAAACAAACATTTATAGCCCTTCTGGTCCTCTCTCTCAGTAGAGGCCTGTCAAATGCAGAAAATAAACAACATGGGGAAAAATATTTCAGTCTTTTCTTCTCTTTCAGTCAGATAAGGCGCTGGTGAGACCTCATTTGGAGTACTGTGTGCAGTTCTGGTCTCCCATGTTTAAAAAAGATGAACTTAAACTGGAACGGGTGCAGAGAAGGGCCACTAGGATGATCAGAGGAATGGAAAACCTGTCGTATGAAAGGAGACTAGAGGAGCTTGGGTTGTTTAGTCTGACAAAGCGAAGGCTGAGGGGGGATATGATTGCTATCTTTAAATATATTAGAGGGATTAATACAAGGGAGGGAGATGAATTATTCCAGCTTAGTACTAACGTGGATACGAGAACGAATGGATATAAACTGGCCGTGGGGAAGTTCAGGCTTGAAATTAGACGAAGGTTTCTGACCGTTAGAGGGGTGAAATATTGGAACGGCCTTCCGAGGGAAACGGTGGGGGCGAGGGATTTGTCTGGCTTTAAGAGAGGGATTTGTCTGGCTTTAAGATTAAGTTAGATAAGTTTATGGAGGGAATGGTTTAATGGTAAAACATAGTTGTCAAGGAAAACCAAGCAATGGTAGGTAAATAGCATAATGGCTAAAAGGGGTCAGGATGGAGACTCTTGCCTATATGCTCGGGGTCTTACTGATCGCCATATTTGGGGTCGGGAAGGAATTTTCCTCCAGGGCAGATTGGCTGAGCCTCTGGAGGTTTTTCGCCTTCCTCCGCAGCATGGGGCAGGGATCTCTAGCAGGAGGGTCTCTGCCGATTGAGGTCACTAATAACAGGATTGGGGACTTCAGCAGCAGAGTCCAGGGAAGGGGCGGGGACGGTTTTATGGCCTGCAGCGTGCAGGGGGTCAGACCAGATGATCATAATGGTCCCTTCTGACCTTAAAGTCTATGAATCTATGAATCTATGAATCTACTTATGACAAGAGGAGGGTAGAGCATTTTCAGAGATGTATGTGTGGGTGCTAAATAGATTGTGTTACTCCAACAACGGTGTTAAGGGGTTACAGATTTAGCTATGTCTGGTACATTCAGGGCTACCTTTCAAGTAGAGGCCTACTTGGTACTACCTGAATGCACTCTTATCTTGCTTGCAGGATGTTGCTTTTCTATACCAAATGAGATGGTCTGTGCACTAATATCCTCCATGAAAATGTATCCCATGTAGCTTATTCTTGAGATGTTATACGGAAATATTTCATACTGTCCAACATTAAGTCTTGGAGTTTTCTTTTGCAATCTTCTGTGATAGCTTTTAATTGGTTTATTTATCAATAAGGTGGTCTTTGTTACTCTCGCCTCAGACATCCCAGTGACTTAGCAATTGTTCCTGTGTGAACATAAATTCATGGTCAAATAATTTGGCCCTCTCAAGAGCCTCAGTATCTGCTATCTAGGCCTTTCATTTTAATTTGTGGCTAGGTACATAGGCAGCATTTATAAAACACATCCACTGTCTTAATTTAGTATTTATTTGTAATCCATGGTTTCCTGCTATAAAGCAGAGGATAAAACCACAACATGGCTGGCTTCGCGGCTTACGCCACATACATCCTGAAGTCTGCCTCTTAACAGACAAAAAACTTTATTGTTTCAATGTTTCATCCAGAATTTTTGTATTAGCATTTGTCTGAGGGATAACAGCAGTTGCGTGTAATATTTTTTCAATTATTAAAATTAATTTAACTAGTATAGATAATTCCAGGATGGGTATGAGGTTTGTAGTTTAAGTGGATTTTGAAATGGCTCTGGAATTGTTGCCTGGGAAAAAGAAAACTTAAGTAGAGCCAAAAAAATAATTGGAAGCTGCTGCTGCTGCTGCTGCCTCTCAGAATGCAGGACTGCCCAATGGTGCCAAAGTGTGGGCAAGGGGACAGAAATGACATTATCAGGTAAAATGCCTTAAAATGCAAAATAACTGATGTATAAAATTATTTGGGTCTGTGATGTATCATTTGTTTTTTTTATATAAATCTGATTAACAAAGAAGGGAACAGAGGATATTCCAGTTGGAGTCTAATTGGGGCTAAGAAAAATTGATGTTAAAGCTCTCTTCTAATGAAAAAGGAGAGCTATTAAATCCAGTTAAGTAATAGGTGTTTAAAATCTTCCTCTTGACTTAAACCAACCACATGAAGGGCACAGAATGACAGCTTGCCCATGACAAATTGCATGCCAAAGGTGGATTTCTCATCCAAATTTTAAATGACCAAGGTTTGTATAATTGTCAAATGACTCACAAATGACAGCTGATTTGATCACACTTGAAACCCAGCTTGTAGTTTTTGTCCAACAGAGTAAATATGTAGCTTGCTTTATTTTTTTTGAATCACCTGTTTTATGCTTTCATATTTGGATGGAAGGAAGAGGAGAAGCTTGTTAACAATACTAAAATAAGGGGATGGCGGTGGTGGGAGTCATTGGGTTTGAATAGTTAGTTCAGGTAGGGCACATTGGAAATTATGCATAATATAGACATCTGGTGATGGTAAGTGTTCATTGTTAAAGCACCCAGTGATCAAAATCAATACTAACCTCTATCTAATTAGATGTGTGTTTGTGCTTTCCTAACATGCAAACACAAGTTTCCCTTTGTCTTATCTATCATTCCCAGTCCTTTCAGTGCCACAGATACCTCACTGTTCCTGCAGGCACTTCTGCATTTTCAATATTTCTTTGCTGCAGGCTTGTTTTCAGCATCTCTCTTCTTAATGGTTTACTGTGCAGCGACACATGTGAACTTTAGATTGTAAGTGAACTCATCCCCTTATTTGCCTTTGGCTAACCTTAAAATGATAGTTGGAATTAGGAGAAAATTAGTATTGAAGAAAAATAAAAAACAAAATACAAAAAACCTCTTTCTGAACCAGGTGCTTATAACCTGCCTTAAGCAGTCACAAGCACACACCACTTTGTTTAGCACCTGGTTTTGCCTGGGCACATAAGGGAGCCATAAACATTCAGAATATAGTCAGCATCTGTGTCTTGTGTGCTGCATTTTTTACAATTTCCGTTCATCATGGAAAAAAAGAGGAAGATTTATTCAAGGAGCAAAGCAGCTCCTTTCTAATTTTTTTTCCTTCTCTGTCTTTACCTCCTAGGCCTTTGTCTACACTAGCTAACCCATTTAAAAATCATAATATAGATACAGTACGTTGTAGTTTTAATGTGTTAACTGGTCAAGGTTTTCCTTCCTTACTTTCCTTCCCAGGGTTAATCTTGACCAACTAATGTGTTAAAACCACAGTTTGGCCTGTCTACATTAGTGGTTTGTTTTTTTTAATGTTATAAGTCATGTTTTTAAAAACACACCTTTTTCCTAGTGTTAACATACCATTAGTTTATTCAGTTTTCAGTGGCTTGGCTCTTTGGATGTCACCATTTTCTTAGTTTCCTCAGTCAAGATCTGAATTTCTAACAAAAAAAAAAAAAGAGCAGGAAATAAAATGGAAACACAACCTTTGAAAATAAACAAACTTTTGAGGCCTTCTTTAAATGCACACAGACCTAAAAAAGGGTACAAATCCATATTTTTCCTCTTTTGTTGGCCACCTTTTAAAATCCATGCACATACAAAACATACCAAGACATTGCAAAAGTAGATAGCAGAAGAATGGGAGGGCAAAGACAGCATCACTCTGTGATGGTGTATTATTTACTTTAAAATAAATGTTAGCTTATTTCTAAATTATTGTTGTTAGTGAGGACTCATAGTATAATATGAAGGGGTGTAGAGATGAAGGAGATGGCTCTTTAAAAAAATGGAACATGTATAGCATGTAACTAATTGCTGTGTAACCAGGGGGCAGACACTTTAGTAGAAATGACCTCAGTGTTCAGATCCTTAACTAGCCATCACATATAATACATTTCATATAATAATTTTTTAATAGTCTAATTTTTTCCTCCTTGAATTAGAACCTGTGAACTCTAGAAAATGCTACTAGTTGCTCTACTACTTTTCAGTACGCTGATATTACATATTACATGTAAACATTTGCTCATGTGGAAGCTATAGAGCCATTGAAGCAATAAACAGAAGCAACTGGCTTTATAAAAATTGTATAGTTTGGCAAATATAATGTCCTAAATCTGTTTAGATTGGTCAGTTTTGCAAAGGAGGCAGATGAGAGTACAAAGAAGATCTGCCTCTAGCCTTTTTAGTCTTGCATAATATAAGGAAGAAGACAAAGTTAATAGCAAATAAATGTGTTGTAGCAAAGAATCTACCAAGAAAGGCGGATCAAATATGAGACTTCATAGGAGAGAGAGTTTAGTAATAATACCAAATACTATTAATCCAGAAAAGAGTTTCAAACAAGCCAAAGGAAATGGAGGTTTGGTTTGGCATGAATTTAGAAAGCAATATAATCTAAATTGGATGTGAAAAGCCAGTGTCTCTGATAGATAAAGCTCAAAGTATTAGAGGTTCAGACACAGCCCAAATTAATATACTGTGTGCGTACATTACATATATAGAAAATCCATTTCTTTGATATTTTTCAAAAGGAATTTGACAGCTTGCATAGACGTATATTGTGGAATATTCTTCAGTTCTATGGAATCCCATCTAAAGTTGCCAATATCATTACAATTATATATAGAGGCGAAGCGCTCTATAAGAGTGAACAACCAAGCAGCACAGTGGTTCAAAGTGGACACCATCATGAAACACAGTTCTGGTTGATCTTCTGGTTAGCATTGCCATAAATTGGATAATAAAGAAATATATTAGCAACATAAACACTGGTAAATCATGGGTAGATGGCAAATGCCTTGAAGATCTAGACTTGGCAGATGATATTGTGCTGTTGAGTGACACCCTCAAACAAGCTACAAAGATGATCTGGAAAAAGAGCATGCAGACAGGGCTCAGAATTAGTAATGCTAACACACATGTTCTCAAAACCCAGAGATCAAGCAGCAACATCACATTAGAAGGCAAAAATATCAAGGAAGTTGAACAGTTCATCCACCTGGGCAGGACTATACTAGGTAGCAGAGACCTCAAGAAGGAAGTGACATCAGGAAAGGAAGGGCATCCACAGCATTCATTAAACTCACAGCATATGGAAATCAAACATATACAGAATCAGAAAAAAACTTTAGAATTTTCAACCCAGACATAATCTCAGGATTAACATATGGCCGCAAATGCTGGACCAAAACGTTAGTCAGAAAACTAGACACTGTTGAAAATATGTCTACAAAAGATTCTGGGCATTAGATGGAAAGATTTAATCGCCAATGAAGAGATCTGAGAAATCACCAACCAGCAGCTCATATCCACTGGAATTGGAAGGAAGTGCTGGATATATTTGGGGCATTTACTTTGGATGCCAATGCATAGACTCCCATGTGGAAACTAACTGCTGTGAAAAAAATGAGGGAGCCGAAGAGAAACCTTAAGAAAAACCTGTAATAGGGAGGACATAACAGTTGATCTCAACACCATGGAGTAGATGGAAGCAACAGCAAATGGCAGAGAGGAATAAAGTAGATGAGTTTCTGCCCTGCGTGCCAACAGTGGTGTGGGAAGGATGTAGTAGTAATATGTGAAAGAGAAAAATCTTGGTGTTGCTGAATATACCAGAAATTATAGGAAATATGCAGCTTTGGTTTTTATTCTTTATTGTCTAGTCTAACTACTATTTCTGTTTCTTGCACTAAATAGCAATCAAAATATATGGATTTAAATTAAACTGGCTACTGTGCTTGTCAGCAACGAAAGACAATAAATAGTATGGTGCATCCATGCCATCTTACTTTCTTGCATCTCCTTTGGGGATAGGGAGAAGTGAGGGTTGGCGAGGAGGAGGGAAAAACCAACAGATTCATAGTTTTATTGCTAACTAGAAGGGGGGATAGAGGAGCGCTCTCTAAACTCTGCAAGCTTCTGCGTAAAAATGATTATTAGGCCCTGTGACAATGTTAGCAATACTTCTTCCCTTCCATTTATTCAAATAGTAAAACTCACCCACTGAATTTGTGATATGAGATTAAATTTGTAAGAAAACCCAAACAGCAAATTTTAAGTAATCAAATATAGTTGTCGTCTAGCCACGGGGCTTATTGGCCTGACTGCTTCAGTGTTGGGTTTGTTAGAATGAAGGATGGTAGTGCAGAAGTTGATGTTCAATGTCCTTGGTTTGCAAGCGAGAGAGAGGAATGTACAGTCTTTTTTAAAACAGCAGTTTCTCACATTGGAAAAATGTAGTTTAAAAATGAAATTGGCCTATAGAAGGCATGCTTTTGTTTTGTTTTGCTTTTAACCTCCTTATCAGAGTGAACCAGTTGCTTTTTGAGGGACTAATTAAACAAAACTGAATTGCAGACAGCTCTCCTGTGAGTAGAGTACAGAGATAGGTTGGCCTGCTAAGGCAGCTCTTGAATTAATTTTGTCTTGTTTTACCCTGCAGCGGCAGTTCTAATTAATAAGTTAACACATTATTGGCTGAAGGGAAATGCACTTACATGGTCCCTCAGGACACGTTTGTGCTAATGAGATGGGTTTAGAGGCCATTGTAAGAAAACATACTTTCAGCAACTGTCAGACGTTCACTGCCTTGCAAGTGTTTCCCAGGTTTCTAATTTTGTATTTGAGCATTGTGGGTCTGCTTTCAAGCATGAAATCATGTGTCTGTCAGATGATTAGTTCTTGTGGATTTGATGAAAAGTTAAAAATATGAAGTCTTACATTTACAGTAGAACCTTTTATCCTTGTGTACATATAGTTTGTATACAATATAATTATGTGATGTATCACATAGCTGTGTGGGTGTGTGTATATATGTCTTAAAAAAGCTTTTAAAAAAAAAATCAGCCACTGAAATGGAGCCATCTCTGGGGTGAAAAGTCAATAGCTGTGTTAACACTGCATGACAACTCAGAAGAGGAAGGGAAGAATACCATGGCTAATTGAAATTGCAGGGGAGGGGGTAGGTGGGCACGAATTGGAGCTAATTCCTCAACTCTTGCTAGAAGTGCCCATGGCACTTTATTTCAGAAAGTTGCAGCAGAAATGTAATTTCCAAATGTCTGGACTTGTGAACATTTACATGCTAGTGATTCTAGTTAAGCAGTAAATCACAACAGGCAGCATATTTTTGGGGCCTTTGTGCATTGTCAGGCATCAGGCTGAATGGACAATGCCTTCATCTACCTAAGCGGTGTACCAGTAGCCCAGGAATACAAATTTGGATATCATTGTTAGATAGGGTTACCATATTTTGAGCCTCCAAAAGGAGGACACTCCACGGGGCCCTGGCCCCGCCCCCAGCCCCGCCCGCCCTAACTCCGCCCCTTCCCCAAAGTCCCCACCCCAACTCCGCC
Source organism: Chrysemys picta bellii (assembly GCF_011386835.1). Lineage (NCBI taxonomy): Eukaryota > Metazoa > Chordata > Testudines > Emydidae > Chrysemys > Chrysemys picta. Next base: position 129,166,543 of record NC_088791.1, on the reverse strand, counting down.
CCCTCCCCTGCTTCCCGCGAACATTTGATTCGCGGGAAGCCTGAAGCAGGTAAGGGGGTTGTGAGGGGAGGAGGCGCGGCCCAGTCTGGCCCCCCCGGCGTCTCCAGCCTGGGTCGGCTCGGGCCCTGGGGTGCCGGCCCCGGGCCCGGCCCCCGGCCGAGCACCCCCGGCCCGCCCAGCACTGCCGGCCCCCGGGCCTCCGGCCGAGCACCCCCGGCCCGGTCCCCGGCACCGCACTGCTGGCCCGGCCCCCGGCCCAGCACCGCCGGCCCCGCATGTCCTGATTTTCCCGGACATGTCCGGCTTTTTGGGATTTCCCCCCGGACGGGGATTTGGAGCCCAAAAAGCCGGACATGTCCGAGAAAATCCGGACGTATGGTAACCCTATTGTTAGAAAATAATATTTACAAAGAATAATACATTTATAAAGAATATTTACAAAGAAACAATGGTTACCGCAGTGGTTTTAAAGTAAAACCCTACAAATAAAGAATACAGAATTGTAATCAGTCTAATTTTACTTGAAACTAAAAAAATCTAATTACATTTAAAAAATATTGCTATTTTCTTGTGGAATGTTTTTTTTAAAAACTCCCATTAAGTTTTTTAAAACAAAGCTGTATTGTATCCATAATATTTCCTTAGAGCAAGCTTAAAGAGCTTTTTTAAGAGTAATTATGTAAGAAAAATAGAACTTTCAGTGCCTCAAATGAAAGTGTGTAAAAATATAGCAGAAACTCTAACCTTAGTGACTGATAAATGAATATACATGTTAAAAATATCTATTGTATTAAAATATCTAGTGCTCCTAAAAGTGAGGAAATAGCAAAACAAAATTGAGTTAAACACATGGGACTTCCACTGTGATAGCTGCTTCTATCTGTAGTTCTTTCAGCATCCCTCATTCCTGAGCACAACATCCAGTGCTATTTTCATCCCAGATTCTTCTTTAGCAGAGTCCTTTGACTCAAACTGAACTTTGAAGCAATTTTATGATGTGCGCTGAAATGAGACCAACAGAATCATTTCACTTTCAACTACTACCCTGTTTCCCCGAAAATAAGACATCCTCCGAAAATAAGGCCTACTTACAGTTTTGCCTCTCGTTGTAATATAAGGCATCCCCCCGATAATAAGACCTCCCCGATAATAAGGCATCCACCGATGTGTACCGTATTCTTCTTCATTGAAAAATAAGACACCCCCTGAAAATAAGACCTAGCGCATCTTTGGGAGCAAAAATTAATATAAGACACTGTCTTATTTTCGGGGAAACAGGGTATTTCACCTTTGGTTTCCAAGGGTAAGGCTTTCGTGTCCTGATTCCAGTCCAGCATCAAACATCTTGTTCAGCTACAAAATTATACACTTTTAAAATGCATAATAAACTTAAGATTGAATATGCAGTATCTTAAGACTCTTTTTACCATGGAGACTTTAAGGAAGTATAACATGGCAGATGCAGTTTTAAAAACAGGCAAAAGTAATGGAAATACTGCATATTTATTTTTAAAAAAATGTTTTATATCCCCAAAATAATCTTTGCTTTCCCTCTTTGTCAGGTAATTAGAACTGTGCTTGAGCTGTATTGGGGAAGACCTCTGTAAAACACATTTAACTTTCTACATTATTTTTAAAAAGCTTGTGTTACTTTTGCAGAAGAGAAAACCACATGATCCCTGGAGGAATTAGGGTATACTGGGCTGGTTTTTGGTGTTACCACTTCGTTGTTACTGAGCTAGGGTGACCAGGTGTCCAGTTTTCGACTGGAACACCCGGTCAAAAAGGGACCCTGAAGGTTCCAGTCAGCACTGCTGACCAGGCCGTTGACTGTCTGGTTGGTGGCGCCATGTTGTGGGGCTGGCAGGCTCCCTGCTAGCCTCCGTGCCGCGCGGATCCCGGGAAGCAGCCAGCATGTCCGGTTCCTAACCTTTAGGGCGGCTGGCCAGGTGGGTGCGTGTGATGCCCCACCCACAGGTGCAGCTCCCATTGGCCGGGGCAGGGGACAAACTAGTGCGCTTAGCAGGCGGCTGTTGAGGGGTCGTGACATGTGCCTCTCCCACTGCTGCTGGCCTCCTTCTTCACCTCACATTCCTGTGGCTGGGCTCAAGCTGCGGTGCGTGCCCTGCGGCGAACTGCTGCCTGTCGCCAGCATCCAGAAGTTTGAGATGTGTATCCCCGTCTGAGTGCTGGGAATGGGGCTTCACCCTCATCCCCCTCACTGTTCCATCCCGTCTTGTTCCCCACACCTATCCATCCCAGCCCTGTACCCCTTACAGCACACTCCTACCCATCCTCTCCACTTCCCAGAGCTGCCACCCCCAGTCTCTCACCCCCCACAGCCCTGCACCCTATTCACCTCCATACTGTGCTGCACTCCCATTATGTCCCTATACGCTCCTGTGCCCCTCACATCCTCATGCACCTGTACCCTTCTGCCTCCCCCTGCATCCCCATCCACCCCACAAACCCCCCACCCCCGTCTCCTTCACTGTGTGCCTTTGTGTAGGGAGGTGCGAGTATTGCTGCATGTGTGTATACCTGTGTGAATAAAATTTTCAGCCTAACTCTTTGCTTTTGCTGGCTTGCGCACAAAAAAATTGATGACATAAAATGTGTGTGTATTCATTTCATAACAAGTTTTTAAAAGAGAAGGGCAGTCTAAAAGAAATGTTTTCTTAAAAAGTGAATGTTGTTGACTAGTAATTGCAGAAGAGCCAATGTATCATACATTTCTCCCCACCTTTGTCTAGCTACATTATAAACTCTTTGTTGCAGACTCTCTCTTTTTATGTGTATGTCCAGCTCCTATCACCCTGGAGCCCTGATCTTAGTTGGGGTCTCTAGGCACTGAACAACAATTGATATAGTAAATAATGTGGAAGTGTATGTGTTAGTGCATGCTAGATTTGTACCCATGACTACACGTGTGTATGTGCATGTAGGTGTGGGAGTCAGTTTCTACAGATATATATATATGTGTGTGTGTGTGTGTCTGGACAGATGTGCATTTCTGTGGTTATGCTCTATGGATTTGTATTTGGGCTTCAGAAGTGGGCCTTTAATGGACCCATTGCAGCTGTGATAATGTGTGGTCCTAATTCCACAGGTAAAATTACAATAACTTTTTAGTGAACAAAAAACATGGAGCTGGTTACAAAAAATGGGAAGGGGGAGGGAAACAATCATGAAAACCTTTGTGAAATTTCAGTTTTTTAAAAATTACCCTTTTTGACTATTTTGCTGCCAGCTCTAGCATCCTGTAACAAATTAAACCTGAAATTAGTATAGTACATCTGTCAAAACAATAAATATGCCTGTTTGGGCCTTGCAGTGAAAATGAGTATGTGAGCCAGGGTGGGGGAGAGCAAGCGATGGAGGGAGGGGGATTGGAGTGAGCAGGGGCGGGGTCTGAGAGAAGGGGCAGGGCAAGGGTGTTCGGTTTTCTGGCATTAGAAAGTTGGCAACCCTAGCTCTGGTCTCGGCTTTCTGAGCTGTGGCGCAAACCTAGTATCTGTTCTTATTAGCTTCCCATATTCTGTAGAGCAATGGGGTATACAAACTTTTCCAGTCGCACCCCCACTCACCATCAATGGAATCTGTCTGTACCCCCCCTCCATTACTGCACTGCCAACTAGCAGAGCTTGAGTTAAAGGTAGAATTGGGGCTAGAGGAGGAGCTGGGGCTAGAGGCTGAGCTAGTCTGAGAGGGAATGTGGGCAGAGCTGGTTTGGGGGCAGAGTGGGGCTGGAAGTTTGGCGCTTCTTCCCCACCCTCACCCCATGGGGGCTGGCCTGCATCTGGGGCCAGACCGGGGCAGGGGGTGGAGTGGGGCTGGACGCATGGCACTCTCTTCCCGCCACAGGTGTAGTTTGGGGATAGAAGGGAGGGGGGTGTTGCACCCCTCCCCCAAACTGCAAATCTCGGGCAGGCACCGAATTTGGCCCTCCACATGTGGCCTCGGAGACCTGACTGGAGCTGCCCACCCAATATAGAGGTCAAACTACTCCTATGCTTCTCACCTCCCCTGGGGGATGGCCCAGGCAAGACTGCAGGGTTAAACGGGGGAGCTGGTCTGGGGGTGGAGTGGGGCTGGAAGCGTGGCTCTTCCTGCCTGTTCCCTGTGGAGGGCTGGCCCGAGACTTATCGCGTGACACCCGCGCCCTCTCCCCCCGAACATTCCTCCCCCATAATTTGCGGACCACTGTCATAGGATTTAGCTTGGCAGGGCCTGGGATTTTCTTTTAAACTGTTTAACAGGGCACCCACCTACAAGCAAATAGCCCAAAATATCAAGAGTCATGGATATATAACTGACATTTTTTAAGAATTATGGTATAATTAAATTACTTTGTAGACCGATACTAGGGAGATAAGATGGGTGTCTTGTCCAACTTCTGTTGGACCAACTTCTGTTGGTGAAAGAGACAAACTTTTGAGCTTACAAAGAGCTCTTCTTCGGGTCTGTATACAGACAGAAATAGTCTCTACAAGACAGAGTTTAACTTGTATTATACAAGTCTGTTGCTGTTGTATTTTATTCTATTATGCTTTTCATGTACTAAAAAGAACGACATTTTGGCGTCTTCCCATCTATCACTGATATAGTAAAATACCTGTACAAAAACTTTTTGTAGGGATTTAAAAAAAACCAACCCTGAAAATAATGGAATCTGTGACAAAAATATGGCCCATGAGCATTCATTCAAAACAGATCCAGTATATAGTATCAGAGGTGTAATAGTTTTCAATAGGCTAATAACCAGCAAATGAAGATATGGGCCAGCAGTAACCCCTAAAGACAGTATTCTTGATTACATGGCTAATCAGAAAACTTTTACCTCCGGATTGTAAATTGGATTTCTATTTCTCTAATATTGCACTGTCACTTTAGAGTAATATGACAAATTTACCTCTTAGCTGTCCAGACACTTATCTTGTTGCAAGCAAGGCCTGACCTGCCTGAAAGGGGTTGGTGTGGGAAAGCCAAACTCTGGCCACGTGGGATTATGAAGGCCCTGTGGTACAATGGAAGGTGCCTCATCCACACCATGAAACAAGTAAAGTGAAACATTGCAGACCGGTGTTAGCATTTTGAGCTGATAGGGTTTTTTTCCCCATGCGCGCGTTTGTGTGCTTGTACATCGTTTAATTGGAATACTGCTGAGAGGTTTTTAAAGAAATGGAGCTATGCTGAAATAGTGGAGATTTTTTTTGTTTAAATCATTACCTATGATTTCCTAGTTAGCAGGCCATCAATTTCATTACTTAAATTCCTGGTGTGGAATCCTTTGAATGGGTAATGAATACTCAGATAAAAGTGGAATGTCCCTGTATGGTGTAAATGAACTAAAATGTTCAACTTAATTGGCCCATTTCACCCACTGTTGGATAATTGGGTAGGTTATTAAGGATTTGGTAAGGCAGCTCAGTTCAGTGGAAACCCTCAAGTATCCAACTGGGATTTCTATACCATCAGATCAACCCATCTGGACAGAAGATTGCTCCCTCTTCACTCAGTTGACAGACAGGAAAGGTCAAGTGTTGTGCATGAAGAACTATTTCTCACATAAATTGTATTGTAAGATTACTTGTTTAATATGGGGTGTTTATATGGTATTTTGTTAGCATGTGGCAGTGGTGTGTATAACTTCATTTTTTCCCCCTTTCGCTTTTGAAATTCAGTTGCAAAAAACAAAACAATGATAGTTTTACCATCCTGGAACATCTGGAAGATGGTAATATGTACAAAATCTTCATTTGAAAGGTGGAATTAAAAGTACATAGGATAATTTCTTACTCTCTACCACTGAGATTGGCCCCTACAACATGGAACATGAAGAGAAGAGACTGTAGGGATAAAGACCCTCCATGACTAGTGGACCCAACTACCTTCTGTCCATGTGCTTCGTCTGCTGATATAGAAATGTTGACCAAGATTTTTTTAAAATATTACTGATTATGGGTACCTCAGTTTTGGATGCTTCATCATGCAAGTTACCCCTTATTATCTCAGTCTGCAGTTCCATTGTTCAGTTTTTGAGACCTATAATTTTAGTTCTGTCAGTAGAGTTACTAGACAGCCCCTTATGTTCTGTATTGTGGAAATGATGAACTGAAACAAAATGTTGCTTTAGCTGACTGAAAATTTTTGATTTTTTTTCAGTGTCTATTATACCATGCTGGAAGCCATTAGTGTATACTAATAAGTTCTGTATATAATATGGATAAAAGAATGAAGTTCTTGGTGCTGTGGAGATGAAATATAAACAGCTGAGAGAAATACAATGGCTGAAAGCACCCCATATGTTCTGGATTTATTGAAATACAGTTTTCAGGTAGAATGAGTTTCCTCATTTAATGTAAAGAGGAAATAATGGATTTACTGAGGCATGGAAAGCTTAATTAAAATAAGGAGGTGTGGATGATCCACAGTGTTAGATTTAGTATAATGCGGCATCCTTTGGTCTAATTGTTTGCCCTTTTAAGTTTTGGAAAAATCCCATCTTCATTCTCTGTTTTAGTTTGAACATTTAAAAAAAAAAAAGGAAAAGGCTGTAAATGTGTTTCATCTTAAATTGAATGCATGTAGTCTGTTCTTGGATTTGGGGGTTGGCAGCAAATTGTACAGGATTTTAGGAAAAAAACAACCTATCAAGAATAGGGTTGTATAACCAGCCTCTTCCTACATATTTACAGTTTGGACTCTATTTTATCATCAGTAAGAAAAATTTTTGTACTCAATATGATGTCCTAAAAAAAAACAAAAAACAATCATTCCACAACAGGGCAAGATTTTTGGTTGCTCTTCATATACAATAGGTAAATGCTTGGCCATCAATCTTTTTTTATTCGTTCAGTTTGTTTTAAATTTCTATAGCCACATATAGTAATTTTTTACTCCTTTCTCTTCCTGCTTCCTCACAAAGTGTTATATAGGCATCTTAAACAATAGAATAAATGCAAATGCATTTAACTTGAACTAAATTTTCTTCAGGCAATAGCAATCTTCTTGGCAAAATCTGTTTTTAATTTTACTGTCTCTCTGATTACCATGCTGATAATATAGTCAGGAAACAGTGATACATATCACAAGAGAAATTCACCTTGATAGAGGTGTACTTTCTTTTCTCCCACCACTAAAACAGTATATATGGTTTGTAAATGTTTTTAAAGTAAGCTGCCCAGGCTGGATAAAAAGGTGATTTAAAAAAATGATGTTTTTAATTGGACTTTTAAACATTTAAATTAAATACAGGCTTTTTTTTTTTAAATAAACCTATTTACAATTAAATTGGAGAACCTATGGTAAAGCCTAAGCTTACTATAATCTATTATAGTAATTTTAAAATTTAAATTAAAAAAAAACATTAAGCAGTACATATTTGCTGCCAAGTGTTAAAGGAAGTCAAACCACTGAGCTGGTGGAAGTCACTGGCTGAGCACTTGGAACCAGTTAGTTGAAGTGCTAAAATGACTTTTAGTAGCAATAGCCTCTTCTGCAGGTTCAGAGAGAATATTTTCTTCATTTCTGCTTATTCAGCTATTTCAGTGCAGTGACTAGACCATTCAAAATTAAGAAACAAATGGGAGTTGAAAAAACAGAAACGTTTATTTCCTCCTCCAATCTGTGAATAAAAACTGGGTTTGAGAAGATGAGATCTAGTTCTAAAATTTTGAAGGACAATGGTGACTAGGAAAAGTCAGTTCAGTTCGTTAACTAGAGATGTTACTTCCTTTCTCAATACATTGATTAGTTTTAAGTGCAAAACATGTTTTGATAAACCTCCTTTATTTACCCAATTAAAATAATTTTAAAATGCTGGTTTTGTACATTTTTAATTGTTTGAATTTCCCTCCGAATAGAGCTTGTCACAAATCATAAGTAAAAAAATTAATCACGTCGTAAATAATAAATGCATCACACCGTTTTCTGAGAATATAAAAATGTAAACATTAAGAATTAGGAAAAATTAAGAATCTGAATATGTGTAAGTTAGACTTTATAATTGCTTTAAATAAATGTCTGTAGATGTGGTAGAACCTTCTGGTTAGCAAAAAGAAAGATTGGATTTACTGTAATGGTTATATTTAGTTGAGAATCGTCATGTTTTAATGATCACCAACCAATGAAAATTAACCTTCTTTAGGAAAATAACTAAGAAATACAAATGCAAAGCAAGCTTAAAATCAGTGATTCAGATCAGGGTTTCCTGCTTGCTGATTTAAATCATGATTAACATAGGTGATTTTAATTAATCCACCCTGAAACTACCTCCAGCTTTTGAAGTTTAATTGTGTGGTTACATTTTTCATGTTAATTTTGACTGAACCTCCAGTTATTCTCTTAGAGACATTAAATATTTTATCTGATGATTATGTGTTGATTGAGAAACTTCCATGAGGTCTACAGGGCTAATAAAACTGCCCTCTTATCTCCAACTCTCCCGCTCTTATTTCTGTTGGTATCTGTGACTAGAAGTAGTAATTTGACTATAACACTTAAACTGTAAGCTTTTGAGGGAACTGAATAGCTTGGTAGAATGATAATGGGATATACAGTATCTTGCCTTCACATCACTTGTTCAAATCGGGCATGGGCTGATAATTTAATGATTGAAAGTAGTTGCCACCAGCCAGCTGTCAGATCTTGTCAATCCAGTTACACCAGCTACCTCATAATTGGTGCCCTTGATGGCAGTAAGAACAGGAGTACTTGTGGCACCTTAGAGACTAACAAATTTATTAGAGCATAAGCTTTTGTGGGCTACAGCCCACTTCTTCTTGATGGTAGTCTCACTAGAGGGGTGGAGACCCAATTCCCCTTTTACCCTTAAGTGGGGTTCGTTTGCATCAGTGGTTAAGCACATTGGCAGGACTATTCTGGGAAACTTGCACTGCTGTTACCCACATGCAATAGCTCAATATACAACATCACTCTCAAGTACGGTCACTCTGGCACCTTTCATAATTAGTAAATCAAGATAAAAATTATTTCCTTCCAGTTTCTCCCCTTCTCCCACCAAAACTTTGCAGCCCTTAATGCAGATCATACTTAACAAAACTGCGTTATAGCAGCCAGAGAGGGAGTATTGCTTGTTTTATTTTACTTCTCTTCCTTTCCCTGCTTTCTGTGGTTCCACTCTCCTCCCTCTCCACCCCAAAAAAAAAAAAAAAAAAAAAGCTTCAACTGATTAGAATCTAGAGCTGGCAAGGTCTGTTTAGTGGAGCTCAACTTCATTGTTGATGCAAATTGTCTAGCTACTCATCAGCAAACTTGCTAATATGGCCCATAGAACATGTTTAGAGAGAATAAAATGCCATTTAGATTAGGTGATTGAAAATGAACTATCACCACATCTCCTAATTGCTGTCCAGAAAACTACATGAATTGGATCATAGTGTTATATTATTACTTAGCTTAATGAAGTACCAGAAACCAGTACCTGTGTACTTAGGTTGAAAGACTTTTCCACCATGACCTGTCCTTTTATCTACAGAAAAAATAACACATACTTAAGTATAACCACATAACTGATAGAGCAATCAAGTGAAGTAGCTTCCTACTCTTTACGAACCTTTCCAGATAGGGTCAGGCTTGGATAAGGATCACAATTCACTTTATGCATTGCATGTTAACGGTTAGATTTTCAAAAGTGCTCTGCACCCAGCATCTTCCATTGTTCTCAATTACATGTTCTCTTTGAGGGCTCTTGGGGCCTGAGGATGTTTAAAAATCTGGGCACTTTAAATGGGAACTGAGCTCTTTTGAAAAATATGGCTTGAGTTGTAGGTGCACGCTGAGCACTCTTGAAAAATCTGACCTTGGATGTTCAGACCACTGGGTTTTGGGGGGACGGGGGCGGGGGGTAGTGAGAGGGTTGGTAATCAGTGAGACCTTGGAATTCTGCTGTTTTTAATTATCATGTGATGTGTTAAAAGACTTGAACAAATTCTGGTCCTGTTGTTATAACCCAGGGGTTGACAACCTTTCAGAAGTGGTGTGCCGAGTCTTCATTTATTCACTCTAATTTAAGGTTTCGCGTGCCAGTAATACATTTTAACGTTTTTAGAAGGTCAATTTCTATAAGTCTATAATATATAACTAAACTAAAAGTAAATAAGGTTTTTAAAATGTTTAAGAAGGTTAATTTAAAATTAAATTAAAATGCAGAGCTCCCTGGACCGGTGGCCAGGACCGGGCAGTGTGAGTGCCACTGAAAATCAGCTCGCGTGCCATAGGTTGCCTACCCCGTTATAACCTGTGGCTAATTATGCAAACTTGAAAGTTTTTTAATGGCTATTTGGCACATATTTTTTAAAACTCCATTATTCTGGGAGTACCTAGTAGGTCAAGCTTCATTGTCACAATGTTGGATTTCAATTGAAAGCTACATTATAATAGTCTCTCACAATGTGTGAACTTGAGTTTCCTCATTTTAATTAGGTGCTAATATATACCTGTCTGACTCAGATGGAGGCATGTAAAAGAGCAGTTATGATTTGATACTTGAGATCCTATTGCAAAATATAAGATTTTATTTAGTGTGGTGTTGGAACATAAACATGACCATTAAATGAATCAGCTTGTTTTTCTAGCAAATTGAAGAGTAGCAGTTTTTAAAAGACAGTTCATTGATAATTAAATGTGCTAGAGTGAAAGTACTAGAAATTGCAACATCCTTTATCCTAAGAGCCACTGGTCCAGTACAGGTTCATACTTCACAATACTGTCCTGCTGCTTAGCTTTTAACAGAAAAGTGAGAGTATTGTTGTCCCTCATTCAGTTGCTGACTCTTTTGTACGAGGGAGTGTATGGATATTTCTCCAAGTTATGCAACTCCTTTCCACTCAAGAAAAGACTTTGAAATGAGGCTGGCTGGTCATTGTACATCTTACAAATCCTGATCCCAAAGAAACTGAACCTGTACCTCAAGCCCTAATCTTTGGTCAGGAATTGTCTCCAGAATTCATGGGAAGTGGGGTTCAATAACTATCTTTTAGAATGTCTGCCTTACCATCTGTTAGTCTTTAAGGTGCCACCGGACTCCTTGTTGCCTTACTTTAGTAGTCCTCTTAAGTAAATGCAGTTTGCCAAAATGAGTTTGTCCTGTGCCAGCAACTGAATGTCTAGTGGAAATGTATACAGGTCTGTCTCATCTTACGCTGGGGTTACGTTCCGCAGTCAGCGCCTAAAGCGAAAATCGCGTATAGTCAAAATTACATTGAGTGTAGTGGCGGGCAGAATCGCCCGCACTACAGAAACAGTATTTAAATTGTTATTTTTCTCTTTTTTGTTTTGTTTTTGCCGACCGCGTAAAGCTGAAATCGCACATGTTAAATGCACCTAAGATGCGACAGACCTGTATACATTTTTGTTAAGTCCCACTTCATTTTCTAAGCAGAAGCTACACACTGACACCAACGAAGGAAGGAAGGAAGGAATGGCAAAAACATAGAAGTATTAAAAATTGATAACATTCAGAACTGAACACTGGGTAAAGGGGTGTTTGGAAGTCAGCTACAGTGTTTCATATGTGTGAGGTAGAACAAACTGCTTAAAAAACCAAACCAAAAAAAAAAAAAAAACCCGCAAATTACTCAGTTTGAATCCCATGAGGCCAGATTCATAATGACTGATTTCAACATAGCAGAAACTTGAACATGTTGTCTTCCACAAAGTTTGAATTACATTTTGGGGATAGGGAAGAACCACATAAAAGGGGAAACTGGGATGAGAAGAGTTACCATAGCAATGTGGCCAGTAGATGAGATTCTTAATGGCCTTGCTTTTAATAAATATTAAAACAATCTAGTGTAATAAATGATGATAAAAAGAACTCTGGTATTTAAACACTTTGTAATATTTAAATTTTTGATGCTATAGCTATTCTTCTAATGGTTGAAAATAATAGTAAAGCTGGAAGAGATGGTTGGCCTAGAGGCTTGGTAATAGATCACAAACCCTTGCAGTTCTAAATTTGTGTCAAGGTTGGAAGTGACTTGAATTATTTATCAGTAGTTTGGCAAGTGTGAAATGAGTTGGTAATCTCAATATGACTCTAATGTTTGTGCAGCACTTGGAAAAGGTAACTACTCCTTGGCACTTTTATAGTGCTTTGTTAGTAGAGCTATATACCCCTCACAGCTGGCATCTGTTGGCATTCTGGCATCAATGGATTGGCCAATAGAAAGTGAATTGCCCTCCGTTGCTAATGTGCTTTTCCATGGATAAACAGAAGGCTTTGTTCAGCAGTGCTATCAATGTAACACCTTTTCATAAATACTACACTACTTAAACATAAAATTAAAAACAAAAGCATACTTTTAATTATATGTGCACATGTGTTTTCCTCCTTGTACCCTATTAGGCAAGCAGTGGTTAAAGGATCCCTTCCACATCCTTTTGCTTTGACTTTGTTTGGGGACACATTGTACTGGACTGACTGGAACACTCATTCTATCTTGGCCTGCAACAAGTACTCTGGGGAGGACCTGCGTGAAATACATTCCAACATTTTCTCTCCCATGGATATCCATGTTTTCAGCCAACAGAGGCAGCCAAATGGTAAGGAGTCTTGCTTTCTTTTCTAGCCGCAGGTTGGAACTGATCTGTAAAAGTCTGATATGCCTTTCTGTTTGGAGACAGGAGGAAATTGCGAGGGAGCTGGATGGCTCCACTTGCTTTATGATGCAACAGTTTCCAAAGCAGGGGATTTAGGAATAGACCCAAAGGGACACTGAATATTCTTTACGTTGTTCTTTAATATTAATAAAACATCTCACCCCTCCTCCTCCTCTTGCCAGCCATAGTGCAGCATTCCTTTTTATTTATTTATTTTTAAGGGGGCCATGTGCTGGAGATTTAAGCAATAGGGGACTTGTATTTTTTCTCTCTCTTGAGCATTACCTGAGAAGTCCATGTTCCTGAATGGAAACTATTGTTAATGTGGCTAATGGTGTTAAACACGACTAGCTCTGTAGGATAGCCACCATCTTAACCTTTTAATGAATTTATCTTGCTTGCATTTTGTATTTTTGTACATGCTGCTGCTTGTTTTGGTGCTGAGCAGTTTGTGAAACTGATAAGAGCACAGATGAAACACGAATCCTATGTAGAGCCAAATGCACATTTTCAAGAAAGGAAATACGCAATGTCTTCGCAGTTGGGTACAATAATTACCCACTCTTAATGCTTTGAATTAACTTTTACTTGTTCTGTGTTTATTATTTCCTCCTTTATCCACTTTCCTATCACAGACTCTTACAACTCAAAAAGCCTTATGCCTCCTGACACATGAGATGAGGTCATTTATTATTAAAAACATTAATCTGTGTGATTTATATTCAACAGCTACAAACCCATGTGGAAGTAATAATGGTGGCTGCTCCCACTTGTGTTTGATGTCTCCTATCAAGCCTTCTTATCAGTGTGCTTGTCCCACTGGTGTGAAACTCCTTGAGAATGGAAAGACCTGCAAAGATGGTAGGATTTGTTTTTGAAAGATTATTTAGGAATAAACTTTACGTAGTTTCTGCAAGAAAGGTGTTTGTCCATTTCATTTGATAATGTATATGAAGGGGCTCATGAGTTGGAAATATTATTATGGGAAATAGTATGATGGAATGATTTATGCTTTTCCAGTACAGATATAAATTATAGGGAATGTTCCCTGAAGACTTGCATATGCCTGGAAAATTTCTAATTGTGTTCTATTAATAGGCTCATCTCTCTATTTTTTTTAAAAGAGAAGGCATGGTCTCATGGCTAAAGAATAGGTACTAGAGACAAAATATTTGGGGTGTAGTCCCACCACTGCCACTGGTTGACTGTGTGGCTTTGGGCAAGCATTTTGAGCCTTGGTTTTCTCATCTCTAAAAAGGGAGGTAACAGCTACCTCGTATATTGCTTCTTAGGGCAGATCTACACCGAAACCGCTGCATAGGCGCAGCTGCACCACTGTAGCGCTTAAGTGAAGACACTCCTATGCTGATGGGTGAGCTTCTCCCGTTGGTATAGTTAATCCATCTCCCTGAGAGGTGGCAGCTACATTGACGGAGAAGCTCTCCCACCAACATAGCCCTGTGTACACCAGGGGTTAGGTTGGAATAACTGTGTCGCTCAGGGGTATGGACTTTTCACACCCCTGAGCAACATAGTTATACCGATATAGGTCTGTAGTGTAGACCTGGCCTCAATTAATTAATGTCTGTAAAGCACTTCTGTTATTGTACATTAAATATTTTCATCCCTTTCTTGATTAGTGACATCCAATATCTCTTTAATGCGGCTACTTATCCTACCCTATGCATACCTAACATCATAGGCTGAAACTTTCAAACTCGCGTGCCGAAAGTTAGGCACCTGAATTTATATTTAGGCACTAAAATAAAAGTGGCATTATTTGCAGAGGTATTGAGCACCCAGAGGTCTAGCTGACTTGTTTGGGAAATATGACTGATCAACATCCCTCCATGAAAATCAAGCGATGTTTACTGAAGTGCCTAAGTATAGATTCAGGTGCCTAACTTTAGGCACTCAAGTTTGAAAATCTAAATAAATTTAACATTGGATCAGATTGCTATAATGATCCTGATGTCAAACAGCTGAAGAATAAGTATCAGGATCAAATTAAGTTTTGTAAAACAAAGAGCCTTTTTTCATGCAGGCTCTCTCGCCTGAAAAGGTAGCAGGAGGGGGGAAAAAACCCATACAATGATACAGGCAGAATTAATTTTAAATAGAATAATTTGAAAAAAATGTTTTTTATTAATGTACTTTATATGAATACCCTTTTATATTTAATTTAAGACATTTTCTAGGACTTGTAGCTGCTCTTCAGTGTTTCCTCTTCTCTCATCCTATTTCACTCCTTCTCCTGATTGTTTAACATGGCTAGATGTGTCTGTGAGAACCTTATTAAAATAAATTGCCTCTTGTACATAGAAGAGCAAAAAAGCATAAAGATTCCAAAGCAGCCTTGCAAAATTGTCATGAGGAATTGCCAGCCCATGCAAAAAATGTACTTTCCCATCCTTACCATGATGAACAAGGTAATGATGATTTTATTGCCTGTCAAATAAATTATCTGAGGCAAGTGTACGAAGAGAATTTATTTTCATAAATAAAAATCTCATATAATGATTTAAACTCTGTTATTGGAATCTGGTATTCACAGCCATACATTTATCAGCTTATTTCTTTGCCTGGTTCATAATGAGTCAATTTTTACTCCGTTCTCTCCATAAAAACATGAGACACTGAACCATTAGTGTGCTCCTGTTCAGACATACAGCATAGTTCTTCATATCAGTGGTTTTATTTACTAAGAATCACTTTAAAGCATTGTGCTAGTAATATGTAGAGTATGTGCAGCAGAGACACTTGGATGATCATATCGATATCAAGTTGTGTGTCCCTCCTGTTCTCTGCCTGTGGCACACAATAATTTAGTTTCCTGAGGGCTATAATACTTTGGTCTAATTATGGTTGTTTGGTGTGGAGGTCGCTGGATGGTATTTTGTGGCATCTGATATATAGGAGATCAGGTGAGATGATCCGGTGGTCACTCTGGTCTTAAACTCTGACTCTGCCTGTTTATGCTCTCTGAATCTTCCAAAATAACGGGCCCACCTTTTAAGAGGTAGAATGGAAATTAAAAATGGAAAATCCATTTCCTTGGTCAATATGTGCTGTATACCCCTCTGCTAAACAGGATTAGAGTAGTCAGTGCAAAACAAAGTAAAAATGTATACACCTCAAGCCTTGTTTCACATTCTAGGACGTCCCGCTGTGCTGAGCTAATGCCCCAGTATGCATCATACTGGTAAATCACAGCTGGTAAGAGACTTTTGCTGGGGGAGGATAAGACCAAAGGGAAATAGGGAAGGCCTGTGTGTTGGGTATGGTCCAGCTTTCAAAGTTGTTATGCTTTGCTCAGAGATTATATAATAATAAAAAGGTATCTTTGACAATCGTGCGCTTTTTTTGAGGTGGGGAAGGTGACAGAGACTTGGGGTTGCTGTGGGTGAGGGAGACAGGACTTTCCTGAGCCCTACAGGGCCAGCTCCAAGTGGCCGCCGATTGCTTTGGTAGTTGTGAAATGTTAAAATTGTGAATTTTGCGGGGTATCACAGTTAAAAAGAGCAGGCCAGCAGGATTCCCAAGGATCTAAAAGAAGTAAATCTGTTCTTGTTTATGTGTAGACTTCCTCTTTTAGGCTGCTTACTGATATTAGTGAAATAAATTGATTTTCCATTTTTACTCTGCAGTTGGCCTGTTAAATGTCTGTCATGGAAAGAGTGAAACTGAACACAGTGAATTAAAAAAATCAATTTCCCCCTCTGAGCCAGATCCATTCAGTAAATTTCAGTTGTGCTGAAAGAACCAAGAAAAAGCTGAATAATTACATTTCAAAACCTCGGCTGAAACTTTAACATTTTTGACTTTGCTGGGAAAAAAGATGATTTCCAGTTAAAGAGTAGTGAAAATGAAGAGAGAGACAATGCTTCTTTCTTTCAAGGCAATTTTATCTTCTAGTGGTGATCTGAGCAAGAATCATGATCATTCCAAAACTAAATAATAAATTGTTTCATACTGAAAGGAATACCTCTGAGAAGCAGAGATCCTTATTTTTCTGGTATGTTAGATTAGCGCGCTGGCCAGAACGGAAAAGATTTGGAGGGTGAGTATTGTGTGCATGTTTGCAATGATTTGGCATTGACAAATGATCCTTGCAGCCAAAGGTGAGGCTGGCTGACCCTCGTTGAGCAGTTTCCATGACAACTAGCATTTTTGAATAGTCTCAGTTTATAGCAAAGTGTTTTTTCTAGTGTTTTTTTTTTTTTTTAATCGCACCTTAGAGGAACTTCATTTTTTCTGACTATTCAGAACAATACCTTTTCTTTTTTCCCCCCTTTCCTGTTTTGGGTAGATTCCATAAACTTCTCTCCAGAGTATTTTAGGAAGGGTTGATGTATGAGCTGGGATAAAGTTAGTTATTCTCCTCATGACTAATAATACTAATAATGCTTTTAATTTCCACTCCCCTTCCAAAAGAAAACAGTTATCTAATTGGGACTTTGGCTTACTTCCAGTGCTAACACTGCTCCAAAATCTGGGTGAAACTTCAAAAATCCCCATTACTCAAAGAATAGAGAGGGAGAATGACCAGTTTGCCAGCCAGCAATTCCTCAATTGATATGTCCAAGGCTTACAGAGCTATTTTGAGCATGCAACTGCTATACCCAGTACTTTACCTACACTGTCATTGTACTAGTGATACTTTAGCTTGCTGTTCTGTAAAGCACTTTGGGGTGTTTTTCAGTATGACATGCACCATATGAACCTAATTCTCTTGACACTCTGGCTATATATATGCTGTTTATACAAGCTGTTTGACATTTCATTTTTTTTAATGGTAAAATTTGAGTTTGTTTTAGAGGCCTACTGTATTCTTGTTGATTTTGGGAAGATCTCTCCGTTCATTTGCTTGCATTCTGTGCCCTTACGTGCACTAGACTTTTTCTTATAATTTCCCACTTTTCCTTCCACTAGTACAGTTTAATTGTTGGCACTTGGAAAGGAACGAACACTGCAGTAGTTGCTTTCACTTAGTGAGGAGACACATTTTTCTAATGTAGCATTGTAAAAAAAAATATTTTTAAGTGTGAACCTTGCTTTGGTCTTCCTGTTCACTGTCAAGAAGAGACATTCTTTATCCCATCCATATCTAGCAAACGTCTGTCTGTCTGTCTTTCTTTCCAGAACTCTGTATTTCCTGTTGCAGTGTAAGACTACCCCTTGGGGAAAAAACTCCTAAATTCTCTGCCTCCACAGCCTGTAAAGCCTGAATCCAGATTTCCATATATATATATATCAAGAATCTTAACTTTAAAATTGTTCCTTTTCCCACCTCCCTTTAAACGAGAGAGAAATTTGCCTTTGATTTCTGGACACTTGTCCTTTTCCTCTGCAAATTCAAGGCTGTTGTCATTTAGAAGAGAAATCTTCTCTCTCTTCTCTCTTCCTGTAGTAGCAGGGGCAGACTGACAGCAACTGGTACAACAATGGGTGGGATAAAAATCAAGGGAAAGATTTTTCGGAGCAGGAAGTTGAATCAAATATGTAATAACTGTATTGAGAACTTATTCATTACTTATGCTTGATAAGCCACAGAGAGACAATTAGACTTGTGCTAGGCCTGGGTCTTGTTATTTATATAGTCCTGGACCAATACCAAAAAAACACTGTTGGCCTGAGGGACCAACAATGGTTTTAAAGTAAAATAATGTACAGATCACCAGGGCAAGAAGCAGATGCTTTGTTTATATCATTGTAAAGCTGGAATTCATTGTAAAGCTTGGCAGGTCATGACACACTTGACTTTAAAGTTATGTCATTGCAAGTATCAGCTTGCTTCGTCCCATTCTTTCCCAGATCTCTCCCCCACCCCATGTGTTTAAATTAGACTTGATTATTAGTAACGACTTTCTAGAGAAATATTAGGAGTAGTAGAACTAGCACAATGCACTGCAAGCTTGCAAAGCCAGCTTTAAAACTGCTTAATAAAAGTAGGCTAAAGTTTTCAAACATGGGTGCCCTAGAGTAATGCTTCTGTGTCCATATTTAGACACCTAAATAAGTGGCTTGACTTCTCAAAAAGTACTGAGCACCCAGTGAGTTCCCATTAACACCTAACTTTTATTTATATATATATATATATATATTTTTAAATCATAGAATAGGGTTGGAAGGGACCTCAGGAGGTCATCTAGTCCAGCCCCCTGCTCAGAGCAGGACCAATCCCCAGATAGTTTTTTGCCCCAGATCCCTAAATGGCCCCCTCAAGGATTGAATTTACAACCCTGTGTTTAGCAGGCCAATGCTCAAACCAGTGAGCTATCTCTCCCCCCCAATGGTTGTCTTGGTCTCCAACTTTAATCATGTATAAACTATTGGGTGCTAAAATTCTCATAAATTGTGTGGGAGATCAGCAAGATGGTAATCAGAGGACCTGATTTTAAAAACCTGCCCTTTTAATTTATAGCACTACTTCAGTATTTTTGGTGTACTGTTAAATGCTAACTTTAAATATAGTTCCGTAACACTTGAATTAAAAAAGTACATTACATTTGGTAGCTCCTGTGTGTTCCCCTGCCCCACTGAAGTCCTAGAGGCATTTGAATCCATTGGTGGTGGTGGGGTTTTGAGCCATTTTGTAAATTCATAAGGAGTTACAGTGCCCAAATAAATGATGACCTGAACCCTGTACACTGGCATGCACAAACTTGAAATACTCTTTCCTGCATTTTTTCCTCTTAAGTATGCGTATACTGTATGATTTTTCCTATATTGTTCACCAGTGGAGGCAGAAGCTTCTTGGTTTTGGTTTTAGTTTTACTCTTGTACCAAAGCGAAACAAAAACACACAAATTTTAAGTTAAACTTCATTACCGTGGGGTCAAAGGACAAAAGTTACAAGCCGCCACTATCCTGAGTAGTTATCTTGGAAAACTGATAGTGTACGTACAGAGTCTTGAAGCTGAACTTCAGTCGTGTGTGTGTTTGTTTTTAAATGATCTCTGGAATTGGAATTAGCAAAATTCTGAGATTTAAAAACCTCAAGTCTTAAGCAACCTACATGTCTTGCATATTCCTCTGAACATAGTCATCACAATCCAATGTTATATGAGGCTTTTCAACTGATGTATTGTACAAGTTTGTCTAGATTTTAGTTTTGAGTCCTCCCTTGTTTGTTCCTTGATGATGATCAAGGTGGTGATGTGTGGCCCGTGGTCATCCTATAGATATTCCAACCTCTGAGATTTACTACTTTTGGTATTAATCAGGACAAGGAGAGCCTGCTGAGGTCATCTGAAGTGATATTGCTTCAACCTAAACTTCTGATGAGGTGCTTCTCTGCTAATCAATTCCCATTTTCCTAACAGAATGGCTTTCAAAGGCGATATAACTAGCCAGATAAGTTGACTATTTACAGAGGTGTGGATAATCACTTTAAAGTACGTTTTTAACTTTTTATTGCTTGATTGGCCATGTTTTTGCGGGGTTGGTTTTTTCTGATGAGTGGAATGTTTGCTATGCTCCTAGATAAAGACCATGAAATGCTTAGCTCAAAGATCCGGTGTGCAACACAGGTTAACTGAAAGCCAATTATTTCCTGATATTGAATGAGGTCTTAAAGACACGGGTCCTAGAGACACAGGTATGTCTACACTTAAAATGCTATGGCAGCACATCTGCAACATGCAGTGTAGACAATACTTCCATTGATGGGAGGGGTGGTTCTGCTGGCATTGGTAATTCTCCTCCCCAAAAGGCAGTAGCTTGGCCAACAGACAAATTCTTCCATAGACCTAGCACTGTCTACACCAGGGGTTAGGTCGGTATGTTTATGTCTCTCGGGGGTGTGGATTTTTCACACTCCTGAGAGATGTAGCTATGCCGTTGTATGTTCTCCAGTGGAGACCAGCCTGCAGTCTGTTTGACTAAACAAAATTCTTTTGTTTTCTTTTGTTAATGCTGTGTTGAAATGGATTATTTGGTAACAATCAGGTGGTCAGTTTGTCAATTTTAAGGGTGAATTTCAGCACAGACAGTACTTTACTCAGCTGAAGTCTTTCTGGCAAACTGGCAGTAGTCCTTCGAAACTTTCAGCCATGTGCAAGAAAGTTTTTTTTTAAAGTTACATATTAAAATTACTGTCTGAAATACTTCATATGACCTCTTTTGATCATCTGCAAACCTGATGGTAATGCATTCCTACCACTTTAACTGCAGTTGATGATGATGATGATGATGATGAAGATAAAGATTAATCAGTGATTCCAAAATCATATTTCTACAATTTAGGTCAAAAGGAAGCTTGGATAAAAGGTGATGTAGATTCTGATGAGGATGTATTGGAGAATCATTAGTTAGTTGACTATGAATAGTTGAGGTAGTTGGTGGCAAATTGATTACTTGTGCATCTATTACTGCATATATGATGATTCAATGTGAGTATGTTTTGACCTTGACATTGAATCAAGATTTTATTTATTTATTCATTTATTTATTTTTGTGGATCTGGTATGTTAATAGACTTCTGTGACAAGGTTGCTTACTTTTTTTGAACTTTTGTAAGCATGGGACTCCTAGTGTCTGTCTACACACCAATTAAACACTCGCAGCTGGCCTATGTCAGCTGACTTGGGCTCAGGCTTTCGAGCTGTTTAATTGCAGTGTAGATGTTTGGGCTCAGGCTGGAGCCTGTGTTCCAGATCCTGTGACGGGGGAGGGTCCCATAACCTGGGCACCAGCCTGTGCCCGGACATCTACACTACACTTTTATAGCCTCACAACCCGAGCTTGAGTCAGCTGACATGGGCCAGCCGCAAGTGTGTAATTGCTGCGTAGCATACCCTTGTAACCCTGGTATGTTTTTCTTTTGTTTAAGTTGCATGTTAAAGTTTAAAGAATGCATAAAAATATAGTTGCGGGATGGGGAAAACCTGCATTGGATAATGCATAAAAGAAGAGTTTTTCACTAGCTAAATAGCTGAAAAATGTATGAGAACGCGATGGTTCAGGATGGAGAATAACACAGGTCTTTTTAGTCCATTCTTAGGAAAGAACACTTGTATTAATGTTCTATACTTTACTTGTTCAAAATCACCATCTTCTTTAGCAGTGTTTCTCAACCATTTTGTGCTGGCGACCCTCTTTGGACTTAAAGGGGGGGGGGGGAGTGTGACCCCCCCCACCAGCCCCAACTAGAAAAACTTGCAGCCCCCTACCTTAAGCTCAGGGCTTTGGGCTTCAGACACTGCAACATGTACATTGGCTTTCTGGGGCCCCAAGCAATTCCTCTGGTTTCTACCCCCTAAAGCCAGCCCTGCTTGTGATCCTCTTAAACCCATCCAGTGACTCCTTACCAAATAGATACACCAACTTAACTGAAATTGGGTGAGGTGATTTATCTTAAATAAAAATGAAATTTATTGGCATAGGATAAAAAAAATATTTAAAACCCTGCAAAATAAATTATAATTGAAAATAAAAATCTGTTCAGATACAATGACAAATTCACCACTAGGTGAACAAACAGCTTGTGCTGTGCTCTATGGAAATATCATCTACAGCATAAATGAACAGATTTTTTTCCCTCTGTAAATCTAAAGACTGTAAAGGCATCAGTACACTTTATTTCAGCATGACTTTGTAAGCCTTTGTAGTAGTGGTCTTCACATCTTGATATAGACTTCTTTCATTAGATGTGTTAATGAAGAGTTCATCCGGCTTAATATGAGTGAATCCCAGCAATATAATGCATTTCCCCGTGTTAAACAAGCAAGGTTGATTGACACACATTTTTCACAGGAAGGTCACTCTCATTGTTTTATATTAGCTTCTTGTTTCATAGGTATTTCACTGTTTAAACACACTTTTTTTAATGAGAGGTTTTTCCCTATTTCCACCAGATATTTTATCTAGGAGAGGGTAGCCAACTGGTGGTTCCAATATAGTCACAACAGACTTGTCGATTTGCTTTCAGAGCTTTCTTTTAATCTGTCTGTCTGTGTCTCTCTCTCTCTCTGTCTTGGAAGAATTCAATTTTTATTGAGAAATATCGGTAAATATTGATTTCACCGTACACACACACAGATGAAAAAGTATTTCCATTGATAATTAAAATTTACAGATAGAATAAGGAAAATGCTGCTTGAGAGTTTATTAATTTGATTTAAGGATATTTTACCTTGTATATTTTGACGTGATGTTGACAATTTGTATTGTAACAGTTATAAAGCTTTTATTTTTTGAATCTCAACATCTGTCATTAAATAACTATCTGACCCTCCCTTAATTTTCCACAGCTTTGAAAATGTAAATCGATAACAATCTTTAAAAAATCTTAAAAGTAAACAGGTATTAGTTGGACCAAAAGAGCAGTATTCATCAAAATTTTCTTAATGTCATGCAGATTTTAATGGTCCATTTCTACAGAAAGGAACTTTAAATGTCCTGGGAATCATTCAGCATTGGATCCAAAATTCACATTGAAGAATTTTGAGCCAGATTCTCAAGTGGTGCAAATCAATCTGCATAGTACCACTGAAGTCAATGGGGCCACACTAATTTGCACCAACTGAGAATCTTGCTCAGAATCTACATATTTATCATGTGGGATTTTTGAGTTAAGGATATTTTTTTTTGTTTGGTTTTGGTATATTCAGGTGCCACCGAGTTACTGCTCCTAGCCCGCAGGACGGACTTGAGGCGTATTTCCTTGGATACCCCGGATTTTACAGACATTGTCTTGCAGCTGGAGGACATCCGTCATGCCATTGCTATTGACTATGATCCCGTGGAAGGATACATCTATTGGACTGATGATGAGGTGAGGGCCATTCGCCGCTCTTTCATAGATGGATCAGCTAGTCAGTTCGTTGTCACAGCACAGATTGCACATCCCGATGGCATTGCTGTGGACTGGGTTGCCCGAAACCTTTATTGGACAGACACCGGTACTGACCGCATAGAGGTGACAAGACTTAACGGGACTATGAGAAAGATCTTGATATCAGAAGACTTGGAAGAACCGAGAGCAATCGTATTGGATCCCATGGTTGGGTAAGGAACTGTTTATAAGTGTTTTAGAAAGTTGTATCGTTCAGAAATGTAATGTGGACCCTTTAACAATGGCAGAGATTCATTGTAGCACGCTGATGCCAAATACACTATGGTCTCTTTAAAAGGCAAACAAAAAATATAAACCCTAGTGATCTTTCTAATGGGGTTCAGGCCTGTTTATATTGAAGAGTATAAATAATACCAATTTTTTAATCATGATATTAACTCAAACTTTCACTCATCTGACTTCTAACTGTAACATTATTTGGGCTATGCAGATGTACATACACTGCTTTGAAAATTTAAGAACAAGTGATCTTTAATTCCATTTGATTTGCAGGAGGTCTTACGTTTCCAAAGCTAAAATTCATTTTTTTTTTCAACCTCTTCCTCCTATTTTTTTCCTGTTTCTCGTTTTGCAATTTCTCAAAATTACTAAATAGATTACATCAGAACTTAGTGTCAGTTCTGGTTTAACACTGTGTTTGTACATCTCAAGCTGAAAAAGATTTTAAAAAAGTCAACCCTGTCCCCAAATATAAAACAGAAACAAAAAATTAGTAAAATAGGAACTGATGTCTATATGTACATGCATGTAGATAGTGGAACGTGAATATTACATATACTCTTTTTGCTTGAAATTAAAAAATCTGGATTATCTGAAAGTTAACAAATGGGGATGAATAAACTACTTCCACTTATTGATTAATTACTGGTCCTCTTTATTTCTTTCTGGTCTTTGCCCATGTTTCCAGATTTGAATAACTAAGTAGAATTGGCTATTAATTCAAGCTTATTAAAAATGGCTATACAATTATGAAAATTGCAGTGGATTGTTATGGAAATTCTGTTAAACTGACCAGTGCATTTACACATATCAGCACCATTGAGGACATATTGCACAAGTTGAATTTTACCACCTCAGTGATAGAAATCCTGTCCATTTGTCCTAGAAATGCGTTGGTCTGTATTGTATGTCTTCTGATCACACAGTTTTGGTTTGGGGGTATGAGAGATGAGCTGCATGAAGGTTGAAAGCATTGGTTTTAAAGTATTTGTAACTTCTCTTCTGCTCTCCATTGCAGATACATGTATTGGACTGACTGGGGAGAAATTCCAAAGATTGAGAGGGCTGCATTAGATGGGTCAGACAGAGTTGTGCTGGTGAATACTTCACTTGGCTGGCCAAATGGACTGGCCCTGGATTATGCAGAAAGCAAAATATATTGGGGAGATGCGAAAACAGACAAAATTGAGGTTTGTTAATTGCATTTTTAATTAATTCTACACAGTTAAAACAATAGAGCAACTTCCATTTTTCTGTATATAGACACTGATATATTTGCCATGAAGGTCTTCAGGCGGCAGCATGGGTGTGGAGGATTTACTCTGAATAAGGAACTCCTTAATTCTAATCCAAGTATCCAAGTGACTTCCTCTGTGGCCTTGGACAAGTCACTTCACTACTCTTCTTCAGTTTCTCTACCTATAAATGGGGAATAATAACCAGGTAATAGGTTTGGGGAGTGGGGATCAGTTGCTATTGGGAGGATTTGTTTAAAAAGGACACCTTTAAAAAAGGGAGCTAGATAGATTCACGGAAGATAGGTCCATCGATGGCTTTTAGCCAGGGTGGGCAGGAATGGTGTCCCTAGCCTCTGTTTGCCAGAAGCTGGATTGGGTGACAGGGCATGGATCACATGATGATAACCTGTCTGTTTATTCCCTTTGGGGCACCTGCCATTGGTCACTGGCAGAGTACAGGATACTGGGCTTGATGAACCTTTGGTCTGACACAGTGTGGCCGTACTTATGTTCCTAGTTGTTTAAAAAAAACAGATTTCCTTACTTACATTGGTAATAACACATTAGGAAAAAATTATGTAAACATATGTGCATTTTACTGTTTGTGTGGTTTTTTTTTTTTCATTTCAGACCGTTTTAAAATACTCATTTTCACATATTTCTAGTCAATTTCATTTCCAAGTTCTTATATGCTTAGCACAATGTTGTTAGGGTTTCAGATTTTGCAGGGGGAATAGGTTTCTCTCCTTCCCCCTTTCATTTCTTTCCATTATAATTTTTATTTAAAAAAGAAATGGGGAAGAGCAAAATGAGGAAAGGGGGAGGACAAGAAACATTTCTATTTGCCGTAGGCCAATTTTCATACATTTCAATTTTGGGCTAAATTTGGTCTCTCGTTGTGTCTAATGTACAAGCTTTTGAGACTGTAAACAACTGAATACCAAATATCATTATTACCAAAATGGTACATGTGCTAAGGAGATGACTAGATCTCTGCTGTTTAAAAACAAACAAAGAAAATTCACTTTTTGTGTAGCCTTAGTAGAAGTTGATCCTTTAACCTTGGAGAGAAAAAAATTAATTTAAATTGAGATGTTGCGTAGCCTGTTGATTTTGGTATTTATTGATTTTTTTTCCTCCAAAAAAAATTCCTGGATTTTGAAAAAGTCAGTATTCGGGTTTTTCCCAATTTTAGCTTTTTCAGGACCCAGGAATTTTTTGTGGAGGAAGTGGACGGGGCCAGGCACAGGGGGGGGGAGGGAGTGGAAGGCTGCATCCTGTCCACTTCCCAGAGAGAGCCCCCTCTTGGCCCCTGCCCTTCAGTTCAGCCCCATCTGCTTCCTGGGATCACACTGATTGACCAGGGGCAGAGTGGAGGGCTCTGTCCTGCAGGGGAAGTGGATGGCACTTTGTGCATGTGGTTTCGGCTGCTGGGACCCACCTCCCTCCCCGTCTCGCTTCCGCACTGTTTACCAGCCTGCAGTTAAACTCTGTGAGTACTGAGCTCCCTGCTGGACCAAGCCCTGTCCTGACCCATATCCTTCAGCGTGGCCCCAGGAAGTGGATGGTGCCATTCTGAAAGACTGGGTTCAGGAGAGGGCCATGCCTGGCGGGAGGGGGGCGAGGGTCAGTACTCCCAGGGTGTAGCCTACCATTGTCTTGGCCATGCTGAACTGCCAGAGTCCCGTCTGCTTCCTCTGTGCAGCTAGGGAGCGAGAAAGGCAGGAAGTCAGATCCTAGGAGACGAGGCTACATCGCAAATACTCCCAACCCCTGTGAGTAGTAAGCATACCTCCTGCCCTATAGGGTGACCACCCATCCTGACAAGCATGAAATGTAGAGTCCAAGTCCTGGTCCTGAGCTCAATGACACTAGGACAGCATTTGTCCTGGATTCCCTGCAGCACTGGTCTGCACCTGCCTGAGGTTCAGGGATGACGCCTGCCTCTTTCTGGTGCGGGGTGGGGTGGGGGGAGGGAGAGGAGATGGGGATGAGGCTGAGGTGGGCCTTAGTTCCCCCTCACCATGGGGCCCTGCCCCCTGCTCCTCCCCCTCCTCTCTCCTCCCCCGCCCCCCAGGTCTCTGCCAAGCCAAAAGCCAGAGTCGGGCAAGTAAGAACCACCCAGGGAGTCTGGGCAGTTGTGGGGAGCCCTGGAGTCCCAGACTCTCCACCTGCCCTAGGGCGGCACACCCCAGAGGCTGGGCACACAGGCCAGAGGCTGCTCCAGGACATGGAGGGTCTGAGGTTCCCCACAGTAGCCTGGACTCCCTAGGTGGCTCTTACCATGGCCCTGCTCCAGCTTCCAGCCTAGCCATGGGGCTGGGTCTTAGGGGAAGAGAAGGAGCAGGAGGCAGGGCCTCAGGGAAAGAGAAGGGGCAGGGGGTGGGGACTTGGGAGGAAGAGGAGGAGCAGGACCACACAGAGGGCAGGGTACCTGCCTGTCCTGCTTTTGCCTTTTGAAAAGGTGGTTACCCTACTGCCCTGCCTTGCCCACTGCCCTTCATTTTTGATTTTTAATTATTTTTCACCCATTTTTAAATTTTTAGAATAAATACTGATAAGTTCCTGTGAAGTTCTTTAAAAAATAAAAACTGAAAATGAAGGGCCTTATGCATGGTCTAATCGTGGAACTGGTAGTCAGGAAAACTCAGCCTGCTCCTGGCTTGATAAGTGACCTTGTGTATGGACAAAGAGAGAGAGACATTTCAGTGTGCTTACGCATTATTGTATACAAGTAGATTTTCCGTATAAAATCATTAAATAGTGCTTGCTTTTTTGTTTTTCAATGTGTGGCATTACTCAAATAGTAATCTTATTGCATCACTAAAGAAGTCAGTGTCTCCTGCAAGCCAGATTTCTGGTTTGTTTGTGCCACATATGTGCTTTATTATTTATTTTTACGCACTGATTCATGCTACGCTTTTCTGGAGCCCCCAGACGATAATAAAACATCAGCAGGGGTTAATGGAGACTGGTAGGGGGTGCAGCAGGGAGCTTTTGTTCCTATTTTATCTGGCAGCCTGCAGCAGGCAGAAGCAGGCTGTGGCTCAAAAGCTTCCTCATTTATCTCGGTCAGGTTTCACTGCTGATAAACTTCTATTGAAATGGATGGCTGCTATTGTGCTTACCAGTGGGGAAGATTTCTCATTGACTTGCTACAGGTTTAAAGCATTTTCCTGCCGTGCTATGAGGTTAAAAATGTATGATCTGCTCTGTTGAATTGGTTTTATGTTTTCCTGCTCAAGTGAATATTCGTCTTCTGGACACGTATGCTACCTGTTTTAAGACACAGGCTGGATTTAAAATGGCCAACAAAACCTGTATTGATATAGCGCGCGCGTGTCTTTGTGTTTAGAGGAAGCACATTGATACAGCTGGTTTCCTTGCAATTTTTCAGTGTGTTTTTGCTTCAGCTATCCTTTATCCATCCTCTTTCCTTTTCTCCATTCTTCTCAAATCCAGTGAGGAAACAGACATACACCTACTGGGGTGGGCTTTGAGCAAGGACTGTGTACTTCCCATACTGATCCTAATGATTTTGAGTGCAGTTCTAACTTGGAGTGTTTCTGTATGCCCAACTCTATTTATCATGCCTAGCATTACTTTTCCTAACCCTGATGATTAATGGGGAACGTCTTTTATATCTTGCTTCTTTTCAGCATAAGTACACACATGCTTTCAGCACACAGCTTTATCGGGCAACAGAAAATGGAAGCTATTAAGATTTTTTGGGGGTACAAAGGTCTTGAACAGAGAAGACCTTATTGTGTATGACCCGGGAATTAAAAGCTTGGCATCTGGAGAATGCTCCATTCTGCATTCTAATCCTGAAATTGTAGAGCTACATTTTTCCTCTGACAACACCCTCTATTTCATCAGTACCCTAACAAGGAAATTTTGTTTTCCAAGCATTCAAAAAAAAAATTGAGTAATTCTGTTTCTCCTATGTCTGTATATTGTGAAATACTGATGTATAGACAAGCTTGATTGCTTTTGTTCAACCCCCCACTTTTTAATAAAGCACTGAAAATTGAGAAGTAGGAACAGTTGACTCCCTGCCAAGTTGAACACACACGTTTGTGTATAATTACATTTAGACAGAACCAATATCTCTTGTAGATATTAGAAGTAAATGCAGATGAAGGATACATCTGAAACTGCTTTGCTTCTTAATTCTGGCCCTGGTATATTATACAAATAAGATACATACAGTAACTCCTTGCTTAACGTTGTAGTTATGTTCCTGGAAAATGCTACTTTAAGCAAAACGATGTTAAGCGAATCCAATTTTCCCATAAAAATTAATGTAAATGGGGGGGGGGGGGGGGAGTGGGGGTTAGGTTCCAGGGAAATTTTTTTCACCAGACAAAAGTCTCTCTCTCTATATATATATATATATCTATCTATCCTATCTATCCATCTATCCATCTATCCATCCATCCATCCATCCATCCATCCATCCATCCACACACACACACACACACACACACACACACACACACACACACAGTACAAGTTTTAAACAATTTAATACTGTACACAGCAATGATGATTGTGAAGCTTGGTTGAAGTGGTGAAGTCAGAGGGTGGGATATTTCCCAGGGAATGCCTTACTGCTAAATGATGAACTAGCACTCGGCTGAGCCCTCAAGGGTTAACACATTGTTGTTAATGCAGCCTCACACTCTATAAGGCAGCACGAATGGAGAGAGGGGAGACAGAGCCACACACTGTGTGTGTGCGTGAGGGAGACAGACACATACATTGCCCCTTTAAGTACGGTGACCCCACTTTAAGTACATTGCCTTTTTAAGTAGATCAGCAAGTTGAGACAGCAGCTGCTGCCAGCAAGCTCCCTCCATCCTGAGCCCTGTCGTGTCCCCCCACTGCTCTGTGGAGATAAGGTACAGGATGGGTGGCAGGAGCAGGGGGAGGGGGAAACCCTGACATTGGCACCCCTCTTCCCCCTCTCCCCCGTACAGCAAGCAGGAGGCTCCTGGGAGCAGCTCCAAGGCAGACGGCAGGAGCAGCACAGCAGTGGGGGGAGGGACACCTGAACTGCCCGGCAACTGGGCGGCTGCTGCACAGGGAACTTAGGGGAGCGAGGAGCTGATGGGGGGCTGCCGGTCCACCCTGGTTCCAAGCCTCCACCACTAACTCCAATGGGCTGCTCTTTCTGCAAGCAGTGGACAAAGCAGGAGGCTGCCAAACAGGGTTATAAGGGAGCATTGCACAACTTTAAACAAGCATGTTCTCTAATTGATCAGCAACGAAACAACGTTAACTGGGATGACTTTAAGCAAGGAGTTACTGTACACTGATTCAGCAAAGCACTTCTAGCACGTGCATAAATACTTTGCTGAAGGAGGGCCTCCAAGTTCATTTTGGTTTGAGGCAGTGTTCAGGTTTTGTAGATATTCCATATTTTAAAATGAGGGGAGGGGATGCTGCAAGCTCTACTATTGATATAACTTACCAAAGTGAGGAGCTTTTCATGTGAGGCTCTGTAGCAGGGTCACTTAAGGGCCAGCAGGTCTCCAAGGTCCTGAATGGGTGTGAGAGCCTTGTCGGGCCATTTGGTGGCCTGGCAGCCAAGTTACTGTCCTGCTGTGGGTTGCTCACAGTTGGACTAGGGTAGGGGGACTCAGGCCCTCAATCTCCACTGGGTTCTGGCCCAGGGCACAAGGGGTGAAGGGTGTTTCCATCCCCTTTAGCTGACACCCCAGACCAGCCTCCCTGGGCCACTTCCAACCCCCCACCTCGCTCTCTTCAATTTGGGGCGTGGTCACAGTCCTCTGCTTCCTTCCGTGTGTTCAGACAGTCTCAGTGATTCGCATACACTGAGAAGTCCTGACAGACTATGTCTACACTGCAGTTAGACATCCACGGCTGGTCCATGCTGTCTGACTCGGGCTTGGGTTAAGGGGCTGTTTAATTGGAGTGCAGACTTTCAGGCTCGGGCTGCACCCCTATCTCTGGGACCCTCCCACCCAAGTCCCAACATCTGCACTGCAATTAAACAGCCCTAAGCCCAGAGGGACTGAGTCGGCTGGCATGGGCCAGCACCAGGTGTCTAATTGCAACATAAACATACCCTCAATGTCCATTTATTCCCCCTTGTCAGAGAGAAGGGGAGAGGAAAAGGGTCAGATGCCTGGCTGCCCGATCGGGCTTTCCCCTGTGAATTCCTCTGTCCCAGAAGGTACTATCTGGCTTTCTTCCTGCGACAGCCTCTCCATTCTCCCCAGCTTGACTGCCAGACTCCAATTTTAAGCTGGTCCTCCATTTCAAACATGCTCTGTAGCTGCTATGGAGCAGGGCGTTCTTGGCCCAGCATTGCTCCATCTCCCCTTTAGTCTTAGTTAGGGGTATATAAACCCCATTACAGGTTCTCATGGACTTTTTCAGTCAGTGAAGAATTAAGTCTCACAACACAGGCAGAAAAATGGCACGTTATGTCCATTTTATTGCTGAGAGGAAACTCAGACATAGAGAGGTTAAGTGACTTTCCCAAAACCACACATAAGTCAGGTCTTCTGACTTCCAGAATAATGGATCATTTAAAAAGAAATTATATATTTTAAACAAAGTGCTGTTAAGTGCAGGGGGGGGTCACTTTTGTGGGACCGTTCAAAGTGTTTTAAAATAAAAAACAAAAAGAGGAAATATAGTTAAAATACAAATGTTGCCTCTTAGGTGCAAAAACATTAAGTGCTAGATTTTGTTATCTTTGATAACTTGTATATATAGAATAAATGTAAAATATAGTGGGGCACCTATTAAAAATATCTTCTGTAGGTTAGTGCTCAAAGAACTCTTGTGTGGTGTCCCACCAGTAAGACTTCATTGTGATTTACATACTTGCAGGTAGGTTGTTGATGCTTTAAAAAACAACAACAACAAAAAGACAGTGAAAATTTCCCTCTTCCTTGCTTGTAGACCCCACTATGTGCAGTAAGAACACTGCCTGTCATCAGCCTAACTTTGCAGACATGATACCATTTGACTGTTTTAAAAATAATTTTGAGACAGCAAAAGGCTTTGTGATATTGATTGTAAAAAATTTTTCCTAAGTGTAGGTCTTGCAGACTCTGCCTGGACTCTAAAAGTCAGACTAGATTCTTTCCTTCTCGCACATTATCACCAATAATAAAGGAGTTTAACAGGCCACACTGGATCCTCACCTACATCTGTGCAACTCCATTCTCTTTGAATTACAGGCAAGTCTCATCTTACGCGGGGTTCCGTTCCGCGGTTAGCGCATAAAGCGAAAACCGCGTATAGTCAAAATTACATTGAGTTGAATGGCGGGCGGAATTGCCCACACTACAGGTACAGTATTAAAATTGTTATTTTTCTCTTTTTGTTGTTTTTTGTTTTGGTTTTTGCCGACCGCGTAAAGCTGAAATCGCGCATGTTAAATGCGCGTAAGATGCGACAGACCTGTATACCCTCAGAGACACCTATGCACAGGTGTGATAGTAAGTACCAACCCACTTTCACCTCTGCCTATGCATACCCACTGCCTTTAATAGACTTGCACCTGAGTAACTGATTGGAACATAAGCTCAGAGCCTACTATTTTGCCCTGTACACTTCTTGTATTTCTTGTTTCATAGTAGTTGAGAAGTGAAGTATTAGGTTAGACCTGTGGTCATTATCCAGTCTCCAGCAATGGCCACGACTAGATACTTTAAACAAAAGTGCTAGAATTGCTCTAATGAAAAATTGTGGAATAACTACTAATCCTCTCCCCTCTAAACTGCCACATCCTAATTTTTCAAGCTTCCTTCATGTGAAAAAATCTGTCTCTGATTCTGAACTCTTTGTTATTCCTATATCTTTTTTGAGGTGGGTTGACCAGAACAGAATACAGTATTCCAGGTGAAGGTTTACCATTTAGTTATATAATGAATGGCATTATAGGTTTTTTTTCATTATTTTTTCCACATTCTTTAAACATCCTAACACTTTATTTGCTTTTATGAGCATGGCTGCACATTGAGCTGAAATGGATGTTGGATTTAGGATTAAATCCAGAGTAACTTCTCCTCTTGTGTGCTCTGGAAGTAGCTGTTCCACGAGCTCTGAACCATATGACCAGTTTATATGTGGGTAGTTGAAATCACCCATTTTTATTCCTCCTTAACTTTAAATTGTCTCTGATTACCCTCAACACTACAAACCTAATATATTTCATTCTCTGAAGTGTGGTAATACAACCCTAGTAGTATATTCCTATTCTTATGATTTGGGATTTATATCCAAAGTTTATGGTCCCTTCCACTCTGATGTGTTGTTTTCATGGAATCTTTAAGTTGTAGTGCTCACCCTCCACCTCTACAATCTAATCTATCCTTCTTGTGTAGTTTATGCCCATTTAATACTGTGCCCCTTTGATGTCATTCCACTATGTTTTAGAAGTGTTGAATGCATGACGTTTCTCTTCCATTATCAGGAATACTTATTTGCCCGTTTAAAACTACTTTTATTTGTATATAGATGTTACCTCTTTCTGACATTTTTTAGGTTGTGTCTATGCTCTCAACCCTGTTTATCCTTCATTTCAACTAATTTCTGTCTGATCCTTTACTACTAAATGTAGTTTCTTTTGTATTAGTGAGACTTCCTAGAGGATGTCATTGTTGATTGTCACGGTGTTTGTAAACAGAAGCTATTTTTTCCCTATTTATTTGAGTATCTTTGGCCTGAGTCAATCCCAATGATAAATTGATTTCAGAAACAATGGATTGTTTGTTATCACCATGAAAGTATAATTAGGGTGTTAGAAATGCTAGATTTGAGACATTGCTTAATTGATGCATTGGGTGAAGCTGTCTCATGGGAAATGAGTGAGTTTATTCAATATCTGCAATAACAGAAGTGGAACAAAATGTTTATGATGTCTGCAGTAATAGAAAAGGAAATGCAGAAAAGATATATTTTTAGATAATTTTTTGGTAATATCCTTGTTATACACTTACGGTGTTTTGTCTGAGACAACAGTAGGTTTTGTAACACCTAGCATGGAAAGAACAATTCTATCTTGAGTAGAATTATTACAAATCTGCCTTCTTTACAATCAGAACATAAGTATTTTCCATACAAAGTAATGATATTAGTTTTGCATACTATAGTGTGTATACATGTATAGATCCCATGCTAGACCAACTAATAACTCCCTCAACAATTAAAGGTTTCAGAGTAGCAGCCGTGTTAGTCTGTATCCGCAAAAAGAACAGGAGTACTTGTGGCACCTTAGAGACTAACAAATTTATTAGAGCATAAGCTTTTGTGGACTACAGCCCACTTCTTCGGATGCATATGTAAGAAGTGGGCTGTAGTCCACGAAAGCTTATGCTCTAATAAATTTGTTAGTCTCTAAGGTGCCACAAGTACTCCTGTTCTTTCAACAACTAAAATCTCTGAACTAGAGGGTCACATTTTGTTGCTTGTGTAAGATGGGCACATTGCATACACTAGAGGCTCCTTGGATTCCTGCATTCACCCCCGACGAGCTCCCTGTGTGCTACCTTTCTGGACCACCGTATTTCTTGAAACTCCCATCCTTCCCATGGCAGGGGCTCTGTGTGCTCTCCATGTCACTTTCTCCCCCATACCAGGGTTCCCCATTCTCCCTACCATGTTAGAGGCTCTTTGTGTGCCCCCATTTTCTCCCTTACCTCCACCATTCTTATTTATGTTCTTTCTTTGTGGGGGATAAGTAATTCAGGGTGTCGACATTTTAAACTGTGTTGGGAGGAAGGGCAGAGCTGAGATGGGTGTGTTATGCTGGAAGGTGGTAATGGCTGCCATCTGCTGGTTCTTTGATCTATAGACAGTTAGAGATGATTGGAGTTGCTAAGTTTGCTAACCAAATGCCAGAGGCTTTGTGTCCCCCCTGTTTTCCTTTTCCTGTCTTCTGAATTTCACCCAAATCAATAGGTGCCCCGTGATGCCTAGAACATTCCCTGACATTTTGAAGTTGATCACCTGGTCTCTCTAATATCCTGGGACCAACACGGCTACAACTACACTACATCAAGTTGAGTGTAAGGCCTTGCAAACTTGGCCAAATCTGAATTTAAGAATGGTCATACTGGGTCAGACCAATGATCCATCCAGCTCAGTGTGCTGCCTATGACAGTGCCAGAGTTTCCTGGGGAGTGTGTAGCATATTGACAGGGCCGGCTCTAGGCACCGGCAAAGCAAGCAGTTGCTTGGGGCAGCAGATTTGCAAGGGGCGCAAGAATCCAGCATGGGAGTTAAGAACCAACAGGGGCCCCTGGGAGCTGTAGTTCCTTGGTTAGCGCCTTGCCTATAGAGCCAGCCCTGGAGCAGGGAAAGAATTACATTTCCCAGCATTCCCTTGGCCACTAGCAACAGGAAGAGGTGTGGGAAAGGAGCATGGAACTGAAATCTGCAGCTTGCTGTGAATGGTAGGAACAGAGCCAGCTCTAGGTTTTTTGCCGCTCCCCCTGTCCCCCTGTATTGCCCCAGCCCAGGGCTCCCCCCCGCCCACACCCCCTGCTGCCCCAGCTCTGGCCCCCACCTGCACTCCCCTGCTTCCCCAGCCCTGGGCTCTTCCCCTCCCCACCGCACCTCCTGCTGCCCCAGCCTTGGGCTCTCCCCCAAAGAAGGAATTGGAGGGACTAAATGGACGGTGCACCTCTCTATCTGAAGCCTAGCAAGGGAGGTATGTGGATCCCACTAGAATTTAAAATGAAAAGTAAGGGAGGGGAGGCTCTACTAGACTGGGCAGCTTTAGATACAGTACCAGGCACTTAGGAGGATTTCCACTTCTGAGCCATGGAAGCAGAAATTGACTTTTCCTCTCCAGATATAGCTAATATTCAGAAAGGGAATCTAGCACCTGCCTTCCAGATTTGAACACCCTCAAAATTCAGGAGTGCTCAAGCTCAATTTGGGCAGCTGTTACTTCATTTCCCCCAAATCAAATACACTGATCCACTGTAACTTGCTGTAGAAAAAGTAGAATAAATTGAGCAAGAAATGCTTCCCAGTGGTTATTAGGACTGGAATTGCTATTTTCAATAGCCATTGCTTTTTTTTTTTTTTTTTTAAGTTTTAGTTTTATTTGTTTAAAAGGAAGACCGTGATAGTGCATTCCCCATAGAAACAAAGAATGGAACAAAAGAATAATAAAGGCACCTCAACTTTTCCTCATTTATGTAGGACAGTCTTATAATGTGCATCCAGATATCCTCCAGTCACACAAGCTGAAAATTGTTCCACTTTACTGCAGTTCTGTAACCATGTGGGAACCAATCCTGTCTGTGTTCTGTGCACATCCAAAATTCCTGCTGAATGACCCGCCCTGGGAGCGAGTTACCAGTGACCCAGGGCTGAGGCAGCAGGAGGGTGCAGTTGGGAGGGGGAGAGCCCAGGGCTGAGGTGGGGGGCAGGCAAAAATTTTTTTGCTTGGGGCAGCAAAAAACCAAGAGCCGGCCCTGCATATTGATTATTTGGAGTGTGGGGTTTTTTTGTTTGTTTGTTTTTTGGGGGGAGGGCATTTTTGAGGAGGGACAACTTGATATGAAATGTTATTGGGGTGTCTTACATTCTTTTGAATTATTTTTAAAGCTGTTATTCTTACAGCAACAAGGTGCCTATTAAATGTTTTGTTTTTTTTATTTCATGAAGTGACCACAATACATAGCATTAAAACTATTGTCCTTTCTTCAGAAATAATAAAACAAAAATCTCCCAAAATCGGGTAGGCTGAACCGAACACAGAGTGTTTTCAGGCATGTCCTAAAATGATGCTAAGGTAATCTTCAGAATGACAATAGAAATAATACTGAAAATGCTGAAAGGTCACATCACTGGGGTCCCCCCATATAACTCTGCCAATATACCACATGATTTGCCAAACCTGCCTGTTCTAATTGTAACCGATGAAATGGGCAATGTGTTTTGACTAGATTGAGACCACCAGTTAAATGTCAAGTAGTGCTGCTGGAAGTGGAATGTCACTGCATCAGCCCAATTATATCACTTAGTTGTTGGTATTTAGAAGTGAATTACATTTAGAATATTTGGCAAAACTTGAGACACCGAACAAATTGCTCTGGTGCAAAATTCCACTCTGCAGTTTTTTGGTTTCAGATGGAAACAATACTATGAGATATTAAGTTGTATGTATTATTATTCACATTGTGTGTGGTCATCAGCATCTTAAGCTATGGCCACTATTTTTTGTTTTAATTCATTTTATTTTCAATATGCTACATTTTTTTTAAGTTTTTTTATTGATATTGTTTTGTTTGACTGACTTGCAAGACCCTTGCCTAGAAGAAAGACAATTTGCATTTCTTGTGTGTGATTTCTCCCCCTCCCCCCATAGAACTACTCACTCTTTCAGTAAAGGTAGCATTTGTGGTTAAGCCACATCTGTTTCCTGTTGTAGCCTGTATTCTCACTGTGGTCTGAAGTATTTAGAACGGCCTCAGAATGTGAAACCCACACCACACTGTGGTTAAAGCAGCACAAACCACTGGAGACACTAGCTCAGATTATAAGGCAGGTTTCTTAACCAGGGATTCAGAGGGCCTGGTTATCAATTTGGCTGAATAATCCATTTGGGATCCTTCAGAGGAGTACACATGCAAGGAAGATCAGCTTGTGACCTGATTGTTCCCTGAATTTCACAGTCTGAAGAGTTTGAGTGGTAGCCGTGTTAGTCCTTGTCAGCAAAAACTATGAGGAGTCCTTGTATTTATACCTGCTACTGTATTTTCCACTCCATGCATCTGATGAAGTGGGTTCTAGCACACGAAAGCTTATGCCCAAATAACTTCGTTAGTCTCTGAGCTGCCACAAAATCTGAAGAAAAACAACAAGGAGTCTGGTGGCACCTTAAAGACTAACAGATTTATTAATAATAAATAATAAATCTGTTAATCTTTAAGGTGCCACCAGACTCCTTGTTGTTTTTGTAGATACAGACTAACACGGCTACCCCGTAATACTTAAAATCTGAAGAGTGTATGTTGAATTCCTCTAGAATGAATTGATTTGTGACTATTTTTTTCTCTTTTGTGTAGAATGTATGCATCACCCCCGCGTCCTTTCTTGCTTTTCCTCCTGTGTCACTCTGGTTCTTTTTTGCTTTGTGAACCACAAATTGGGATCCTTTTAAAACCTTTTGAAATCCACCCAACGTCAGTAG
Source organism: Chrysemys picta bellii (assembly GCF_011386835.1). Taxonomy (NCBI): domain Eukaryota; kingdom Metazoa; phylum Chordata; order Testudines; family Emydidae; genus Chrysemys; species Chrysemys picta. The sequence goes on along the minus strand of NC_088791.1, from coordinate 129,128,412 downwards.
GAACTAAATGTTGCTGTCTTTGGTCATTGTGGAATGAGTGCTGCTCTAACTCCAGTTCTTAGTAGACAGATATGCACTTTAAGAAACTTCTTCACCACAGTTTGCACTAATTGACACCACTTCTTGCCAGTCTCTGCCGAATGGTTATGGTTTGAATGGGCATGGAACCTGATTTATGCCCTCACCCTTCCAGGTGAGGATTGGGGCATGTGTGGGCAAGGTTGCACGGTCCTAGTTCGTGCTGTACCTGGACTGCCGATCCGGCACCTTTCACCAGTGTTAAGTTCATTTAAATAACCAAGTTTTCTTGTTGCCCACCTAGGACTTGGGAGACCTGGGTTCTATTCCCTGCTCCACTACAGACTTCCTGAGTGATCTCGGGCAAGTTACTTAGGCCTGATCTACACTACAAATTTAGGTCGAGACAAGTCTCCTTGTGTCGATCTGTGTATGTGTGTCTATGTTCAAATTTGTCCCCAGGTGATGTAAGCGCCCATTTACAGCAGTATAGTAAAACCACCTCCCTGAATGGCATAGAGCCATGGTTGACCTACTGATGGCAATATATTGTGAGTGTAGACACTGCATGACTTGACTCAACCCTAACAGTCTTCCAGCAGCTGTCCCACAATGTCCCATTCCCTGCGACAGTGACCATTCTGGCCACAATTTTAAACTCCACTGTCCAGGGATCACAGAGACCGGAAGCCACATCCACCCCTTAAGCCTCCCACGTGTTTTTGGAATGCCTCTTCCTGATTGCACACTTAGGAGCTCGCCCTTGTGTTCAACTGCCCAACAGACCGTGTACGACTAGGCGCGCTTCTGCCTGGAATACACAGGTATTGGATCTCCTTGGCCTGTGGGGAGAAGAGGCTGTGAAAGCACAGCTACAGACCAACCATAGAAACATGGACATCTACGAGCATATTGCACAGGCAATGCGGGCAAAGGGGTATGACAGAGAGCAGCAGCAGTGCCATGTGAAAACGAAGGAACTTCATCAGGGATACCAGGCCTGGGAGCATAACAGCAGATCAGGTACTGAACTGCAGACCTGCATAGCATACTTGGCAGAGACCCCACCAGCACTCCGCAAACCACTATGGGTACCTTTAAGGAGCCCAAAACAGCGGCCCCTGTCGTAAACAGTGAGGGGGGACTCCAGCCATGCCGCAAGCCAGGACCTGTTTGAGACTCCTCCATAGCCTAGCCACTCTGAACTGGTAGTTGAAACTTTCCTTGGTGCTGTCAAGGTGGCCAGTGCACAGCTTCATGAGCGAGGGGTAGGCTAAGTACCCCCAGAATCAGCATGGGCATTTCAACATCACTGATGGTAATCTGCTGATTGGGAAAGAATGTCTCTGCTTGCAGCTTTCTGAGCTTTCTAAGTCCTGTGTTTTTCAAAACGTGAGTGTCATGCACCTTCCGGTACCAACTCGCATTGATATCAATGAAGAATTCTCGGTGATCCATCATTGCTTGTATAACTATAGAAAAGTAACCTTTCTGTTGAAGTACTCAGTAGCAAGGTGGGCTGGTGCCAAAATAGGGATGAGCATGCTGTCTGTCGCCCCACCACAGTTTGGGAACCCATTGCTGCAGATCCATCCACTATGTACTGCATGGTGTTGAGAATCATAGTCCTGTGCATCAGGAGATGATTAATGGTCCTACACACTTGCTAAATGGAAGGATAAACAAAAATAGTTCTGCAGCTAGGGTCCTTGATTTCAAAAGGGCAAACTTTACAAAATTAAGGGAATTATTTAGGGAAGTGGACTGGGCTGAAGAACTCCAGTATCTGAATTTGGAGGAGGCTTGGAATTATTTGAAGGTAAAGATGCAGAAAGTATCGGAGGCCTGAGCAAAGGGAAAAAATTCGTAAGGAAAGATTATAGACCAAACTGGATGAACAAGCATTCAAACAGGTTATTAAGAGAAAGCAGAAAGCCTCCAAGGAATGGAAGAAGGGATGGAGCAGCAAGAAAAGCTACTTGCTGAAGGTCAGAAAATGTAGGGGGAAAAGTGAGAACTTCCAAAAGCCAAGCAAAGTTGGACCTTCCAATGGAAATTTAAAACAATGTAAAAAGTTCTTTAGCCATATAAATAAAAAGAGAACAAGGAAAGAAGTGGGACTGCTAAACACAGAGGATGGGAGTGGAGATTAAAGATAATCTACGTATGGGCCATACTTAAACACTTTACCCTTATTAAAAACTGAGGCAATGAGAATTTTGGGAGATAGTGGCCGGCTGGTTAATGGGAACAAGGATGTGGTAGTAGAAATTACTATATCTGAAGTGGAAGCCAAACTCAAACAGTTTAATGGGACAGAATCTGTGGGCCCAGATAATCTCCATGCAAGCATATCAAAGGAACTGGCACGTGAAATTGTAAGCCCATTAGCAAAGATTTTCAATGACTCTGTAAACTTAGGGGTCGTACTCTATGACTGGAGAATTGCAAATATGTTACCTATATTTATGAAAGGTGGGAAAAAGTGATCTGGGAAATGACAGGCCTCTTAGTTTGACCTCAATTGTATGCAAGAACGAAGAACAAATTTTGAAAGAGTAGTTAAGGACATAGAGGTAAACAGTAATTGGGATAAAATACAACATGGTTTTACGAAAGGTAGATCATGCCAGAGTAACCTGATCTCTTTCTTTGAGAAGATAACCAATTTTCAAGACAAAGGACATGCTGTAGATCTAATCTACGTGGATTTCAGTAAAGTCTTTGATACAGTTACACATTGTAATTTATTAGTTAAATTGGAGAAGATGCGGATTAATACAAGAATTGAAAGGTGGGTAAGGAACTGGTTTAAGAGAAGACAACAACGGATCATACTGAAAGGTGAACTGCTAGGACGGAGGGAGGTTACTAGTAGAGTTCCTCAAGGATCAGTCTTGGGACCAGTGTTGTTTAACATTTTCATTAATGATCTTGACAGAAAAAGTAGGAGTGTGGTAATAAAATTTGTGGATTACACAAAGTTGGGAAGTAGTGCCAATATGGAAGAGGACTGGAATATCATACAAGAAGATTTGGACAACCTTGAAAACTGGAGTAACAGAAGTGGGATGAAATTTAATAGTACAAAGTAAAAGGTCACGCAACAAGAATTTTGCTATAAACTGGGGACTGATCAGTTGGATGCAACAGAGGAGGACAAAGACCTGGGTTTTAATAGTTCTTAACGTTTATAGATTTAGTAATTTTAATAGTTTTTAGCATCTTTTTAGAGTTAGATTAAGCTACGGAGGAACCCATCGTACTCTGTTTGGGTATCAGACTGTGCCCAGAACTCTGGGTTTCAAACTCTGCGCCTGCTGTTGTGACAGATTTATGTTACCAATCTGCCTGAGGCGTCAGGTGATTAGGCTGAGGCTGCAGGATTGTTAGGGGAGGAGATGAAGGAGCACACCAAGGGTCTAAGTTTTAAAGCTTTATTAATAAAATAATAAAATAACAGCGGAGAGTGCTGAGGGTTCCCCACGTCACTTAGAGGAAGGAAGAAAGGGTTAGTGCCCCAAGCCCTAACCCACTTTCATACTCTCACGCACTACCCGATGCTGGCCAAGCCCAGGTGTAACGTAAGAAGAAGAGGGTGGACAGGAGTTCTGTCCTGTGCACAGGTCGTCCAGGGTTCGCTGTCAATCTCCAACTTGCTTTAGCTCTTAGGAAGGTTTTAAGTCCTGGGTTTTTGGGGGGGCATTTTGTTTAGGGACCTCTGTTTTTTGTGCTTTTTTTACCAGTTCAAACCAGCTTTCTGTGGCGTCCTCAGCTTTCCCAAAACACACCAGCTTCAGGGATGTGAGATGGTTGTTTTTCCCCTTGCTGGCCTTTACAGTCTCCCTAGGTTTTGCAATTTTTGCAGTCCTCCTCAGCTTAGTTCTCCTTTCTTATGGCTGACTGGGGTTGGGTAAGATATGAACGCAGCTGCGGACTTCTAGTTGAGCGCCGTGACCTTAGACTGGGGCCAGTGTTTTATTTTTGGACTGAGCTAGCTGAAGCATTGAGTTAACCCGTTTTTTGCTCTTTCCCTCCCTCTTCAGCCTCTCGCAACCTGCAAAGGAATCTTCCACTCTACACTCACACCTTTAACCCTTTCCAAAATGCCTTGCAATGATTGCAACAGCGTTGGCAACATACAATGCTGATCTGCCTCCCCCAGGGGGACCCCCTGAGAGAGGGGGCCATTGGGGTGTGACACTGTCCACAGTCCTCCTCAGTCATTGATAACTACCAACACTGCTTCTGCTGCTTGGGAGAAGCTCATATTATGGCTCGGTGCAGAATTTGCCAGTCCTTCCCCAGCCGTACCCAAGCTGGGTGGGCATTTCATCTCCGCAAGTATCTCATGGAGAAGGCAATGAGACGGCAATTGGGAACCCCCCCATACATTGGTCTGAGTTAGCAACTAGCGTGCCTCCTGCTCCAGAATCCGACCCCGGTGCCAGGGAATCCAGCCCCACACACCCCATTGCACGGCCTACTTGGGAAGTTAGGAAGCACTCTCATAAGCATGGGAATAAGATTCCTCTAAGTCCACTTCAAAGAAATCGGCTGTGCCTGCAAGCAAATCCACCAGTTCAGCCCATGAGGACTTAGGTTGTCCTAAGGCCCACAGATAAGACAAGAAGGCCAGAAACATTGGGCTCCGCTGGCTCTAGACCATGCTCCGTTGGTACCGCCATCCCTTTCACATCAATATTTATCCCACCACAGACTATTTCTCAGATTTATGGGCTCCAGACATTTCCAATACAGAGTTCTACCCTTTGGGATAGCTACTGCCCATAGAGTCTTTAACAAGATATTTTCAGTGGAAGCAGCTCATGTCAGACATTGTTTTCCCTTACTTTAATGACTGGCTCTTCACCACCAAATCATGCCAAGAAGCCTATACGTCAATCTCTGTAATGCTCTGCCTCCTTTCCTCACTGGGAGTCAGAGTAAACATTGAAAAATCTGTTCTTACCCCCATGCAATCTTTGGATTTCATTGGAGCAACCTGGAACTCTGTCACTACAAGGGTATACAGACAAGTTCCAGACCATGAACGATATCCTAGCTCACATCTTGAGCAACCTTCAGGTAACAGTGAAATGGTGTCTGTCGCTACTTGGCCACATGGCCACGTGCATGTACATCACTCCATTCGCAAGTCTCCACCTTCGTTGCCTTCAAACATGGCTACAGTTGGTTTATTCCCCAAGCGATCATTCCACAAACCTCACACTGACCGTTCCCACCAAGGACAAATCCTCATCCTGTATGTGTGTGGGTCCCCTCTCTCCCCTCTTTGCTGAACAAGGCCATCATTACAGATGCGTCCCTACTAGTTTGGGGAGCCCATGTGGGCAACCACACGGTGCAAGGAACATGGACAGCTCAAGAGTCCAGAATGCACATCAATGCCCTGGAATCCTGATGACATCAGACAACACCATGACGGTCTTCTACATCAACAAGCAAGGCGGAGCAAGATCTACCTCTCTTTGTGCGGAAGCAGACAATCTCTGGAACTGATGCATCAGCAGTCAGATCACTCTATGTGCAGCCTAGCTTCTGGGGACGCAGAATGTATTCTCTCACTCCCTCAGCAGTCATTTCGCTATTGACTGCAAGTGGGAAAATCACAACACAGTGCTGCGTGGCATTTTCACATGATAGGGAACCCTAACAAGAGATGTGTTTGCTTCCCAGGCCAACAAGAAGTGCACCACCTATTGCTCCAGAGGAGTCCTAAGTTACCGCTCCCAGGATGATGCTCTCCTTCTTTCCTGATCAGAGCAGTTAAACTATGCCTTGCCTCCACTGCTGCTTCTGCCATGAGTGCTATGCAAGATCTGGCAGGACAGGGCAAGAGTCATCCTGATCACCTCTTTTTGGCCTAGACAGTTCTGGTTCCCCAACCTCCTGTGCATGTTGTCTGCCAGTTTCGCTCCCAATATTTCCCGAGCTCCTTATCCAATACGATGGCAGGATCGAACACCCTAATCCACGACCACTCCACCTCAGGACCACAATTGCCAACTTTCACCTGGTAAATAAGCACCCCAACTTTCACAATAAACCAAAAGTCAAACTAATCCCATTTCAAAACCAGGCCAAAACAGAAAGCAATCCCTAAGAACCCCAACACTCTGTGACTAGATTCCCCCAGCGTGCAATCTGGGACTGTGGTGAGCCTGCTGTGCACCCCTGACTCTGTCCCCCCCCCTTTCCCCGGCTTGCTGGGAGCCGATTTAAAAAAATAAAAAAAAAAAAGCAACAAGCTACAACAAGCAACAAACTACAAGCCCAACAGCCTACAAGCCAAAAACTAACTAACAAGCAACTCCAGCCAATTAAGCCAAAAACAAGCCCAATTTCTGCCCCCCCCCCGCCCCACAGGTTTGGCATATCTGCTCAGGACATGGTATTTGGATGGGCATCATCCCTAGACTGTACATGCTCCTCAGCCCTGTGAGAGATCCTCTCTGATAGCAGAAAGGACTTGACTAGGAAATGTGACCTAGCTAAATGGAAACGTTTCTCGTCATGGACACAACAAAGAGGTGTTCTACCAGAAGCTACAGATATTCCACTCATCCTACACTATATCCTAACTTTGAAGACATCGGGTCTCTCCTTTAGTATCTTGTGAATCTACTTGGCAGCAATCAGTGCATTCCATCAACTTACTGAGGGCTACTCTATTTTCACACAGCCACTAATCCATCGGTTCTGACTTCTGGAAAGGCCTGATAAGTTTTCCAACCTCCTCAAAAGATTGCACCCGATTGGACTTGAAACTTGTTTTTCAGTACTGACAAGTGCCCCCTTTGAGCCTTTAGCTACTTGCTCCATGTCCGTCCTCTTGATGAAGGTCTCCTTTCTTGTAATTACATCAGTGAAGTCAGACCGTCCATACACTGTGTTTCATAAAGATAAAGTTTCTTTAAACTTACATCCCAAATTTATCCCTAAAGTGGTTATGGAATTTCACCTTAACCAATCCATTCACTTACCTGTATTCTTCCCAAAACCGCATACATCTCTAGAATAACATAGACTCCGCTCTGTCGACGTCCGACAAGCTTTGGCCTTTTACCAGCAGAGAACAGAACCAATCAGGAGGTCTCTGAGATTGTTTGTTTGTCCCTGTAGTGAAGAGAGTCAGAGGGCGTGCCATCTCCACCCAGAGAATTTACAAATGGGTCTCTGGCTGCATTCTATTCTATCAACTGTCGAGCCTGCCTCCCTCCCCCTACAGAGGTATGAATTCACTGCACTAGAGCTCAAGCAACAATCACAGGATGTACTCCTCCTAGATACCTGTAAACTGGCCACATGGAGCTCCATTCACACAATTACCAGGCATTATGCCCTGGTACAGGACTCAGCTGCTGATGCCTCCTTTGGGATGGCAATTATCCATTCAATCCTACCAGCTTCAGCCTCACACTCTCCCCCTGCTTAGATACTGCTTGTCAATCACCCACAGTGGAATACAATAGGGACCATCATTCGAGGAGCCAGAGGAGGTTACTTACCTGTAACTGGAGGTTCTTTGAGAAGTGGATTCCAAAGCTCACCCTCCCTTATTCATAGTAGAGAAGGAACTGAAGAGGCGGTTGGTCCATCCCGCCCTTTACTGCCTCTGTTGGAGGCACCAAGCGAGACAGGGCGCATGTGCAGACCACTGGACACTACTTTCAAATTCTCTGTCTCCCAGCGCATAGTGCGCATGCATAACCCACAGTAAAATACAGATATGGACCCCACATCACGAAGAACCTCCAGTTGCAGGTAAGTAATCTCCTTATACACTCCAAACCAGAAATTTACAAACGGCTAGGTAATGGTTTCTTTTCTCTTCTCCTCCCTTCCCCCTCCTGTACTTTCCTTTCGTGGCAAGTAGATGGTTGATTGCACTGTTTTAGTAGCCTAACTTGCCATTTAAAGCTTATGTGAGCTTCCATTTAGTTTACAGTGCACACTTTTTAAGTAATCCTTTTACCAGCAGTTCCCATGATACTGTCTCTGATATCACAATTGTGTTCTATTGTTAAGTACAGGGTGAAAGTGTGGTAGCTTAGCTAATGCAGTGTGGTGGTTACTTTTGGTAACTGGTGACATTTTAATGATGACTACTGTTTATTTTATTTGGTCACTTCCACTTATAGGATCTGTTTGTCTAGGCATGCCCCATAGCTGGCTGTTCTGCTTAGCAAGCACTAATTATTGTGAATTAATTAGTTACAGACAAGTAACTTATCTTTATGGCTTAGGGAGGAAAAAAGTGAAGTCAGCACAGAGAATTAGAACAACTGTGAAAGTCAGCAAGATGCTGATAAGATAAAATGTGGCTGATGAGTTTCACTTAAGGGTGGAGATATTTTCTTTACCAGTGAAAATTTTTGTAAAAGGGGGCTCTGCACGCTGATTAGAGAGACTGGTGGCTTGAAGGGGTGGAGAGACTGGTGGTTTGAGCAAAAGGTGTTAGTCACAGCTTGCCTTTATAGATATTTTTTAGAGCCGTTTCATGGTTCTTCAGTTAAGCATCCATCCTTTGTTCAGGCACCTCATTTGTCAAAAAAAGTATGCCGGGGAGCCATGCAGCTAGAAAAAATGGGGGAAGTCAGCAGATGTTGAAAGTTTCTGAAGTAGAATAAGGGCACAGTTTTAATGCATGTAGCAGTATAAATTTCACGAAGTAAAATGTAATGCCTACCTTATTTTTGTGAAGTGTGTGTGTGTGTAAATATACAGTGTACACTAATGGGCTAAAACTTTTTGATGTGACCATTTCCTGGAGTCATTTTGAATTTATTTCTAAGACAGATTTAGAGCCCATTCATCCAAGCCAGCAAACATACAAAGCTTCTATTGTTTTCAGAAGGATTTCTGTCCAAGGAGGGAAGGCTCACAGGATTGGGTTCCCAATGTGGGATGGGGAAAATTGAGCAATACCAGACAGTTTTGCGACATAATCACTTCTGATCAAAAAGAAAATGTGTTTGGAGACTCTGGTGGTATTCCATATTTAATTTTTTTTTCCAGCCACCACTTTAGCAAAGTATTTGGAAGAAATTAGAAATTACTTTTTTTTTTTTTTAAATAACCAGCAGGCTCTGCATTATGCTGAGAAAGACTTGGTTTTTTTTGTTCTTCCTCATTTCCCCCTTCACTCTGACCCTCACTGCCCTGAGGATTGCATGTGTGGTGTGTGTGTGTGTGTGAGGGGGGTGCTCTAGAGGCAGGCTGCTCATTCCACAGTGCTAGGAAAAAACGTGGCTCCCCTGGCTAATGCATTGGTGTTGACTGACTCTGAAGGTTGTCTTTGCACACAGATCTTTGGGGTGGGTCATGGAGAGAATAGGAAGCCCTCAGGGCTTTTCCAGTGATGCGCAGGATCCATTTAAAACAATATGTGAATGTGATTCAAAAGTTTCTTCTTTCCCCAATCCAGTGTTCCAAAATAAGGAGGTTGTGTCAGAAGATCTTGGGTAACACTGTAGGTTCTAGAAGGGGGTGCTTTTTGAGGTGTTGCAGGGATGAGAATGCTATCTGGTTACTTCATAAAGTTTTCCAAAAGACGAATGAATTCTACAAGTTGTACAATATTTTTGCATGCAAGTAAAAGGAAAAGTCGTTCCTAAAATGTTTGTTCATTGAAAACAAATGGAAAAATGTTTAAAGTAAATGCAGTATATTTCAGTAGTGGTTTCTCTTTGCACACAATTCAGTAATCATATCAAATCATGTTGTAACAGGATTGTTATGTTGGCATAGAAATATGTCTTTTAAAATATTAGCTTCCTTCCACCTCCATCACTTTTTGTATTTACTAATAATATTTAGCACTTACCCAGTGCTTTAACATGGTCAAATGCTGTACAAAGATTAGTTAATCCTCCCAATGCCCCTTTGAGGAAGGTAAGTATTACCCAGTTTTAGCAATGGGGAAACTGAGGTAGAGAACTTAAGTGTCTTGACCAAAGCCACCAAGTGATTTACATGATTCTTATTGTTCAGAAGATGTAGAACTTAGTTGTAAAGAATACAAAAATGGTTTGTTGTTCAAAATGATGGATACAGATAGTTCTCGCAAACCACCTAGTTTGCAGAACCTGCTGTGTGGAATATTATCATCCGTCCTGAGCTGGACTAAGCTGTCATAGACGGGCCTGCTAACTGACCTATATACTGAGCCAGGACTTCCTGACATTCCTTCTAAACTTGTATTCATCCTCCAGATCACACTGCCCGTCACATTTAAAACTAAAAGCAAATAAAGATAACGTAGAAAGCAGATCAGAGGTATAGGACTGGATGTGTGACTGATATGCCTAATATGGGATCACAAAATAAATAGTAGCTAATGTGGTGATTTTTAAAATGTCTCCGGAGGCAATCCTGGCAGTTGGAGGCTGGTAAACCTAACTTGACTATTGGGCGAATTGGTTTAAAAAAAAAAACAAAAAAAACCCCACCCAACTATAATGAAGAACAGAATGATCAGGGACATATGTAAACACAGTATGTTCGGAAAGAGTCAGCGCAGCTTTTGTAAAGGGAAGTCATGCCTCACCAATCTATTGGAATTCTTTGAGGGTATCTATAAGCATGTGGATAAGGGTTATCCAGGCAATATAGTATACTTGAACTTTCAGAAAGCATTTGACAAGGTCCCTCACGAAAAGCTCTTAAGGAAACTAAGTAATCCTGGGATAAGAGAGATGGTCTTCTCATGGATCAGAAAGTGGTTTAAAAGATAGGAAGCAAAGGATTTGAATAAATGGTCAGTTTTCACAACAGAGAAAGGTAAACATCAGGGTCCCTCAAGGATCTGTACTGGTACCTGTGCTGTTCAACCCATTAATTAGTGATCTGGAAAAGGGAGTGAAAACTGAGGAGGCAAAGTTTGAAAACGATGCAAAATTATTCAAGATAGTTAAACCCAAACAAAACTGAGTGACTGGGTGTGACAATGCGGTTCTGGCGGAACCCAACTGAGAGTGCCAACTCAGGACAAATTGCTCAAATAGGGCAGCTACAGCCCAAGGCCGGGGTTTTTCCACCTCTAAGGCAAACCAAACCAGCCAGACTAAGACTTCGGTCTCACCCCACTGGCTAACCGCAAGTCTCGCAAGCAATCTCCTAAGACACTCCAGTTTCCCAGTATTACCACCAGTGCCACACGTTATGGGGACAAATGGTTATAAAAACCAATATCCCAGTAAAAGAAAAAGGTTCTCCTGATCCCAAAGGACCAAGCCCCAGACCCAGGTCAATATATAAGTCAGACCTTACCCACAAATCACGCTACTGCCAATCCTTTAGAATCTAAAATCTAAAGGTTTATTCATAAAAGGAAAAAGATAGAGATGAGAGTTAGAATTGGTTAAATGGAATCAATTACATACAGTAATGGCACAGTTCTTGGTTCAGGCTTGCAGCAGCGATGGAATAAACTGCAGGTTCAAATCAAGTCTCTGGAATACATCCCCCGCTGGGATGGGTCCTCAGTCCTTTGTTCAAAGCTTCAGCTTGTAGCAAAGTTCCTCCAGAGGTAAGAAGCAGGATTGAAGACAAGATGGAGATCTGGCATCAGCCTTATATAGTCTTTTCCAGGTGTAAGATCACCTCTTTGTTCTTACTGTGGAAAATTACAGCAAAACTTTGCTGAGGTACAAGGCGTATCTGCCTTCTCTCAATGGGTCCATTGTATAGCTGATGGTCCTTAATGGGCCATCAAGCAGGCTAGGCAGAGCTAATCTCAGCTTGTCTGGGATGTCACCCAGAAGCATAGCATAAGTTTGCCATACAGACAGTATAGAGCCAATATTCATAACTTCAACTACAAAACTGATACATACATGTAGACAGCATAATCATAACCAGTAAACCATAACCTTGTCCTAGACACCCCATTTGACCCCTTTTATACAAGATTTGGGTGCCACTACAGGACCTTGGTTGCAACAATGATCTATATGGTCCCAGTTTATGTCAATAACGTCACACTGGGCAAAAAAAAAAAAAAAAAATGAAATTTAACATAGGTAAATGTAAAGTAATGGACACCTGGAAAAAATAATCCCAACTACACATGGATAATGATGGGTTCTAAAATAGCTGTTACCACTCAAGACAGATCTTGGAATCACTATGGGTAGATCTCTGAAAATTTCAGGTCAATATGCAGCAGCTGTCAAAAAGTTTAACTGGATTTTAGGAACTATTAGAAAAAGGATCGAAGATAAGATGGAAAATATCATCATGCCACTATATAAATCCATGGTGCACCCATATCTTGAATACTGTGTCCAGTTCTGGTTGCCACATCTCAAAAAGGTATAGTGGAACTGGAAAAGGGTTCAGAGAAGGCGGCAAAGATAATGAGGGTATGGAATGACTTCATTACAAGGAGGAACTAAAAAGATTAGGGCTGTTCATTGAGAAGAGACATGACTAAGGGAGGGATATGCTAGAGCAGCTCTTGGCCCCTGGCCTAGCCATGACTCTGCTCCCAGCCCAGGGGGACGGGGACACATTCCTTTACTGGTAAGGGGAGAGGGGGGCGAGAGGAAAAGTTTGGGCATCACTGTGATAGAGGTTTGTGTAATCATGAATGGGGTGGAAAAAGTAAATAGAGAAGTGTTATTTACTCTTTCAACACAATACAAAAAAACAAGGGTCATCTGATTAAATTATCATGCAGTAAGCTTAATACAAACAAGAGGAAGTACTTTTTCACATAACACACAATTAACCTGTGGAACTCATTGCCAGAGGATGTTGTGAAGGCCAAAAGTATAACTGGGTTTCAGAAAGGACTAGATAAGTTAATGGAGGATAGCCAAGATGGTCAGGGATTTAACCCTGTTTTTGGGACGACCCTAAACCTCTGAATGCCAGAAGTTAGGAGTGGGGAAGATGGCGTGGATCATTCCAACTGCCCAGTTCTGTTTATTCCCCATGAAGCTCTAGTACTGGCTACTGTTGGAGACAGAATACAGGGCTAGATGGACCATTGGTCTGAACCAGCATAGCGGTTCTTGCATGGTCTTACTATAGGATTTGCTGAGTCATAACCTCACTTTAGGATCTGTTTATCTGGATTTTGCTTATAAGGATATAGCCTTAGATGGACAGGTCCTGCATGGATTTATGGATGGAGGATTTGCCAAAAGCCTTTCTGATAGTTTAGTTAAGTTTTTTTTATTTTGTGTTGAAAATTAGTTATTAATTGTGGACTGTTTGGAGAAATTATTCTGCATATTGGCAGGGTTTTTCTCATTCACATTTTTTTTGTATCTGTGCAGGTAATGAATGCAGATGGCAGTAGCAGGAGAGTTCTGGTGGAGGACAAGCTGCCTCACATCTTTGGATTCACTTTGCTGGGAGATTACATCTATTGGACCGACTGGCAAAGGCGTAGCATTGAGCGAGTGCATAAGCGTACAGCAGAAAGAGAAATCATCATAGACCAACTGCCTGACTTAATGGGCCTGAAAGCTACTAATGTCCATCGGATCATTGGTGAGTGACTGAAAACCAGATCTAGACAAAAAGTGTGAAAAACAGCTTTGTAAGCAGCTGAATGGGGTAACTGGTTTCTTTCACCCTGTAAAGACACTACCCCAAAGTGTTAGCAAGAACACAGAGAAAATCTGTGGTTGTATTTAACTGGGATCGTGAGAGTAGGGAACGGTGTCAACAATGCCCTTCTGTAGGCTTTGAGGGCTCTATAGCCTGGTCGTCATCTTAGGGTTTGTCTGCTCTTAAAACGCTACAGCAGTAGTGCTTCAGTGTAGACACTGCCTACTCTGACTGAAGGGGTTCTCCCGTTGGCATGGGTAATCCACCTCCCCAAGAGGCAGTAGAAGAATTCTTCCATCCGACCTAGTGCTGTCTGCACATGGACTTAGGTGAGCTTAACTACGCTGCCCAGGGGAGTGGATTTTTCACACCCCTGAGCGACATGGTTAAGCTGACTTAATTTTATAGTGTAGAGCGGGCCTTATAAGAACATGTACAGAATTCAGTTTAGTTACGTGATGATATGTATTTCTTTAGCACCAACGGTTAATGAAACTAAGACTATTCTATATGCCTTCATCTCACAACCTGTCTACGAACTGTGCTCCCTGTGTCTTCATGAAAGCTAGGAGCGACACAGGTTTTGCATGTGCACTGATTGGTCTAAATGGGCACCAAGTTACATGTGTCAAATGCAGGCCTCTTCCCAGCTGTTTAGCCTGTGTGAATTGAGTGTTTAGTGGTGTCAGTGCAGCTCTTAATAGACAGACTTCCATAACATACACAGAACACTATCACAATAATCTTCTTTATTAATGGTCTGAATGGCTGTGAAGTCTGCAACTATTTCCATTCTTAAAGTAATTGCTATAGGACAAGGCTGAGGTAGATTGGAGGGCAATGTACTGTAGAGAAAGTTAGCACTGCTGTCTGAGGATAATTATATTGAAAAAGAGGACAATGTCAAATAATTCTTTATGCTTCTACTGAATGTGTAGGTGCAAACCCTTGTGCAGAGGACAATGGTGGTTGCAGCCATCTCTGTCTGTACAGACCTCAGGGCCCTCGCTGCGCCTGTCCCATAGGCTTAGAGCTCATCAGTGATATGAGGACTTGTATTGTCCCAGAAGCTTTCCTGCTCTTTTCTCGGAGAGCAGATATCAGGCGAATCTCTTTGGAAACCAACAACAATAATGTTGCCATCCCACTTACGGGAGTCAAAGAAGCTTCTGCTCTGGATTTTGACGTGACTGACAATCGGATTTACTGGACAGATATCTCGCTGAAGGTAAAGGAGGGAGTTGTCTCTGTCTAGTGTTCAGTCCCACATGGGCAGCTGTGTCTCCCCAAACAGCCATCTGTGTTCCCGCCCATGCTCTGCCCCCAGGTCCCCTGCTGGGGCTCTGCGGCTCTTCCCCCTTGGCCAGAATCCCGGCCTGGGACCGGCCAGGGACTACAGGTGGCTGGAACCAGTGCTCACACCGCCCGGTGTTCGGGGGGGAGCACACTGCCAGCCCAGCGCTCCTGGGGGGAAAGCCTCTAGGCGCTGGTAGGGGAAGGGGGGCGGGAGGGGCGGGGCCTCGTGCAAAAGGGGCAGGCTGGGCCAGGGGCTAGCCTCCCTGAGCCCAGGCTTCACTCTCCGCCCATGCAGTCCACTATTGCTGCATTCTCAAAACATTTAAACTCAAGAACTGACCAACAAATAAATTTTACATAATCCTAGTTCAGAGGGAAAAGCGTGACCCAACACAAAATGTCTTCATATCCTGGCTAAATTCAGATGTGTTCTTTTTAAATCAGTGGGTATATGTTTTTTCACATACACTATGAATTTGCAAGGATAAAAGTCAGCATTTTGTGGAAAACTGAAACTGGGGGGAAATACTCCTTTGATGGAGATTTGGGGGCCTTAACATGGATATCTTGCCAAATGCATTGTGGGAGGGAACTGTGTCTTGGGCCTGAAGTGAAAGCTGATGTTAATCTTACTTCAGTGTGCATTAGTTATGAAGATACCATACATTAGGTGAAATACGGTATGAATTATAAATTACACTGAAATAGCTAGATTATTCGGTTGAGACTGAAATATTGGGGAGTGTTGCAGATCAGAAACAGGCATAAGGCAGACAAATGGTGTACAAGTTTCAGCATCGATATCCACCAGTCTAGTTTCACTCTCATTTTCAGGAACAGAAAATTTATTCAGAAATGGAAATATCAGGATTTTTTTTAATAAAGGAAGAATTCTGTAATTGTGGTGAGGCTTACACAACAGCTTGCTGTGTTCCACACTCTGTAACTTATGAGTTGGGCACACAAGGGCTTGTAAATGAGTTTCTGAGAGGGAAGCTGGCCAAACTGTTGTAGAAACTGGTTTAACTTGAACTGTGGTTGAAATAGATTAAACATGGTTCCCAAAGTTGGTTTGAAAGGACATTGTAGATAGGGATTAAGGGATGCTGAATTCCCAATTGTGCACACTGTTGTGACATCACTGGTTCTAGCGCACAAACTGTAAGCAAACAAAATTGAACTTTGACTTCTGCAGAGTTAGAAACATGAGGAGTGAAGGATGGGAGGAAACTAGTGTTTGCATACCATTGTTGTCCTTGGCAAAGATACGTTATCTTCGGGCTTCTTGGTCATAATTGTATACCAGTGAATGGCTAAGATATGAAATATTATACAATTATGGCTGCCTCTATTGTCAGAGGAAGGGCTATGAAATTGAGAGTTAAAAGAGAAATCTTTTGGACAAAAGAGAGATCAGAAACTCTTCTTAATGGGGAATAAAATTAGTTGCTTACCATCCATCCATAAACACTGGCAGAGTTACAGAGCTAACTGATTTCTTGGCCATTGATTGTTTTCATCTATGTGATGATTTGTGCTGAACTTTTAAAATGAGAATGTTGTTTAAAAGAAAAATTCACTGCACAAGACACATGTCACCATCACAGTGTTCACTGTGCTTGTGTGTTCTGCCCCCCTGCCCCCTTCAGCCTGTGTGCTGTCTTGTGTATTTAAATCGTAAGCTCTTCAGGGAAGGGACTGTCTACTACTCAGTATTGTGCCTACCATAATAAACATCATTAATTAATAATGTGGCGTGGGGTGGTTGGGTGGTGAGTGGCACGTGATATACAGGAGGTTGGGTTAGATTGTCTGGTGGTCCCTTCTTGCCTTTAAATGCTGTCTCTGTGACTCTAAAATATTGCTCCTTACTGTAGCATAGAAGCTTCAGCATGAGCCCGAGAATTCCAAAATGTTTTCTCCTCAAAGCTGGCCGTGAGTTGTTAAGGTCAGTGTGGCGTGTAGACTGCTTAATGGAACCCAACTCAAGTCAACCCATTTATTTCTTCAGTGATCATAGTAAATCATCACTCTTGAATAGGCCTTATTGTTAATTGTACGAGTAAGTAGCATATTGTATGAACTTCTTCCCTACAAGATGCCTGAAATCTGAAAGTTTTTAAATGCAAACCCCAATGACAGACTGGTAAAGTTCCTAATTTACCTGTGTATCATTGTATCCCTGAAGACTATCAGCAGGGCATTTATGAACGGCAGTGCACTCGAACATGTGGTGGAGTTTGGCTTGGATTACCCAGAAGGCATGGCAGTAGACTGGCTAGGAAAGAACCTGTATTGGGCCGATACTGGAACAAATCGTATTGAAGTGTCAAAGCTGGATGGACAACATCGTCAAGTATTGGTGTGGAAGGATCTGGACAGCCCCCGGGCACTGGCATTAGACCCTGCTGAAGGGTAACTTGCTGACTTAATTTTATGTTTACAAACTTCTTAAAAATAACACATGCATATTTTCTGTAGGGCATGTTAATGAGGCACCAGTATATAAATCCTGAGAGAACTCAGCTTGGGGAATATAACCTAGTAATTTAGAATACAAGGGCTGGAGGAATGTGCTCTTAGTGTCCTGAATAATCATTAGGAATACTGCACACAAATCAGAGAAGCTCATTAAAAAAGGATTTATATTTAGTTTTTTAATTAATCATAAAATCGAAGTAGCTTTAGGTTTATGGAATTCATTAATTAGAAAAGGTCCATCACACTGAAAAGAAAATTTGTCCTTTTAAAATGGAGCTCTCTTTCATCACGGGTTAGGGTGTTGTGAAGGTATTATGTGCTCTGCTTCTGAGGGGAAGGTGAAGCTCACTGTGTGAGAATAAGGAGAGAGATTATTTTGGAGGGAAAGGACAACTTTGGTGGGCGGGGGAAGGAAATAGAGCAGTTTTCTTGGATGCTCTATCTGCCTATTCAAAATGTAAGATTTTTGTAATGAGAGAACTCTTTTCTCCAGGAAAATGGACTCAATCACATTAAAATGCAATAGCATTTTATGTCATAAGAAAAGAACTGTCATAATACTGAACATCTACATAGCACTTTATAACCTTGAAATGCATTACAAACATTTACTAATTTATTCCTTGCAAAATCCATGTGAGAGACACTAGTTGTGTATTACCCCTATTTTACAGATGAGGAAACTGATTTTCAAACATCCTGAATTCTCACAGTTTAGATTGACTTCAGTTGGAGCTGTAGGAGCTTAGGAACTCTGAAAATCAGGCACTGAGTGATGTGTCCAAGGTCAGACTGAGTCACTGCATAGAACTTGGAAAGTCTCAGGATTTCCAGGCTCCCATTCACTAGGTAGAGTTGCCTCTCTATACCATCTTTCTCTTGAAAAATAACAGTTAAAGTTTGCTAAATACCAAAAATGTTCATCCAAAGTGGGAGAGAACTAAAATAGCTGATGTGATACGCAAATCTGAACCAGATGTTTTGGGAGTATGCAATGTCCACGTAGTTCCTGAAAGCTGCTCAAGGCCTGGAATTGCAGATTAGTGCTGTGATTTTACCACTTACCTTGAGGTGACTCATTTTCATCACTGGTATTCACAAGAACTAGTATTTCTCACTTACTGCAAAGTTGCTCATTTTCCCTTGCTCTAATAGCTGTCTGGCCAGAAATAGTGTCAAAACACATATAGACCAGAGTGGTTCTCAATTCCTCATCTTAAATTCACACTGGGACCCCAACAGCAAAGTTGCTTTATTTGCATTATCTCCTGTTTTTGTTTTTAAAACAATAAATGATCACCAAGATTTTCAGAAGTGGGTTTTCTTCTTAAGCCCATGTTTAGACACCTAAATAAGTGGCCTAATTTTTCTAAAGTACTGATAACTCAGCAGCTCCCATTGAATAATGAGTCTATGTATTTAGGAACCTATCCATTATCTATCAATTTCTTTACAATCTTGGCCAGTACATATTCTGTCAGGTCACTTCACGCTCATAGTGATCTTATTCCTATTTAGTTTAGCTTATCTATCTAACCTATTTGGGTGTTATGTGTTCAAAATATTAGGGTCCGCATAGTCCATGGCAGACAATACAAAGAATTTGGTATCATACATATGGAAACGCATCTCCCTGCTGCAGTCCAATGATGCCAGAGAACAATAGCATATGCTTATAGAGTGTTGACCGCTATTGCAGTACTTAGATGATCTGTATTCTATACGTAATAGAGTGAGAACATTACCTTGGCTCAGCAGTACGCGAGATGAAGTGTATTGTTACCCAATTGCAGTGGAAAGCCTCTGAGATCTGTTTGCAAGACTAACTTTCCAATGTGCCGGGGGTGCTCACTGCTCAACCCTTGTCTCTGCCACAGGTCCTGTCCCCATTCCACCCCTTCCCGCCTGCCATGCCCTCGCTCCTCCTCCTCCCCTCCCCCCAGAGGCTCCTGCACGCCACAAAACAGCTGATTGGGAGGTGCGGGGAGGGAGGGGGAAGCGCTGATCAGCGGGGCTGCCGGTGAGCAGGAGGAGCAGGGGGCTGATGAGGGGTGGCTGACGTATTACTGTGGCTCTTTGGCAATGTACATTGGTAAATTCTGGCTCCTTCTCAGGCTCAGGTTGGCCACCCCGGTCTAGTCCATTGCTACCTATAAAACCAATCTCTGGTGTGGAAATTGGTGGAGAAAGGCACTTCAAGGAAATATCCTCAAGAAACATTTAGTTCAGAGTTCAGTAGAGGATTGAATTGCAGAAGGCAATTTTTGTTGCTCATGCAATGTGCTTTGGATCAATTCTTGATAAAGAACAATGTGCAATCTAATGTACCCAGTTGCCATCCTGTTTATTATTAGCTAACACACATGAACTAGTTAAAGACTGAAGGGCTCTAGTAAAGAAGTCCTTGGTAAGGGTCCAGCTTTGGATGGAGCAAATAAGGAAATCGGACTCATTTCCTAGCTTGTATTTTGAGAAAAATATTTAATGTGTTTTAATAAACACTTACATTTATAACTCTGGTTTTCTGTTCCCGGTCTCCTTGCTTTTTTGTTGTTTTTTTCCTTTCATGTACTGGCAAGAAATTTTAAGAGTCTGCATTAGCAGAAAACTTCTATATCAGATAAATGAAAAATTCCTGGCATTTTTATACAGGTTTATGTACTGGACTGAGTGGGGTGGGAAGCCCAAGATTGACCGAGCTGCCATGGATGGAAGTGAACGTACTACTTTGGTACCAAACGTGGGACGAGCTAATGGGCTAACAATTGATTATGCTAAAAGAAGACTTTACTGGACCGATCTAGATACCAACTTAATAGAATCTTCAAATATGCTAGGTAAGCTGCTGTTGCTTTTTCTGTGCAAGCTGTGTATTTTTAGTTACACGTAGGACAAAGCTCTCCGCTGGTAGCTTTTGGAGTGTCCTCTCTGGCAAAAAATATAACCAGCATTTCATTTGTTATGGAGAGGTGGTGGGAAAGCCAAACTGCAAAAGCTCATAGATTTAATACACTCAGAACTGATTTTTTTTTAAAGCATTCCATTGTATGTATCAGGCATGAGAGTAGGACATGTGTGTATGAAAGAGAGAGAGAGATGAGGAAGGGGCCTCGCGCTGCAGATGGGTTGTTACAGAAGACTGGCAATCCTGGTGGAGGCTGATATTAAACTGTACATTTTTATTTTTTTACATTTTTTAACCTCTCCACGAAGGAGCAATGTCTAACACATTGTTATAAAAACCCAGTATGTCCCCAGTAATTCCTCTTGTTTTCCTCTCTCCCTTTTTTGAAAACAGGCCTTGACCGTGAGGTTATAGCAGATGACTTGCCTCACCCGTTTGGCTTGACTCAATACCAGGATTACATCTATTGGACAGATTGGAGCCGGCGCAGCATTGAGCGAGCCAACAAGACCAGTGGCCAGAACCGGACCATCATCCAAGGCCACTTGGATTATGTGATGGATATCCTGGTCTTCCATTCCTCAAGGCAGGCAGGCTGGAATGAATGTGCATCTAGCAATGGGCACTGCTCCCATCTCTGCTTGGCAGTGCCAGTTGGTGGTTTTGTGTGTGGATGCCCAGCTCACTATTCCTTGAATTCTGACAACAGGACCTGTAGTGGTAAGCCCTAAGCACAAATGACAAATTAGAGGCGTAGGGAAGAGAATGCCGATGGGAATAAATTATGGAAGCAAATGCATTTGGTAACAGATAAAAGTATTTTACTAGAAAAAGGAAAGAATTTTCATTTCTTTCTTCTCTATTTATTTTTCATAGCAACAATGAGGAGACAGTTTGCTTTGGTGACAGGAGCATAATATGCTAAGTCATGGCTCGTTTCTACCTTTGATATTGAAAGGTTATTAAAAACCTTTCCAGTTCCAAGATAAAGTTCTAAAGCAGGATGTGTTGGCGGAGGGTCGGTCTGTTTGTCTGTCTGTATAGGTGGCAATAAAACTGTTTTCTAACCGTACTAAAATCCTACCAGGCAATTGAGTAAAAGTTAGGATATTTTTTAAAAATTTCCAGGCCAACAGCTTGGCAACGGGATTAATTTCAATGAACCTTTTTATTCATTCTGCCAACCAGAATAAGGCTGGGTAAGAAGAGAAGCTGGAAACACTTCTACTTTTGTGCCGGCCCATGAAAGTTACTTCATGACCCCTTTTATTTTTTTGAGATTTACCAGGCGTAGAGGATTAATGGGATTTTGGTGTATGTTTTGGAATGTTGGCGGTGAATTTAGTTGTGACTTATATTCCAGCTTGAAGGGGTATTGGACAGACCTTCCTTCAGAGCTCACCCCAGGGTGGCTAAAGGCATTGCTTTTGAGTGAGAAAAGAGGCCCCAGGGTGCTGCCTTCACAGCACGTTCAGTTCTTGATCACAGTAGAGGCAGCAAGCAGCCAAACCCCAGTTTTTTTCATTGTTGTGCAGTGTGTGAACCACAAGGCCCTTAGGTCAGCCACAGTTAGTTTCTAGCCAAATAATTCATCTTTCTTTCAATAACTGGCTGCCAGTGCAGCACTCATAATTCTTCATATGATGGTCCCTACATGTATTCCACACATTGGATACACATGAGCACCATGTGTTTGAATCCAGAATTTTTTTTGCAAGCAGTGGCCATTGGCCTGTACATGTGCTGTAGCTTTTCTCATGCTCCAAACCCAGGGCATGAAAACTGGTGCAGGCCTACACCTCTCCAGTTCCTGCTTATTGCTGCATGATTTGAATCGAGATCTTTGGTGTCCTCCTTTCTTTCTTTCTTTCTTTCTTTCTTTCTTTCTTTCTTTCTTTCTTTCTTTCTTTCTTTCTTTCTTTCTTTCTTTCTTTCTTTCTTTCTTTCTTTCTTTCTTTCTTTCTTTCTTTCTTTCTTGTTTTTATAGTATACAGTAGAACCTCAGCGTTAAGACACCTCTGGAATGGAGGTTGTTCCTAACTGAAATGTTCGTAACTGAATAAAATGTTATGGTTATTCTTTCAAAAGTTTACAACTGAACATTGACTTAATACAGCTTTGAAACTTTACTACACAGAAGAAAATGCTGCTTTTAACTATCTTAAATTAAATGAAACAAGCACAGAAACAGTTGCCTTACCTTGTCAAATCTTTTTTAACCTTTCCCTTTATTTTTTTAGTAGTTTACGTTTAATTGAGGACTGAATTGTACAGTATTTGATTTAGGTAGGTAGATAGATAGGTAGGTAGTTGTCTCTGATGCCTGATTATGTACTTACGGTTCCAAAGGAGATGTGTTGTTGACCGATCAGTTTGTAACTCTGGTGTTCGTAACTCTGAGGTTCTTCTGTAGTTAGTGTTTCCTCCCATTTTCTTCCCTGCCCATTTTCTTTTCCCCGGAGAAGTCTGGGATTATGCCCAGGGTTCAAAAATTGTGTTTCCTGCCTTCGCTCCTTTTCGGTGAATGACAAACATCAGCACTGCCTCTGTTGCCTGGGTGAGGCTCATATTTCTGCCAGTATCTGCTGCTCTTTTTCCCCCAGAATCCATGAGGTTCTGGAACTGAGACTCAGAAAATACCTCATCATGAAGGCGATGAAGCCCCAATCCGATTGGCTCGGGCTAAACAGCTCCTGATGCTCCAATCCACTTCTAGAGTCAAAGCGGTACTGGTAGCGACACGTACCACAATGACCAGGAAAGCTCTGGTTCAGACTGCTCTGCCAATGGACTCTTCTCATACCTCCAGGACAATCAGACTCGTGTCTCCCTGAAGAGGGCATCTTTGCTCTTCCCTATCCACATTCAGCCCTCCTATCAGGACCGTCTTTATTCTGGGACATTGATACACCAGAAGAAGACTGTCCCAATGAGACAGAGTATTCTCCCATCCCACCATTGGTACCATTGATTCTGCTGGAGATAAGGATTCAGCTTTCTGTTTGGATGAGTCTTAGCCCCTGCAAGAGTCTCTGCAGCATCAGGGAAAGGTGACACTAGACAGGAGCCCCAGAAGATCATGGTTCTGATCCCCAGGCAGATACAGTTGGCCAAGAAACAGGCTTCCCCACCCCATGCCAAGGGGTTCTCCTTTGGCAGTTGATCCATCCTACAGGCAATATTGGGGATCATGGGAGCCCTACCCTAGACTCAGGATCAGTGCAGGAATCCTATTTGCCGCTTCCCAGACACCTACAACCGGCCCCGTCAGCATATTCAGAAAGAGAAGGTGAGCCTATTTCAGTAGCAATCTCAACATCTTCACCAAATGAGGCAGTTACTCCATCTTCATCCCGGCCAGATGACTTTAAACAATATCAAGAGCTCATGCCCAGGGTGGCTGCAGAGTTACAGATTCAGCTTCAGGGAGATCAGGAGCCTCAGCATAGTTTACTAGATGTTCTGCAGCCATCTGGTCTGCAGTCAAGTGGCTCTCCCCATCACAAGGTCATCATCATGGACCCAGCAAAGATGATTTGCCACACTTCTGTTTCTTGCGCTCCTACCCCTAATTGGGCCAAGAAGCACTGCTTTGTTCCATCCGGGGGGGGAGGGGAGTTTTTGTTCAGATGCTTTGGTGGTACAGGCGGCTACAGAGTGGTCCAAGTAGCAGCACCTAAAGGCTACTCCCTCAAAGAAGGGATACAAGCTACTCAACCTTCTAAGGGGAAAGGTCTTCTTTCACCTCCCTCCAGTTCAGGATCTCAAATTATCAGGCCCTCTTGGCCAAATATGATTTTACTAATTATAAGAAGTTTTGGAATTCAAGGACGAGCTCCCTGAGGGGCATAGGGCCTGCTTCCAGACCCTAGTGGATGAGGGCAGATTGGTAGCCAAAATTTCCCTCTAGGCCATGGTGGATGCAACTATACTGCATCTAGGGCAATGGCTATGGCCATTGTTATGAGGAGAGATTTGTGGTTATGATCCTCGTGTTTTCCTAGAGGTCCAGAGAACCATCCAATATCTGCCCTTCGATACTATCAACCTATTCCACAAGAAGACAGATGAGTGTCTCCACTCCCTCAAAGACTTGAGGACAAAACTTGATTCACAGGCATTTATATCCTTGCCCCAAAAAGAAAACACCATAGACAGGGCTAATAGGGCAAGACCACCACAGCCAAATTACCACCAATGTTCTCAAGAGCTAACTCTTAAGAGACAGAGGGTTTATAGACCCAGGAACCCAGACTCTACAACATTCATCACCACGTCATACTCTAACCCCAAGCAAAGAGTGTTTTTTTTCCCCCATGGTACTGTTGAGACCTATGTCCCTTATTGATGCCACTTCATTCCCCTCCTCTGATATTCAAAGGCTTCCACACCCCATTTGGCAAAAACTGCCCTAACTACAGACAAAAGAATATTAGAGATTATTTATGGCATCTAACTGATCGAGTCTCTGGTACCTCCTACCCATAAACCCCCTTCTTCATTCTTTTTCATGGACCACTCTCATGGGGTGATTCTGCGACAAGGGGTGATCTCCCTTCTCAGGGGAGCCATAGAAAGGGTTCCACCTCAACATCAAGGGAGGGAATTCTATCCCCCTTACTTCTCCATCCACAAGAAGAATGGGGGATGGAGGCCAATTCTTGATCTGAGACAGCTGAACAGGTTCATTTGAAAACTAAAACTCCGCATGCTCTCCTTGGCATCCGTAATTCCCTCGTTAGAGGAGGACACATGGTTTGCAGCTCTCAACATTAGACACACATTTTCACATAGACGTCCACCCAGCCCACAAGAGGTTCCTCAGGTTCCTCTTCGATGAAGAGCATTACTAATTTAGAGTCCCTCCCACTTTGGGCTAGTTACTGCATCCTGGGTCTTTACAAAGGTCTTTTCAATAGTGGCAGCTTGGATGAGAAGGGAGGGATTTACAGTCATCCCCTACCTTGCTGACTGGCTACTGATGGGCGGTTCCTTCAAGGAAGTCTAGCAAGCAACCAGCGTTCTACTCAGTCTTCTGCCTTCCCTGGGTTTCTGCATCAGTCATGAAAATCCATGTTGACCCCCACCAGTCTCATAAATTTTATGGGGGGGGGCGCATTGGACTCGACTGCAGCAAGAGCATATCTGCCTCTCAAGATGTTTCAGGCCATGAGCATGCACATACATCAGGTCAGTGTCAGAACCAGGGCATCAGTCAGAATTTGCCTTTTCCCCTCTTCAGCCATGTGGCTTCATGGACACATGCGACATTGTTTGTCAAGTTTTATTTTCACTGCCTAGAACCCTGGCTTCTTTCTGTGTACTCACCAGAAAAAGGCAACATAAACCAAGGTGAAAGTTCTGCCTAAAGTTTTAGACTTTTGTCTGGTGGACAAAAGTGGAGAAGGCTTGGGTGGGGATCCCTTTCCTCACACTGACTCCTGAGGCAATCCTCGTTACTGATGCTTTCCTCTTGGGTTGGGATGCTCACATGGGTGATTACATGGCACAAAGCATCTGGAGCTTTTGGGAGTATCAGTTTACTAGAATTCCAGGTGGTCCATCAAGCCTGTGACTCGTTCCTCCCTCATCCAATCCAGACATGTCCAAATAACGTCGGACAACATGACAACAGTATTTTATGTAAACAAGCAGGGAGGGTGAGATCTCTCCCTTTGTGCATAGATGCAGTCACCCTTTGGAATCGGTGCATCAGCCAGCATATTCCTATCACCAGCTTCCTTACCAGGCGTGCAAAACTCCCTAATGGACTGCTTGAGCAGACATTTTTCTACAAATCACCAATGGGAGATTCATAATTTGATTCTTGATGACGTCTTCACCCAACGGGGAATGCTGACATCGGACCTTTTTACCTCATGGGAGGACAGGAAACTTCCTCAATACCTCTCCAGAGTTGCCCTGGGAAAGGGCTTGACAGAAGATGCCCTACTGGTGTCATGGAAGGGTTGCCTGGGATATGCCTTTGACACCACAAGTGCTACAGAATATCCATTAAGACAGATGTTTTCCTGTTTGCACCCAACTGGTTGAGACAGTTCGGTTTACAGTCTACTGAAGGCCTCAGTTCACCCACCCAAGAACATCCCCACATTGCCGGACTTTGAGTGCATAAGTGCAAATTGTAGCATCCCAACCTGGGACTGTTGCAACTCAGGGCCTGGTATTTGGATGGGCATCAGAAATAGAATGCTCATGTTATAAATGGGTGCAATCCATCCTTAACCAAAGCAGAAAAGAGTCTGTGAGAAGGTGCTGTTAAGCAAAATGGAAGCATTTCTCCCCCTGGGCTCACCAATGCAACTTGTGTCCAAAATCTGCTGGGATCCTTCCTATCTTAGAGTATCTACTTATTCTTCAGTCTTCAGGTCTCGTGCTCAATTCTCTGCAAGTACATTTAGTAGAATCATAGAATATCAGGGTTGGAAGGGACCTCAGGAGGTCATCTAGTCCAACCCCTGCTCAAAGCAGGACCAATCCCCAACTAAATCATCCCAGCCAGGGCTTTGTCAAGCCTCACCTTAAAAACCTCTAAGGAAGGAGATTCCATCTCCTCCCTAGGTAACCCATTCCAGTGCTTCACCACCCTCCCAGTGAAAAAGTTTTTCCTAATATCCAACCTAAACCTCCCCCACTGCAACTTGAGACTATTACTCCTTGTTCTGTCATCTGCTACCACTGAGAACAGTCTAGATCCATCCTCTTTGGAACCCCTTTTCCTGTAGTTGAAGGCAGCTATCAAATCCCCCCTCATTCTTCTCTTCCAGTTCCCTCAGCTTCTCCTCATAAGTCATGTGCTCTAGCCCCCTAATCATTTTTGTTGCCCTCCGCTGGACTCTTTCCAGTTTTTCCACATCCTCCTTGTAGTGTGGGTCCCAAAACTGGACACAGTACAGGTCTGTCACATCTTACGCACATTTAACATGCGCGATTTCAACTTTACGCGGTCAGCAAAAACAAAACAAACAAACACAAAAAGAGAAAAACAACAGTTTTAATACTATACCTGTAGTGCGGGCGATTTCGCTCGCTATTGAACTCAATGGGGCTTTGGCTATACACGGTTTTCGCTTTACGCGCCAACCGCGGAACGGAACCCCCGCGTAAGATGAGACAGACCTGTACTCCAAATGAGGCCTCACCAATGTCGAATAGAGGGGAATGATCACATCCCATGATCTGCTGGCAATGCCCCTACTTATACAGCCCAAAATGCCGTTAGCCTTCTTGGCAACAAGGGCACACTGTTGACTCATATCCAGCTTCTTGTCCACTGTAACCCTTAGGTCCTTTTCTTCAGAACTGCTACCTAACCATTCGGTCCCTAGTCTGTAGTAGTGCATGGGATTCTTCCGTCCTAAGTGCAGGACTCTGCACTTGTCCTCGTTGAACCTCATCAGATTTCTTTTGGCCCAATCCTCTAATTTGTCTAGGTCCCTCTGTATCCTGTCTCTACCCTCCAGCGTATCTACCACTCCTCCCAGTTTAGCGACATCTGCAAACTTGCTGAGGGTGCAATCCACGCCATTCTCCAGGTCATTAATGAAGATATTGAACAAAACCAGCCCAGTACCGACCCTTGGGGCACTCCGCTTGATACCGGCTGCCAACTAGACATGGAGCTATTGATCACTACCCGTTGAGCCCAACGATTTAGTCAGCTTTCTAGCCACCTTATAGTCCATTCATCCAGGCCATACTACTTTAACTTCCTGGCAAGAATACTGTGGGAGACAGTATCAAAAGCTTTGCTAAAGTCAAGGAATAACACGTCCACTGCTTTCTCCTCATCCACAGAGACAGTTATCTCGTCATAGGAGGCAATTAGGTTAGTCAGGCATGACCTGCCCTTGGTGAATCCATGCTGACTGTTCCTGATCACTTTCCTCTCTTCTAAGTGCTTCAGAATTGATTCCTTGATCTGCTCCATGATTTTTCCAGGGACTGAGGTGAGGCTGACTGTCCTGTAGTTCACCAGATCCTCCTCCTTCCCTTTTTTAAAGATGGGCACTACATTAGCCTTTTTCCAGTCATCCGGGACCTCCCCTGATCGCCATGAGTTTTCAAAGATAATGGCCAATGGCTTTGCAATCACATCCACCAACTCCTTTAGCACCCTCGGATGCAGCGCATCCAGCCCCATGGACTTGTGTTCGTCCAGCTTTTCTAAATAGTCCTGAAGCATTTCTTTCTCCACGGAGGGCTGGTCACCTCCTCCCCATACTGTGCTGCCCAGTCCAGCAGGGACCTTAAGAAACCCTTCTTGTTACTCTTAACATCTTTTGCTAGCTGCAACTCCAAGTGTGATTTGGCCTTCCTGATTTCACTCCGGCATGCCTGAGCAATATTTTTATACTCCTCCCTGGTCATTTGTCCAATCTTCTACTTCTTGTAAGCTTCTTTTTTGCGTTTAAGGTCAGCAAGGATTTCACTGTTAAGCCAAGCTGGTCGCCTGCCATATAGTGATCAGTAGCGATCAGCAATTTCCATTTTCTGGTGGATAACCATACAGTATTCACTCATCCTGTCACAACTAGATTTCTGAAGAGGCATCTCGGATCCTTTTCACCATTGGTGAAGTTTGCACCTTAGTGGAACCTCAGTTTTGTTTTGTCGTTGCTTGCTAGCTCCCCTTCCCTCTTTCAGCTTCTAGCCATATGTTCTATGACCCACCTGTCCATGAAGGTGGCCTTTCTAATAGACATGATGTCAGCTAGAAGGGTTAGTGAGCTGGGAGTGCTCATGGTGGACCCACCGTATACTACATTCTATAAAGAAAAGGTCTTGTTACAACCCCACCCTAGATTCATTCCTAAAATAGCTTCTGAGTTTCATATGAGTCAAGTAGTCCATTTACTGGTGTCTTTTTGAAAATTGCATGCCTCAGATGAAGGGAGCTGACTGCATTTTCTAGATGTCTCAAGTGCTTTGGCCTTTTATCTGCAAAGAACAAATGATGTTAAGACACCTAAACAATTTGTTTTCATAGCAGAGTGATCAAGGGTCAAGCTACATAGATACAAAGACATTCAAAATGGATCTCGAGTTGTGTTACCCTTTGTTACCAACTAGTTTATATTCCCCCTCCAGAGCAAGTGAGGGCTAATTCTACTAGAAGGCAAGTTATTTTGGCTGCATTGCTGAGAGATGTACCCCTCCCAGTGATATGGAGGGCAGCTAATTGGAGCTCTCTGCATACCGTCACAAGTCATAATGCTCTGGTCCAGTCAAATGCAGACACAGCTGTGGGGACAGCAGTACTACAGTCAGCGTTGGCCTTCTTGCACCCACCTCTGGTCTTACCACTGATTAATCTCCCACATGGGGAATACACATAGAGACCATCACTTGAGGAAGAAATGCAGGCTACTTACTGTTAACTGGATGCTCTTCGAGGTGTGTGGCCTCCCTACCTGCCCTCCGTCCCCTCTGCTGTGGATTGTTTGAACTGCGATAAGAATGGAAACTGGAAAGGCATCGGCCCACATCACCTTTTATGCTCTTGGTTTGGAGCATGAGAGCTACAGCACATGTGTGGGTCATTGGACACTGCTTGCAAAAACTTCTGGACTTGGGCACACAGTGCACTTGCATACCTAATGTGTAGAATACAGATAGGGACCACACATCTTGAAGAAACTCCAGTTACTGGCAAGTAACCTCCGTTTTTGATTGCCAAGATGCTTGGATGGTTTCTGCTGGTGTAATTCAGATTAGTCAGTGGGTTAAGAGAGTCAGATATTATCTCATCTGCATTATGCATGAGTAAAGAGATCTAACTGCTGCACTAAGCCCAAGTCAGGTGTCACTTATTCTGAGACTGTCACCTCCATGGAATACTTTGAAAATCCTCCTCTTGGAAACATTTCTGCTTTGCACACCCCATGTTTTCGGTATTTCTTTTCTGTTTATTACAAGGGACCACTTGCATGCAAACAAAATCTTTGTACCATTCCCTTCTTCCTCCTTTACTGCATGTCAAAAGAATAATTGACATAGTTGTGGTGATAACTATGATATCATAAGCAGGGGGTTTGTCTTTGGACAAGAAATAAGTAATAAAGTCACGTAAAGATCCTGTTTTCTTGGAAATGTTTAGTTACAAAGCAATGAGAAAAATACAGGAAACATGTTATACTATAAAGATGTAGAACTGTTCCTAAACAGTATGGTTCAAAGTCTTTCATTAGGCATTAACAGCTTTTCAGCTATGTTCAACCCTGGTAGATTTCCCACTTCTCATTTGTAGGTAATTGGACACTTCGATTTTTTTGCTTGTAATTTAATTTTTCTCTTGGCCTCTGTAATTGGAGCATGGATCATTTTAACCTTCTCTTGCCTATTTTACTTGGTTATGTGTTTCTGAGCATTATTCTAGCACAAGTCCTGTCTAGAGGCCAGTTCCTCCCTTTGTTGACCACAGTGCACATATTCTTTTAATTATGGGAAGGAGAGCAACTAGAGCTGGGAACTCAAACTTTCAGAGCCAACACTGCATTGTTGAGCTTGAAGCAGTTCCCCAGCTGGGATGCTGCTGTTTCACCCACAGTTCCTTCCAGAAATATAGTTAAAATATATGACTGTTGGGAAAAATTACATTGGAGAATGGAAAATGCTTTTCAAAACCCAAACTGAGTTGCAGAGAATGGAGGGACTTAAAATGGGAAATTTGCCCTACCACTACATACAATGAGCCATCCATTTGGATAATACTAATGCTAGAGAAGTCTGAGTTTACAGATACCAAGAAGACAATTATTTGATAACTTTCCTTTTTAAGTTCTTACCGAGTGGATCTCTGAGAATGACAGAGGGTCTCTGGAAGGGAGAGCAGAGGGATTTGACTGTTTGTAACTGAAAGCATGCAAGCCTCCTTTCACAACTTCCTTTGTTTTGGTCTAAACCGTCCTCTTTTGCACATGTCCCTTAACATGCGGGTTTATCTAATGAATAAGGGATTTGACCTTTCCAAATGTGGTGTTTTGCTGTTTATACTACATGCGTTCAACAAACTCTGTGTGGGTGTGTTTGGTTTGCTTTTGTCTTATCTTCTATTAATTAGTGATTAAATATAGAAAAAAGTCACCGGTGAAATGCTTGGGGGAAAATCCAGGTTTTTCAAAAAGCAAAAATAACTTGCATCTAGGTCAGAATTTTGAACAGTGTGAAAAGTATATTTTTATGCCAATGAAACTTTTTTCTTAGCAGCAGCCAGAAAAACTACGCAAAGTACATGCCTAAAATAATAAAGACAGAGGATGTTCTCTGGACCCTCACTCCCCAAGGTGTTACCTAGCATGTTTTATAGGTTGGAATGGGTGAAATGTCCCCCTGCTGATCTTTCTAGGCTTGAGCTCTACTTTACTGAGGATGCTGGGACTTGGGCTACAGTGCACTATAACTTTATTGCAGGCAGACTAATGAGCTAAAAGGATGCTGTAAAGAGACTTGGGAAAAATGTTTCAAATTGATAACCTGGATTTTGTGATCATTTCAACAAGTGTGTCCATATTCTTCCTTCTGTTTGCATTTGAAATTATCCTTGCTTTTTACATCCCCACACATAAGAATTTATTTTAAAAGATAGATGCCTTTAAAGCCCTTCCAAAAAAAAAAGAAAAGCTCTGTCTGTGCAAATGTGTGTATGTGTGGGGAGGAGGAAAGGGGTAGTTTCTGGGGGAATGTAGGGTATTGATAGCTTTTGTGTAGTAATGCTAATACTGGGTACATAGATAACCAGAGTTTCTGCTCTGTATGTGTCCCCCCTTTTTTTTAAAGCTCCTACAACTTTCCTGTTGTTCAGTCAGAAGAACGCAATTAATCGCATGGTGATAGATGAGCAACAGAGTCCAGATATCATACTCCCTATCCACAGTCTCAGGAACGTCCGGGCCATCGATTATGACCCCCTAGATAAGCAGCTTTATTGGATTGACTCTCGGCAGAACATTATCCGGAAGGCACAAGAAGATGGCAGCCAGGTATCCAGTGAGAGGAATTGCAAAGAGATGAGGCACTGTTTATATGAAGCAATGATTACATTTTAAATAATATAAACAAACAGACCTCCTGCTAGCTCCAGGTTCGCTGTAGCTGGTCTGAGCTGGTGGTGATGAGATCCTCAATAGAAATGGATAGGAGGATTCATGTAGGAAATACAAAGGGGGCAATAGTCTGTGCAGGGGAATAGAGTTGACTGGGGAAGGTACACTGACTTAAGAGTAAGAGATTTGGGACTGCATGCCAATGTGGTACGCAGCTCCTGTCTGGGAGTTGGGGAGTTCTGGTGTAGGCATGAGGAGAGGCACACGGAGTGGGGTAGTAGACCAGTGGGACACTGGATGAGAGGCATGAAACAGAGGCCTTGGCTACACTTGCAAGTTACAGTGCTGTAAAGCCTCCCCCAGCGCTGTAACTCACTCCCCGTCCACACTGGCAGGGCACTTACAGCGCTGTATCTTCCTGGGTACACCACTGCAGGTACTCCACCTCCCCGAGAAGCATAAGAGATACAGCAGAGTGGCTACGACTCACGGGTGTGAGTGTAAACACTTGCAGCGCTGTACTAATCACCTTGTCAAGTGGCCAATCCCCTCCATTGTTGTGACCGGCTGCAGGAATGCGGAAGTGCCGGTTTCAAAGCTCCTACCACAGAGAAAAGCAAACAGTTTGCTGTTTGCTTTGAGTGAGTGAATGAATGAGCAGGGGGCTGGGAGTTCGGAACTTGCAAAATAGAGAGCTGACATGCTCCAAAAAGCACTCTCTCTCCCCCCACACTCCCTGTCACAATCCACCCCCACCCCCGTTTTGAAAAGCACGTTGCAGCCACATGAATGCTGGGATAGCTGCCCATAATGCACTGCTCCCAACACAGCTGCAAATGTTGCAAGTGTGGCCACGCCACTGCGCTGTGCAGCTGCCAGCGTGGACAGACTGCTGCGCTTTTCCCTACTCAACTGTACGAAGACAGGTTTACCTCACAGCGCTGTACAGCTGCAAGTGTAGCCAAAGCCAGAGTTGCAAGCGTCCCAGCAGCATGGAAAGGGAGCACATGATTAGGGAGCAGAGAGGAGGCATGGATGGGGCCGGAGACAAAGGGTGGTGCGTGCAGGATGGATGAGGTAACAGTAATTGATTAAGGCTTATACAAGTGTTCATTCTCAGACTTTTAAAATGTTTTATTTATTTTTGGTGGCGGGGAATTGAAGACGTAAATGTTTTTTGTTAAAAGAAAGTGCAGTTTCTTAAGGAGGGTGTGGGAAGTGTGAGTTGGATTCCATTGAAATGCTTGATCAGCCTTCACTCCTATTTAGGGGATGTTTTTTGTGAACATCTAAATAATTTAACATCCAAAACTATTCAAAAGTGCCAGATCTCTCCAGGACCAGCAAAATAAAACAAATGTGCAGTTTCTAGGCCAAGTGCTTTGGAAGATGTGACAAGCCAAAAAAAAAAGTTAGGCAAATTTTTCAAAAGTGCAAGACAAACTACTTTACGAAGCACCTCTATCCCCAGAATGTCACATTGAATTTACTCCAGGCTTTCTAGAGAGACTGTCGGAGGCTAAGATGTGGTACATGGAATTTCAGTTGGATTGATATGTCTCTAATAAAGTTGCCTGGGTGGGGTAAATCGGGTTTGTCACAGAGAAGACTACTTTGATCTTATCTGTGAAGAGATTTTAATTTCTTCATAATAATTTTCTATACACTGAAGAGGGCCAGAAAGGGGGATTACACGTAGTTAAAACACTTGAGTAGGTGGAACAGGGAAAATTTAAAAGGGAGTAAAATGGGAATATTCCAAAGTGCTAAATTTCATACCTAGACCAAGGACTAGTGCTAGCAGATGTTCCCTCTACCAATTAGCAGGGTTCCCTAATATGTGAGAAGGAAAATCACATGTGATGAAAATGATGGAGGATTGATGCAAGAGCTGTTGTCCAAGCCATCTGCTGGCCGCCTGAACGTTTCTTTTCCTGCTCATCGATCCTATAGACTGCTCAGGTTTAGGGATTATTGGTGACATGGACTTCCTTTTGTAGAGAGCTGCATGTTCTGTATTCACGTTAGTCTATGTACTGAGGAACTGGACTGTCTAAGGAGTTTGGTTTATTAAGAAAAAGAGGATGAGAAGTGAAACATCAAAACCCCATGAGAAGTGAAACATCAAAACTGTGCCAGGCCAAGGCCCAGAGAGTGTCTTTCCCAGTGGAAACCTTGACTTTAGTGATCTAGCTGTCTTCTCTCTTAGCGTGGTTGGGATTTAACCAATGTAATCTGTTTTGGATTGATGAATGAGAGAGAAATTTTCAGCAGACAATAATTGTCCTTTAAGGCATAGTACAGCCAGTCGTACAGCGTCCACAGCCTCTCAAAACTCCTGGCACTGGTGAGTGTCGGTGCCACTCCCCCATCCACCTTTGATACCCCCACAAAGCCCAACAACATCATTAGTTCTTCTGGGCTGCAACCAAATGGTATGATTTCCATCCCCCTAAATCTGCTGGGGTAAGTGTTTTGTGTCCACTGCTCACTCTGCTGTTGCTCACCAAGGGACAGAGAGAGAGAGAGAGAGAGAGAGAGAAACAACTGAACATGTGTTCCCTGGTCTAGGATTATATTTTGGAGGCCTCCTTCTAGCTTTGAACAATTTCACATACAGCAGATATAGCAAATACAATTCTAGGTGACACCCTGAATGTAATATCCTTCTGGTGATTTCCCAGAGCCTTACTGTGGTGACGAGTCCGGTTCCCAATCAGAACTTGGACATGCAGCCCTATGATCTGAGCATTGATATCTACAGCCGCTACATCTACTGGACTTGTGAAGCCACTAATGTGATTAATGTGACACGCTTGGATGGGAGACCAATGGGCGTGGTGCTGAAAGGAGAAGACGACAGGCCCCGGGCCATTGTGGTGAACCCAGAGAAAGGGTATGTAGTTGTAATGTGGAATAGTAGGGAAAATCCAGCCCAGAGATCCTATTAATAAATCTTCTAGCTGCTGGCTACCCTTCATCAAAATAAAGGCTAGCTTTGGAACTCTTGTATTGATGCTAAAGGTTGAGACTTCTAAAATTCTTAGCATAAAATACTGGGAATTCTTCCGCTGTCTGGTAAAGGTTAGCAGGGTTCAATTATGGCCCTCCTGAGGCTGAGCCTTGTTGGGGAGGAGAGGAGGTTCCCTTAGAGCGTGGTAGTGTTGTGTTATAGAAGGGGAGAAGCCCAATACAGAGCAGGTCTTGATACATCTTTAAAATGGGTGCAGCGGGGGGCTCAGAGGGCTCACCCTCCCCCCCACCTCCACCCCACTTGGCCCTGGACTGGAGCTAGAAATTTGGCACTGTCATGAGGGAGAGGCAACCAGGCCAAATTTGAGTGACACTGCAACCCCATGCACCAGGTCACACCACCACTCACACAAATTTGGCTCAGCTGCCCCATAGATTTGAGGGGTGTTGCGACTCCATGTTTCTCCCCCACCCCACCTTTACAGTGCTTTGGGCACTCGGCACCGGGCACCCCAACCCCTGGGAAGAAGTGGAGCAGGCAGCACCCCTAGTCCCCAGGAGCAGTGGAGGATTGGATCCAAGCTCTTGGGGCTTCCTGGGAAGTAGAGCTGCAGAAGGAGGATGGGGCGTGGAGCTCCCAAAACCACCTGGCTCCTGGTGGGGATGATGCTTTTCAGCCTGACGGCCTCTCTGGATGAGAGCTCAGGGCTGGGTGTAAGGCAGGGAGACCATGGGGCTGGGTGCAGTGGGGAAAGCTCACAGCTGAGTGTGGGAAAGCTGGAGGGGAGTATATGTGGAGCTGGGTGCAGGACTGGGTATCTGGGAGCAGCAGGGAGAGTGTGTGGGGCTGGGTGCAGGGAGCTCTGGACCCTAGCCGTAGGAGAATTCTGGTTATGTCCCTGCCCTCTTCACTCTCACTCTCTCACACACACACACACTCACACGCATCCTGGTGAAATGTAGGGCAAGAGACATGGCCCCATCCTGCCTAGAAACACCTCCTGTACAGATGGTCAGTTCCAAGGCAGTGCTAGCTGGCCTCTCCCTTGCACACCCAAGCACTGAGAAATAGAGCAAGCCTGTTTCCTGCATGTGTACTAGGCCCAGGTAGCCTGTTTCCCCTTCCTCCTATCCCTGCAGAGCACCTGCAAAGGGGAAGGGACAGTTTAGCCCGACACTGAAAATATTTGTTTTTCCCCAAATCAGTCATTGTCTTAAATAGCTGCCTTCCTCCCTCCCCCTTTGCACAGTAGTGAGGAGGGATGTTTGTCTCTCTGAGACATTGTTAGAGAAAAAAAGTTAATAAAAACCTGCATAATTTACAAATCTGTTTGACTTTTTCCTGTTACAGGTACATGTATTTCACTAATCTGCAAGAAAGGTCACCCAAAATCGAGAGGGCAGCACTGGATGGAACTGAACGGGAGATTCTCTTTTTCAGTGGCTTGAGTAAACCTATAGCCCTGGCCCTTGACAGCCAGCTGAGCAAGTTATTCTGGGCTGATTCAGAGCTCCGGAGAATTGAGAGCAGTGACCTTTCAGGTAAAGTAGAATTTACGTGTAGACATTCATTTGCACTATTAGTTGCTCAATATTAGTGCTGTTCACTTCAGTTTCTAGCTTCAAGACCTTGGTTAGCATCTCCCTCAAAGCCAGTTCACAAATAATCACTGCTATTTTTCACGAACATCACTTTTTTGGAGTACTAGTATCTTTCAAGCAAATCAGGAAGTGCCCAGTTGGTGAAAAATCTGTGCTATAGTGTTAAGTCAGCATGCACTGGCCATTTCTGTGCCTATGGCAACATAAACTATGTAATCCCTGAAATGTCTATGTCTTTGTACTTCAGATGCATGTCCGTTCCCCCATCTGCATGCGTATATGAGATATGAGAGTAAGAGTAGAGATTGGTGATGGAAAATAAATGAATTTGGTAGTAAAATATTGCATTGATATATGCTCATTCATGATATAATAATGCTTTAGAATTCTGTAGTGCATTCCCATCCAACGACACCAATTTGCTTTCAGTTTTCTATTTAAGTTTCATAACATGTCTGTATAATAGGACAAGTGGTATTATTTCAGTTTTACAGATGATTGGGTCTGAGGGCATGGCTACACTTGCAGATGTAGAGCGCTGTGAATTAAACCAGCCCTTGGAGAGTGCAGTAGGGAAAGCATTGCAGTGTGTCTACACAGTCGGATTCAAGCACACTGGCATGGCCACATTAGCAGCTCTTGCAACGCCACAGAGAGCAGTGCATTGTGGTAGCTATCCCAGCATGTAAGTGGCTGAAAGGCGCTTTTCAAATGCGGAGGGGGGTGGAGCGTGACAGGGAGTGTGTTGTGTGTATGTGGGGGGAGAGAGAGTGGGTTTTTGGGGGGCTGAGAGTGTGTCAGCATGCTGTCTTGTAAGTTCAGACAGCAGCAGACCCCCCTCCCTCTTGCCTCTCCCTCTCACACTCACAGCAAGCAGCATTCCACACTAATCGTTGCTTTGTTCCAGAGCAGATACGCATGCCGGCTGTCAAAAATGGAGTTTTGAAAGGGCATATCCGCATTCCTGCAGCCAATTCCAAAACAATGACAAGAGTGGCCACTTGACTTAAGGGGATTATGGGACGTTTCTGAAGGCCAATCAGAGCGCAGTAATGCAACACCTCGGTCACACTGACGCTGGGGTGTTTCAGCCGAGGCGCACCAAGCGTTATGCTTTTCGTGGAGGTGGATTACCAGGAGCGCTCCAGCTGCAGAGTCCAGGCGCTCTAAGTGCC
The DNA here is from genome assembly GCF_011386835.1 of Chrysemys picta bellii. Classification (NCBI taxonomy): domain Eukaryota; kingdom Metazoa; phylum Chordata; order Testudines; family Emydidae; genus Chrysemys; species Chrysemys picta. The sequence goes on along the minus strand of NC_088791.1, from coordinate 129,090,310 downwards.
TTGCCAGTGTGGATGGGTTGTGAGTTAGGGCGCCTGGGGCTGCTTTAATGCGCTCTACCTCACAAGTGTAGCCATACTCCGAGACACTGCAAGTGTAAGCAATTTGCCCAATGACACACAGTAAGTTAATGGAAGATTCAGAAAAAGAACTCTGACTCTTAATCACACTTAATGCATTAAAACATTGAAATTTTCGTATGATGTATCCTTGGATGACCTTGACCACCACAGATTCAGCATGATTTAACTGACATCTGAAACTTACTCATTCCTTGTTTCTCCTTTTGCATCTGTTATGTCAATTTTTAGAACACCAAAGTCAAAGGCTGGTGTTAATTATAAACCCACTCTTTTGTTTTTAAATTATCTTACTTTTTAAAAAAAAAACAGCTGTCAGATTTTATGTATTGTTTATTAAAACCTCACCATTCCTTCCATAAACATGGAGAAATTTCTTTCCAAAACACTCATCTTTAGACATTTGTACTGCAAGATAAGTTACAGCAATTATCAGTGTAAATCCTAACTGCTGAGACAGATTGCTAGTTAAAGAATGCTGATTAATAGGCTTTTTTTTTTTTTTTAACTGAGAGCATAATTTTTCTGCATGTGTGTTCTTAAAAACTCTCTTGCTTCCTGGGTCTGCAGATGCTGCTACTCTTACAAAGAGAGACAGCATGCTTCATATGGGATAGGATAGGAGAGAGGACAATGCTCTCAACAGATACCTGGGGCCCAGTTATGTTTTCCTAATAATAGAAATCCCATTGAAGTCGATTGGACTTCTCACATAAGTGAAGGCTCGTCTACACAGGGAAATGGACTGGAATAGCTCATCATGTGCACACTAGTTTGGAATAAAAGGTCAGTATATTCCAGAATAATTAGTTTATTTTGGACACACATTAATTATTCTGGAATACATTGACTTGTATTCTGGAATTGTGTTCCCACACAGGCAGCTAGTCTGGAACGGCTGTTCCAGTCAGTTTCCCCCTGTGTAGAAGGGAAGTAATGGCAGGAGAAAAGTCCTGTTAGTGATGTTTCATTCTTGAGCAAACCTGGATTTCTAAACCTTTAGGAACTTTCTTTATAACATTCCTGGTGGGACTAGTGGATGCTTTGTGAACTTTGTGGTCCCCACTTTAGGGTTTCTTGTTTATATGAAGGATAAATATCACGGTCTTGGTTTAGTCACAAATAGTAAATTAAACTCGGTCATAAATATGGGTGAAAAACTGAGGTACTTTAAGAGACTGAGATTTTTAAACTAAAAGTTTTTGCAATATGTTGAGAAATGTCATGTCGATCCCCCACCTCCTCACTGGATCATAAAAGAACTCTGTCCAAAAAAAGTGAAACATTTATTTTTGTAAAGGTCGACTTCAACAGTCACACTTCCCTTTCTCAGGTTCTCTTTCTGCACATCTCCACCCCCTTCTTGGCATCTCACAGCTAGTGTTCCCGCAACAGATGACTTATATTCATAGATTTTAAGGCCAGAAGGGGCCATTATGGTCACCTAGCTGACCTCGTGCATTACACACGCCATAGAACCTCACCTAGTAATTCCTGCATCGAGCTGGATACGTCCCTCTACATAATCCATCAACATCTTTCCTAGGGCCAAATTCATCACTGGTGTAGCTCCAGATCATGGAGTGAAAGTGCCGTCTATAGTTTAAAGCCACGGGGGGAGGATTCCTAGGTGCTGTGTCAGAGCCAAGTCTACACTACAGGCACTGTACAGTATAGCTATGGCACCATAGCTATGCCAGCATAACCCCACAGTATAGACATAGACTACAGCGAAAGATGGGGGGTTATCTGTTGCTGTAGGAACTCCTACTCCCTGAGCAACGGTAGCTAGGTTGATGGAATCATTCTTCCATTGACCTAGCTGTGTCTGTGCTGGGGGTTAAGGGTCAGCATAGTTGCGGCAATCGTAGATGTGGATTTTTCACACTACTGTGGGCTGTAGGAAAGTCACTCTCTAGGTTTTAAGTGTAGACCAGGCCAGAATCTAGCAGCTAATCACTGAGACACCAGGCAAGCTACTTCACCTATCTGTGTCTCACTTTGCCCATCTTAAAATGGAGATGATAATTAGTTTAACTTATTGTAAAGCACTGTGAGAGCATCTAATGAAATACTATAAAAATGCAAAACACAGTTATTTATATTAATAAACATACACTGAAGGATAGAAAAATTGAGATTATGAAATAATAAAATGTTCAGGCATTATAATAATAACTTTTTGATCCCAAAAGCAAATCTTGGCCACTCATTCCTTGAAAAAAAATGGTAGCCTTTTATATGTGGTGGTTCACTGTCCTAGTGTCTTTTTTTTTTTTTTTTTTTTTTTTAATGTCAGTTACTTTTTTGGGAAAGCATAGTGTTGTTGAACATGTTCACAAGCTATTGCCTGCTGTACTGTTGTTTTGGTTTTTTTTAAGCTTCAGATAGAAATGACCTGAACACCCCAGAAGGTTTGGCAGTGTTTGGATTTGGATCCAAACATTCCAGCTGTGGGTTCTCTATACTTTTAGTTCCTGTGATGAGTGTGTGTGAGTAAAAGTAATCATAAGTGCAGGGCATAATAAATTAATTGAATCTGTTTACAGGTCACCGAATTCACAGCGTAATTACACAGTGTAGTGTAATCTAAGCTTTCGGGGTGGGGTGGGGGAGGGTTTAAAATATAAGTTTCTAGCCCAAGAGTTGTGAAGAAAATAAATGTAAAAAGTCAATGTAAAGTGGTGAAGACTAAGTTTGCAGGCCATCTTCAGCAAGTATGAGACAAGTCTGAATTGTGCTCCCTTTCATCTGAATGGAATTTTAACTCTGAAATCTAATAATGACTATTTAAAAGTCAGTGCTGTTAAATAATTAAGTGCCTATCACTGTAGCTTAAACATTCAACTAATGTGCTTCTTCTGGTCGCTGTCGAGGATTGCTAATATAGAGAACTGAGAGGGAGTCTTCACTGGGAAAAACGGTATATTCCCTAACTCAAATTAACTAACACAAAATAAAAACCCAGTTTATAGTTTTCACACAAGTTTTCAGGTTGAGTTAAAGACTATGAGGGAGTTGAGGGTTTACATTTTCCTACTAACCAGTGTGAAAACTACAAAGTGCCTTGTCTTCTCTAGGATTTTACATCATATTAGTGAACACAAATCAATACCACCCCCTTTTTTCCCCCGATGAAGACAGTCCAAAGAGTTCAAGCCCATGCACAAAACTTAAAATTGCTGTTGATCCTTTCCACAAGGGATGGGGGCGGGAGTACTTCCCCTCCTCTTTGCCAAAAATCTTAATCATCTCATGAGAGCCAAAACCCCAAATTGCCTTATAGCTGAACCACTTGGTAATAACGACCATAATGTAATTAAATTTAACATCCTTGTGGGAGAGAAAACACCAAAGAAGCCCACCACAGTAGCATTTAACTTCAGAAAGGGGAACTACACAAAAATGAGGACTCTAGTTAAACGGAAATTAAAAGCTATAGTCACAAGTGAAATGCTTGCAAGCTGCATGGAAACTTTTTAAAAACACTATAATAGACTCAAATTAAATTAAACATATTTTAAAATTTAAAAACATAGTAAGCAAATCAAAAATGCGTTACCATGGCTAAACAACAAAGTAAAAGTAGTGGTTAGAGGCAAAAATGCATCCTTTAAAATTGCAAGTTAAATCCTACTAAGGAAAATAGAAATGAGCATAAATTCTGGCATGGCAAATATAAAAATATAATTAGGCAGGCCAAAAAAGAATTTGAAGACCAGCTACCCAAAGACTCAAAAACTAACGGCAAAAAAATGTTAAGTACATCAGATGCAGGAAACCTTCCAAACAATCAGTGGCGCTACTGGACAATTGAGGTGCTTAAGGGGTGTTCCAGGAAAGTACGGCCATTGCGGAAAAGCTAATTGAATTCTTTCACATCCTCTGCCGTGAAGACTGATGCAGGGAGATTCCCACACCTGAGCCATTCTTTCAGATGACAAAACTGAGGAACTGTCCCAGATTGAGGTGTCAGTAGAGAAGGTTTTGGAACAAATTGATAAATTTAACAGTAATAATTCACCAGGACCAGATGGCATTCACCCAAGAGTTCTGAAGGGACTCGGATATGAAATTGCAGAACTACTAACTCTGGTGTGTAACTTATCATTTAAATCAGCTTCTGTACCAGATAACTGGCAGATAGCTAATGTGACACCAAATTTAAAATAAGGCTCCAGAGGCAATCCTGGCAATTACCAGCCAGTAAGCCTAACTTCAGTACCAGGTAAATTGGTTGAAACTGTAATAAAGAACAAAATTATTAGACACTTAAATGAACATGATTTGTTGGGGGAAGAGTCAACATGGCTTTTGTAAAAGGGAAATCATGCCTCACCAATCTATTAGAATTCTTTGAGGGGGTCAAAAAACAAGGGTGATCTAGTGGATATGGTGTACCAGCATTTGACAAGATCCCTCACCAAAGGCTCTTAAGCAGCCTAAGCAGTCATAGGATAATAGGGAAGGTCCTCTCCTGGATCAGTAACTGGTTAAAAGACAGGAAACAAAGGGTAGGAATAAATTATCAGTTTTCAGAATGGAGAGAGGTAAATAGCAGTGTCCCTTGGGAATCTGTACTGGAACCAGTGCTGTTCAACATATTCATAAAGGGTCTTGAAAAACGGGTAAACAGTCAGGTGGCAAAATTAGCAGATGATACAAAATTAGTGAAGATAGTTAAATCCAAAGCAGATTGCAAAGACTTACAAAGGGATCTTACAAAACTGGGTCACTGGGCAACAAAATGGCAGATGAAGTTCAGTGTTGATAAGTGCTAAGAAATGCACATTGGAAAACCTAATCTCAACTGTGATGGGGTCTAAATTAGTCGTTAAGACTCAAGAAAGCGATCTTGGAGTCCTTGTGAATATTTCTCTGAAAACATCCATTTAATGTGTAGCAGCAGTCAAAAAAGCTAACAGAACGTTAGGAACCATTAGGAAAGAGACAGAGAGATAATAAGACAGAAAATATCATATTGCCTCTATATAAATCCATGGTATGCTCACATTTTGAATACTGTGTGCAGTTCTAGTCACCCCATTTCAAAAAATATATATTAGAATTGGAAAAGATACACAGAAGAGCCTAGAGATGCCGGGGCTCAGCCCAGACAAGCCCTGGTACAAATTAAGCATGGAATGCAGTCTACCTGTGGAACTCATTGCCAGGGGATGTTGTGAAGGCCAAAGTTATAATGGGGTTAAAAAAAATTAGATAAGTTAATGGGAACAGATCCATCAATGGCTATTAGCTAAGATGGTAAGGGATGCGATCCCATGCTCCGGGTGTCCCTAGCCTCTGATTGCCAGAAACTGGGAGTAGACGATGGGATGGATCCCTCAGTGATTATCGGTTCTATTCATTCCCTCTGAAGCAGCTGGTGTTGTCGGAAAACAGGATACTGGGCTAGATTAACTATTGGTCTGGCCCCGTTTGGCTGTTCTTATGCCTTATACCCACTTTTTCTCTACCCTTCCAGCAGTTGGAACATCTAACTACTTCTAGAATGCAGTTATACCTCATCAGTACAGTACAATTTGCAGTACAAAATGAAAAAGTTGAATCAGTAACACATGTGGTACTATGGTCACTATACTACTCGCTATAATATAAAATTAAAAACACCTTCAATTTTTTTGGGTTACCCTGAAGCTACCTTGGAGCTTTCACTCCCTGCACAGGTGTGCTGTGTATATTGGGTATCTGGCTGCAGAATTTAAATCCAGACAGCTACTGAGGACATTGGACTGTGAGTGTGTATAAAATATACATATTTATATCTATGTAAAATATGTTCATGATGATATCTCGGTCTCTTCCAATTGTTAAACCACAACCTCCTTTCCAAAGGGGCGAATCGAATAGTTTTAGAAGACTCCAATATCTTGCAACCCGTTGGGCTCACAGTATTTGAAAACTGGCTGTACTGGATTGACAAGCAACAGCAAATGATTGAAAAAATTGACATGACTGGTCGAGAAGGACGTACAAAAGTCCAGGCTCGTATTGCACAGCTCAGCGATATACATGCAGTTAAAGAGCTAAACATCCAGGAATACAGTAAGTACCATCCCCATTACCAAGAAACAATAGGGAGTGTGGGGTTAAGGGTGGGAAGTGGCGCAACAGAGGATTATTAATGGCATAGGGAGACATTTCTTCCTATGTCACTGATTTAAATCCACCCCAGATCAGTAGTGGCCAAAAGGCTGATAAGGGGCTTGTGTGGAGTTTTCTTAGTACAACTCCTAGTGGATAGTGGTTTTTGTGATGGTCTCCTATCATGGGTTGTCACTCAAGGTGTGTCTACACTAGAGCTGGAAGGTGTGATTCCCAGCTTGAGGAGACATATGCACGTTAGCTCTGATTGAGCTGGCACACTAAAGAGAAGGGAAGCCATGGTGATGCGAGCGGCTGGAGGGGCTAGCTGCCCTGAGTTATGATCCTGTCGAAGAGCCTAGGTACATACTTGGGGCGGCTAGTCCCTCCCCCCGCTTGCACTACTGCAAGTGCTCTTTGATTTTTAGCCCGCTAGCTTGATCAGAAGGAAATAGTGCAGGTCTCCGTGAGCTAGAAATTATACCTTCCAGCTCCAGTGTAGACATACCTTAATGGGCAACCTTATAGGTAGTCCTATGACAGACACCAAGGATTGAATGGATATAGAGACTAAAATACCATCTTGGTCCTGGTGGAGGTTCCTTTGGATCAGGGCTGTGGCCCATTCATGGGGTGGAGTAGTGAAGCTTAGCTTGCCACATGCTTTGTCTGTTTAGAGGACTTCAGCCCCTTTCACCAGGAGTAAATATGCTCAAATAGTTTTTAAACATTTTTTTTCAAGGGCACAAACTTTTCCTAACTTGAAATGAATGGGGGGATGGCTGGAGATGGGTGCAGCCAAGTGGAGCCACAGCCATCATAGAGGAAGCAATCACGTTAACATAAGTATGATGTGTGCTTTGAACTGGAGAATTTTTTTAGGAAACTGTCTGGGGATATTAATTAAAGCAGACGACTACTAGCTTTGTTTGCCATTAATCACAGTAAATCTGTCAAGAATTTCAAGAAGAAACAGGGCATCCTTATTAAACATTAAAATGAAAAGACATATTTATCTAGAGCATATTCATTTGAGTTTTCGAGGCAGTGCAAATGCTTCAGACTTTGTAAATCAGAAAAGTTTGCTTCTTTTTTTTTTTAATGGCTTAGAGAGAGAGAGTGCAGTATTAAATTCGAGGTACCTTTGTTGTAGTCCTCCAGAACTAATTCCATCTTTCCCAAGAAACAACCTTTAGGTTTTGTTTACTGTTTTTAAAAGGTTGCACTGTGTGATTTTTTTTTTTTTTTTTTTTTTTTTTTTATGATGCTTCAGATCACAAATAATTAGATACACTCTGGAGCTGCTTGTCCAGAAGGTTTTCCATTCGGGAAGGGAGAAAGGGAGGCAGGCCATTGTCATAATGAGCTCCATGCAGGTGAACCTCCTGTGTCCATGCAGAGCCCCACCGAAGCAAGTGGGTTCTGCAGAAGTGCACAGGATTTACCCCATCTGAGCTCATTATGGGATCAGGGCCTGAATAAGTAAATCTGGATTATTTTTTCCCCAAGCTTTACCAATTAATTTCTTCTCTCTAAATAATCTCAACCAGACGTGGGTTTGAGGTTATATTGCATAAAGATCTTGTTTATAAATTGCAGGACAGCATCCTTGTTCTCAAGACAATGGCGGGTGTTCGCACATTTGTATTGTGAAGGGTGACGGTACAACCCGGTGTTCTTGTCCGGTGCACCTTGTTCTGCTTCAGGATGAACTATCCTGTGGAGGTAAGTCCTTCCAGTTGTCTGCATTTCCTTAGTTGAGCCCCTAACATGTGGTAGGATGGCCTTCATGTTAGCCACATGCTTCAATCTGGGAGCAGTTCTGGAGGGGGAAAAGCCAGTGGCATGAGAGGACAAGTTTTGCTGCATGAGATGTCTTGAAAAATGCTTTTCCACACCGAGTATCTGGATACCATTTTGGTCTCTTCACATAGCTCCACAACTGAACCTGTCCCAGTGAATGTTGTTAATTAACTCTGAGGCGAGAAGGCTTTTCAATATACAGATTTCCATTTGCCCATAGTAACTAAAAGGACTCTGAGTTATTTCAGGTTATTTTTATTCAGTGGTCTGTAATACCATCTGAGAAAGCTGAGCGGTTCCCCCCTCCCTGCCTTTGTTGGTGTGACATTTTCTATTTGACACACAGGTGGCTTTGAAAACAGCTGAAATTAATGGGGCTTGTTTTGTTTAACCAATGCTATGTTCTCTACTATTTTAAAGCACACCACAACGCTTTTGTGTGGCTTCCCCAGGACCACCAATGCTAAACACATAGCTCTTGGTGAGAGATATTTTTAAGTTAGCTGCTGCTAAAGAGCCAGCAGAGGGAGCACAGAGCACTGTTTTTGTGAACCTTGCCTAAGTGGCTTGTAAAAAATAAAAATCACGTTGGGTACAGTAAGACTCCAAAAGCCCTGAAAACCATTTGATAGAAAAAATTGTCGGAACTACCTCAGGCAGGTTCAATTGAGGGGCTCATAATTTTGCAATAAGTATAAATAGTAAGTACAAATGAGTTTTTCAGTCTACTCCTTGGCACCACCCCAGAGGTGAGTAATTAGCATCCTTGGCGATATTCTCAACAGAGGCCAAGGACTGACTCACCCATGAGGCTCGGAGGTGGCTCTTCTAGATGAGAATTTAGGCAGAATACATGAAGGGAACTGGAACTTCTCTTGCCTTTGTTGTACCTGATCTGTGGCTAAACAGAGGACTTCAGTCTCTGGGGTGTTGATTTGTCAACTTCTTGCCTCTGCTAAATTCACACACACACAGATTGAAAGCAAGAGGCGGAGGATCAACAGTTCTTGCACTGAATTTTTAAAATAGCAAATTGCTTCCCCAAATTGTTGTAGATTTTTCTGATTCTGGGATCTTCTGCTTTGTATACCATCTATCCTTTCTTCTTCCTTTTCATTTCCGTCTTCAAAATCATCCCATGCACACCATTCCAAACTGCAGCTGCCGGGGAGTCGTCATAGAGCAATGCAAGATGCTGCCTCTCTGGCCAGGCCCTGCTGGTTCCAGGAAGGAGAGGAGAGCTCAGGAGCTTCATTCTCTTTCTGTTGACATTTTGAGTGGATTTGCTGTAGCCAGCAAGGCGACATGTGGTCACCCAGTGGAAAAAGAACTAACATAATCCAGATATTTTCTGAGTGCAAACTTAATGTTAGGCCAAAAAAGGGCCTCTTAGTTAAAAAAAAAAAAAAAAAAAAAAAAAAAATAGCACGCTTACTACATAAGATTAACAGTTACTGTAGTAAATGTTAAATAACTGCTAACAGCTGTGTGGAGATAGCAGGAGTTGACATAATGGAGCAATTTTTTTGTCTTTTTAAAACAAGTTTGACTGAACACAGTTATAGAGGGCACATAACTAGACATTGAGTCACAGCACGTCCATCTGCAGCACATTATATCCTTTTAATGTTTTCTATACAATTATTGTTGAACATTAAAAAGAAAGCGAGCCATTTTTTGTGTACACAGTCAGATTGCGGGAAAGGGGGGAAAAAAGGAAGAGAAACACTCTTCGCGTGTTGACTTCAAGTGAAAACCTTTGAAGACTTAATGAAGTACAAGGGAAGGGTATACTGTGCTGTTGGAAAGGGCGGAGAGGGTGGAGTATTGTCCTTTGAATTTTGCATGCATATGTTTCTTCATCCTCTCTTCGTTCCAGATTGTACTCCAGTTACATGAGCCTGCACTCTGGCATATGAAGCTCAGAGCTGTTCAAATCACTGAGGGGGGTGGGAAATACCTTGCCTGGGGTATGTTTGTCAAGTAGTTGGGTTTTCCTACCTCTCTCCTTTAAGATGTGCTGCTTGTAAATATGGATTAATGATGTGTTCCTTTGGGTTTGTTTTTGCTTTTTTTTTTTTCAAAGAACCCCCAACATGCTCCCCTCAGCAGTTCACCTGTTTCACGGGGGAGATTGACTGCATCCCAGTGGCCTGGCGCTGTGATGGATTCACTGAATGCGAAGACCATAGTGATGAAAAGAACTGCCCTGTCTGTTCAGACTCCCAGTTCCAGTGTGAAAGCGGACAGTGCATAGACAGCACCCTCCGGTGCAATGGAGAGGCAAATTGCCAGGACAACTCAGATGAGAAGAACTGTGAAGGTATAGTGGATGCTTGGAATTAGGCACTATCCTGAGTGCTCTATCAACCTAAATACCTGGCTCCTGGTTGATAGCGCACTAGATTAGGAGCCAGAGGGTCTTGATACAGTTCCCAGCTTTGCCACTTGTTTGCTGTGTGAGCTTGGGCAAGTCATTCCACCTCTGTCTCAGTTTCCCCAACTGTAAAATGGGGATAACGAAACTGACCTCCTTTGTAAAGCACTTTGCGATCTACTGATGCTATTTAAGAATGAGATATTATTTTATTTCAAGCTCTAAAAATCTCAACGCATTGGTCTTAGTTTTGGTTTAATTGTATGCTGAGATAGCTGTTCGAATACCTCTTACTGACTAATGGAAACTGTGGGAAAACTAGATTCATATTCATTTATTATATAATATCTGACTACAATGGAATTTAAAGTGGGTGTGGGTGTGGATGAGTGAGAATGCAGACGGATGAGAGAGATGTCCTCCACCTGCAAACTCCAACAAAAGGCAGCATGCAGAGATGGTTATGGGGAGAAGTGATACTAGCGTGCCAAATGTGAACCGCCTCCAATTTTTGTAGTCTTAGAGGTTTTTTTCTCTAAATTAAATGAATTTTCATGTTGGTTGGCAGTTGCTTGGAATCTGAAGTCCTGTGTCAGTAAAACAAGTGTAACACCGGTAAGCCGTCCTCCTCCATCTGACTGCCCTGCCAGTATGTCTCAGCCTTGGCCTGGAGGGGCTACTTCTGAGCGTGAGGGGATAGCCATTTTTCCACATCCATTCAATCAGTTTCCTCTTCTGAGGCCTTTAAAAACTTCTGAATCTAAAGGGACTGCTTTTAAAGTCAGTTGCTATGACGAGGGCTGAGAATACAGGCCCAAAGCCAGCATTCAGTTGGGAATGATTTAGGAAACTAATGACCTAGGCCAGATTTCAACAAGCTGACTGATTTGGAATGAAAGTCTCCATATCCACTACCAGTACTGCCAAAGTGATTCAGTCTTTCACATCATTAAATTCTGATTCTGTTGATAACTTGTTTCTAGGATGAGAAACTTCTGGCTGCAAAGTTTCAGATGGTTTAAAAAAGTCATACTGATATGGCGTTGTCCTGTCTGATTAGTATGAGAAAGAAAGCTCACCGGTTACTAATGAAAATAAGAATATTATTTCCGATATGTCACTATTCAGGGCAGCTGTCCCTGTATTTCCCCTCAGTGGTTCAGCAAGGGCACCCAACTCTTAACTTCCAGCTCCCTAGATGTCGCCTTTCTGGGCAGAGACCCACGTCTTACTCCATTCTGCCTGGCGTGTTTTCAGGCTGCACAGTTCCCTGCCTTTGCTATATATATTTCCAGCAAGGACAATCTGCTTGCTTCCTCTTCAGAGACAGATAGCGGAGTGATTGCTACAGATTTAAGTTATCACATAGCTGTATCTAAGTGAGCCTACTTTATTCTTAAGGTAAAAAGCGTTACAGAGAAATCCTATTAAAAACAATAAAAGAGCCTGCATACCGGCTAATAAGCTTACCAGGCATCACCCCACCCTAGGGGTTTCCTTGTGGTTACAATTTCATCAGAGCTTCATTTCAGAACCAACCACACAGGTTTATGAGGCCTCAGTAGGTCAAGGCCTGCCAATCCTCCCTTGAGGATTGGGGCCCTCCATGAACCAGGAGTCCTGTCCATTTTCTGGATCAGGAAGAAGGCCCCGGAGTCAGCCGTTTTGTTTTGTTTTGTTTTTTTAAAATCCAAAAGTCTTTTCTTTGTCTGTTGGTCCTGAGAGTCCAGTATGAACTAGTATATGCGTATCTCCCCCAACGGCTTTCAAAGCTGATAACAGAGGACGTTCGCTCGCATCCCCTCCCCCCCCACTAGAGAAGATACATTCAGTTCTACAATAGCACATACATTATTGCATTTTTAATACAATGTACCCCAAAGGAATTAACTCTAATTCAATAAGGTTTAACTTTATTGAATTAAGTTTATTTTAATTCTCTGAGGTTTGTTCGGGATATGCCAAGATATTGTCATTCTGTCACCCTAGTCCTACAATTCCTTGCACTCTTATTGATTTGTTATTTACATAATCACTGTACAGTGTTTTCACAACCATACCGTATATGAAATGTACTCTTATCAGTTGACAGCCATTATTACCCAGAGTGCATGTATTTGAATAATTACTGTTCCGTTTAGATTTCTAGATAACCATACAATGACCATACACAGTAGAAAGATATGTTAGGAAGAGTAAGGATCTGTTGAGAGTGTTGGAAGGAATTTGTGACCTCTTCGAAAAGAAGTAACTATCTTTTAGCAGTTTGATACGTTTTTGCAACTTAATTCTTTTCTCTCGTTCAAAATTCAAATATTTAATGGCTAAAGTTAATAGTAATTATAACTTGTGTGCTTCCTGTTAATTGTATTCTGGGTTTATTTCCTATAAACACCATGGCCTTCTGCCTCTGAGTTCATTCAGCCCAAGATACCATATTTAGTAACCTGCAAATAGGAAATAACATTCTCAGGTCATCAGTGTATTACCCTCCTACAGAACCTGATCACCTGTCTTTGTTTTCGTGAATATCTGACATTGAACATTTCTGGACATTTTTCTCCCCTCCAGTGCTTTGTTTAACCGATCAATTCCGCTGCACCAGTGGCCAGTGCATTGGGAAAAACAAGAAATGTGATCACAACTTGGACTGCAGTGACAGCTCAGATGAGCAAGGATGCTGTAAGTGTAAAATCTGAGATCAGAGACATGGTTGCAGCAAGTGAAGATGGTTGTTTCACTCCTCAGTGAGTTAGGATTCGCTCTCAGTATTAAAACCACATGCATTAATTTTAAGGTGGGTGTTCCTGCCTCACCTGTTGCCAATAATTAATGCATGGGGATCATAGGAAGCTAATTGACATGTAGCTATTTTTGGAGTGAAAAATCTATTATTCTGATAAGTGTCTCAGATTCAAAACAGTTAAATTCTGCCCCTTATATTTTAAACATTTTAAAAAATTTTTGGAAATCTTGCTTAATAATGTTTGTATACATGGATGGAAGCATTCTTCTGTACTATAAGAATCTCTTCAAAATGGCCTGAGGCTGTCGTAACCATTCTGCTCTGCTTCAGCCATAGAATTCACAAGAGGTACTTTAAGAAACTTAAAAGTGCTCCTATCTCTGCACATAGAAATATGCTAAAAAGTTTCCTTTGTGCCTAAAGCCTGTGTAATTCTCTGCTTGGTTTATAGTTGCAGATTATGGTTTATGGAATATAATATCCTTTGGGCCTGCCTGCCTTGAAAGGCTCCAGGTCCCTAGAAAAAAAACTACAGGCCAGAGTAGATTTCAGCCTTAAAGTTCACTGGCATCATTGTTACGTTATTAGAAATTTTAAATCGGAAATCTCCTCACCTGTTCTAACCAATTGATGTACTGCACATAACAGACACAGTTAATAAATAAAAACACACACATGTAAACCCAGAATTGACCCCTAATTCTTTAGCTCCTGAATCTACTTCAGAGATAAGTGAGATCTCCCTTTGTTGGCAGTAATAGTAGGTGCCTTATCCTCCCTATGGGCCAGACGGCAGAAGACACTATCACAAATGTGCACATAACAGTGACCTGAGCCCATTTCCTGTCTTCTCTATTGTTTGTAATGAGGGAGGAGGGAAGTTAGGTCAATGTGTGCACTGGGATAAGGTTGTAGCTAGTTCTGTTCTGTTTCTAATGTGGACAGGGTCTTATTTTCTCATCTCTGTAGATTCATTAGATATGGGAGCCAAAGAGATTGGCTAAAGGGTTGGTGCAGACTTCAGGGAACAAGGATATGTGGATTGAAAAGTAGCCACTTAGATACCATGGAGATATGAGTGATATAAGACACTGAATAGAATAGTGCTATTGCTAGTCTTCCCAGATTCTCAAGGCATAGTCAGGTTGTTGTCCATTGTTCTGAGAAATATCACTGCTTACAGTTCAGTGCCTTCAGGAATGGCATCCATGTCTGACTGCTGATGGGCTTGTAATAACAATTCAGGGTGACACTGCCTTGCAGAGATGATACTTCTAGGACAGATGATCAGGTGTAGCTCTTACCATCAGTTGGAAGTGCACATGGGGCAGGTTAGGTGTCTTTGGAAGTGCCACCAGACACAGTTGATCATTGCTTCCATGGTTCTCCTATTTAGCATCAGTGAATGCTGGGCCATGAATAATAAACCCCTAGACAGCAGAGGAGGTGGAGTTAATGGTATGAGAACACTGGCTTTTGCCCTAAGTTCATATGCTACTTAGGTCAAATGTGAAAAGTAGCTGTCTTTAACTGCAGATAAAAATGTCATCCTAGTGCCAAGTGGGCGTTTGTTCACGCTGCATGTTTAATTAGAAGGCTATTGTAAGTGGCTTGGAAGCTCAGTAGCATAGGCTTCCAGTTTTTCTTTTGGGGAGAGTGGCATGAATGCTAATCTTAGCATGTCTGAAGTTGTTGGACCTAACAGTGAAAGTTACAGAATCTGATTTCCCTCTCCTCATTTAGACACAACAGAGGAGCCAGCACCACAAGCCAACAATACCATAGGCTCAATCATTGGAGTGATCCTCACCGTTTTTGTGGTTGGAGCAATGTACTTTATCTGCCAGAGGGTGCTGTGCCCACGCATGAAGGGGGATGGGGAAACAATGACTAATGACTATGTGGTGCATGGACCAGCCTCCGTACCACTTGGTTATGTGCCTCACCCAAGCTCTCTGTCAGGGTCTCTCCCAGGTAAGTAACAATATGTCTAAGCATTTTAAAACTACATTGGTCTCCTTATCCTGCCTCTTAATGACACTATATAGTTATAATGCAAGCTCTTGTGCATGCTCACCAGCAAAGTAGGTGTTTGTACCAGATACATAATTCTGGGCACCTGCCCCTCGGAAGACAGGATTGAACCCTCTAAATTGTATTACTCGATTGTTGTTTGATTTCTAACAGTGTCATCCACAAGCAGCAGAACTACCAGTAACTGTATATACACATACCTAGGGATCACGTCTTTTCCTACTGAAATTCATCCTCTTGGGCCAGTGTAATGACACCAACAATTCTACAATTCTGTAGGCTCAGGAAATAGAGAATTAAATCAACAGGCATTTAGACGGAATATAGCCACTCATGTTGATTGGGAATTGCCCTGTCCCAGGGACAAATGCCTTGTGTGCTTGTGGAGAGTTCTGTGGGATCTTTAATGACCAGAAGTAATTATGGCCTCATTTCTGTAAACCCTCTTAAACAGCATTGTGCAAACAGCAGCCGTAAGTTGTAACCTTATCTAGCTGACGAGATACGAAACTAAGGCTAGGTCACAAAAGTGCACTTAGTCTTAATTAATGTGCATGACTCCTGTATCTGTTTCTTTACAAATAATGAGCTTTCGTTAGTCAGTGCCAAGTCTTTTTAATAAAATCCATATTCTTACTGCTTTATTCTGATCCAACTGGAACAAAAGAGGTGCCTGTAAATGCTTTTTGCAAGCCTGTTATGGCATTATATCAATGCATCAGCCCCTTTTGCCTTCCTGTGATAAGCTTCTTTTCATAAGAGGGAGCTTTGAACATAATTTTCGCTGTAGTCCGGAATGCATTCACATGCGTCTTCCCCTTCTGCCAGGCCTCCCTCCTAGTCTCCTTTCACTTTGTTGCAAAAACTCACTATGTGGAAAAGAAAGAACAAAACCTCTTTCCTCTTGCACGCATGTGACAGGCAAAATCAGTTTAATGTTTTATTCTTGAGTATAGAGAGAGTGCTGAAGTGCCTTCTCTCTTAAGCCTTTCAAAGCCATTCAAGTGAAAGGAATCCGTTTCTCTTTGCACAAGCTTTCGTGCAGCCCCATGCCAGGTTCCTGAGTTCAGTGGCTAGAACGTTAAGCCAGCATGTTTATCCCCTGAGTAACTTCATTTTGCTTTTCCATCAAGGAAACTAGGATTGTTTAATGCATACAACTTTTTTTTTTTGAGTCGTGTTTATAGTGCCTGTATCCTGTAGAGATATTTTAGCCTTAACCCCCATTCCATCTTCAGTTTTGCTTTAAAGATTTTAATATTGATATACATAGTGTCTGTCGTTTTCTTTAGGAATGTCACGTAAATCTGTGATCAGCTCCCTCAGCATTATGGCCGGAAGTAGCGGGCCTCCCTACGACAGAGCCCATGTCACAGGGGCATCCTCCAGTAGTTCTTCGAGTACCAAGGGCACTTACTTCCCTCCAGTAAGTCACACTTCCAGGCGTGGGTATCTTTCAGTCCAGTAGCAGCGTGCATGTCTGGGGTTAGCTGTTTGACAAGGGTTTTGTTTTAGATTTCTAGTCTAGCAAATCTGTTTGGTTGACTATGGAGTGGGTGAATTGGAAGGACGTGTGTGTGTACAGCATGCCCTCTTCCAAAGCTGCAGAGGAATGTCTTGCTAAACTAAAAAAGTTAATGGATTTCGTGCTGTGAAAGGTGTTGGACTGATTGTCCTAGAGACTGTAAAAGCCCCAAACTATAGAACAGGTACAGCATTGGCAGAGAAAACTTCTCCCCTTTGACCCCACTGAGGCACCTCCAACTTGGCATGGAGGGATCATCACTAAAGGGGAGTCTACTATCCACAGTCCTTGCAGGAGAACCAATTGCCATGGTGGCTTTCATTGTTGTTGTTATTTCTATTAACATAGCGCCTAGGAGCTGCAGTCATGGTCCAGGACCCCATTGTGTTAGTGGCTGTACAAACACAGAACAAAAAGACAGTTCATGCCCAAAAGAGTTTACAGTCTAGATTCTAAGGCCTGGTCCACACTAACCCCCCACTTCGGACTAAGGTACGCAAATTCAGCTACGTTAATAACGTAGCTGAATTCGAAGTACCTTAGTCCGAACTTACCGCGGGTCCAGACGCGGCAGGCAGGCTCCCCCATCGATGCCGCGTACTCCTCTCGCTGAGCTGGAGTACCGGCGTCGACGGCAAGCACTTCCGGGATCGATCCGGGATTGATTTATCGCGTCTAGACAAGACGTGATAAATCGATCCCAGAAGATCGATCGCTTACATCCGGACCAGGAAGTAAGTATAGACGTACCCTAAGTAATCTTGCCTCCAGTAGCAACTAATACTACCAACTACTTTATCTATAATCCACAAAACAAGGTGATAATAAATTGAATTATCGTCAATGTGGGCTGAATTTCAACTGCTGACCGTGATGTCAGAGGCCTCATAACGTACTCCCCCTAGGATATTTATTTCACTACAGTTGAAATATCCTCTTTCCTCTAAGAGCAGAATCTGTTCAGTCATAAAAAGAACAAGGGGCAACAAAATAATACTGGAATCAGCACAGTATCTGGTGACTATGACCTGGTTGTGGAAGTCATCAGCCAGTTTGCCTGGGATAGCAGTATACCTGATGACAATCTAGTATTGAATGGCCTGGTTTGGGTTTACTTTTCAGCATTAAGTGCTTCAAAATAGCAACAGTAGTCCCCTCCTTAGGAGGAAAGCTTAGTGATAGCTTAAATGGACATGGATACAAGCGAGGTTCACAGGATGTTGAGATTATAGAGAGGAATTTACACTGGGGAAGGGGCCCTGGCTTTGTCTAGGTGCAGCACTGAACTTTGCCTTAACAAGAAAGAGAGGTGTAAACTGCGAACTAGTGTTTTCTTTAATATTGGGTAGGAATATCGTCATGGCTGCATTTAATTTTTTCTTCCCCTTTAATTTTATTGTGGCTGTTTTAAAAAGATGCCTTTTTTTTTTTTTTTTTTTAGATTTTGAATCCTCCGCCATCACCAGCTACTGAACGCTCACATTACACCATGGAATTTGGTTATTCTTCAAACAGTCCTTCCACTCATAGATCCTACAGGTAATTTATTAGTACAATAGCCTCCATCTGGATCAAAGCCTCATTGCTGTACAAACATAGAATAAAAGACCATCCTCGCCCTAGAGTTTACAATCTAAGGCCCTGATCCTGCAAACAGTTATACAGATGCTTAATTTTAATCACATGCATAGTTCCACTCTCTATGTCTCGCACATGCCATCTGCAGAGCAACATGCTATAGATGGAGTTATAGGTCCTTAAGCCATTTCAAACCCCCCCCCCCCCCCCGTCCCCATGATGTTATGGATATCATCCAGTTTACCTTTGAATCCATATTTGGGGGGCTGCACTATGATGCGGTGGATGCTTTGGATGTTCTCAGCACATTCACATGATGGGGAGTCTTTGTTAATCCAGTAGCCATGTCTTCCATGGGTTGTTTGGATGCAGTTCAGTGTGGTCCAAAGTTTGCAAGGTGGGTCAAACTGAGAGGGCGGCTTGTTGGGTCAGTATGACTGTGTTTGTTTGGAATGGTAGATGAGGTCCAGACACTTTGCCATTCCCTGGCTGGATCCAGAGACATGAGATGGTCATGTGTGGTCCACAGTGGTTTTCGCGATTTCAGGTGGTGTTAGAATATGTTATCCATAACCTGCTGAATGGGAAGTTCTGGGTAGGCTTTGGTGCATTTAAGTTCACGTGCCGTGGCTGTATCTCGATGGACAGCTGGAAGTTCCATGTTTGCTAATACAGAAAGTCACAGTAGAGGCTTTAAGAAATGACTGTGGCTTCTCTCCACACTTGGGGGATTTCACGGGTCTCCAGGATGTTGTTGAAAAGCTGCATCATCCATTTCCATGCCAATGGATCCACGTTATATAACACAGGATAGATACCATCTTTTCCTGCTGCTTTTCCCAGTTTTGTGGCTTCACTGGCTGTATCGATCTCCTTACTTCTGAATGGCCCAGACCATTGGGACAATGGCACGCCTGTGGACATCACCTGCTGAAGCTGATGCTGGACTTGTCTGCACTACTGTCTGTTTGCTGGCTGTTTTGAAGTCCACAAACAGTTAGCAGCGATGGCATTGGCTTTCACCTGTGGCCTAATAGCAGGTGTGGGATTTGCAGCCCCCAAGTGTTCCAGGCATTTCTGCTCCAGCATGTGAAGTTTAGACCTTCTACACATTCAAGCCACCATTTCTACCTTGCTGCAGCCCGTGATGCCAGGAGGGCTTTTCCAGTTTTTGGGTCTTTACGCTCATCGTATTTGTGGAGGAGTTGGGAGTATACCTGTATCCCCGGAGAATGTTGTTCTTCGTGGCAGAGATTAGGAGTGCAGTAAAATGGTCAGAAGGGGGGAATGCGGGAGATGGTGTTTTCCACAATCATAGTGAAAGTGGCCCAGTCTGTTTTTTTTTTTTAAAGTTTCAGCCTGTCGCTGGTTTTGAGTAGAGAACTGGGATTTGAATTCCATTATGCGTCTGTCCTGAGTGTTCAGGAAGTCATTGAGGACGATCCATGGCATGGGTGTTGGTGTGCCCTGTATCTATCATCTTTAGAGATGAACGTCGGGTCAGGGCAGTATCCTCTGCCCCATCTTGCAGACTGGAAAGGGACCTGCTGTTTCGCATCAAAAAGGAGGCGTATATCATTTGCTGAAATCCAGTTTGTCAGTTCTTCGCCTGGAAGATTGTTTGCAGCATAGCCTCATTGTGTGTAGTGACTGTTAAAGTTGCCCACAAATAAGCAGGGTCCTGCACATTCTGCAGAGTTGGTTGAGGCATGGTGTACCAGGTTGTTTATATACATTAATGATGGTTAGCTTGCCGATGCGCACGGAGATGGTAGTTGTTCCTTTGTGCACTGTAGGAGGTAGAACCACATATTTGTTGATCTCCTGCTTGATATAAATTGCCAGGCCCCGTTTTGGGTGGTAATTGCTGGCTATGAGTTTATAGCCATAGATTTTGTAGCAAGGGGTCTTTTCTTCATTTGCGACATGGGTGAGAACATGGATGTTGGTCTTCACCATTTTCTCCAGGAAGTCATACTTGGACTGTGAGATGCCTTCAGCATTCAGTTGGCAGATCTTTACCCCAGGTCCAATCTGCCTGGTATGTTGGCCCTGAAAAGATAGTCCCATTGAAGCATGTGCATAAGTGTCTGCAGGATTGGGGCCAAAAATTTAAGACAGAATGGAACAAATATGTTAGCAGCATTCCTCTCAAATGTGTATCATTGAGGGTCATCACTCAGTTTTTGTCCAAAACTTATTTAAGTTTTGCATAAGCTTGGTGTCTCATTACTTTTATTACTGAAAATAATTTACACCAGAAAGATAGTGAGAGAACCATTCACTCTAGAAGAATGTCTTATGCTATTTTAAATTTCCTGCATGAATAATTTGTTTGGCACACAATATATCATTTGGGCCTTGCCATCTTGAGAGAGATGACAAGCAGATCCTAGGAAAGGAAAAAGAAAGAAGAGAGTCTAATGTTGCATAGATAACGTTGCTACATAGCCTAGCTAGTGCTTAACATAATTATTTCTGATTCCACAATGAGGAGTTTCTGATTTTCTTTATATGTATCTATATTTACATTTTTAAATCCTTTTTTAACCCTTTTCCTATTTGTTTTCTTTTGGGGGGAGGGCTGGGGTGGGGTTCAC
This sequence comes from Chrysemys picta bellii, assembly GCF_011386835.1. NCBI lineage: Eukaryota > Metazoa > Chordata > Testudines > Emydidae > Chrysemys > Chrysemys picta. Next base: position 129,069,464 of record NC_088791.1, on the reverse strand, counting down.
TGTTAAACTTTTACATATTTCCTTTTTTAAAGGCCCATTTCACTGTTGTTTATAGACTTGTAAGCTTTTGCCCATTGTTTTTATTTAATGTAATGTTAATGCACACTGTCCCTTCCCTCAAAGATGAATGTTTAGTCTCTTTGCTGTAATGATTTTGTTTTAATTTATTTGGGTTTTTACCACAAATGAAAAAAAAGGAGCAACTTTCCAAGGTTATAGGGTGTGCCCCCCACCCCACCCCAGACACAGAAGCAGCACTGGTCAACTACCAGAGGGAGTTGTTTTTGATAGAGATATACAAGTTCTTCCTAATGGGCTTGTGGATAATGAAGTTATATTGGGGCTCAAAAATCATCTATTCTCCTTTAACAGAAGATATGGCCAGGGTTCTAAGGAAGGTCAGACTAGATGTTCATAGTGGTCCCTTCAGGCATTATGAAAAGTCTATAAAAGGGACTGGCAACTTAAAAAGCAAACCAACATCAAAGCTTGGCACCGGCTTGGATAACTCTCTGATCATTGTTAGCTGATGTGACATTTGAATCTCATTAATGATACTGAGCGTGTGGTGCTAGGTTTGATATTTCTAGAACTCTCTCTCCCAGTCAAAAATATATCCTATTGCTGCTTCTGGTCATCTTGTCTTTCCTCTCATTCTGACATTGACCTAGAGCAGTGGTTCTCAACCAGGGGTATGTGTACCACTGGGGGTGCGCAGAGATCTTCCAGCGGATACATCAACTCATCTAGATATTTGCCTAGTTTTATAATAGGCTACATAAAATGCACCAACGAAGTCCGTACAAACTAAAATTTCAGACAGAGAAAATGAGAAATGAAGCAATTTTTCAGTAATATGCTGTCATACTTTTGTATTTTTTTGTCTGTTTTTAAGTGAGGTGAAACTTGGGAGTATGCAAGACCAATCAGACTCCTGAAAGGGGTACAATCGTCTGGAAAGGTTGAGAACCACTGACCTAGAGGAATTGGCATTCTGATTTTGGGGCAGAGGCACTTGCAATTGTGGCTGCTACAGCCTCAGTGTCTTGGGCAGTAGAAGTCGCTCTCCTCTATATGTGCAACTTGATTTTTTTCTTGCACCCACTACAGAACTGCTTTTTGATAGCTGCAGTTCCTATGTGCTGCTATGTTAGCTGCTCAGGGAGCTGTTTCTCCTGGCTGCAGTAAAACAGTCACATGAGCTAGCTTTTCTGTCTGTGGACTCTGATCCAGTGCTGAATTAATCAGCAGAGGCTACTGGAAATAGAATATCTACTCCACACACTCTGTTTTCTCCCAACCTCTAAAACCCCCCAAATCCCACCCCTTTTGTACCAGTTTGACCAGGGTTGAGGTTTTGTGATGTCTAGCCCAAGGTGATGGCTAATTAGTAGAGCTGGGCAACATATTTTGATTGAAATTTTTTACTGAGAAATGCAGACTCAAGTCAACTGAAACATTTAACGAATTGATGCCGATTTTGGCAAATGGTTTCAGTTGAAGAAAAAAATTAAGACATGTCAGAACTGTTTATTTTGACATTCCTGAAAAGAAACATTTCAATTTTTTTGCCTAGATTCACTAGGGGACTTAGACACCATTCACAAAAACAAGGAGCAGAGGGAGGGGAGACATGGGTTCCAGACCCTGCTCCAGAGCAGGGATTGGAACCTGGCTCTTCCACATTCCAGGTGACTGCCCTAACCACTAGGCTACTGGGTATAAGCTGGAGCGCCACCAGCTGTACCTTCATCACCAGCCCCTCCTCCTTGGGTTTGTGAACTGCACATTAAGTCCCCTTGTTAATGTAGCTTTACAAGAAAAGTAAAGATGTCCAAGAGTGAAACAAAGCATTTCTTTTGACATGAAATAAATTAATTTCCAACTTTTCCATTTGCGAAAATTCTGAAAATGTTTGGGGTGGTTGTCCCCAGACAGGTGGGGTTGGAGTTTTGTGTGGCGGGGGGGGGGCTGGCCTTGTTTTGGAGCTGCCGGCACTCTGAAAAATCACAGCTCTGCTAATGAGTATTCCCTTCATGAGGCAATACATCTGGCCTGTGTCCTGTTATCTGAGTCTTTGGCTTATAGTTTCTCTTTAAGCGCTGACCTCTTTCCTATGAATTTCCTTACATAGCTACAGGCCATACAGCTACCGGCATTTTGCACCTCCCACCACGCCCTGCAGCACGGACGTTTGTGACAGCGACTACGCCCCCAGCCGGCGGGTCACGACAGCAGTGACTAAGGGCTACACCAGTGACTTGAACTATGATTCCGAGCCTGTGCCCCCTCCACCGACGCCAAGGAGCCAGTACCTCTCGGCGGAGGAGAACTATGAAAGCTGTCCGCCCTCCCCATACACAGAACGGAGCTATTCCCATCACCTCTACCCGCCGCCTCCATCCCCCTGCACGGACTCCTCATGAGGTCCCCTCCACCCCCTTCCTTAACTGCCTCCACTATGAAAGTGTAAATACAAATTGTCCATACCAGGGAGGGGGGAGGGAGCTATTGGAGAGGGAGGAGGCAGGACAGTGTACAGTTAAAAGTTATGAAATGGGGTGGGGAATACTGGAGATATTTGTACAGAAGAAAAAAGGATATTTATATATTTTCTTAAACAGCATCTGCTGCTTGTGCCATAAGAAGAAATTTTTGTATAAAAGAATAGAAATTTGTACAAAATTTTTATTTTTGCAAATGGAACAAAAAAACATGCCTTAATTCAGTGAAGTGACCGAGCACATGAGAAAATGGAAGGACCAGGACGCGTCACTGTCCAGTGAGGCAAAGTGTGGGGTTCGTCAATACCAAAAAAGTTTTAAAAATAATAAAAAAAGAAGTCGGTCTCAGAGCAGCATACCATAGATACTCGGAAGTAGCCAAATAACCTCTACATTAACTATGGAGGGCCAGCAATGAAAGTTAAACTTGAAGAAACAGTCAGGACAGATATTAACCATACACAAAGGGCTTTATGTTTTCTACAGGAATACAGCAATCGTAGCAACGAATAGATATGTTATAGTATTTTATTATATATGTGTGTGTACAAATATAATAAAATATTAGAATATATGTCACACACTTTTTAAAAATTAAAATGCATCTGCATTTTTTTTGCCTACATTTGCATCACTCCCCCCGTTTTAAAACGTTCTCCATTGCTGGCAGTTCAATAATTTTGCTGGGTACACTTTAAAAAATGTCTTTTAATTGTTTTGGCATTTTCCACCCCGGCATCCTCTGCTTTCCCCCCCAGAGCCATTTTGTTAAATCAGATTTCCTTGTTTAAAATACTTCTAGAATTGGGCTAATGAAAATTCATCCTCTGCGTTTTTTATTAGCCTTGTCTTGCAGTGCATGTTATGTGTTGGGTTTCTTTATTCAGCGGATGCCGTAGGATTCCATTTTGTACCAAGTCAGCCCAATTCTCCTGTAATTGACAATGGTAATATGCATAGACCTGAATCATTTTAGTCTCTTAAAAACTGTTTTGATTTAGTTGCCCACAAAATGTCAAATATTTTTATACCACATATAATATAGACAACATATTTATAAACTATAAATTTAACCATAAATTGCTAGTTTTACTGTAAATGAATCCTGTATCCTTGCAATACTTTCAGTGTATAGTTAATATCACAGTATACAAATCATTTATATATATATTTATATTATTTCCTAGTAAGAAAGCATTTAAACATTGTCGCCGGGGGGAATGGGACACAATCTATAAGACATGGAATTTTGATCATTAGAAATGTTTCCCCTGCTGTATTAACTGTTCATGCTGTGTTCGTGTTAGGTAAGCCGGTCTTCTCAGTATGATTTCTACATACCTCCTCTTTTGCGTGGCATGCATTTAATACTTTAGTATTAACCACTGTGAATGTCAAATTTTAAGATATTCTTAACCAAATCATTTTATATTAGCATCCTGTATTTTTGTATCTCCTTAGCTCCTTTGGCAATTAGAAAGGGATAGTATGAGTTCATTTTAAAAACAGTTTGCATGAACTGAAGGGCAACATATGATCTTCTTAACTCTTTCTGACTCCTGTGCAGTGTTTGCGTTCAACAGCCTGAACTAGCGGAGCTCACAATGGATCTGATCTTGGGATGTGTTACCAATCTGCTATTCCCATTAACTTTTAATGGGAGTTTCAGGAGCCCCTCCAAAGATCAGACCCTAAATCTTACCTCTCCTCACAAAGGATACTGAGGGACTCCTGCATTGAGGTACTGGGGCTCAACATTGGTGTAATAATTCTTCATAAGGGACAGATGGGTTTACTGCTCTGTTACAGTCAGTTTCTACTAAGAGATGCAGGCTAAAAACATTCTAGTTTTAAATCCCATACTTTTCATGAAGTTTTGAGTGATTCTTGCCCGTGCTGCATTTCAGCTTGACTGTTGGAGCCTCTCTCGGTTTCAGCTCTAAGGGAAACCATGAAGTTTGGAGTTCTCGCTGTACCTTTCTAATAATTGAAGATACCCAAGGAAGCTTTCGAGCAAAGTATTTAAAAAAAATTCGGAATGATCCTCAGACGATTGGAATTGACCATTGGGTCAGGTGCGCTAACTTTTGCATAAATATTAACCCAGCTGATAACTTGAGCTTTGTTCTAGGTACCTAGGAATTTTGGTAGCTATTCCTTTGACTCTTCCTGTAGGTGAAGAAACTTGCTTGTGGTCTCCAGTAGGATGGATGTTGGAAGGTATTGTGAGCTATAAAAGGAAATCCAATCCATTTATATGAAGAGAGGGTGAGCAGAGGCTGGGGTGCTGATCAGAATTGAGACTTCTACATTGTTTACATTTTTTAATGTGCAGCATTTCGTGTGGGGTTCACATGTGGAAACTTGCACTAATGAACTCAGAAGAATATTGCATTGTTATATCTCAGTCCAAGTGCTTGTACTGCGATGTCAATGGTCTCTACTTGCAGAATGCTTCAGTGTGCCAATTTGTTTGTTTGAAAAACTCTGAGGTGGTTCAACTTAAGCTGTGGTATCCTCTTACGGGGAGAGTCAGACTGTCTCTTTGGGATTGACTTTTTACAAGGACTTTCTACAGATAATATATGCTTGTTAAACTTGACTACTGGAGGGATTTGTTTTAGAAGAATTAGCTCTCTGTCTTTGGACAGTAGTGCCCAGTTTTTGTACTCTCACCCAGATACAACTCCATTGAAGTCAATAGCGGGATGGGGTGGAGGGGAGAACATAAGTCAATGCAGAATTTGACCAAATATATTTGAACTGTGTATCTCACTGTGCTCAGCCTGTACTTAAATAAGCTGCTGCTGCTTTTATTTTAATGATGGGAGGAAAACTGTCAGATGATGAAGACCAGTTGGGGATTTGGTGGGAAAGTTGAGACCTACCTTTACAATCATTTACATGAATCTAAAGTGGAAATCTTAAATTGATTTTAAGATTAAGGAAGTTCCCATTAAGTAGATGTCGATCTGCTTAACATCACCACAACTAGCATCCTTATTGGAACATTCCTGGTGGATAAGCCAAGGACTGATTTGACAGAGAGACTGAACAATCTCTCTCTCTTCCTTTTCCATCAAACCAGACCTGGCTTGTGCTGTCTCTATCCCACATAAGGGACTATGCGCTTTGATACTTTGAAATGGACTGAGAAATGAAGTTTTAAGTCCACTGCACATTGACTTCAAGTCAGCAAGGCACTTCAATGCTGAACGTTAAGCATGCACGTAAGTAGTCCCGTTGACATGCATGCTTAAAATTAGGCACTCTCCCTTCCTGAATCAGAGCCATATACAGCGGGGCATTTTTCTCAAGTGCACCATGTGTAATTTATCCTGCCTATGCATCAGGATGTCTGTAGCTGAATATCTGCACATGGAAATAAATTAATCTTGTTGAATTGGAGGGAGCAGGGAAAGGTATAGCTTTTTAAAAACCACATAGCCCATTTGAGTAAACATGACTATAGGTTTCCCTAGGTGTAGATTCTGCTTCACTACACTTTATATCGGTAGCTTTGCATGTTTGAATTGCATAGTGATTCAAACAGAAAGGTGGTTCTCCATATGTATACCTGCCATATCCTATTGCATGTTAAAAAGAACATGCATGTTTTTTTTTCATATTTTTAAAAGCCAGTAGATTTATATGCAAAGAACTACTTTGATGGAACATTTTAATTCTATTTCCTAATGATAGCATTTTAAAATCTTAAAATTCTAGTGTCCATGAATCCTAAATTCAGCCAGCCTGCTTACTTACATACGTATTAAAGCATTAAATGAAACTTGGTAATACAGAATTTGCAGTTGAACCAATTTATACCAAAGGATTAGATTTGCTGTGGGAACTGTAATTTATAATTTCCTGTGTTCTAGATCCCAAATATAACTCTGCGTTTGTATGTACACAGAGAGCTTTGCTAATGTGAAGATGCCTGATCTATAGAGGCAATAATTTTCTCCTCCTCCACTCCCACCAATAATAATAATAATTAATAATCCAGAAGGCTCACCCTGCCTCTCTGCAAAGAGGTAATGGGAGCTTCTAGTGTCTCATATTACCTAGACTTGATTGCATCTACAAAACATACTACAGAACATATACTACTATAGATACCAGAAACTAAAGGGAAAATTCCATTATGTGATACATTATCATTAGTTTGATAATTAATGCAAATTAGTAAGAATTTTCCATGTATTTTACAGTTACATGGAAATCAGTCTGTCAGACCTCGCTTACTGATAAATGAAAGTGTACTTTTAAGCTGCTTGGTGCCAGCAGATATTACACTCCATTGCTGGTGCATGAAGGGAAATGGAGAATACCTCATTTCCTGCATTGTTGGGCTTTGGTGATCTGGTCTCCAAGTTGTACATTACCCCTACCTTTATGATGAATGCTTTCTATCAATGCTCCATTACATAAATTACACACCCAAACTGAGTTCTGCCTTGTGGCCTTTTTTTCCCCCTTCTTTGAATGTGTCCAATCTATCTAAATTTTATTGAAAGGCAACTATCGTGAGTATTTCCAGTCTTATCAGCTTGATAGACATTACCTGAATGAATTTTAAGTTTTCCCATTCTAGAGGGAAATGCTAAAACTGAAATTCCCGGGTCAATTTGTGCCGTTCAAAAATTTCATTCTAGAAAGTAATCAGTTACTTTCCGTGTCACATTTGTCCCTAGTGTGAAGGTCACATGGTGTAGTTATGGGCAGATTCTCCGTTTTCTGCACACACCATGCAAAAATAGCTGATTACTTCTTGCTTCTACCAGAAAGAATCAGTAAATGTTACTGATTATTGAATGCAAAAGTAATTTTTAAATTATTGTCCAAAGCAGCTTTTCTATCCCTGGAATTTTCTTACTTTTGGGGGGATTTCACTTGAAACGTAAGCCTCAATTTATTTGCCATGCGGAGTATGCATAAAGAAAATTAATTAGGAATAGTTCTTGTAGCTCTTAAGTACAGGGCAGGCACGCAATATTGCAACTTTTTTTAAGCAGTAAAGGTTCAAATGCTATTAGAAATTGTAGAATGTTGGGCAAATTTCTGTAGTAATTTTTTTAAATAAGGGAAGAAGACCTTGATGGATTCTGAATGATGCTAAAGCAAAATTAATTGGAGCTGGGAAATCCAGCTCCAAAGTTACACGGGGCACAACTGGCAAACTAGATTCCATCCAGAAGTTATCTTAGTAAAGTACCCTGGTGTGGTGGGATTGTTGAAGAGCTGTCCTACATCCTTCCCCATCTTTTAAATGAAGAAAAGCTGGGAAAGACTCACTAAGTCAGCTGGAGCCTTAAGCCAAACAGTTAAGGGTCAAGAAGGGAAAACAGAAGAGTCTTTTGTAAAGAGGATACCACCAGGCTTAAGCTGAACTAGCCTCGTTTGCAAGTGAAGGATCTGGTGCTGCTTTCAGATTTTTATCATTTTATTTTTATTTGTTTTTATCCTTTTTTGTAAGCTTTAATCACTGTTTGTCATTGTCTTAAAGCCAGCTGGTGTCTCTTGTTCATCAACTTTGGTACGATGGTGCTTTGCAAGGATGTATTTATATTATAATGGCCAACATTTGGTCAGCCCTATCCACTCATTCACTAACTTTTTTTTTGTAAAATAAAGTGCTTTACTTTTAAGCTGTATATAAACCTTGTACAAAAATCCCTTTTCAATTATTACTATAAACTGAGTTGTAACAAATGAAATGTTGATTTTTATAATAAAACTGAGTGGAAAAAAATAGAGTAACTTCAGTTTTGTTGCATTGTGTGGGAGAAGGCGAAGGAATGTAACAGCTGAGGTAGGTTTGGTCTCCAGTAAATGTCAAAATGTTATTTAACTCTCTAATTATACAGGCCCAGACTTTGTAAATGCTAATGCATATGTCTAATTTAAAGCCCATTAAGAATTGCCTTGACATCAACTCATCCTATTGACTTCCATTGCAGTCAGTCTCCATCTCTCTCAGGTACCTACCTGTTCTCCCCATCTCACCATAATATCGGATCACCTCACAGTGTTTAATGTATATAGCTTCACAGCACCCCTGTGAGGTAGGACAGTGCTGTTATCCCAGATGGGGAACCGAGACACAGAGAGCCTATGTGACTTGCCCAAGTTCACACAGGAAGTGTGTGGTCAAGCAGTGAATTGACCCAGAGCTCCCAAGTCCTAGGCTAGCAGCCGAACCACTGGACCATCCTTCCTCTCTCTTCCCGGGGACTACTTGTGCTTAGAGTTCATAGATTTTAAGGCACGAAGAGGTGGTTATGATCATGTATTCAGGACTCCTGCCTAACACAGGCCATAGAATTTCACCCAGTGATTCCTGGATCAAGCCTATAACTTCTGGCTGAGCTAGTGCATATCTTTTCTGGAAGATATCCAGTCTTGACAGTAAGTGTTTGTAGGATCAGGGACATAGGCAGATTTTATATTTTACTGTTAATTTTAAAACAACCCCTGCTACCATGCCAAAGAAGTGGGTTTGGAGAGGACTGCTAAGGGTGGGGACAGTCGTGGTGTAGTGAGCTTTTAAAACCCAGCTTAGGAATCCCCTTCCCAATCCCCTTATGAGTCCAACAAGACGAGGCAGTGTGGCCTAGCATGACTACTGTGGAATTAGCTATAGTAGGACTCCGGAGTTCTATTTTCAGTTCTTCAACATTAGGTGATCTTGAGCAAGTCACTTCCTCTGTGCCTCAGTTTCCCCATGTGTAACATGGGGATAATATTTACCAATCTCACAGGAATACTGTGAAAATGAATATTTATAAAATGCTGTTAGATCCTGGGATAAGACAGTGCAAAGTTATTTTGTTTGGGGGAGTTACATAACAAACTTCTGTGCTCTGTTGGTAACCCAAGTCTTTAGTGTGTGGAGCCAGATGGGTATTGTGCTTCTCTCTCTGTAGTGACTAGGGTTACCATACGTCCGGTTTTTCCCGGACATGTCCGGCTTTTCAGCAATCAAACCCCCATCCGGGGGGAATTGCCAAAAAGCCGAACATGTCCGGGAAAAATACCTTCGGGCACTTCCCCTCCCGCGGCTGCTCTGCTCCTCCCCGGACTCAGACTTCGGCTCTGTTTAAGAGCCAAGCTGCCCGAGCCAGCGCTACCGGCTTCGGGCAGCCCCCTTGACTCCAGACCCCAGCCGCCGGCCGGGCACTTCTCCTCCCCGGCTCCAGCTGCTCTGCTCCGGCGGCACAGGGTCCGGAGGCAAGGGGGGCTGCCCGAAGCCGGTAGCGCTGGCTCGGGCAGCTTGGCTCTTAAACAGAGCTGAAGTCTGAGTCCGGGGAGGAGCAGAGCAGCTGGAGTCGGGGAGGAGAAGTGCCCGGCTGGGGGCGCAGAGTCCGGAGGCATAGGGGCTGCCCGAAGCCCGAGTGCTACCGGCTTCATGGTTTGCTGGGCAGCCTCCAGACCCTGTGCCCCCGGCTGGGCGCTTCCCCTCCCGGGCTCCAGCTGCGCTGGGGAAGCGCCAGCCGGGGGTGCAGGGTTTGGAGGCTGCCCGGCAAACCGTAAAGCTGGTAGCGCTCGGGCAGCCCTTTTCACGTGGCTGGGAGGGAGGAGGGGGAGTTAGGGCGGGGACTTTGGGGAAAGGGCGGAGTTGGGGTGGGAAAGGGGCGTGGCTAGGGCCTGTGGAGTGTCCTCTTTTTTTATTTTTTAAATATGGTAACCCTAGTAGTGACTAGTAAATCACTACTATAGCCTGAGAAGAGACTGTGCCCTCTTTTCCCTCTGAAGAGTGACAGCCCCCTTGTGCTGAGTCAGTGCTACTGCAGGGTGACGGAAGACTTTATAATGTTCACATACTGTTGGGGTTAGTGAAGCCCTCATCTATGCTAGTGTACACAATAGTTGTGCTGTGCTTTGATGCACAAATGTAGCTGCCTTCCCAAAAGTAATTTCTTACAGAGAAACAAGACAGTGAGGCATGGCAGGCTGCAGATCCCAGAATAACTGGTCTGCGTTTCCTCTGGGCCATTTCTGAGTTGCCTTTTTTTTTTTTAAGCCACCCTCTGCCCCTTCTTGAGGCAAATAATAAGCAGGTAAGACAATGGCAGGCCAACAGACTAGTTGAAGTTGTGGATCTGCTGCAGCCCTACCATGGCTCTTCATTGCACCAGTTATCATGGCCTCCGAAAGTATCGCAGGACCGATGAAATCCTGCTCACTAGGCACACTGGGGATGGCTGATGTAAAAAATAACTTCCAAAAATATTCCCGCCTCTCCAATAAGACCCATGGGAAGCCTGAAATGTATCCATTTTCTTAGCGCAATTATGATTCTTGCATTGCACATAGCATGTGAGAGTGCTGGAATGCCGCATCTGATTTTATATCAGAGGAGGGGAGAAAACCACATTGAATCATTCTGGCTGGTGGGAGGGAGGGGGAGCAGAAGAGGCCTGGGCTGCTGTGAAAAGGTAAGAGATGAGATTTTTGGGATCCACCAATCTTGCCAGTGCTTCTTTAAGAAGCTGGGAATGTGAAATCCTGTGTTCGGTCCTGCAGTTGCTGTTGAACTTGTTCAACCTGTTTTAGATTCAGCAGGGGAATTCTGTCCTTAGCTGGCAGGAGTTTGCATGGGAATCACAGCATGCCCAGTAGAGTGAGGTAAGAGAAAGCTCCAAGCTTGAAACTCAAGCTGGTTTTGAATTACACTTTGTACATTCCTAACACAAATGTGCTCCTTTGAATGCCTGGCTTTTCCTGGTGTGGCCAACTTGGGGGCCTCCGCGAGATACGTGTTTGACTCAGCGACTTTAAAACCAAGCGAAGCAGCTGCAGGCCTCTGTATGTGAGCCCTGCCTTGCCCTGCCCACACACCCATGCATCAGAAGGCGTCTGTGGTGACAGCGGATGTAGTCTTTCCAAAATTTTAGGGGAGGGTTTGCATCTCTACAGACTCCATCTCATGGAAGAACGTAAAATATTTGAACGGGAAAGTTCCATGCTGGGGTCTAGCTTAGATTTAGCTGAAATCCAAGCTGCACTCTTAGGGATGCGGGTGAGTGGGGGCACTGTAGTAAAACAGGACAGCCTGGTTGTCTGGAGGCTGGAAAGGATCTTAAAGTTGGTGTAGGCGGGAGGATCCCATAAGTGCCCCCCCATCTGCCAATATTGCCAAAATTCTTTCCCCTCCCCTCCCCCAACCGATAAGCACCGTGTCCCATCTCTCCCCGTTCAGTGGCCAAACCCTTTCTCTCCCCCCCCCCCCCCCGCGCCCTCCCCCAGTCATTTCCCCAGGCCAAGTCCACTTTCTTTCCCGATTTATTCTATTGGCAGCACCCACCGGTGTGCTATGAGTCGCACACAACAGGACGCTTGGTTTCAATCCCAGAGACTGTCCAGTGTAATTTTAGGTGCTGCAGCAAGTCAGAGCAACGAACGATGGGGAGGGGATAGGATGAGAGAGGCTCAGGGTTATAGTAATTAGACCTCCCAGCTACTCAATCAGGCTCTTCCTTTTATTCCTTTATTTAATTCCTAGGCATTATGATAGAGTGAGACTTGACTGTGGACAGGATGGAAGAAAACTGGATAGGAGAGCCTGGAGAAGGTGATGTTAGCTGACCAAGGGGAGGAACGTAACAGGAGATAATGCAGAGCTACAGATCCGGGCAGAGTGGGTGCAGAGCATTGATAGCTTGTTTCTAGCAATAAGACAGACAATTGGAGGGGCTCAGAGAAGAGTGACAGAGTGAAACGCAGCTGAGAAAGATGATGGGGGGGCATCATAGCGAGTGCATAGGGCACTGGACTGTGACTCAGGAGATATTGGTTCAGGTCAATGGCTCTACCATTAGGCTGTTGTGCAACTTTGGGCAAGTCATTTCACCTCCCCATGCCTCAGTTTCCCCTTCCAACCTTTGTCTGTCACGTTTGTTTAAAGTGCAGAAACAGTGGTGGGCACCCTAGAAATAGGTGGTAGCGTTGCCGCCACCTTTTCTCAGCTGGAAGGACAGATGTTGGCAAGTTAGGGGGCCTTAAAAGTCCAGGGAGAAAAGGCACTTAAAAGAAAGGAGCAGTTCTGAAAGGAGTTCTGAGAACTGTTCACCCCCCATTGGGAAACAGTGGTGCCCGATTCTGCTGTGTTCCATCAGTCAGTGCACCTGTGCAAATGAGGGCAGAACAGGGCCTTCCTTTTCAACACGTGGGACCCAGTGATGACTCAGTGAGAGAAGCTGTTCTCTAGTCAGTAACTTTTCCTGCACTATTTTTCTTTTTCAAAAGAAATCAGCCAAGTTTCTTGTATAACCTGATGGGCACTACTGTATTGCAAATCATTAGAAATACTAATAGTGGCAGCATTTTGGACACACTGGAGAGGAGATCTGGCCATGAAGGAGGACAGAGAGGAGGAGATAATTAAAGGGATATAATCAAGCTATGGGGGGCGGGGGGGAAATCTTAGTTGTTGTAAGCCTTGTACCTCAACAGAGGAGCAATTTGGTCCCTGTCCTGCTAAGCACAGGTCAGCCCTGATATAGAGTCTCACTTAGACTGAGGGACAGCATTGAATAATCCCCTGAAAGCTGGGCCTACGTACTGTCTATTTCCTGTATTTTATTCCCCTTGATTCTTATTACTTGGGGTATTTAATGAAAACCAGATCTTTGCTTCCTAAGGAATTTAATGTGCTTTTGTGGCTCATTCTTCAACTGCAGCAATCATTGTCCTGTCTGGGAAATCACAATTGGTTGCTGTGGAAATGAGCATGATGTTACAAACAGGGTTATTTGACTTCAGGTGGGGAGTGAGCAGCAGATGACGTCTGGAGATTAATATCCAGCTTTTATGCAAATATCCAAAGAATTAGAGTAAAGGCAGAAAAGATCAGAAAGCGACACCTACTGTGGGTAGGAGGGCTGTCTGAAAATGAAACGTGTTAATGTCTCATGAGGCATCAGATGCTTTGACATCCATTGATGTACTTTTCCTAATTTCCACCTTTTTTTTTTTCCAGCCAGTTCACAAGCACGCTTTGGAAGCTGGAAACAGAAACTGGTTTCTTTGTCCTTCAGCACTTTCTTCTATTGTGTGTGGGCACAGGGTGGTGGTGATTGTTGCAGGGTTGCTGGGCTGGGCTTGTTCTTACGGCAGAGGAGAGCACTGAGACACTTCTAATAGGAACACTAATCTCTCTGCAAAATCTTATAGGTTTTGTTTTGTTTAAGGGGAAGGGGAAAAACTCAGTCTGGATCTTGGGTCTCCTGCCCTTAAATGTTCCTTTTTAAGCTGTGGAAAGTGACCAACTTTGGGTGATGACACCTGGAAGCTGATTCCATCCAGAAGAACACGCTGAGAAATCAGAGGTCAGGACAAGGTGCCTAAGGAGTTTCCAAGTGAGATTTGCAGAGAGGAGAGGAGCGGAGTGGTTTGGGGGGAGAAGACAGCAGAGGTCTAACTGCTGAGGGGATGGAAATGTATGGTGGAAACGAGGGTTTTTTGCACCTGGGAAGAAAGGCATGACTGAGTACTTGGGGAAAGGGAATGTGGAAGGGCATCACAAGGGTTCAGGTATCAGTCAGGAGGAGCAGGTTTTGGTGGTTGTGTATGAGGTGATCAGGGCACTAGTTAGGTGAGTGGGTGGAAAAAGGGTTTATGGGTTCGAAGGGATCCGGTTGATCTAGGTGCAGGGCGCAGGGATGGAGGGGAGTGGTTGTAAGTGCTGCACAGCAGGGGCGGGGGATTTGGGACATGCATCTGGGGACTGGAGGCAGGGCACCTATGCCACAGTGAAAAGCCTGAGAGAAGTCCCTCAGCACACCTACCTCTCTACATCCTGGGGTTTCTCTGCTATTAGAACAAAAGAACTGACCCCAGCTAGACTTCAGTAACTAAATAAAACCCAAGAGCATAACCCAGACCTGAGCTTACATGAATCGGAACAATGCTGGGACTCAGGAAGGCAACGTTCCTGTGTGTCCTGCCAGGACTTTCTCTTTTCCTCATCAGCACTTGTCAAGGGCTCAGTGAGTAGGGCTGCTGTGGGGCCACCATCCTAAGCCCTCAGATTCTAGAGCGGAGTCCTGCCTACTTTCTTCCCCGCTGCCTCCGGTACCCCTTCCCTTTTACAAATGCCCCCACAGCCTGAGGTTAGGCAAGGAAATGTATTTAGTAAACTGCACTGAGGGGGAAGGTAAGCTCTTGGTTTTCAGTTGGAGCAGAATGTAGACTCTAAACCTTCCCCTCTGTGTATGCCCAGGTTGGAGGGGGACTAATGGAAGGGGGGGATGTTGCTTTTTCCTACTGCCCTGATAACATTTTGTTCCTTGTTCTTTGGGGTTGATTTCCCCCCACTCCCTTGTTGATGTTTGAATCATCCTGCACTTTAGATCACCCCTAAAAGCAGAACAAAGATGAAGGGGGGAGGGGGAATCCTTAACAATAAAGGCACAATTTCCCTAAATTAACTTTAAATCAGCACTCAAACCCACCTCTGACTATGGCTGTAAAAAGCAATGGGCAAAGCACCTGCAGAACTATCGTAGCTGGAGAGGCAAGATACATGGCTTACTGCACACCCAGTAAGGCCTTCGACATTTGTTTTTCATTACCTGGCATTTGTCTTGCTGTTTCACATGATTAGCTGCTGTTGCTTTAACTGGGTACTGGCAGACTGTCTCTCCTGACTGCAGTGCTGCTGACAGCCACTTGTAAGTAACGAAAAACTAGATTGTTTTAGTTGTGGAGGGTTTTTGGCATGTTAATGTTCTTTGTTGCATGGGACCATGTCATGTCTGGAATGATTTCTGGACAATTCTATTCCTGCTCCCCACTCTATTTTTTTTTTAATGGCTTTTGTGCCAGATAGGAGTGAAAATGCTACCCTGAGATAGGGAACATGTATATGCAAAATGGGAGGAGCATTATAAAAATCAAATCCAGAAAAGATGCTGTGTTACTCACAAGCCCAAAACTCTCTAAAAGGAACCGAATTTCATGTTATATTAACAGTAAAAGTGTACCCTGGCCCTAATGCTCCATGTGTTGCTGATACTACAATAGTCACGATCTTAGCCTTGCAATGTATCAGTTGAATGCAGCGGTTTTCAAACTTTTTGCGCCGAGCCCCCCCTTTGAGTTACAATTTGTGGTTGCACCCACCCGACCCAGACAAAAATAGACACAATGCCTGCCCCTCCCCCCCTTGGGTTGTCAGGGTGGGGGCGGAGCCAGCACGGGATGCAGAGGCTGCTGGGAGCGGAAATCAGCATGGCAGTGGCAGATGTTGACACTGAGCCACTGGGTGGCCCATGGAGGTGAGTTGGAGTGGAGAGGGCACGCCCTGCCAATCATTCCTGGCTGCGCCCCACAGTTTGAAAATGTGTGTTGACTCTTATGTCTTGTTCTTCCAAGGAGGCTGGGTTTAATGATCTGATGTTTTTTCTCCATCTATAACTTGTGCCATTTTATACAACTTCAACAAGAGCTGCAGATACACCCATTTGTACCTAAGTCCGCCTCTTAGTGTTTCATTGTAGGTGTTTGTGTTAATTTCCATTGCACTTTTTTCAAAAGATGAGAGTTATTGGGTTTATATGATTTTTATCTATTGCTCTATTTCCGTATGTATGCAAAGAAACTGACAAATGGTTACCCCCATCTTCTGGGAAACAATTACAGCAAAAACACACCATTGCTATATCTAAGGTCTGTATGTCTACACTGGAGAAAAAAAAAAAAAAACACCCCAAAACCGCCACCCCTGCAGCACTGTGTCTCAGAGCCTGGGTCTACAGACTGCAGCGTGCACTCCAGAGCTCAACTGAGCAGTGTCAGTGTTCCTGCCTGCGCTCTGAAACCCAGCCAGAGGGCGAGTCTTAGCGCCTTTGCGGGAATGTCTACGGTGCTATTTTTAGTGCCAAAGCATAAGCCTTGTGAGCCCAAATCTGTAGACCCTGGGCTCGAAAACTTGTTGCCAAGTTTTTTGTTTGCTTGTTTTTGCAATGAAGACTTACCCTTTGAGTCTTCCAAACTCCACGTCAATAGCTACACTAGAGACCCAACCCTAGGCCATACAGTAATTAACTATGCTTCCTTTCATGTTGAGCACTTTAGCTACAAACCAGATTGCATATTGGGCAATAGCAAACGTGTTGACTAATAATACTGCACATGGATAGATCTATGGCCCATTGTGGTCTATTTTTAATGTGGGCCCAACCCCTCATTGCCCAATCACACTTCCTACTGCTAGGGACACAGGGCACTTGGGGAGGTAGGGAGTGCTTAGTGTCATTCTTGAATGGCCCAACTTCTAAGCTATAAGGAAAAGCTGTCTCTGTGGCCTTTGAGGTAGTGATAAAGGAGGAACCTGCCAACTAGGATCTCCAACTAGAGAAAAATAGGGTATGAGACTCTTAAAACCCATTTCATACGTGGAAAGAAAGAAGAAAACTGAATTTTCAAAGTGACCATGAGTCACACTTCTTCAAAGCCTTTCCATGGATTTCTGAAGTCTCTTTCCACTGCGTATTCCAAAGTTTTTTGTGGAGATGATAAATTCTTCCTGTCTCCCATTGAATTTTGGTCCATGAAACTGGCTCTGTTTGGTTTTCCTTCTGGCACTAGGGCCTAATTTGCCTCTTTTAACTGAATGCAGAAACTGTATCCAACATGACAGACTATGAGCCCCGCGCAATAATGGGATATTGTCTTTCCTGACTTGCATTTGCCTTAATTAAAACCACAAGCTGTACTTTTATGCATCATTTCACACTTGGGCTTGGGCTGCACACATACAAATTCCTAGTTGCTAAAATTGTTTTTTTAAGTGGATTTCACTTAGTGAAAGCACATTTCCCAGATCCACGGGAGCTCTTTGTGCTTAAATAAAGCTTGCGTGACAAGTAGGCTTGACCTTACTCTGCATAAAGACTGGTGAGAATGGGAAACAGGTGCTGAGTTTTCTACTGTGTTGGTACAGTTGCTGGAGTCAAGAGGAGATCAGGGCTGGATGATACCATTGCAGCTGGAAACTATTTCATAGTCCTCCTCTATGTTGCTCACTCTAGCCATGTGGAGTCCCACCTTTAAAAGCGAAGTAGGCCCAGAACCTCAAAGGCATATAGGTGCCTTACTTCATTTAAATCAATGGGCGTTAAGTGCCTAAATACCATTGAGGATGTGGGCCACCTTGGAAGCCAAAATCTCATTGAAAGTCATTGAGATTTAGGCTCCTAAGTCACTTAGGTACTTTTGAACGTTTGATCCATGATCTTCATGGTCACAAATAGAAACCAAACATGGGACTTTCTGCTCCAAATACACAAGCCCTTATTACTTCAGCAATCATCGATTGTAATAATTACTACTTTGTTCCGCCATTTGACAACCTCCCGATGGTAAGCTGCTCCCACGTAGCATCCAGTGGAGGGTAGTGTGCTTCACATAGTGTCACTGCTACAGTGTAGGGCTAACATGAATGTGGTACACACAATGGCCCATATTTCAGTAATAATCATACAAGGATCTTACATTGGTATCAATCCATACATTTGTATCCCATTAATAAAACCCTGGGGGACAAGGAAGAGGTTGAAGGCAAATGTAGCATAATGAGTCCTTTTCATAAAGTTGTCTTTTGCCCTTGAAATGTAGGTGGCTGCCCCAGGACATGAGAAGTTGGTAAGTTCTTCCCTATTCTCTGGAAGAGCCACCATCCTGTCTGAGCTGTTCTTGGTAGATTATCTTTGCTGACTTTAGTCCTGTTCCTGTCAGCAATCGGTATGACCCAGGAACTTCTTTGTGCCACTGGCAGAAGGTGCAGTGGGACAAGGAGTTTGCAGGGATCCCCTGGGCCAAGTATATGCACAATAACTCAGCAAAGGGTGAGTTACTGAGAGCCAGTAGCCCACTGGTCATCATCATCATTGGGAAATGTATATAGGGTTAATATTAAAGAAGTTACGCATCTATAGTGGAAATTATGTTCTTAAAGTTTTGAAGTTGAAGGCAGCTCACCAGGAGGTGATGTATCTTGGACAGGTTCCATTCAAGCAGGGGGTATTAAATGCTTATCTCTATGTCTGGTCATTGTGTTTTGTGTGGCTTCCAAGGTAAGCATGTCTGCATACTGAGCCAGCCACCAGGTAATCAAGACTGCGAAATCGACAAGAGAGCCCAAAATCTACAGGAGGAGGGAACAAGATCAAATGATTGGTCTGGTATATCAGAAAAATGCAAGGAGACACCTAGGGACAAAGTGACAGCACGGCTTGTCTCATGATGAAGGGATCACAGGCTGCCTGGATGAAAAGCAGTGGTGAGCAGTTCCTGATTAGAGATGAGAATATCTTGTTAATTGTCTAGGCTCTAGAATGCATGTTAGGATTTTGTTTTATATGTAGCCATTTGTTTCCAACATTTCTACTTGCTATCACTTGCATCTCTGTTCTTTGTTAAATAGATATCTAAGTGCTGTGTGCTAAGCAGAGCAGTGATCTGAGGTATAGCTAGTAAGCTGGAGGGTACAGGTCCTACAGGAGCAGGGACTCTGTGAATACAGCAATTGTCCCATGGAACAGATGGTGGACGTGCCAGGGAGATTCTTGAAGGTTGGAGAGTGCCTATCGTTAACCTGCAAAGGGACAGCAGAGCCTACTTAGGCTAAGAGGGGAGGACTTGTTGCCTGTGGCTGGTGGAGTTGGGGAGCTGACCCTTGTCAGGCATAGACAAGGTCCCCTCATGCTGAGGGCAAGTGGCAGGGCTGTAGCAACAAAGAACGTGGCCCCCTCCGAACATATGTCTGGGCGGGGCCCCTTACAATGCGGTATTTATTTTATACAATATACAGGGTTCATATTATGTATACATAGGCCTACAGTGTACATGTATTCCGTATTTACGCAAAGCGCTTCTTTCGAGCCTTGTTCTCCGCAAATTGGTTAATCAATTCGTCATAGTCCAGAGATCT
Source organism: Chrysemys picta bellii (assembly GCF_011386835.1). Classification (NCBI taxonomy): domain Eukaryota; kingdom Metazoa; phylum Chordata; order Testudines; family Emydidae; genus Chrysemys; species Chrysemys picta. The sequence goes on along the minus strand of NC_088791.1, from coordinate 129,050,021 downwards.
GGCAATCTTGTTTTCGACTGAGATAACTGCAAGCGCAGAAAGCCTGTCATCTGTCATGGGTGAGCGCAGGATATTCTTGATCAGTTTCATTCCGCTGAAGCTCCTTTCAGCACCAGTGACAGTAACTGGTGTGGTCAGAAGAATTCTGATGCAAATGCAAAGATTCGGATATATCTCCTGAAGGCTGTTCTTGTATATGTACATTAAAAAATTGTTTGCCGTGACAAGTCCTCTCTCTTTCTCGATGACATAAATAAAATGATTCAATTCCATTATGAGTTCGTTGGCATCAATGTCTCCCATTTTTCTTTCAAAATTTTTGCTGTGATTCTCCAGTTCATTTTCTCTGTGACACTGCTTCAGGCTGTTAGCGTTGTACAGAAATCCAAACAACTTATACCACTCCACGAGTTGGTCAAATCGTGACGAAACAGAAGATATGGCCTGATCAGTGAGAACAAGAAAGAACTGCGATCTGAATTTTTCTTCGGCAGAAAGACGACTTGAATCATCAGCACATTCGTAATCAAACATTCTCTCCTTACGTCACACCCTGGTTTCTGGAAACACCTGCTCAATACCCATATGCTCTGCTATTTCACGTGCATTTGTGACCACAGAGATATATCCTGTATTTCGATAGTCTTCCAAAAACTTCTTTGTAGCACCGACTTCTGCCTGTAGTACGTCAATTGACACATCTGGTGACTGAATAAATTTGCTGGTTTTATTGACGTGAAATAGTATATCGTACCACGTGTACACAGTCAGAACAAAAGGCCACGTAGTAACATGGTCTAAAAGCGCACCGGCTTCTGTTGCTGTATTGCCATCTTTCTTTTCGAGCGCATATTCTCGCAAAGATGACAAAGCATTGCACAATTCTTCAAGGTGATAACGCAATGGCTTCACAGCATCAATTCTCGACTCCCAACGAGTGTCCGATAACCCTTTAACAGATATTGGCATATGTTCTTGAAGTATATCCCAACGTGAAGGTGAAGAAGAAAAGATTACGTATATTCTGTTAATCAGACCGAAAAAGTCAACGGCATATTTCGATGACTTTGCCGCATCTGAGATCACAAGATTCCAAGTGTGAGCTCCACATGGTACATACAAGGCACGGTCATTTATTTCTAGCATGCGGGGTTGAACTCCTTTATTCTTTCCTCTCATATTTGCGTCGTTATCATAAGCTTGGCCTCTCATGTCAGCAATGTCTATTCCTAAGTTTTGCCTTTTAAAAAAAATGCTTCCAATAAGCCCTCGCTGGTTGTGTCATGAACGTTAAGAAAACCAACAAACGCTTCACGAATATTGACACCATCTTCACCGTTGCATTCAACAAAGCGTAACACCACAGACATCTGTTCTTCATGTGACATGTCGGGAGTATAGTCCAAAATAACTGAATAATATTTTGCTTTTTAAAGCTGCGCTATGTTGGCCTCTTGAATGTTACTGGCAACAAGTTGAATCAGCTCATTTTGGATCTGTGGACTGAGGTACTGAACATGTGTCTCTGCCTTCTTAATCCTCTGTAAAAGTTCGCTGAGGACAGTATCATACTTTGCAAGCAATTCAAACAGTCCCAAAAAGTTGCCATTTGAAGGATTGCTGAGCTTTTCATTACTTCCTCGAAATGCCAAGTTTCTTTCGGACAAGAAAATAATGACATCAACCATGCGTTTGACAACATTTCTCCAGAAATCTCTTTCTTTCAGAAAAGCCTGCAATTCGAATTGGTCAATAGATGTACGATTTACTATGCCTGACCGAAGGTCAAACCATTTCACCATACAGTCTTGATGACCTTTGCCTGTTTCATGCTGCTGAAGTCTTTTTGACAGTGCTTTCCAAGCAGATGTTCCACGACGTAGCGGTATGTCGCCAGTGCCAAATAATTTACAACAAAAACAAAAAATGGCATCTTTCTGAACTGAGTACATTAACCACGAACGTCTTATTTTCTCGCTATTTGCCATGGTTCGATAGAAATGAGTACTTGTGAACCTCCGACTTTCCTCGTTAAATGGAAATTAGTAACTTTCATTCTGCTGCGGTGGGCCACGTGCAACAATGTCACACACTTGCCTGTCCGATATTATAGACGGCCAATCTCCTGGATCATCAGTCAGTGGTTCAGATTCAGATACTTCTTTCCCGGCAGCAGCTGGAATATCTGTCACAGTTTGTTTGGTAGAACAACTGGCTTCACCTTTGACCTCATTTGAAGCACTTCTGGATACTTCTGGATACGATTCGTCACTGCTAGCGCTGTCCGTTTCATGTGCCTGTACGTTGGATTGCAGCGCAAAATACGTTGACAACTTTGGAATTTTCTCAAGTTCCTTCTCAGCATCTTTTGCTGCCTTTCATTTACTAGCTCCACTCTTATACGTTCTCTTAGACATCACAAAGCACGCTTCTGCGTTGGAAACGAATAGTTTCAAACGATAAAAAATTAAACAACTAAATTAGTAACATTTATCTGCCGACCGCCATTATGAACGCAAATACACATTCTTTGAATGGGTCCAACTAAAATTCGAAACTGACTGACAGACAACTGATGTAGCCAATAGCATTATGATGTATCATAATGACTTCATGGTTTTGTCAGTAAAACCGACATGGGTTGTGCAATAGCGTCAATAAATGTCACTTATCTAGTTATACCTTACATTTTTTTGCCACTTTTAGGGGCCCCCTTCCTTGCAGGGCCCCCTCCGGTTGGAGGGTATGGAGGGCACTCGCTACGCCTCTGGCAAGTGGTAGCGAGGTGCCTCATAACCCTTGGCTTCTGTGGGAAGCATCAGAATCCCTGTGTGTGCAGTGTGCTTGTTTTATAGCTGTTTATATACGGCTGGAGTACTGTTCCAAATAGTCTGAGAAGCCAGGCAGCTCAAAACTGTAATGGATTGGGGTGGTCTAAACTCAGTCAAACACTGGGTCTTTATTGAACAAGAAAATCGTAGCAATGTAAACATGGCTAAGCTGCCATGAATTAATTAAAAAAAAATCACATCCCTCCAGGAGTTTACACAGATCCTTTAGCAAAGGCTACTCTGTGGGTTTGGGATAGAACTAGAAATCAGTTCTTTTCCCTCAGCGATGACACTGGTTGCAAATAATCCCGTTCTTAAGCCAAAGCGTGAACCAGGGAGCTTCAAAGATTGGGAGAGCCTTGGAATACACACAGTTGGCCAGCTATTCAGTAAAGAAACCTTTCTAACTTATTGAGAGATCAAAACTAACTTAAACCTGGCCCACTCTACCCTGGTACCAGGACTTTTGAGTCAGGCACAACGATTCTCAACTTTCTAGAAAACCTGTTTTAGACAGATGGTTTTAATAGAAGCGATGGTGTCAGGTCAATTAGGAAACAAAAACGTAACAACTAATTTATATCAGTCTATATATGATACACTAGGAAAAGGATGGGATAGACAAATTACCCGGAGAAATGGGGATTGATTTGGAAAAGAGGACCAATGTCTTTAAGATACTTTTTCCAATAGCACCTCACAACAGTCATGTTAAAATATATAGTGAGATGGAATGGTGATAAATGCTGGAGAAATTGTGATGGAAGAGGAGATTTTATGCATATCTGGTGGACAGCTCCAGTCATTTGAGAGTATTAAGGTGCAATCCCTAACCAAAGATCACAAATGGTTGGATATTTATTACCAAATGATCCCTTGGTAATCCTTGTGGGGCTTCCTAGTGGAATGGTCACACAAAAGGAAATCGAGAGATTCATCTCTCATCTCCTAGTAGCTGCTTGGCTATTGGCAGCCTCTCATTTGAAAAAGAAAAATAGCCCAACCACTGAGAAATTGTTCCAAAAAAATGGGAGTTTGTGGTTATGGAAAAATTCACACATCAATTGCGGACCCAGCAAAATAGACAGAAGATGGATAGATAGATATTTGCTTACATTTTATTCCCTTTTATGTAGTCAAAATACATTCACCTGTCAAACGCCCCCCACCCCCAGGACACCTCTCCAATTTATTTGAATATTAGCATTTGATAGACATACCTGGTCTCTTACATGTGTATAGAGATTTCATTCAATTTGATAGTCACTAGAAATGACGTGGGTTTTGTAATGATACCGATTCTGTAATATGGTGATACCCTGTTAAACAGAAAGATCTGATGACTATATTTTGGTATAATGTCTCTTTAAATGAAAGCTAACAGTTGTAACAATTGTTTTGTTTCTGATGTGTATAGGGCAAGGATGTGGAAACTTGTTAAAACTTCCTAAATAAGTAGTTCAAAAAATATGGCTGGTGTAATGAAACCCCCTCCCCAACTCCATGGTTACATCACCCATAAAACCCTACAGCACATTTACTACAGCCTAGGAGTCAGTGTTACCCATGCTTGTGATTTTTATCATGAGTCTCACAATATTTGCCCCTAACTCCTGGAGTCTTGTGGCTGCATAAGAATCACAGCGCTCTCAAAGAGTTCCTAGCCCTTATGGTTGGGTCTCACAGCTGCACACTTTTTTCCACAAGTGTACCCTAGAGGATCAAGACCCAGAAGGCAAATACAAAGAACTGAACTTTAAAAAATAATTTTATTTTTTTTTGTGGGGTGGGAGGAGCGCTAACATGTTTTTTAATTTGGGGGTTGGCATCACTGAGGTGCAGAAAGACTGGATTTGGCTCCTCCTAGTGGCCTGGTGCAGCTCTGCTAGAGGAGGACACTCACCCCACCTTCTCTCTAGAACTGCAACGTGATCAAGACTAGGGAAGTTCATGTGTCCCCAGCCCACAGCACATTCTTTGCTCTCCCAGCTGCTGACAGGCCTCCCACACACAGCGTGTCCCTGCTTTGCCTCTGTTTTGGACAGAGATCCCCTCAGGCTCTGGGGCTTTCATCCTAGCCATAAAGTCACAAGTTTAACTAAAAAAACAATGGGTTTCAGAGTAGCAGCCGTGTTAGTCTGTATCCGCAAAAAGAAGAACAGGAGTACTTGTGGCACCTTAGAGACTAACAAATTTATAAATTTATAAATTTGTTAGTCTCTAAGGTGCCACAAGTACTCCTGTTCTTTTTTAAAAAAACAATGATAAAGGCCACAGTCAAACAGACTCGGGGTGTGTCTACATTACAGCAACTGCGCTGCTCGAGCCCGCTAGTTAAATGCTTCCTACATCAACAGAAGGGGTTCTTCCATCGCTGTAGATAATCTTCCTGTCAGAGAGGCAGGAGCTTCATTGACAGAAGAATTCTTACCTTAACCTAGTGGTATCTACATGGGGGGCGGAGGTGGGGTTGGGTTAAGTCGACCTACCTATGGCACTAGGGGAGTGAAATTTTTCATAGCCCTGAGCAGTGCAGCTAGTTTTAAGTGCAGACCAGGCCTCAGCTTATTGAAATCTCCAGGGATTTTTTTAACCCCATGTTAAATACAGCCAGAGAACAGTGGGCACCTGAGTTCATTTAATGCTAAACGTGATGTTTTAGGCACTTGTTTTCCATGGGAGCAGTCAGTTAGCAGGGAAAAAATCCACTTTCTCACACACTCTGTCTCTCTGTGTGCCCTGCCTGTAGTTGCTGGAGCAGCATCCCCTTATGGACTGTGATGTGACCACGGGGAGAGAAATCTGTCGAGTGTCCACTGAGGCGATCTTCAGCCCATGGGCTAGTTGTGCCTTCAGTCCTATCCCCTTCTGAGTGGGAGGTGGAAAAGGTGTGGAAGGGCTTAGCCCCAAAATATTCTAAAACAAAAAGCAAATCCACCTTAATACTGGGCTGCCCTCTAGTCCTCCCAGGGGGTCTTCCTGCCTTTTCCTTCAGGCTTGGGAACCACTCCTCCCCCACTGGCTACAATGCTACAGGCAAAGCTTCCATCAGGCAGAGCTCCTTCCTGGCAAGTCAGCCTCTCCTTTATTCCACCTCCTGGCTTGGCATTGGTTGCAGGCACAGTGGGGTTGGGTTAGTTGAGCCCTTTGCTGGTGTGGGGCCTCATCAGCCTGCCTCTAAGCTAGGTGACATTTGCTGAGGAGGCAGTCTTTGGTTTTTGGTATGAGCAGAGGAGCAGGACAATAGCAAATTCAAATCACCTAGGGCAGACCTGCACAACCTGCGGCCCACGTGGGCTCACCGTGCGTCCCGCGGGGGTTGAGTAGGTGGGCTCACTGTGCGTCCCGCGGGGGGTGAGTAGGCAAGCGGCGGGTGAGGGAGGGGAGTGGGTGGGCAGTGGTGGGGGGTGATTAGGCAGGGTGGGTGTGGGGGGGCTGAGGAGGCAAGCGGGCGGGTAGTGGCAGGTGATCCGGCGGCTGAGGAGGTGAGCGGGCGGGTAGTGGCGGGGGAGCAGGTGAGCCGGGGAGGCGGGGGCTGAGGAGGCGAGTGGGCAGGCAGTGACGGGGGTGCAGGTGAGCCGGCGGCAGGGGAGGGAGACTGAGGAGGCGAGCGGTGAGTTGGTGGCTGACCTGGTCTACTGATCTGGTCTGGCTCCCATCCCCTCTCCAAGGGTTGCAGCTGTCTGGAGGTGCCTGCCTTCCTCATTCACACCTCATTCATTCAACAGGGCAATTGATCACAAAATGAGGAGGAAGATCTTATTCTACTTCTAGCAAAAAGACATTTTTCTTTTACCTTAATTATACTAACTTCGGAGCCCGCTATAACATATTACAAAGGTTCAATACCACTGTTTTGGTGGGGCGGCGCTGGGGAAGGAGAGTTTGTTTCCATGGGGCGGGCAGCGCTGGGGGCGGGTTGTTTCCACGGGGAGGGCAGTGCTGGGGGGGGGGGGTTGGGTTTCGGGGGGGGCTGGGGGGGGTTCAGCAGCGCTGGGGTTCGGTGGGGCTGGGGGGTTTCTGCCCTCAGCTGTTTTCTTTGGAGTAATATGGCCCTTGCCGCTTAAGAGTGGTGCAGGCCTGACCTAGAGACACTTGCAATCCAGCCCTTTCTGTGCTATCCAAATAGCCAGAACAACATATGTGATATTTCCCACCACTCCTGTGGGTGAGGCATAGCAGGGCCATTATAGGAGATGGTGCTGGGTCAAGTGGGAATGCACTTCTTCAGCATCAATGCTGCCACTCACACTCTTTGGTGCAGGGGTGGGCAAACTTTTTGGCCTGAGGGCCACATCGGGGAATAAAAATTGTATGGCAGGCCATGAATGCTCACAAAATTGGAGTTGGGGTGTGGGAGGGGGTGTGGGCTCTGGGGTGGGGCTGGAGATGAATTTAGGGTGCAGGAGGGTGCTCTGGGCTGGGACCGAGGGGTTTGGAGAGCAGGGGGTTGGGGTGCAGGCTCCAGCTGGGGGTGCGGGCTCTGGGGTGGGGCTGGGGACGAGGAGTTTGGGGGTAGGAGGGTGCTCCAAGCTCAGATCGAGAGGTTTGGAGAGCAGGAGTGGGTTGGGGCATAGGGAGAGGCTCAGGGGTGCAGGCTCTGAGCGGCACTTACCTCAAGTGGCTCCCAGAAGCAGTGGCATGTCCCTTTTCTGGCTCTTACGTGGTGGCATGGCCAGGCGGCTCTGCACTCTGCCCCATCCGCAGGCTCCCATTGGAGCACGTAGGAGCCAGAGTGGGGCCATGCCATGGCTGGTGCGGCCCCACCCCAGCACCCTTGCCGGAACAGGGCCGAGCCGCGTAGTTTGCCCACCCCCTGCTTTAGGAGCATTAAACACTACAGAAAATGAGACTATTCATGGGTGACTGTCCACAGCTGAGTAGTGCAATTCCTTCAGTTCTGGCTGCAGCTTGTGCCCCCTGTGAGAAAGTCGGGAGATGTGGCGGAAAGCTGCACTGTTGGTCTCCCCCACTCGAGCTTTGGTTGATTAGTATTTAATAGTTTTATTACAGTAACCCCAGTCAGGCTAAGGTTCCCCTTCCCCGCATTGTGCTTTTGATGTAATGGTGAAGTATAGCACATCACATACACAAAGCAGCTTTAATGCTCACAGCTGGATTGATGCAGGTGTGGGAAGTTGTGTGTCTCACACTCACACTCTTGAATTTAGGGTGACCAGCCAGCAAGTGTGAAAAATTGGGACAGAGGGTGGGGCGTAATAGGAGCCTATATAAGAAAAAGCCCCAAATATCAGGACTGTCCCTATAAACTCGGGACATCTGGTCACCCTACTTGAATTAGCTGTGAACTTTTAACACTTGTTCCAGATCATGAGCCTTTCTATGAAACTAGGTCTAGCCAGTACATCCCCTTTTCAGACAATGGTGTCTATTGAGTTTCTTCCCCCCCACTAACTCATTAGCATTCTCTTTTTTTATCCTGCTGATTTGCCAACCACTGAAACACGAGGAGAGCTCTCTACCCACAAAGGAGAAGGAGATGGGTGGGTAGGAGAGGTGTGATCACATGATGTTATGCAGATACCAAATTTTGGAGCACAGGGCCACAGGTTGCGTAGATAGCACCTCAGGAGCCTAACTGCATGTTTTTCAGAGATACTTAGTGCCCATGGCTCTCAGAACTGGGCACGCTTAAGCCCTCTGAAAATTATAGTGGTACATAATGGAGAGGTGAAATGCTTGCTCTTAGGTGACAGTTCTGAGGTACCTCTTCAGCACCTCCTATTGACCACAGGCGGGTGCAGCAGTCACCAAAGCCACTGAGCAGGGACCAGCACCTGCATGCAGATTACACAGCAGTGCGGTAGAAAATCCAGCACAGAGGGTAAATTGGCAAACTAGGTCCACTTTCCCTGTGTGTCACCTGCCCGGCAAGGAGACCTAGGAGATGTCAGCTTCAGGGACTGGAGATAATGGTAGGTTTCATTTGCTGAGGGTGGTTCAGTCCATATAGCCTCTTAGAGGGGATACCTGGGTTAGTCTGGGGTTATCACAAGCGCTCAAGTTATTACTCTGTAGGACTTGGGAAGCCATTTGATGATGTAGCCCCTCGCGGGAGAGCTACAGGCTATGTTTGTTAAACAAAAATCATCCTGCCAACAGCTGTGCTCATTTCTAAACCTGGCTTTTGCAGCTTGAACACCTCCGAGCTCAGCCCCATTTTAAAGCTGGATTTGTTGCTATAACAAGTAGCATAATCCTGGTCTAATTCAACCCACACCAGCAACCATCCCACAAGGGACAGTTGGATGCAACAAAAACCCCTCAGCCCCTGTACAGAATGTCAGTGATAAGATCCAGAAAGGTTCCCCCTCTATAAAGACTAGAATACAGGTCCTTGGGTAGGGTTAGAGGTGGTGGTGGTGAAGAACAGGGTGCCTGTTAGCTGCCTCACTCCAAAAAACACAAGTAGATTTATTGCACTCTTTTATTCAGCATGGATAACTAGTGTTTGGCCCAGCAATGAGATTTTTCAATGATGCAATTAACTGCCATTACAAGAGTGGTGGACAAGTGTGCACGCTCCCCCACAGCACACCAAAGCCATCAGCTCAGGCCAAGGGTTCTGACTGAGCTCTGCCGCAGAAGTAGGTTGCACTTGAAGAGTAACTGTGATGTATGAAAAATGAAAGAATGTTTAAATAAGAAACAGCTCACTTGACTGAGGTTCTGCATTGACCCCTCCTGCTACTGGAGGAAAACTCCCTCTCAGCGCAGTCCACTCACACGGAGCAAAATAAAAAGCAGCTGCTAATTTTCACTGTTGCATTCAAGCCAACTTCCATCTCTCTGTCCTTCTTGGTGAGCAATTAACTCACTAGCAGCACCACAACAGACGAGGGCTGTGGATCCAGCACTGCTACTCCATTTGCAGCATGTTAAAAACAGCACTGTCTGGATCCTGCTGAATGGTGCACTGTGATTCAAGCTAGGGAAAATAAATACAGCTTCCCCCAGTCAGAATCCACCTTATTTCATAACAAACTGGTCTTTGATTGGCTGAAACACACTAGGCCAACTACAGCTCTAGCATAACCTCACTGATGGCGATGGAGTTGTGCATGCTTGCTTGCGTGTGGCATTTAACCCCATCAGCTCATTGCCTGAATCAAGGTCATAATAGGACAGCAACTACCTCACTTTGCACCACCAACATCCCCCAGACCACATAGAAGTAACAGAGGCCACCCTCTCACAGTCTGAAACAGCAGGGTTGTTATAGTCCAACACGGGGGGACCTGATCTTCAACTGGTGTATATGGGCAAATATGGCCCATTCATGGCAGCTGAGGCGCTAGCCCTGTAACAGGCTCAGTGATTCTTGTTTTGAAACTGTCATGGCTCTTCCTTGACATTTATGATTCAAGCTGTGCCTCAGCATGTAGCATCAGGGGTGACGTACACTGCAACACGAGGGGCATAATCTAATCTCTTCTGTATAATACACCTTTGAATGTGTGGGGTAGGAGTGGCGGTGGAAGGGAGTGAAAAATGGAAGCTAGAAGGAAAGAGGGAAATATGGGTGGATAGTTGTCAAGCATATACCATATATTAAGTGATCTATGTCTATAGCCTAACGCATCAGACGTGACTAATGAGGTGGGGTGCCCAATCTGAGATGCCACAAAGGCAGGGGTGGGGGGGACTGATAGTGAGAAAATGGCAAAACCCTCTGACAGGTCCCTTTAAGCTGTGTCAAATTAAGCACCCAGTCACTTTGAGGTCATATGTAGCCGAGGCTAAAGCCAGAGTTTGTTACACACCATCTCTCCAAGGTTAATTTAAATAATTTATTAGAAAGATACTTGATCCCTGCTGATTCCTAGTTATCGCTGAAAGACTGGCATATTTTAAATGGAGAATTTAAACTCTTCCTGTGCCTTTAATTCAGATTAATTGGATGTGTAGAAGTTAGCATGTTCTTTCCTCCACTCAACATTTACAGCATCTCTTGTGAATACATTGGAGAATGAGGAAATATAATACAAGGACTGCTCAGAAAAAAGGTAGAGTCTTTTAATGAAGTGTAACCATTTGCCCATGGAGAGTTATGCATGGAACTCCTGGATTTTGCAACTTTTGCCAGTGTTCCAAATTCCTTCTCTTTCCAGTTAAAAAAAATATCAGCCACGTAGGCTACAAATCAAGGAACAGTATTGGGAATGATTTCACTGGCAGTTGTAGTCTAAATGACACACTAATGTAATTTATTCTCTCCAATACAATGGTTGGAGGTAGGAGGCATAAGTGTATTGCTCATTCTCAATGGTCAAAGTTCCAATTCTGGTTACTGAATGTTTCATCAGAAGTTTTTCTAATCTACCTTTTAATGGGAAGCATCTCTCTTTCTCCAGGCTAATTTTCCTTACTATTCAAAAGACAAGTTACATTTTGTGAGTTATGTAGCCTTCCCAATACTATTATTTTCTGGACCACTAGCCAAATTAATGCTTAGGAGGACAATATGGCTCCAGATAATTTAAAAATATAGTAGAGCTAGGCCAAATTAAAAATACCTATGCAAAGGGGTCAGTGGTTGGTCTATGTAGAGGAGAAGACAATGAAAGTAAAGAGCAGCCTTCCTCACCTCCTAGTCCCCCACCCCATACAACCCTAAACCCTTCTACTGAAATCAATGGGATCGTTCATTCATGGGATCCAACTGGATAGGGAGATGGAGAGAGAGTTGACAGCCCTGTATACTGCATGAGCAGGAGCCAATATGATTGTAAGTGGTGAGACGATGGCATTAAGGGCCAGCTTCTGAAAAGCACTTGCGGCACCTAACATGCTGGGCTCTGTGGGAAAATCTGGCCCCAGCAGTGGGTTCAGAGCACATGAAAATCTGGCCTTGTAGCTGTAGCTCAGTTATACTCAGGTGTTTCTTGGCATGGATTACACACATTTGAAGATACATCCATTAAAATGTTTAAAAAGGAATCTGAAGTCATGTTAGCCATAAGCCACAAGGTGGCACTCTATGGCCAGTGAGGTGTTTGCTCACTGCGAAAAGTAGCTAGTCTTGTTCTCCTACACATTGATTAACATTTCCACCTTAACAGAAGGCTTCGAGAAGAGTGATCAAACTTCCTTCCCTTGGGGACCTTCAAGTCACAGCATTCTCCTCTTCTACCTCCCCTTTCAAAATCACTCTGGCATTGGATTGTTGTAAAGCTACAGCATGCCCTGGAGAGTGAATCCGCTCAAGTTTATTCTACTTCTTCCTCGTCCAATAATCCCAACGCATTTTCCTGCGAGAGAAGAAAAGAGAAGGATTTGGTAAAATAGGTGGTGTGACCATAACCCCTTTTCAAATGCTGTCAATGGGTGCATCACAACAATGGATTCCTCCACTACTGACCTGTGTGGCCATCAACCACACATCCCCACATGCCAGCAATCTGAATTGATGTAGAGTAGTGGTGTGCAACCCGCAGTGCCCATTGGCCGGGAACGGTGAACCGTGGCTCCTGGGAGATGCAGGCGGCCGTGCCTGCGGACAGTCAATGTAAACAAACTGTCTCCCGGCCTGCCAGCTGATTACCCTGACAGGCCACGTATGGGCCACAGGGTGCCCACCGCTGATGTAGAGTCTAGAACTGCAATATATTTATAACGTCACAGCTGACCACACTGCTTTGCAGAACACAGAATGCCAAGGTCCTTTGCCTGAGGAGTTTGCAATCAAAATCAGACAAATGAGATGTGTGGCTCAGCAGCGTGGGGGTGCACAGAGGCATTGCTGGGGAAGGAATCGGTCTAGGAGGACTTTTCAAAGGTGGGCTAAGGAGGCAGCTGAAAGAGG